>NC_044013.1:2435000-3067000 GCF_900496995.4 Aquila chrysaetos chrysaetos | reverse complement strand
AGCAAAAGGTTGGACTAAACAACCTGCAGAGATCCTTTCTGGTCATGACTTCTCATTCTGTGATTGATCTGTTAAGTCTTGTGTTTTCTCCTTTTCCTAAACAGAAAGCTGCTTTCCAGTGATCGCAATCCACCAATTGACGATCTAATAAAATCAGGAATATTACCTATTTTAGTGCACTGTCTTGAAAGAGATGACAAGTGAGTATTTGTAAAACTCAAAATGTTTTAATTGTTGCAAGAATTCTTGGTCTTTAGCTAATGTGCCTATGGCATCTGATTTGAAGACTCGCGTTACAATAATATTTTTTTTTTCTTACTTTGCAGTCCTTCTTTACAGTTTGAAGCTGCATGGGCTTTGACAAACATTGCCTCTGGAACCTCTGAACAAACACAGGCCGTAGTTCAATCTAGTAAGTCCAACAGTATTTGATCATTGATAAAGCACGCACTGTAGCTTCCACAAAAATAAGATCATCTGAACGATACTGTAAAGAGCATCTGCACTCCTGTTCCTCTCTACCTCAAGCATGTTCACCAATCCATATGTTACGGTTGGTCCTTTCACGCGATAGCCAGGATGGTTGAAATTGAGTTGTCAGTCACAGGCATGTCGCTGAAGGACCTGCCCGTGAAGTCACCTGCCAGATGCTGCTTGCCAGAGAAGAGGTAGAACATCAGTTGAAGTGCACACCTGCTTTTGTTCTTCATTTTCTCAGATTTTAAATTCAGTTGGGTTTTCCTCATGGTGAGTAGTCTCTTCTGGAAACTCACACTATTTTAGCAGAGTTGATACCTGCTGGTTTCCAGTTTTCAAACTTAAAAAAAAAAAAACAAAAAAACAAAAAACCCCAAACCAAACCCCCAAAACACCCCAAAGAAACCAACAAAAAACTTGAAACAAAACCAACTAACCAAAAAAACCCCAAAACCAAACCCTAAAAAACTCCCATGGAGGAATTTCCTATCTGATTGTGAGGAGGGAGGAAAAGATGTGGACCAAGTCCAGAGGGTGACTGACATCAAACTCTCTTCCAAAATCAATTTGAAGAAAAACCACTGTCCTTCATATTTTGAGGAATCTGGAGCATGGAAAGGAATTGTTGTTGGACTTTGGAATCTGAGTTACCAAGCAAAGCAAACTTTCTTCTGTATTCTAAACATGTCCTAAGTCGAAGTAGTACTTCTGTTGGTAAAGCTGAACTAAGTAGAAAGTGTCTGCAGGCTTTCTGAATTGAGTGAATAAAACAGCAGTGCTTCTTGAGACCCATGGAAGAATCAAACATACAGTAAAACAAGTTTTTGTCTAAAGTTTAAGGACAAAATCCACAAAACTTACATTACGTGAGATATCAGTAGCTTTAATGGTTGGAATTAGTGTTGTATTGCAGTGCATGCTGTTGATACCATTAAACATGCTGTGCTTCCGACAATGAAAATACACAGAATTAGGCTTGATCTTTTTGTGTGTATTCTCCCACCACAACCATCATATACTGACTTTTTAGAACTACTTGGACCTTTTATTCAATGTAGTAAGTACAGTTTCTAAGATGTGTGGTGGTGTTTTAAGTGTTGAAATGTCAATGTTTGTTACATATGTTCCATGACTGAATTTTTCACTTCAGTGATCAAAGATGATTGGTTATTTTTCGTTGTTAGTGCTAAGCAGTTACAAGCTTCTCACAAACTGTATATTACTGGCTTTATATTTTGAAAATATATGTATTCCTAAGAAAGTTCTTAGCACCATCTGCTCTGTTAAATGGCTGGGTGTGTTTCAGAAATCTTTAACTGGAAAAATAGGTTAATTCTCCACAGCAGATGTGAAGGAATTTAAGGCAGGTGACTTCAGCTTAAAGGATTTTTTTTTTAATTGAATGTATGTTTTGAGATTGCTTTGGTTGCAAAATCAGTTGCCCTTTGCTTTTACAAAGTCTGTGTTAAGAGCCCATTAACTTTGATATAGCTTTGATTTTACCATTATAGTATGTATCTTTGCTAATACTTTTAACTTTCCTTTTTCCCATCCTCTTCCTCCTTCCTTTCCCAGTTGCATCCTGAGTTTTCTTTTGGAAATCTAATTAATATATACTCTGTCCCACACCTCTGATCTAGAACACTTCTTTTTATTTAAACCCAGTTTATCGATGGATTAAAGATGAGTGCCAAATATAGTAATTACTTATTTTCAGTGATAATCTCTGATTTAGCTAGGTCTGCATGTATGCACTATATTAGCCATTTTAATAGCTATAACATATGAAAGTGTGGTTTATTTCTTGTAGTGATTTATTTCAATGAAAAAGATGGTCAGTTGTAATCTTTCCAAAAGTACTTATTAATATGCTTGCTGAGGATGTTTTTTCTGCTTGCATACAAGCATTGTGAAATACCTTTATTTAGTAGGAAATGAGAAATCTATTGTGATTTTCTATTTCTCTAGCAAAAAATTTTTTGCATTGAGAAAGAGTTGAACTAAAAATACTAGCCTCTGTTGAAATATGTGATCTAAAATAAATGAGTGTTTCTTACAGACTAAACTGTCATTAGCAAATCATGTAAGCAAGTACCTTGGAGCTGGGGATAAAAAAAATTAAGGATCAGTTATCTAAATATGGTGCATGGAGAATGTGTTTGAAATGTTGACTTAGCTTTAGTTCTAAATACTGGGAGCATTCTCCTGTCTGACACCAACACAGGGTAGAAAAGTAGCTGACTTGATAATAATTGTGGAGTTTGTGTGTTGCCTTTTGAATCCCTTTCTCACAGCTCCATCAGTTTGCCTTTTTTTTTTTTTTTTTGTTACATAGTGATAGCATTTGAAACCATCTCTTCTGTGGTGATCAGTTAGTTATTCCGGTATATTAGATCATGGGTCTCAAATTGAGTAGAGTCAAGACTTCACATGGATGAATGCATCTGTATTAGGTTTCAGGAGACCAAGGTGACTCGATTTGTAGAAATGGCTTCTTTTACTGTATGCTTGCCTTCGTAATGGTTATCAAAAGGTACTGAACGCAGAGTTTGGAAATATTAGGGAAAAGTACACAGGGACTTGACGCTTAGTAGTGCATCTGTATTGGCAGCAGGGGTTCTTTTGGTGCAGTTTACTTTGCATGCTCAGTCAACAAGGCTTCCTCTTGGTAGAGCTGCAGGTGAAGTTATGTGCTAAGGCATTGCCTGGAGCTCTGCACTAGCAATGTATACAGAACATCCCTCTGTAGTTAGCTTTCTGCATGAGCTAGGACCAGCGACTGGCACAGATTTCACTACTAGTAAAGATGTGATGGGGGATATAGGGTACTGTAAGTCAGATTGAAACAAATTAAACCCCTGTACTTCCCTCTTACTACGTTACCAGTCAATAATGTAGATGTGTACCTACTGATGCTTGCGTTGGCCAATTTGAATGCGTGAGGTTGGTCTTAAACAGTTACTACTCTGCAGTTGGTTCTGATAGATAACTTAGCATGGAATTTCTAAATTCAATAAGTATAGCTAAATTTGGAGTCCTGACAAGCTTCAGTAAACTTGTGAGACTTAGAAGCAAATGAAATGTCAGGTTATTTTAAGAGTTGCTTTCATAATATACTGAAGTGCGGGCTCTGTAAGAAAGTGCAATGAAGGAAGAATTGTCTCAGTGTGTTTTATTTCAGTGTCATCTGGGAAGTTAGTAAAAGTTTTGACCAATACTTAAACAGGAGAAAAATTTTTCATGCAGTGCTGAAACTTTATTTAAGAGCTAATTATGTGAACTATTTTGTCTTTTGAGAGATATATTTCTTAACAATTGCATGGCGTTTTGTTTGTATCTTTCAGATGCTGTGCCACTTTTTCTGAGACTGCTGCATTCACCTCATCAAAATGTTTGTGAGCAAGCTGTGTGGGCTTTAGGAAATATCATAGGTTTGTGTTACTCCTCCCACTAAAAACTTCTAAGTTTCTTTTGGTATTGAATGAATAAACTAGGTAGGATTTTGTGTGTTAGAACTTGGAGGTGTTCAACTATGAGACAGAAGGCAGCTGTTAGACTGGCAGTTACCCTGTTCTTATTCCCTTATTCCTGTTCTCTTTGTTGTGTATTGACAGTGTGCACCCAAAACCACACGCCCACACACTTTCTTTCCAGGTACAGGAAAAGGAATTATGGGCAAACAGACATGCAGATTGTTAAAAAAACGCCCTGTTTTGCATTGAGTTCTGAAATTTTGCCTGAGCTTGCATACATTGTGTTGAATTCTAGATAAGTTGTGATCATTTGAGCTTTCATTTGATTTTTTCCTCTTCTTGTGCAAGCATTAGCTTTGTGGTTTACAGCCCTGACTATGTTTGTAGTGCTTGAGGACTAATTTTGGTCCTGACATACTGAGATTTCTACAATCTGATACTTTAGAAATGCCTAGTCCTTCTTAAGGAGCAAACGAACAAAATCCATAGTACTGTAACTGCCTGAAGCTGTTAGTGATATGTGTGCAGTACAACTCAGATGTTGCTTTCAAGGCAACTGTAGTGATACATGGGCAGTGGCAAAAAAAAGTATGTTTATCTTTCGGATATGAAGATGACAACATCTGTTTTCAGGCAATTTTCAACTACTCTTGAGATGTTTTAATATTGATTATAAACTTTGTGAAGGGATCTTCAGGAATACATTGGGCTATCAACTATTCTCAGTGGTTTGGCATTGTCTACCACCCCTTTCCACTTGCCCACCACCACCTCAGCCTGTACATATGCTATAAATCATGGAACACTTTTCTGTTAAGAATGTAGCTGTTTTTAATGAGTAGTTCAAAAAGAAGCAATTAGGCAGGCAATCACAGGTCCTACTAAAGCTTTATGTAAGTGTCTCTGATAGATGTATCTATATAGATATGTATCTCTAAATAAATTTATATACGTCTTCCAAAGGCCCATGTTCTTTGTGTTTGTATGCATTTTAAATAACTGAAGTTTTGGGTATGCAGAAATCAGACTTGTGAATGGCATTTTTGTCTTCATAATTCTTTGCTGTCTCAAACAGGTGATGGACCCCAGTGTAGAGATTACGTTATTAGTCTTGGAGTAGTGAAACCACTGCTGTCCTTCATCAGCCCATCTATTCCCATAACTTTCTTAAGAAATGTTACTTGGGTCATGGTCAACTTGTGCCGTCACAAAGATCCTCCTCCGCCGATGGAAACCATTCAGGAGGTGACTGAATTACTGTTCAGTGTAACTAAACTGAAGAGAAATATCTGTCTGCCTTAAAAATAACTGTCACATGCTTCTTTTCCTCCTTAGATCCTTCCAGCGCTCTGTGTTTTAATTCACCACACAGATGTAAATGTAAGTAACACCACTTAGAGACAGTTTTGTGTTCTGGTATGGTTTTTTTAGCTGAAGTACAAAGCTTGTCATAATTAACCTTCTTCTTTTAAAAAAAAAAATCTGTGATGTTCACTTTCATTATGGCAAACTTATTTTGATGTCTTTAACTGCTTATTTTTAAGTATCAGTTACAATTTTTGCCTGGTATTTCTCTGTATCTTTCTAAGTGCTTATTTGCATGTACTTTCCTTACAGTTAAAAACAAAATACAGTTTCAGTTTTATTTCTGTGAACATTCATTTACAGATAAATACAGGATTTTTTTGACTAGCACTTAAGTATGAGGTTGTAATGAATATCAGTATAAATGAAAGAAAAAGTAGTGTCTGCTGTATATGTAAAATGTTAGCTTTAGATGTAACTTCTGAGATGTTAAATGTGAACATTAGGTTATTTTAATAGTGAAGTAAATGAGTGAGACTTTACTGAAATAGATCAGCTTTTTGCCTAAACAGAAGTCAAAATTGTTTAAGATTAATTCTTTGCTTCCTAGGGAAGTTGTAGCTCGGTTGTCTAAGTTAAAGGCAACAGTGCTTTACCAAAATATGTTTAAATATATTAACTAAATTCTGCATAGTAATTATACTGTTTAATTTCTTCTATATAAGTAAGTGAAATTAAGTTTATTTGAATTTCTTGAAATTACTGTATTTGTGAATCAGTCAAGAGTTGTCAGCTGAAACAATGCTCACTCAATTTTTTTTTTGTAAGCTGTCACTTGAAATGTTCAGATTTACTGCTATTCAAATTGGCTTTTCTGTGTGTGAATACACACATGTATGCACACACAGAGAAGGAATTCAGTTCAACTGATGGTGCATCAGCTGCACCAGATGTTAAAAAACTTCAAAGCTTTTCTTAAATTTTGTGGGGGAGTGCCAAGAGAAAAACCTTGGTGCCATGTAATATACGGTTCATTGGTTTGAGAAGGTCAGATGCCCATAGTTTAATATTTGCTGAGGGTTTATCTTTCTTCCAGGGGTGAGTCTTTCATATCTCACATTGTCCACCAGTACTTCATGAAAAGAGCAGATGTAATTGAATTGCTTTTATTATATCCTTCAGAATTTAAGCTGTAGTTAGCAGTTTAACTGGTTTTTTTTAATCTCTGTGTATTCTTTGGAAATGGAAATTCTAGACCAGGTTGAACAGCAGTTGTATTTCAGACTTTGGTAGAGTGGAATGTATGAAGTTTGTAAAACAAAGTAGGTTTTTGCTGTATTGCGTCAATTCTGTTCTCACAATGAGAATTTTATGGTTTAACTTATATTATTTTTTTATAAGACTTGTGGTACTTTTGTACTAATTACAAATAAATGTTTTTACTGTTAGATATTGGTAGATACAGTCTGGGCACTCTCATATCTAACGGATGCTGGCAATGAACAGATCCAGATGGTGATAGACTCCGGAATAGTCCCTCATTTGGTTCCTCTTCTCAGTCATCAAGAAGTTAAAGTGCAAGTAAGTTTGGATGAATTTAAGGAAGTGTTGCTCAAAATGTAATACTAGAGAAAGTTCATTTGTCATAGAATCACAGAATGGTTTGGGTTGGAAGGGACCTTAAAGACCATCTATTTCCAACCCCCCTGCCATGGGCAGGGACACCTTCCACCAGACCAGGTTGCTCAAAGCCCCATCCAACCTGGCCTGGAACACTTCCAGGGAGGGGGCATTCTGGGCAACCTGTTTCAGTGTCTCACCACCCTCATCGTAAAACATTTTTTCCTTATGTCAAAACATTTCTTCCTTATGTCCAGTCTAAATCTGCCCTCTTTCAGTTTAAAGCCATGCTTCATGTTGAAGCTTAAAGAATACTTTTTCCTGTGTGGTACAGCATTTGCATAAAACCTTTTGCTTTTTTAACTGTTACTATTTGAAAGTATGTGCTCAACTAGAAAAAGTCTTTGATTAAAAGAGCTCTTTAAACAAAGTGTTTTGTTTCAGACTGCTGCACTGAGAGCTGTAGGAAACATTGTCACTGGTACTGATGAACAGACACAGGTAGTTCTGAATTGTGAAGCTCTTTCACATTTTCCAGCACTTCTGACACATCCCAAAGAAAAAATTAATAAGGTAAGTAATGGCAGAAATTGCACCCAATTGATAACTTTTTTTATATTTGCCTTAGCTGTTTTGGGTTCCACGTAAGGTAGTGTGGTAGAGATTTGAGTAGTTGACTACTTATGCCAGTTTATGGCAAGAGCAGGAAGGGTGCTGAATGTTTTCTTGAAGTTAGCATCTGTAGAAAAATCTCTAAGGAGCTGCAAACTTTTACTTGACAAGAATGTTGTTTCCTGGTTCTTGTACTTGAGTTTTTGTTAAATTAAAGCTTTATCTTGTAATTCTGGCTGTTGACTTTAAAGTTACGATATGTGAAATGTCACTTTAATTAAACTGACTCTCTTGGAAGTGATGAAATAGAGATAATTGGATGTCTGTTTGAATGGAGTGTGTGTGATAAATGGAATTTAAACCAAGTTAAACTGGGGGTGGGGTGTGGGGAATGTGTGTGTCTGTGCATGTATAGAAAAGGCTTAAAGCGGGGGCACTGATAATGCAGTGCTGATTCCGGAGTGCATCTGAGGCATGTTGTTGAGTTCTGGGGTGCCACGTTACGACATTGCCAATGATTAAAGCCCAAAACAAGCCCACCAAGTTAAGCCTAGGCATCTTGAATCTCTAACAGGTTCATTAATGAAAGTGATCCTGTGATCTGATCCAAGAGACTCAGTTGAATGAAATGTGAGGATTCCTGACCAAAAAGTTGTCATGCCAGATAAGTAGAGAGGAGAGGGGAATTGAGAAGGAGTGATGGAGGCTTTCTAGGAAGGGAGAAATTTATCAACTGTAGGATTAAAACAAGGTGGTGGTCTGAATGTACTTAAAATTTTATGTGAAACTGTTATTTCTTGACTAATTCCTCCTTAAAAAAAGGTGTGTGTAGGGAAGCTCTCAATCCTTTTTTTAAGATAAAAAATCCAGATACAGTCTTTGGCTTAGTCCAAATTTCAACTGTTCAGGACTGGGGGGGGTCTACTGCGGAAAAGCTCTCTTCTTACACACTTTCCTAGGCACCTGCTGTTGGTTATTGCTGGAAGGAGAGAGTCCTGGGCTTATGGACAGAATGATCAGAAAGGGTCATGTAACTTCACAGTATTCTTGAAAAGCAAGTATTTAAGTAATAGGTGTTGCATTTTCTTGATGATTGACACTAAGAGGAGAATCATTGTGGAGCAGGTAAAGAACATACTGTCTTCTACCACTCATGTCTGGAAAACATGATGCTGTAATGCATTTTGGAACTCACCTGGCCATCAGCTGAAAAATGCTATAGCATTCGTTCTCAGTAACAGAATCAACTATGAGTGCTCATTTGTAGCCTTGTGACTTTTTATTGTCTCCAAATAATTTTTCCTTTTAATCTGTGGATTTGGAATATTTGGTTGTAACTTGGTAACAAGGAAAGACTGGAGAGTCTTGTGGAGTCTTTTGAGGTGAGACTGTCTGCTGCTTTGCCTGTTGTATGTCTAGTCTACTTACTAGGCATTCAGCTGCATACAATCAAACTGGTACAATATTTGATTGCATTTAAGATTGGCTAGTGTATGAATTGCAGATCTAAAAATGTGCATGTATAAAATCTTGCTGGAGTGGAAATAAAATATGATACAGAAGACTTATCTGAATTAATAATTTCTCACATCCTTTTATTTTGCAGGAAGCTGTGTGGTTCCTATCTAACATCACTGCAGGAAATCAGCAGCAAGTTCAGGCAGTAATAGATGCAAACCTTGTTCCAATGATAATACATCTTCTAGATAAGGTTAGATAACAAGGATTTAATAGTTTGTTTTCTTAATTGGGGAAAGTGACATTGAATTCCTTGCTTCATGTTTTACATCATACTGTAAACGTGGGGGCAAAGGTAAACTATACCCGTGAGTATTTTTTGTATGTTGCAAGATAAAATTAATTACTGCTGATATTCTTTTGTGAAGTGCTGTGAGATGATGAGTGCCAGATGTATTGGGGAAAGGAAGCAGATCAGGGGATCTCAGGCCCTTTCAAATATCATTTAAATTCTTTTTCTCACTTCGTAAACAATGGGGATAGAATTCTTTACTCTCATTTGTGGTGTGAAGAGGTCTGGATGGGAACAGCATTGAGTTAGTTCCCAGTGTTTTGTGAAAGCTTAAGGTCTTCATCCTTTTATCCCTGCATTATCTGGAAACATAAGGAAGTGCTCAACAGTAACATTTATTAACCTGTTCGTGTTACTGCATTTATGTAGTCTGAGAGTAATGCAGGTAATGATCTGTGAAACTAGATGATGGGCTGGGGTTGTACCGTCTATTTTTTTAAACAAGTAAAACCGCATCAACACAAAATAGGTGGCCATAGAAAATAATTGTAGCTTTTGTGTATTCAGAGTTTTTCCCATAGAAAAGCAACACGCTGTATGGATGTATGCTTCTTTTCAGTAATAGATGAAGCTTGTTGAGATAAATGCTTTTATTACTTTTTTTTTATTAAATAATAAAGTCAAGTAGTTGCTTGGAAATGCTTCTTAATGCTTTTCTAACGCTTTTTCAAAAAGTCTGTCATTGCTTGTTGAATACTAGAGGTTGAATGCTAATGGGCCATCATTTGGGACTTCAAATACCTGTATTCCTTTTCAGTTGTAGGGCATTAGCGTCTTTTAAAACATCAGTTTCCAAACCACGTTGTGCTCCCAAGGATCTGCTTCATGAGAAAGAAGGGCGCCTAAAAGCATGTTTTTAAATGGGAACAGTACAACGTTTCTATCTTTCAAACATTTTCTACTTTTTGCTTTATTCATTACTTGATTTTTCTTCCCCGAAGTGTGGAAGGAGGCCAGAAATACCAACCTTATGATGTGTTCAGCTGTGACAAAGATGCAGTATCTTGCTTCAGTGTAGAGGCTGGGGTTGAGACTGAAGAAATACTTGTCTTTTCCCCTAACAGCTGTTCACAAATAGTTCCGTTAACTGCCAATGTATTGATCACTGAGAAAAGAATTGGAGATCTTTCTAAATTTAGTAAGCAGACTTGAGTTGACTAACTTTGGAGGCAGACACAGTAACAGTATGTACAGTGGTTTATCAAAATTGACACTTACTCCTTATCTTGCACTGTAATATATGACAGCTGTTGATAAGGAATGTGAGAGAGTGGAGCACTGCAGTTTTTACTTACTTTGATGCAAACAAATTTCCCTTCCTCTGGTAGATCGATTTTTAAAAACATGGTTGCAGGGAAGGGATGAACAATCTCAAGCATCTACAGGATTTGTTAGTTGCTTTCCCTGCATATTAAAAACTGATACGGTGATACCATGCTGAATGGACTGTAACAAATACAAGCTTTTACTAGAATACTACATAACATAAAAACTGGAATGATTATTTCTATTTATGGTTGTATTTTTAGGGTGACTTTGGTACTCAGAAAGAAGCTGCTTGGGCAATAAGCAACTTAACGATCAGCGGAAGAAAAGACCAAGTGAGTAAAACCTTAAGAAAAGGTCGTGTTAACTAACACGGGTGCGTTTGAGAGTACATCAGCTGATTTGTTTAGACTGCTTCTGTGCCAGGATTATGAATGTCTGTATTCCTCTCCTGTTCAGTAACTCTTCCCTTTTCCACAAGGGATTTAAGAGTGAACTTGCGTTGTTGTTAGTGGAATGACCTGAAATTAGGAGTGTCAATGGGGATTTGGATGGAAACTCTTCTGTTAGGATGGCCTAGTAGCTATGAATGACTGTGTTGAGGCTGTGATGAGATTCTTGGTCATTCAACATCTCTCTATCTTTCTATTTCTATTCCCCTACGGATAAGAGTGTGATAATTATAAGGAGAGTAGCCATTGAGTAGAAATAGACTAGTTTCTTGTAAGCCCAGAATATTAGATTGGGGGTAGGCTTGGGGTGGTGGTGTAATTCCTCAAAGATGAGGTTGAAACTCCTTGTCCAATACTGAAAAATTCACAGTATCTACTACTTGTGTGTTCTGGTCTTGAAATATATTTTTAACATAATACATAAATGTTACCTTCTAATGCTTCAAAAGAGAATTTCTGAAAGTGACTGGTACAGAATACTCTTACCTTGTTGGTTAACTTTGAGTACTTTGACTTCAGTCACACTCCTGATTTAACTGTTTGCTTTTTTCCCCTTAGGTGGCATACTTAATTCAACAAAATGTAATTCCTCCCTTTTGCAATTTGCTGACAGTAAAAGATGCGCAAGTTGTGCAAGTGGTTCTGGATGGACTAAGTAATATATTAAAAATGGCTGAAGATGAAGCGGAAACCATAGCCAATCTTATAGAAGAGTGTGGAGGTATGATGCTTAATATTTTGCTACTGTTTTTTTCAGAAATTGATGGTTTGGCTTCTTAACCACATGTATATGCTGTTGGCTTTATTGTGTGTTGGCACAGATGCTTTAAGCAAACCTTTTCTTGAAGTGACCTTTTTATGCCTATCAGGTGAATATACTTGGCTTTTCCCAACTGATTAAGTTCATGATCAAGTAAAATGTGGAGGAGTTCGGATAATGGCAATAAAGTTTATTAGGTGCCAATTTTGTAACAGTCTGGTGTACTTGACAAATTAGTTTCCGTTAATGTAGGGATGATATGCTTACCTTAATCATGTACAAGTCATGTCCAGGTGAAATGTGGAGGGGGGGCAAATTCTACGTACAACAGTAGCAGAAATATGATAGCTTTAATTTCCTAAAAGCTTTCAGGCTTTTTCTATATTTGTTGCTATTTAAATTGACTGAAATTCTTCAAGGATAAAATAACAGTGATATTAAATTTGGGCACAGGTAAAAAAACTGGTATTTTGTTAACATGGAGTTGAATAGTCTTTAAAATACAAAATCTTGAGGGAAGTGGGGAAAGCTTAATTGATTGGTGATGGTGAGGGAGGGTGAGAAAAGAGGTGTTCATGCCTAAAGCTTTGCTTGTCAGAACTTCAAATATATTTATATGCCTGCATGCTCTACTCATGTCTGCCAATATTGTACTGGAGCTACTTGCTATATAATCAAGCTATAGGTCAGTAAGTGATGGCATGTGTGCCACCAACAGTATGTGGATTTGGAATGTCACAGCTTGGGGCTATCACAGCAGGTGCTGAAAAGAGGTTTTTGTGAAAAGGGAGTATGTCCTTGTGCTTGGCCCTCACCATATTTCCATAGATTAGTTTAACCAGGGAAGTGCTATCATTGCTGGAATTGACTTTTTTTTTTGTCATGGTGTATGTATTCCTCAATCTTTAATATGTTTCCTCAAATCTCTAAGAAGCTTTTATGCTTTCAGTATGTCAAGTGATGTTAACAGCATCTTATTCATAGTCACTCTATTCCTGGATTTGGTTTTAATTACTTTGTGTGATGAGGCCTTAAGGAGAGGGAGGTTGTTTTGCCTGAACTTAGTAGTTTATTACATTTCTTGTGTATTTATTGCAGGCCTGGAGAAAATTGAACAGCTACAAAATCACGAAAATGAAGACATCTACAAACTGGCTTATGAGATCATTGATCAGTTCTTCTCTTCAGATGATGTAAGTGTGTAATAGCTCTGCAATCTGCTTTTGTAACTGTCTGTTGATATTTATAAATATGGTTCAAGATAAAGGCAACAGCTCTAAAGCCTGCTCTGTGACATTTGTTTTGTTCTTCACTGAAGAATGAGCCCTTTTTTGAACCTGTTGCATTTCTTGTCATTCTTCATGATGAAGTATCTAAAGGTCTGATGGCTAATTTAAGACTTGCCTCTAGGGAATAAAATACTAGGCTTTGAATAGTTCTTTTAAGCTTGACATTTCACATTTGATAAGCTCCCTGCTGACCTGAGTACTGAATCTGAGATTCTGCTTCTTAAAAAACAAACTATTTTGAATATTTTAGTAATTTCAGAGGCAAGATGTGCTGATCAAGAATGTTGTTTTCAGATTAAACATGTAATGTAAATCAAAGGAAGGCTGTAGATTTGTATGCACTTCAAATCATAAAAGTTAATTGCAGGTAAAGGAAATGCAGTCATGTCTGTGTATGTCACAGAGTGAGAGGGCTTTCTATTTGGCTGGAGAACTTTTGGGAGCAGGTTACTGCAAAAATGGTAGAGCTCAGTTGCATTGATGCCCTACTGTCTGCACTGAAGTTTATTTTGTGCTAGAGTTTAACTTTTATATGAACAATAAGACAAAAGTCTTGTTTAGTAACTCAGACTTTGCATATACACAAGGACTTGGAATTTAATCTAGTGTCAGTGTGGTAACCTGTATACTACCTATTAAAACAAACTGCAGTTTTGGCTTAATCCTTACATGATGTAATGGTATTGGTCTTCTCTTAAGAACTGTGACAGTTTATAAGCTGGCAATAAGGATGATGCATGACTGACAGAATGCTTTCCAGGAGTGAAAACTGCATAAATGAGACACACTATTGGGTGCCATGTAGCCTATGTATTAAATACAAGCTAAACCATTTTGGCCTAAACTACTTTGTCATTACAATGCTCTTACTGAGTTTGGGAGAAGAACGGTGAGACTTGATGCAAGGAAGTAGATTAGGTGAAGAGATAGATGCTCTTTAGGATTGTCCAGCTCCTTTTTAGTCTTTCTGTTCCTACTCATGATGTTCTTGTTCTGTTACAGATTGATGAAGATCCTAGCCTTGTTCCAGAAGCAATACAAGGCGGAACATTTGGTTTCAATTCATCTGCCAATGTACCAGCAGAAGGGTTCCAGTTTTAGAGTGGTATTTTGGAAGTTAGGTACAATGCAGCACTGAATAAAAAAAAGGTTTGATCCATCAATCTTGGCTCATGGGATCCGCTGCTGCATTAAATCGGGAAAGAAAATGTGAAGATTTCATTTGGAATCACAGAAAAGCCCAAATGAAGTCAAGATGGCGAGTGGGTGCGAGTGAGAATGAGTGGCAAAATGTAATGAAAAACTTCACACTGAATGCTTATTTAGATTGTTCAAAGAAAAAGGGCTACAGGTCAAAGATCTTCAGTGCCTGAGAAGGAACAATGACTTACTAGAGCAATTGGGGGGAAATGCAGTACTATCATCATCAAGCCTTGTAAGCATAAGAGAATAGGATGCCCATATAAGTCCAAGGAGAATGAGCCCAGGCCTTGCTATGAAGCACCGTGTGAATGGACAACATTGAATGAATGTCTGGACTCGATGCTGTGGAGCCAGGCTCATGTTTCAAATACGGGGCTCTTCAGTCCTGAAGCAGGCTCCTAGTCCTGGAGTGGCGTGTGTACGAGAGTATGGTTGTGATGCTGTATGTGAACGCATGCAAGCTTGATTTGCCTTCAGGGGGCTGATAATAAACCTAGTAAATCATCAAAATGAGTTCATAAGTGTTAACTTACACTGGACACAAAAACAAAGACCGGTTTAGCAGCAGACTCTGGTTTACTCCTGCAGCCTGTGTTTCTTTTTTGGTTGGGTTTTTTTTTTTTTCCCCCTCTTATTTTTCTTTTAGTTATTTTTCTTTCCTGTATGGCTTATTAGTTGTTTGTAAAGTCAGAATTTCAGGAAGGCTTCCCTGTGCATTTGCACCAGATGAATGTTTGATGTTATGAAAAGCTTTCCATATCATCAAAACTAATTTGTAGATTTTTGCATGAAAAAATCATACATTTCCCTTCAAATAGACTGTGTTGCAGTACACAAGTTGCCATAATAGTAGAAAGCAGTAAAATGTGGTAATAAAATCTCATCCTTTTCATTTTCAAAGATAACATGAAGACCTTTGCATGTGGTAATCTACAGCATAGTTCATTTTTAGATTTTGTTGAGTCCTGTAACCAAATGTTTCCGTTGTGGTAGAATACCGTGCTGTGTTTCAATGTTACTTGTTTTCAAACTTTGTTTTCTATGAAAATGATATGGAAACTTCTAAAAATGAAATTTGGTGCATATGTACTGCTGAATAAAGACCGAAAAAGAGGTGTGAATAGATGTACAAATCAAGTCATGGTTTGAACACCTTTAATATGCCTAATCCAATTGTTTTAGACTCTTTTTATCTTAGATGTAGGCAGCCATGAACAATCTATTTTGAGCCACTTTAGAGAGAAAACTTTGTATTTTTAAAACTTGCACAAAAAGGATGCAAGTGTTTTTATAATTGGAGTAATGCCTCAGTTTTGAGGTTCTGCACACTAAATTAAAGGTGACATTACAAATTTGTACAAAATGAACTCTTTATAAGGTGGCTCATTGTAGGAAATGCTGTGCCTTCCCCTTTGAGCACAAGTGTTGCATGAACAACAGTTTGCTATAATAAAACATACCAGATTAGCCACCATTAGCATCTATATCTACCTTGTGTTTTAAAATCAACTGGTAATTCTGAAACACTGTAGAATGGATAAAGATTATTTTGTGATCATAACTCTTTGTTGGACTAGAGTATTTTTGCAGCATTCCTTGTCATCAGAAACATGGTTAAAGTTTAAAACTAGAAGCAGCGGAAACTAGCTTGTGAAATTTATCCAAGTAGAGTGCAGGCTAGGCTGTCTTGGGGAAATAAACATTAAAACTTGCAACAGTGTTGTATTTGGTGTGTCTTTGTATATACACTCCAGTTTTCATCAAAAGGTGCAGAAGATGATTTGAAGTTAGTTACATCGACATTTCTGAATCTCTTTTGTTGGAGTGGTTTTTTTTAACCTGCCCAATGTCAGTGTGTTGTGTGGTATGTTATGTAGGCTCATGGTAAATATTTCTTAATATTGATACCAGAATAGTTAACTAACTTACCTAATTACATAGTATGTATTCACTAAATAAATTAGGGCTGTTTTCATGTAAAATGTAGGGAGCTCTGAGAGGAGGTAAAATGTGTAAACTGGTGTTTTTAAGGAAGGTGCAATGCCGTAAGTAAAATTATACTTCCTACTAACTTCACACTAAAATATCTTTGTGAAGGATGTACTGTAGTAAATTGCTTTATTGTTAGAATCCTTTCTTGTTAGGGGTAAGAGGAGAACAGATGTTTGTAGCAACTTTTATGGTTCCAAAACAAAAAAAAGACCAAAAACCCAAAACACTGTGGCAAGGTCTGCATTTACTGCCAGTAAATGCCTCTTCTTGGCACTTCCCTGATGTGATATACTTACAGAGAATTACCTTAATCCGGTGCTGTGCTAGCTGCAGCCTGTACTTTCTTAGAAGGTCAGTGGTGGTGCTTTGTTGGTTTGGGGGTTTGGTAGGGTTTTTTTAACTGGAAAATTCTCTTCACCTGCTTCACAGCAGATCCTGTCATGATTCTGTTAGCTTACCAAAATACGGAAAGTTTAAACGTTTCAGCATCCACAGGGTGGCAGTACTCTGAGTTCTGCAGGAGCAAAACCGAAGCCAGTTTGTCCAATGCCTTTCTTCCCAAAAGTTGCAGTTTGAGGTAATGTAATTAATTACATTGTCGGGGAAAGGGGAGTTGTTTGGGAGGCTTGGGATACAAACAAGAAGTAACTTAAAGATTTACTTTAGGAATACTGATCAGATTACTAAGTCTTCAAAAAGTAAGAAGGCAGAGTTACTTACAGGTACAACCTTGCATTGCTGCAATGGAAGTCACAGACCAATTTTCTGCCTACATGTGAAGATGGATAAATTTCAGCCTCTGACTTTACTGAGCAGTGGAATGAGGTCATCAACAGAAGCAACTCGGATGTTTCCCTTTTAACATGAAAGCTGTGACATCGAGTGTATGTCTCAAGCTGTTCAGTAGCAGAACACTGCTCTATGATATTTAGATTGTCTGTAACCACGCAGATGGTAACTCTTTGGTCACTGTGCTTCAATTCTAATAAAAATAACTGAAGACACTGAGGTGAGGTTGTATGTTAATCTACTCTTGGAGTATTTTGAGGTAGAAAATTAGCTTTTCAGCTGAACTTAGGGTAGCAGAAAAAGACCTTTAAAATACTAATAGGACAAAAGTTAATCCATAATACAGGCTATTCCAGGTAGGATTTTTATTCCAAGGAGCAGCATTGTTGGACCAAATTGGAATTTTAGGATCATAGGGTTGGACTAGCTGATTTAACTAGGAGCCAGTAGGTCTATGGAGAGAATAGTATGCTGAATCGAAAGGGATAGCTTGAGAGAAGTTGACCCTCTTTCTTTCTCTCCCCACTACTGGAAGTGGAATAGCCCCTGGTTGTGTGAGGCCTTTCAGCATAGGAGAGCCATTTGCTGGATGCATGGAGCCTCGAACAGAGACATACCTTTCATCTTCACAGAATGGTATCTTCTGGCAGATCACAAGCATTCCCAGTAAGTTGTCTACTTGTGCTGTTTTGGTAGTGGAACAGGCTAGTCTGACTGTTAAAAAAAAAAAAAAAAATAATTTCTGGGTAGCGTGTTAAGATACCAAGCAACTTAAAAGGGTTTCAAGTAAAATGAAGTGCTGGCTAAGGCAACTTAGCCAGCCCTGAGCAAGAGAACCTGATGACTTCTGTGTAACCAGGCCTTTGCTCTTACAGAATTTTAAAAGCCTAAGGAAAACAGTGGATGTGCCAGGAAGAAAAGGGGGTGGCTTACTCTCTGCTTGAAAGTGAAGAAATTTGCATGTATTTGTTAACAACTCCTCCTATCGTACAGTATGATGCATAAATTACCAAATTACTTCTGCTGCTTTATAACTAAGAATGGCTGCATATTAATACTTGTAGACTCTTTGCCACTTTTAACTATAAATGTTTCCTCAACTCTGCATGTCACCAAATTACTGGCAGGAATGCTGGTCACAAGGCTGGAAACAATTACAGAAGTCCTGCATCTGGATCAAATAGACTTTATGAAAGGAAACTTAGTAGCAGAAAATGTGTAAAGTTTACAAACTCTTCCTAATAGTAAGTTTTAGCTACTGCCAGAGTGAAACTCAGAAGGCACACAAAATTCATTGAAAAAGTTAATACTGCTTCAATACCTACAGAAATGTGATTGGAAAGTTAATTTCCATAAAGGAATTCCTATTTTTGCTTGTAAATCCCTTGAAATGGGGGTCCTGTATTTATTCTGCTGGTGCTCCAAAGCTGGGGAAAACAGTTTTCTTCAAGCTGTCATTAAAACTGTCATATGTAAATACTTTTTATATACTTTTAAATTTCTATGAAACAAAATTGAAAGCTACTATTACTAGAAAATGACAAGCGTGGGAAACTTTAAATGCCAGCTATTGGCAAGTGCATTACAGAAGTTTTGTAGTTTGATGGAAAGGCAGATGGTCAGTAGACCAGACTTCATATCAGCCACACCAGATCATGTAATTCCTAGAATGGCAGTTTTTCAGATTAAATGTTGCTTCATCTTGAATTCTTTTAAGTACAAAAAAATAAACTAGGTATAAACCAACATACATTCATACTCTGAACATCAGTTATTTATATTGGAAATCACTCTCAAAAGCTCCCTTGTTTCTGCTTCTGTAGCTTTTTCCTTAAGATGTTACTGGTGTGTTGATTATAACAATTTTTAAAAAATTTTTTTTTTAAATTCTGTATTATGCAGTGCATGTAGCCCAGGAACAAAACTACTCCCTGTTTGAGTGTTTGTGCCATTTGGACACTTCAGGCACAGTGGTTTACTAGAAGGTCTCCTCTGTTGTTGCAGTGTACTTAGTATAGATCCTGGAGTAAAGCATCAATACGTTCTCATCCACCGCCACAAAAATTAGAGTATTGATGAGCTGGAGAAGCATCTTTCAAGAAACATGAAACGGATTTAGACCTTCATGAGCGTGGGGTGGGGGAGGGAGGGGAGTAGTCCGATACCATGGACAGCTACAGACTTGTAGTCTGAAAAACATGGTTATCTCAAATATATTAAAATGAGAAGAGGAACCAATAACTATAGTAACTGGTTTGACATTGAAATTAAAGCAAAAATCTGAGCGCTTTGTCGGCCTCAGAGTTTTTTGTTAAGTGGCTGTCTGTGCAACCGGTGAAGCTCTGTGCACAGCTATCATGGGTAGAACTCTTGGCTGAGCAATATTGTGACAGTAAAATCTTACTCTGTCCTGCTGTGTTACTTCCGTTCTTACAAGCTTGCAATTTTTTTTTCCTTAACTATAGGCCCAAGTTACCTCTTTCTCATTTAAGCTGTTTGGAATGTGTCACAGATTTTAACTCCTTCACTCACACTACAGAGTTCATACTCATTTTTCTACTACCTTTGACAAGGTATTTATGATGAACAAGAATTGTGCAGCCAGGGATTAGACTTTTGTGGTGGAACCAAAGCCTTAGTTTGCAGGTTGGCCTGAAGAAGGCTTTCCTCACCTAAAATGCTGTATGTTTGCTAACTGTATCACTTGTTCTAATAGTATCTTCAGTTACAAACCTTGACGTGCTTGCACATTTATCTTGACTATACAGCATTTTCATTTTTTAGCTGCTGCGAGTTTGTGTTTTGCCACATGATAGCTTTCTAAGCTTTCTAGAATTGTATATGAATACAGAAATGCAGATTTTATTTTTTTTTTTTTAATGGGCTGAACCTCTGAAGTGCGTTCCAGGTTACTTGATATGTACCGAGATACGAATGATATCTATGTTGCTATGTCTGTTTTACGTTAGTAGACTTGTGGGATGCCTATTTTGCACTACGTATGCATCTTCAGAACATAGGCCTTGTTAGGACTTTTGAATTTCACCTGACTTAAATGGCAGAAACATCTTTTAGCAGGTTATTACTGGACCAGACCCTATAAATGCAGTTAGAAGGGGGCTGTCTCTTAAGCTAATATTTTCAAAATGGCTCTGGCATTAGTACATTGCAGACTGTCAGCTGTGCAGATTGAACACTGGCCCATTGTCTTGTCCATTGCAATTTCTGCCAGATGCAGAATTCTTCTAGAAGATAACTTATTCCCAAAATTCCATTTGCAGAGATTTGCCACTGTGATGCAGTTGATGTACCATTGTTAGCATTACACGTGGTTGCAGCCTATTCTACAAATTGGGCACAAGGGCAGAATAAACTGGATGTGAAGATTGGTGTATCTGGCTTAATATTACTTTTTCTTGTTCAAATAGTAAATAAAATGGTTGGGATGACATCTCTGTAATACAAAGTGGGTTACTGATCTGTCAGTGACTCTGCACATGTTCTGTTCACCTCTTGACATTTTATGAAATGTGCTTTCATCATCTTGACATACCCACGGCAGGTGGTTTAGTAATGACCCATCTGGTATAATGATCCATTATATGGCATAATCTTCTGGCCAGTGGATCTGTTCTCTAAAAAACAAGTTATTTTCTGGGTTAGTTTTCAGATAGTTCTTTGAGCCTGTGTGGCTGCTTGAGCACAAGGGAGATGGATGAGGCCACTGTTGTGATGGATGCAGGCTGGCCTAAGTCATGAAACTGCTAGCTGGGTTAGAAGTGGAGGCAGGGGATAAGGAAGGTAATTCACAAACCAAGCAATCTGCAGAAGTAAGGGTATGTAGGACTCTGGTCTCCAGTACTATCAGCAGGCAGGGTGAGCACAATTGGCAGGAATCTGTCCACCTGTAATTAAGGGTAAGGTCATGATTTAATGAATGGTTTTGATGGAGCAAGCAACTTTTAAAACCTGGTGACTTCAATTAAGACAGTCCTCTGTCTTGAAAAGATGAAACTGTAAGGCTGTAGAAAGTAAAGGGGGAATTTCCCCAGTTTACTGCAAACTCTGCAAAACTAACAATGTAAGATATACTGATTATTTATGTAGCAAAGTAGGAAAATAATAACTAGCACTAGCTCTGGATTGCTTATATTTTATCTCCTTCCAAGCATAACAAGAAAAAAAATACACCTTGCACCTGCAGTCTTGTACTCTCCTCTTTGATCTATTCCTGGGAATAGTTCAGGCATGTGAATGAACCAGATGCATGCTGTTAGCAAAACTTCTCCTGTGGGACATACAGAATAGTCAAATGGAATATACAATGAAGCAACACAGCTTGGGAAAGTAATACATCATGTTTGGACTATGTATTTGCAAAACAAATCTATCAAATGCTTTCTCAATCCTACTGTAACATTACCAATATGCAGAATTGCCCCAGCATGGAAATAAAGCCAGAGTCCATGCTGGTTTAATCTTTATTAACTGTTTTAGGTTCCACAAACCTAAGACAAACCTAAACTGAAATTGGTTATTTAAAAAAAACATATCTATTATTTTGGAATAAATTTTAGAATTAAATTAGAGATAATTCTAGAATTAAGCAAGTATTTGGACTTAAGCTTTTTTTTCTCACTTTGCTACTGCATCTCTTCTGGAAAGGCTATTACCTTCTTTTATAGAAGAACACTTTTAATACATCTAAGTCCTGTTCTCAAGTCAGGAAGGACCTAATATTTCTCCAAACCATGTTTTTTAAGGAAGGATTTGTTTTTCAACATTTTGAGTCCCTTTTATGGCAAAATAAGAATTCTACTGAAACTTTCTAATTCATAAGATTTTCTGGATAAATCTCTCGCTGTGTGGTGTCTGGAGAGTTGCCTGAGCAGGCCTTTTGAGGCAATGAATGTAGTCAGTGTATCTGGGAAGAGCTCCTCCTTGTGTCGGTCTTTTCCTTTATTCATGGGAAACTTTTTTCATGTTGTCTTTCCTGTTTTGAAGGAATATTCCTCTGCCATTTTGGAGTCAGCTGTCTTCTGTATGATAAGGAGACTCTGTGACATTTGAGCTTGTATCTGCTTGTTTGGGAGAAAGACCTTCCTCTATTTGGATGTCAGCTTCCTTGTGGATGAAGTCCACACCTTCCTCTGCTTGGGGTTCAGCTGCTTCTTGCTTGTAGGGCAGATGTTCCTCTCTCTGGGGTTCAGCTCCCTGCTGGAGGAAGGAGACACATGTCGCCTTGGGTAGTCCAGTCTTTCCTTGCAGTGAGGAAGGAAAGCCATGCAAGTTGCTAGTGCCATCTTTGCTCATCTGCGGGGCAGGGGTTTGTCTCCTGCCGCTTAGTCCTGGCCAGGCAAATGGCCACAGCAGGTTTGAGCTGTGCCAAGGCAGTGCAGCTCCGGCCAGTTGCAAGGGCGCAAGCAAGGATGCCAAAGAAGAGCCTGGAGCCAAAGGCTGAGGAAAGGCCCAAGGGCTGAAGCTGCTGCACAGTGTGGAGGTTGTGCCTTCTCAGGGCCCAGAGCCTGGAGCTTGTGGCTGCTGCCCTGGCAGCAGACAGGGCAGCTGAGCTGTGCAGGAGGAAGGCGGCTGTTCTGCCCTGCTTCAGCCCTAGGAAGTCAAGCAGCCAGGCCCTGCAGCTGCTGAAGAGGGCTAGCAGAGAGCTACCGAGTCCACAAGGACGAGTCCTGCATGGCCCAGGAGCGGGCAGTGAGAAGGGGTGTCCCTGTGATTAAGGTCCCAGGCCATCCCTAGCGTGAAGTTGGTCGAGGCACCTTGGATTACCACGAACCAGCTAGGGTAGGCTGCAGCCGTGCGCGTCGTTCTGAGGGATAAGTACTGGGCGGGCTACAGCTGCCTCCAGGCTGCCCTGTTGCTATAAGGCAGTGCAGGCGCTTGGAGCTCTTTCCTGCTTCCATGGAGCTGTGCTGGAGTCGGGCAGGGAAGAGCGGGTCAGCTCCCAGCTCCCAGCACCAGACTCCTTCCTCCGAAGCCTGCGGGCAGCCTTGCCTCAGCCAGACAGGGTGGTGGACCGGGCAGCCCTTCCTGGGTTAATGCATCCACAAGTGCTGTGCTCAAAAAGGGAGAGAAGCAATTAGCCCTGCTGTGGGAGGGCATGTGCTGCTGTGCCCTGAAACAAAAACAAAACTGTATGTCCAGGAACCCTGTAATCCCAGGCCCTGCATCAGGCCTGTTTAGAAATAAATGTTCTCCCAAGTACTAGAGCTACCAGTTATAGGTCAAATCTTATGACATGCTTAATAAAAATCATCCAAATAGGTAAGTGTCACTAAAATATTTTTCTATGTGTCCCCCCCTGCCACCTGCCCCCATCACTGAGAGAAAAAAATCAGGTATGTTTTTAATCCCTGCTCCTCCCCTGCCCATTTTGGTAGCACAAATAAGAACAATCTTATCAACCTACCCTCCATGGGGACTATGTTGAAAGCCAGCATACGCAGAGCCATGATCATAAGGAACTTGTACTAGAAACTGTAATTAGACTCGGGTAATGAAAGTAATCAACAGCCAACAGATTTTTCATAACAAAAATCAGAAACGATGGGAGTTGAAAAATGTATAGTTTTTTAGAAAACTCGTTTGTTTTGAGCAAGTTGCACTTGTGGCAGTACAGACGGTGCAACCTAAGTGGAACTACAGTAATAGAAGGCACTATTTCAACTTCTTAAGTTTGAAAGGTTGAAAACCTTCCAACCTGATAGCATACAAAATTAAAATTGTTAAATATTCAAAACTAAAGTGGTGTAACTGACATCAAAAGATACAAATGTAAGGCTAGTAGTATTATAAGCTTCACATAAAATTGCGGTCTGATGTGGTATCGTAAACTCTGTGTCTATCAGCTAAACTGTGATGGTTAATTTGTTAGAGCATGAGGTTTTTTTATTATTTGAAACATAATTTCAGATGTTTCCCAGGTATTTGTATAAGGTCCTCTAAATACCAGTTCTAAGACAGATGTTCAGGAAACTTGTGAATGATGATGTATTACGATTTACATTACAACACTAAATGAATTTCATTTCTCTTTCAGATTCACTGTAAATGTAACATCTGAGAATAACTTTACAGTTTTAGTTTCATGTAGTTCGATGAACTGTAAATAAATACAGAATAATCTGGAGTATGAGCAAAGTCTACACAACATTGGGTACTTTGATAAAATCTTGAGGTTTACCAGTGTCACAGATGTCAGTAAAACGCTGTCAGTAACCATGGTCCAAATCCATTCACGTTCTACAGCAGTCTTGGGTTTTGCTCAGCAAGCTTTATATTCTTCATTATAATTGCCCAATTTTAACGTATGGCAGCAGCGGTTTTGCTGCACTTAAAATACCTTAACTGTGTTCAGTAGCCAAAGTAGGCGAACGTGCTTAAATTGAATGTTACCACTTACATTTATTTATTTTTCTTTCTGCGATCAGTAGTTGGCAGATCCCCCCGCAGCAGCCGTCAGAAGCTCTCATGTCTCTTGCTCTCCAGCTTCAGGGTGAATTTCTCCTCAAGCGCCGAAGAACAACCCGTTTGGCAGGACCGCGCGAAAGAGGAGGAAAGAAAGCGCGGCCGCTCTGGACCGAGCCGCTTCCACTTTAATTCCACTCATGCCTCGCATTTCATTACCGACGATGACGGCGACCAGGTGTGTCATTCCTGATCGGCCCCTTTCCCCCCCGCGTCCCTCGTCCCCTGCCATTAATCGCCGCCTTTAATGAAGCTCGCCGTGCCCCGCCCCGGCCGTTAACGGTCGCCCGCCCGTTTACTTTCGAACGGCGCGGCCGTTGGGGTGGGTGTGTGCCGTGCCCCCCTTCCCGCGCATGCGCGGCCCGGCGGCGCTGTGGAGAGCGGCGGCGCGCGGGCCCGGCGGTTTGAAGGCGGCGGCCTCGCCGTGCGGAGCCCGCCGGCTCCCCGTGAGGGAAGGAAAGCGGAGGGTATAGCGGTTCTCTGCCGGTGCCCCGGCGGCAGCGCGGCCGCGAGGAGCGGTGTGCGGCCGAGGAGGGAGCGCCCAGGTAGGTTACGGGGGGTTTGGGTGGCTCGCCGGGGAGCGGGGCAGCCCGTGTGCCCCCCGGGGCTCCGCGCCGGGAGGTTGTTCTTCTGAGGGCTTGACCCTGGCGTCGGAGCCCGCGCGGCCTTCTGAGGTAAAACCGCCCTGCGAGCGGAGCCGTGTCCCGAATGACAGCCTTCCCGTCCCTCTTCCAGTCAGCCTCGGCGGCTGGGTAGGGCTGGGGTTGCCGGCAGCCTGACCCGCGGGGACCCGCTGCCGCCCCCCCGGAGACATCTCACGTACCTGACCGCTGCTTTCGTCGTCTTTAAGCGCGTCCCTATCTTCGTAACCTTAGCAAGTTTCTGGTGTTAGCGTTGATCCTTTTTTTTTCTAGCTACTAAATACAGGTACGGTTCCCGGCGTTACTAGTTGCCTGTGGGAGCTGGCAGAGGGTCTGCAGCAGTCAGGAGCTCTGCAGGTGACGGGTAAAGGTGTTACCTTCCCTCTCGCTCTACAGCCTAATACCGAGAGGTGAATGACAGATGAATGCTCAGGACCAGAAGCTTTGACAGAGTTCAAGGGGGGGAGAGCCAGTCTCAGCAGCAGAATACAAGTATGGAAAGGATAGAGTAGTATATTTGGGTTTCTCAAATGTGGAAACTTGCATAAGCTAGTAGTAGCAGACAAGGAGCCGGTGGAGAGATATACAGAAGGGAACTCTCACGTCAGCTTGATGGGGAAACTAGGTGGACTTCTCGGCTGCGTTCATCGCCTTTCAGGTCATTAAAAAAAAAAGTGTAAAAATCTGAGTTAGTGGCGTAATAGCTGTGGTAGGAACAGGGACTAGGGGCAGAACATTCCTGGCTGAGAATTGCTGCGACTTGGGCGTGGAATATTTGTGTCATGGGGTAAAGCAGTACAGCTGAAACGGGCTGGAATGGAAAGGTTTAAGGTCTAGCTATTGCTTCTGATTTCTGCTGCCTGGCCTGTTGTTACAACCAGCAAACCTGGTAGCAGGCTGCGTTCCTTTTGATGCACCAACAAATACTGGAGCTGCACCTCAGCCTTCTGGTTTTTTTTAAAAAAGTTCTGTCACCCTTTCCCACAAATGTGATTTACAAATGGAAGACACTGCCCGCAATGTCAGTTAATCTCTTATTTTTGCACAACAAACTTGAGCTTCTATGCTACTGCTACAGGAGGACTTCATGGACCGCTATGGGATGGGCAGAGAGCATTTCAGATGTGCATTTAGTTTAAGTGCAGTACGGTATTGAAAGCCAAGTCGAGTGTTACAGTGTCCTTCAGGAGAGAGCAGATGTTGTTTTCGTTCCTGACAGTGACGTGGAGGAGGAGCAGAGGGAGCCTGGCAGCACTGACTTCTAGGGAGGGTCTGCCTTAAGTGCCCCTCGTAACCCTTGGTGTAGGCTGTCGCAGCTGTTATCGAATGGCAAATTCACCTTTTTAAAATACTCCAATGTAGAGTGGGGTGTATCGGCTTGTTACAGCTGGCTTTCGCTATAAAGCTGTTAGTTCCAGATATGTTTCTAAACGTCTTGCATAATTAGCCGGATGAGCAGTGTCCTGATCACTAGGTGAGGAATGCAGCGTTATCAAGGAATACGCTAAATTACTTTGATCTGCTTAACTGAAAGCTTTGGCAGATAAACTCTTAATACAGGTATGCTGTATATTACATGTTTTCACCTCGTCTATAGTATCGCTAATTAGAAGAAGATAAATTTACAGCCACTTAGTAGGCCTTCTATTACTGGCAGATTTCTGAAACTCACCGTGTTACTGGCACAGTTACACTTTTGAATATTTAAAATACCTTCTAGTTTGCAATTGCTTATACTGAGTGACTCTTCTGATAAATAGGTATGTACACACACACAGATGTATTTGCTACCACAGTTGTTTGGAACATTTAAGGAAAAGTATCTGCTCTGCACAGGAAAGCATTTACCAGCTTCCTGCAACTTTTTTTTTTTTTCCTCCTGGAAAACTTTTTTTTCTTTCTCTTTGCTTAACTGTGACGTTGGGTCTTCTGTTTCTTTTTTTGTTGGTGTTCCCAGTCTCTCTGTTTCCGATAGCCATCTACTGATTTATTCCACTCTTGTTCACGTGTAGACTATTCCCTCTGTGCTGCTGCCAGTGCAGGATGAAACTGAATTTCAGGATTTCTACCTTTTGCTTCCCTGGTACAACTCTGGAGTAGTTGTCTAGAACAAATCGAAAAAACACAGGATGCCTATAGCAAACATCAACATTAGCATTCTAAATACTGTTTTGAAATTGATGAATAGTAAATAAAAAATCAAGTGCCATTTCTTCTGGAGGTGCCTGGTTGGCTGGAGCGGGGTGCCCCACGCACCCTCTGCTGCTGCCCAGGGCTGAAAGCAAAAACTCCTGCCCCAGCACTGCTGGCCTGGCTTTCCTGAGCTGCTCCCTAGCAGGCAATTGCTGTCACTCTTTAAATTTCTCAGTTGCCTGGGAAACAGAGCAGTATTTTTCTGTGGAAATGGGAATTTCAGTTCCTCTGGCTAGCGGCTTGCGAGGGTTATGAAACGGCCCTGAAGGGAGCGCAGGCCTCCAGGCTGGCTGGCTTGTCCCAGCTTTAAGCTGCACAGGCCTGGGGCAAGGCGCCTCGGATTGCTGGGGGGGGCACTGCCTGCTTGTGGGGGTTACTCCTACAGAGTTTGAGGTGATTCGTAATAGAGCTAAGAAGAATTTTGTAAAGTTGCTCCTTTGTTTTTATGGTAGCAAGCAACTACTTTGTCGTTAAAGCAATTTTTTGAAGATTAATTTTATCTTGCCTTTTACGTAGCTCAGATAAGCTAGATGTGTGTTCTTTATAAAGAAAATTTCCCTCTTGTAACAGTTCCTTTGAAGAGAACTACAGCCCTAGATTTTGGAAAAAATAGTGATCTGAAACAATTTTTTTTTTAAACTAAATTAATCTGTATATATAAGAGAAAACAACGAATGAGAGTACCTATTAAGGTTTCTTTCTTTTCTAACCACGAGCACAAACTTAACGGATTTTTTTTTTTCCTTTAAGTGGAAGTGACATTCCCGAGATTCATAATAACTTTATATATATATATAAAGAAAAAACCTTTAAATCTATTTCCTGTGCAAATTAAATTTCAAAAAATAATTTATCTAGACAGTGGAGTAGATTTGTTGTTCAGCGTCTCTTCGTTATTGACACATTTCTTTAGTTTCGGTATCTGTAACATCACGTAAAAATGTGAAATTATTAATGTACAGACCTAAAGAACCTAGGGTTGCCACAGTGGCTGATCGGAAAAGCTGGAAAATAAAGGTCTGTGGCTCCCTGGTAAAGAGAAATACCTCATGGTCTGTAGTAAGAGCAGTGCAGTACAGAAGTAGATTTAGTGTCAAAGTATTGTGAATGTCTTTTGCTAAATGTTTGTAGTACTCGATGTTAATTCTCTTTAAACTAGGAGGATACACTAGTTAGTTATAAATGCTAACACACTTTACCATTCTTCTTTTAAACGGTAGTTCTTAAGAATTATGTCTCTCTAATAGATTTTCTTCCAACTGTTGTCAAGGTCTCTTCTAAAACTGGAGTTCAAATAAGTAAACCAACATTTTGTATTAATTTGCTGAAAAAATGACCTGAAGTCTGTTGGATAGATTTTTTTTTTTTTAAACTGAATTAATAAAAATCTGTTTTCAATATAAAGTTGAGTTAGTCAACAATATACAAATACATCCTTGAATTGAACTGGATGGTTTGGGTAACAATGGCCATTAGATTATTTTTTTTTATTATTATTATTATTCAGTCTGTTTTTACAAAGCAAAGGAGTCTGATCAGACTTGCAGAGTTGAACACTTTCACTTTTGGGTGTACCAGCCTACCTCAATAAAGTGAGATAAGCCATGCTTATTTCTGTACAACCAGAGTAGGTTTCTTTGTTCAGACATGATTTAACTCTCAAGGAACCGGGGTCTGAGTATTTAGCTTCTGACTTCCATCAGGTTAGCTCTGTGCCTTTTGCAGGAACAATGCTGCTTAATTTATTCATTTATTGTAAATTGTTTATTAGCTAGGGACGAATTTAATCCTTAGTGGTTTTCATGATTCCAAGTGCAATTTAAGGTTTTATTTTCAAAGAAGAGTATAATTAACAATTCAATTCCTTTTAAGTAGATTCACTTAAAATCAATCAAACTTTGTTAATCTCGGTCTCAATGAGAAATGCTGATAGATGGGTGCAAAAATATGTTACTGCATTAAAAAGATTAAGAGGGCATGTCTGAATAAAATAAGCCTCTTTAAACACACCTCACAGGTAGTTATCTTCCTGACTGAATCAAACAAAGGTTCAGTAGCACTTCAGGTAGCTGCCTTAGCCCAGCTGCATGTTGTTGTTTTCAAATTTAGAGTTAGACCCTAAATTGAGAGTCTTTGGTACTAAATGCTTGGACAATTTCTTTTTGCGGTGTAGCAAAGTCTACAGAGTTGACTAGAACTGATAAAGGGGACAGGAAAAATGTGACACAAAGATAAGGAAAGTTCATACTAATTTCCCCCCCCCTTTTTTTTTAACAGAATGAAAAACAGAATTAGGATTTATTATGAAAGCTGGCATTAGAGTTATTGTTATTTGTGACTTTACAGTGTGATTTCACTAAGCTAGCAAAGAAAAACAAGGCAACATTACAAAGGATGGAAAACGAAAGTTAGTTTTTTAGCTTTGTGCTTAAAGTAACCCAGGAATAACACCACCAGTCTAATTACTGTTAGTGGTATTGTATTTAAGGGCCATTGAGTTAGACTCTTGTTTGTGCCAGAACCTAGAGATAGCTTGTAGTAAATTTGACTGCTTAATACTCTAATGACTATTTATATTACAAAAGGGACATTTGAAAAAAGCTAGGGGAGAAAAAAAAGTTTTGTACTTACTGTTCTATTCTCATATTGAAAATGTTACTCGTAGTGGGAGAAAATGTTCATAATTCTTAGGTCATTTAGAAACTTTAGTTCTAACTTTTATTGCTCTCTTCTACTGTTTCCCACTGTAAAAAATACCTAGTAGCAGATTGCTGCTTTTCCTAGCTTTTTAAGGCAGAAGTTGTGTATGGGTGAACACTATCTAGTCACTTGGATCATAAGTGCAGGTCATAATTTGCTGAAATCTTTGAACTGTTGCTCACTTTCATTCTTTTCTTTGTTCCCTGCCCCCCCCCCCCCCCCAGCAATAAACTGCCGATGTAGGTTAGGTTACCGGTCATTAAATATAATGTTGAGGTGCTTAGATTAATAAAATGGTTTTAAATGAGTTGATGGTAAAAAGAGATTAAAACGTTTTTTAATTTTGTTTTTCTTTTGTAGGACATGCATCACTTTGAGGAAGAATTAACGTGTTCCATTTGCTATAGCATATTTGAAGATCCACGCGTTCTGCCCTGTTCCCACACGTTTTGTAGGAACTGTCTGGAAGGCGTTATTCAGCTGTCAAGCAACTTTTCCATTTGGAGACCCCTGAGAGTTCCTCTGAAGTGTCCTAACTGTAGGAGTATTGTTGAAATTCCTGCTGCTGGCACTGAATCGTTGCCTATCAACTTTGCATTGAAAGCTATTATTGAGAAATACCAACAGGAAGATCACTCCGATGTTGCAACCTGCAGTGAACACTATAGGCAACCGCTGAACGTTTACTGTCTTTTGGATAGAAAATTGGTGTGTGGCCATTGCCTTACAATAGGAAAACACAACGGTCATCCAATAGATGATCTTCATAGTGCCTACATAAAAGAAAAGCAGACTTCTGGAAAACTTCTCGAGCAGCTAACCGATAAATACTGGACTGATGTATGTTTGCTTATTGAAAAGCTGAAGGAACAGAAGTTCCAGTGTGAAAGCATTGTTCAGGACGATAAAAAAGTAGTAGTGCAGTATTTTAAGAAACTTAGCGATACCTTGGAGCACAAAAAACAAGCTCTGCTGACCGCACTAGATGAAATTAACACACACATTTTGGAAGAATATGAGCCTCTCATTGAGAAGTTGAAAAAAATAAGGGAAGAACAGCTTGAATTAATGTCACTGAATACATCTATTCAAAAAGAAGAGTCACCGCTTATTTTTCTTGAGAAGGTGGATGATATGCATCAGCGTATAAAAGCTTTGAAACAGAAGCAACTACCAGATGTTAAACCTGTGGAGATTTATCCGCGGATTGGGCACCTGTTGAAAGATGTGTGGTCTAAAACTGAAATTGGTCAGATCAACAAGATCCTCACTCCAAAAATAAAACTGATTCCAAAAAGGAAGTTACGCAGCAAAGGCAGCGGAAAGGAAGGAAGAGAATCTAAAGAACTCCTCCAGGCTGTAAATCCTTTAGCAGTCCTGCTTCTTTCTATAGTAATAGTGGTAACTGCGTTTTCATTTCACAAACCGGTGTTGTCAGTTGTAATCGAAGCTGCTCCTGCTTATATCTCGGAATTCTTGCTGCATATTTATCAAGATTTCTGCACCCATTTGCAGAATATAGTGAATGTGCTGTGCCATACATCTAATTTACTGATGGAGTTTTTAGGAAGAATTGTTTCTCTTTGACATTTTCAATGATTAGATTAAACGTTAGTATAGGAATCCACAGGATTTTTTTTTTTTTAATTTCTACTTAAAAGCTGGATTGTTAAAGCTCTACACTTTTCCTTTCTATTTCTATATCCTTCCTTTTTCTGAGTTGCATAGATTCCCTCTTCGCTAACTCTTAGTTAACTGAGAAGATTTGTGACAAAAAAGGCTTCCTCTTCTGCTCACACAATACGGTAGGTTGGTAGGTGTTTGTTTAAACTGGCAGCTAGTCAGAAACAACGTCTGCCTAAGCAAGCTGTAATCAGCTTATAAATTGTCATCTGGACTCCTGGTTGTAAAAACTCCTTAAGCATCTACTATTGGGGTTGGTTTTTTTAATAACATAATTTTAAATTGTTTGGTTTTTTTTTTTTTTTAATAAAATCACTACAACATTGAAGGTTAAAAAACACCTCGGGCTGCAAACTGGCTAGTCCTGGATGGGTCAGTCACTAGCTCTGGTGTGTGTAAAACTCCTATTTCGTGTTGTACTGACCTCTCTGAATGTGTTTTAACTGGTAACACCCGTGGTCTTTAAAGCATACATTTGTGGCCCTGGGTTTCATTTTGTTTGTTCCTGGTTACTAGTGGATAGCATGATATAATCTTTTTTTTATTTTATTTTATTTTTTAACCTGTTTATAATAACTTTGTGTCTTTCAAATGGTTCTCTCCACTTTACAGAGCGGTATCGGTAGGAGTTGTGGTGAGGTACTGCGCACAGGCTTTTAGTGCCAGCTGCGCACAAACCAGGTGTTTGTTTAGTCTGGCAGGGAGCTCTCACTGCTTACTAAAATGACCCCTGAGTTTTTGCTAAATCATTTAACATGTAGTGAAAATAGATACATACTGTAGTAAGTAGCAAAACTCCCACTGAAGTCAGTGGTATAAGGATTTCAAATGTTGTCAAGAGCTCTTAAGACAACTTGACAACACATGTAAATTTATATTCAACTTTTCAGCACAAATAACAGAGATCTCTACCTTGACATTGAGGAAACACGATAGCATTTTATTCTGCAGTCAGATGATCACAAATGCTGTTCGCTGCTTCTGATGAGATGCGACATCCCCTTTGAAAAGCCCTTTTTGGCCTTCGGTTATCAACAGGCCGAGTGCAGTAAGTACTGGGACAGCCCTGGGGTGTTGCAGTTACAACAGCAGAGCGCAGATGTGCTTACAGCTCTCACTAAAAAAAGAGTATTCACTGAGTCCAATTGTATTTGACTTGATAAAAATAATAGGATATTCTAGCATAGCAGCATTCCTTGGCTGTTGTATATTTTTAAATAGTAGATGTTGTTTAAATAGTGATGGGATTCTGAGGCTAGCCTTTAACTACTTGGTATTTGAAACCCCTCTGCAACCCAAAACTTGCCCGCTGCTGCCTGCAGGTACTAGTGGGGTCCTGCAAAATACCGGTTGCTGCCAGATGTCCAAGAGAGCTGAGAGCAAGGTCAGGCCTCAGATGCGATGCCAATACTTTCCTTAAGCTGAAATAAGGATCCTAGTAACAATATTGATATTGTAATGTTGCTGTATTGATAGAACACTAAGTCTGGCCAAACAGCTACTGCACAGCTCCCTTCGCAGCTCAGTGGGTTTGATCGACTGAGGTAGGAGCCGGCAGCGCCTCAGAGGAGCGGGCCTTTGCCTGTGTGGTAGGAGTGGTTTCTGTAATTTGTACATAAGTTTTCCGTAATCTTTTAGAGTTGCAAAGGCAAATCCCATTAATACCACTGATCAGGTTTTGAAATGGTGTTTATGTGTATCCGGGGACTGCGTAAATGCTATTGTATTAATTTCCCAATAAAATGGGGAATTTTTGTCTTAAGCCCTGCTAGAAGGCTGTCACTTGGCATGCAAGTCTCTCAAAACCTGGTGCTAAGTGTCTGTCTACTAGCTGTGGCTTTTTTGACTTACCTTCCTGTATTTTAAAAACTTACTTTATATGCAGTTTTATTTTTCAAGACTACAGGGATTTATAAGATATGCCTTTACTGCTGATTGAACCATTTAGTACTTGTACTTATAATGCACTATATATTTTAATAAATTTGCATACAAATAAAATATATTCTTACAGTAGGATTGGCTAATGCCTTGATTTCCTTACTGCACAGGCCCTTCCCTCTGATTCTTAAACAGCGCTGGCAGATGGGGCAGAACTGGTCAGAGGAGAGGGAGCGGTGAGTCTTGCTGAGGCAGGATGGTGGTGGCTGTTCAGCAATGCTCTAGCTACTGCATTTTCTTTCAAGTGCCTGTTTTTGGTTTGGTTTGGATTTTTTTTTTTTGCAGCATGACCTATAGGAAGATTCTCTGACAGGGCATGTCACGAGGTAGGGTGGTGTGGATTTTGTGGTCTTTCACGTTGCCCACCACAGGCCTGTTTTACTGATTTTTCTGATGGCGAGTAGTGGTGTTTGACTGTTGCTGAGCTGTGGTTTCTGAAAACTGCCCAAATGTAACATGAAGATCTCTTCCTGACAAGTAATAATTTAGGCAGTGCACATACATACCACTTTATTCCATGTACCTTAATTTTCACTTGTCAATATTTAATATAATCTTAATGTTGAACATTGCAGTGAAAGCATCTCTCCCCACTTTATAGCAAATAATTACAGCACAGCTCCTGTCTGTGTTCCAGATCAGCTCCATGTTGATGATTGTGCCTTTTTAGGATGCTTGGTATGAAAAGAGCAAGACATGGAAATACAAACAAGGACTAAGTGTATAACAAGCTGGCAGTCAAGGGCTGTTCTCTCAGCTTTTCTGCTGCTGGCTGCCTTACTGAACAGCAGCACGGCAGTGACAGAGCTTTTTTTCCTCCAGGAAGCACACCACCAAGAGACAGAGGCACATCTAGCCTGGGGATCAGTACAAGTGTGCCAGCCAGCAGCCTGACTTTTGGAGTAAAACCACACACTTTCAGTTCTTAAACTATTAAAAAAAATCAGGTTCAAAGGACAACGTGTACACTGAAGCGTTGACAAGATGCTGGTGGAAAGGGAGAGCTAGGTGAGCAACGGGAGCAGGGTCGAGATTTACTGCACCTCGCCTCTTCCCTGGGAAGACCTTAGCCCTTTGTGAAATGACAGTAGAAGCGAGGAGGTGGTAATTCCTGTGTTAATAAAGCCTGAGTGTACAGCATGGCCACAGTCTGAGAGAGAGGGAGGAGTTGTCCCTAGAGGAGGGGAGAAGAAAATAACTGAAAAGCAGCTTCCTAAACTGTACCAATTCATTACAAAATGGCTACAAGCATCCAGTTCCCTGACTGTGCAGCATTACACATGGCATCCTTGCAATATACATGTAGACTTTATTTTGTATACTGACTTCACTTACTGGAACTCATATAATAAAACATTACAGGACATGCTGATGGCATTTAAAAGCAATTTTTACATACAGTAAAAACCAGGCATTTAAAACCAAATGCAGAACCCAAGCACTGACATAAAGCCTACCCCTGGAATGTTACAGTGCAGCTAGATACATAATTTGAGTTCATATAATTAAGATCGATATAGACTGTATAATTTAAAAAATGGAATTTATTGATGGTGGTTTTAACAACAAGCTCAAAGCAACACAAAACTGAAAGAACAAAATCTCAAATACAAAAGTAGATAAAAGAGCAGCAAAGAGGGGAGTTTATTCCACTCTGTTTTGATCTATACTACACTGTTGAGTGCCAAGTTGAGCCAGTCCTTTGGATGCAATAACTTTGGGGTTTGTTGCCACAGTTTTCGTGGTATTGTGAGTCTTATAAATTCCAATTAATCTGTCTGCAATCTCAAACATGTTGTTCCGCAGGGAAATGATGATAAACTGTGCATTTTTTGTTTGCTCCTGAAAGAGAAGTTACTTGTGTTAGCCCACAGTATTTCAAAAAGCTCTGTTCTTGTATGATCTCTATGCTCAGGTTTTAGGAACTAAGGAATGTATCACTAGAAGTAGTTCTGTCATTCAACAAACCCATGGGTGATGACGCCTCAGAGCTCCTGCTGTCCACAACACACTCCCACCTTGGCTAGCAGCACAAAGCACTGCCATTTACTTCAGCACCAGTTTCCTCCTTTTATCTTTTACATGACCTATTCAACTGAACTTGATTAAACATAAACATATATAATTTTTTTCCAGAGTTGCAATTCACCACAGTTTTAACATGAATTCCATGTTAGGAATATATCGGGTATCTTCAAAGTGTCTCCCTAATTTTAAGTAGGTAATCATAATCTTTGGCACTTCTAGGGTGTTACCAAAACTGGTGGTTATACTTTGGATAATTTTGAAAATTCTAAGTTTAAATTAGCCACCAGTATGTAGCAATGTAAATGTTTGCTTGACTTAAATATGGTGATGACAGAATTTTTAAAGGCATGAAAGAAAAAACCCACTAAAATAAAGACACAGACTAAAGAAACCTATGGAAAAGAGCTCATGTTAATGAGATGGAAGTATAAAACCCAGGAACCTTGGCTGCTCTCGAGAATGAAATCATGAGCTTGGATACATGAACACATTAGTAAAAGCTAAATAAATTACTGTATTCTCAGCAGATTATAGCTGATTATTTTGGGGAAAGTATCTATACTTTAAAGAGGAAGCAGTAGCAGCAAGGATACGTGGAAATGTGGCACCTTTGGCAAACTCTAGCGCTCTTTAGACAGCTTTTGAAACAGGATTTGCAGAGAAAAAAACCTTGTAAATCCTCTATTAGTTGCCTCATTTCAGGAAAGCATCAAACTTAGCAGCTTAGAAAAAAATATGCAGAAAGAAACATTCTAAGCACCTTTCTGGAAATCTGCTTAGTACATAGTTTCCACTTAATACTCTTATCACTCCAGATTTTTAAATCTGGCCATAATTGTGTTACCACTTTGCCAGAAAAGACAGAGAAGAAAATATCTTAGAAGAATTGTACTACAGGAGTTACCATTAAATACTTACATATATGTAAAACGCTACAATAGATACGTTTTTGAAGTCAAGTGCTGCATCAATCTCATCCATAAAATAAAGTGGCGTTGGCTTGTAATGATGAAGAGCAAAAACTAGAGCCAGTGAACTCAGAGTCTTCTCTCCTCCTGATAAGTTAAATATCTTCTTCCAACTTTTCTTCGGAGGCCGAACACTGAAACAAATTACAGAGTCTGTAACTTACTTCTCTTCATGATGAAAATAAGTGCGTCATGGTAAAAAGCAAGTTACAAAGCAGGAGGGAGTTCTTGGAAGACACAGACACATAAAGAAGCTCAACTAAAACCATGGATGAGCTTGATACTCTTGGTCCTCCACAGCTGAGAGGCAGCAAACAGGATTATTTCTCTTCACCATGGAGGAACGCCCTGGGTACACACACAGCTACGTGGCCAGCTGATGTCTGCCTGAAAAGCGCCTGTAACACTTGGCTATTCTCTGTAGGAACTATAACACTTAAGAACTGCTATTTAATTATCTTTCCAAAAGTGCTATTCTACTCTTAAGTAATGAATATACTCTTAGGAGCATTTATGACAGAACAATCTCCAGTTACCAATGTGATTGACACGATTCCCTAGGCAGAATGAAATGATTTGGGAATTAAGAAACCCTGAGAAATTACTTCAAAGTCAAAGCTTTCTAACTGCTGTTAGTTACTTATTTCTCCAGGAGAAATGAATCTCTTCGTTACCCAATGCTAAAAAGTTGTGGCTTCTGTCAGTATCTTGCCAATACTTGCCAAGAAGGAGGACTCTCTGTCTGGGTTAGCTGCTGATCCATTAAAATTTACTTAAAAAGCAGGCTGAAAAAAGGAACACAACAATTAAGCATTACAGCAATAACACAAAGTATTTTGACAAACCTAAACATGATTCCTTCAGAGAAGGGATCCAGGCTGTCCACAAGTTCTAATTCAGCATCTCCTCCCAAAGTAAGCATCTGGTAGTTTTCCTTCAGTTTGTTTGTTATTACATTAAATCCTGCCATAAATTCATTTAGCCTTTGTTTCCTAAGATCTTCGAAAGCTTGTCTGAATTTGTCTCTCTCAGCGGTAATGTCATCCAATTCAGCCACACGTTTCAAGTATAGCTCTTCCTGTAGAAAAAAAAAGCCACAAAACTACAGTTAAAGAAGCTGTCTCCCTAATTTAGATTTTAAACCCTTTTTCCTACCACTTGAAAACTCTTTTTTCCCAGAATGGCTAACAGCATTGAAACAAAAGAACAAAACTAAACCATCTCTTTTTTCTTATCTCTATACTCCATGCTGCTGATCTCTCTATACTGGAAAACCCATGTGAAAATGAAGAAAAATTTGTTGAATAGGCCAATATTACTGAAATGAGTATTCTGAGGAGAAAAAAAATCCCAAGTATTGTTGTATATCTGTGTAGACTGTCAAGACTAGTGACTGTAAATAAACAAACTTTCACAGGAGAAAGTTATCTTCACCTGCCATCTATGGTGTCAAATATAAAAAGGCAGATGCAAGCTCCTAGATACAACTTTCACACTTGGCCAAGTACAAGCTAACAACTCTTCGGGATGCTAGCAACAGCACAGCCTGCAGAGGAGAAAGAAAATTCAAGGGTTCCATTTCAGTTTCCAACAGAAGGGAACTGAAGAAGAACAGGACCACCTTTTCCTGGTATGCCTATAGATGAGATATTTTCTTGTGTCACCTAGATAGAGAGTGCATTTTTGCAGGCATTTTAAGTGCAGGATCTATTTGAGCAGTCACCTGAAGAAAAATGCGCAACTGGAAGTTTACCGCCGTACTTCAGAAGCACTGACATCAATTCTGTACAGATTCAAGTACGGGAAAACAATAAAGCTGTATACACAGCACTTGCCCGAGATGAGGGGTGTACCGTACTATTGCACTGACAGGCAATACAGTATCAAAAAGATGAATCCTACTACTACACAATAGTAATTAAGCTTACCTTCTTCTTATATTCTGCAATAGCACCAAGGTTGGGTTTCATTTCATGACGCTGGGCTTCCAGGAGAGCTATTTGATTAGTGATTACATTTGGATCCTTGATAGCCTCAAGCTCTTCTTGACTTAGTACTGGAAATTCTTCAGCTGGTTTACCTTCTATGGGGTGCAGTGATAATTTTGATATCTAAAATTCAAAACCAGTTACTAGAAATCTTTAAAGATCACATTAGTTATCACATGAACATGTTTCTAAAATAAACATTTGCTGTATTAGTACATAGTGAAGCTTCAAATCTCAAAACATTCAAAGATTCTTCACATAACTCCCTTTAAAAGTTAAGATGTGAAAACAGAAAGTATCCTTTTATCCTATTATTCTGTTCCTGAAAATTATATACATCATTCTTACAAAGGAGCTATTTCTCTGTAATAAATAGCAGCAGTAGCAGATAGCGAGGAAACTGCCTCTACTGATGCTGTAGAACTTAAACAACTACTTTGTGTGTTCAGGATTGAGAAGTTTCTGTCAGCGGCTTTGCTTGCTGGGTAGCCTGCCCTGTTATCCTTGTATTAACAAGGGTATAAAGGGCACCCTGTCCTGCAAGACATCTGCTGGTCTAGATCCCTACCTCGATTAAGGATTTAAATATGAAATAGAAAGGACATACAATAAAATGGTAATGTAAGTTTATGAACTCCAGGTACCTAACTGGCCTTTTCTCTGAGCATGCTGCCCTGGGCACACACCTGATTTTTGCTGTTTCCATAAATCAGGAAAACCAAACCAAGACCAACCCCCAGCACTGCCTCTTGTTGACTCTGCTTTCAACTAACCTACAGGCCAGAAAAAGTCAGGATTCTGTGCGGAATTGGTTCCAGAAGAATTAAAAGCCCTTCCTGGAAGCTGATCCGAGACACTTTTGAAATGGACACACCAAATGTCAGACAACACTTAGCACTAGCTTGTTCAACAGAACTAGAGCAGTTAGAAGGGACATGACAGCAAGAAATAAGGTCTGTGTAAAGCTGTCTGTGTGTTTGTGCCAGCAGCCCCGCTCAGATACAACTCCCAGACTGAGAAGCTAGCTGTTGCAGCACCTAGAGTTAGCAACTCCTTGCTCCCACTGGCTCCAATTTATTCGACGAGCTGGTTCAAGCAGCAGTCTCCGAGAAGCAGTTTCTTCCTGGCCCCACGGACTTCCTATTGGCCCAATTATCTCTAACTGGGGAAAGGCAATTTGATGTACCAAATGTACTACAACTTGGTGAAATGCTTTCAAGGGAAAGGTCTTGCCATTTTATAAAGAACAGCTTAGTGGATGCAGCAAAACAGTTACGCATAACTTGTGTTTTAGTTATCAATGTCTTACTCCTCCTTCCTTCTCTTACCTATGAGGGTGTCTACCCTTTTATAACTTTTTTTTTTGTATGTACAGAGAGCATACCCAGGCACAAAAAGTCTCCTGGTTGCCGTTTATGGCCTACTTATTTTTCCCTTGTTGCTCCTAATTACTTGTAGATAGCGTCATGTCAGTTATAGTTATCATACCATTCTTTCATAAATTAAAAAAAACTAGAAAAGCTAGAAGCCATGTAGTACAGAACTCATCCATAACCTTGTATGCAAAACAAAGTAAAAAAGACTGAAAGGTCATATTTTTTCAGATTTGTTTTTTATCGCATAAACACCAATAAACTGTGAACCGAATATCAATTTTCTCCCAAATTATCTGTTTTCTAATATTTTGAGATCTTACAGTTCAAGTTTTAGGAACTAAACAATTTCCTTACCTCTTTTTGCCAGTACTTAATCTTTGACTGGTGTGCAGAAATATGACTATCAATTTGTTCAATTTTCAGCTTAATATTAAGAGCTTCTTTTTGAAGCACATGTTCATCATCTTGAATAGTTTTAACCTCCTGCAGTAAACTGCGATGTTCCTCCTGAACTCCTGGCAACACTTCCTAAACAGAAATGACCAGAAAAGTACATTAATCAGTTGCCTACAAAAATGTTACCACTTTCTCAGGTTACAGATTTGTTTTCACTGTATTATTCACAGAGCTTCCACTCCACAATCCTAAGTACTGATGTAAACAAATACCTATTCTTGTATTTAAAATAACCAGGTCCCTGAATTCTGGAATGACTGCAAATATGCTGCAGTTTACATTTTCATTCCAGATCTGGATTAAATATGAGTCCTACGCTCAGATGTTTTTAGCTAAAAGGCAGTTTTAGAGAAAGACAGTCTCAAAGAAACAGCTTTATTTGGAAGAATTTCAGCCATCGTGGTTGTTTTCACTCTCTCCTGCACATAAATCTAGATGGAAAACTGAAGTCCCACATAACTGGGGGAAAAAAAAAAAAATAATTGTTTTTAAGCAAGTTTTATGACCAGTAATTTCTTTGGGGAAACTTGGTTTAAGTTTTTTCTTAGCTTCAGAAAATTGGGTCAAGATATATTTCCAGGTAAGTATAAAAAAAAAAAAAACCCAAAACATTCCCATTCCCTGACCGTCATGGAATGTCACTCAGCAGCTGCAGAATAGAATAGAATAGAAGGATATCACTAGGATATAATAAGGATGTAACTCATCATCCTGATTTTACCCAGAGGCCAGACTGCTCACTAGGACCATTTTAGCCTATTTCCACCCGCCCCCAGCACCTGTATTTAAAGGTCAACTTTGATTTACGATTAAACAAAATTATTAATTTTGTACGAATGCAGACAATATATTGCAGGATAGAGAAAAGAACATTGCCATTTTATCCCTGTGTGAATTTTTGGAGGATGAGTAGTAGAATAACTGAGAAAAACGAGGAAAAAAAAGATACTATCAGCTAACGCAATGCCTTGCTAGGCCTGCCTGGAAAGTCTAAGGATGAAGGCTAACAGACATCAGCCATTAGAACAACTCTGGCACAACAACTGTTATCTAAAATTTATTTCACAGACTGCATCCTCCATGAAGAGATACGCTAAATTAACATGACACTTACTTCAGCTTGCCTGCAGTCATTTATAATCTCAGCAGCTTTGTCTTCTAGCTTAGTCAGCTCTTCTGTTAAGTCTTTAATTTCTTTCTCATTATTTTTAATTTCCTTCTCCGTGCGAAGAACAGACTCTTCAGATTTTTTCAGGTTTCTGAACAGGTAGAGATGTTTGTATACCTCACGTGAGTGCAAATATGACTTAAGATAATCTAGAAACACAATCTTACTTATCAAGATTGTTCAATAGCTACTGACAACCAAATAGGAAGTGCTTATTTATGCGTGAACTCTCACACTCCCAAGATACCCAAGGAAAACAAAGTTGTCTTCCTTAAACATATAGCAGACAGGCCTCATTAAATGATTTAATATGTTCTTTGAGAGACAGTTTTGACATTTGTTCTAAGTATCCATTACGTAGCATTAAGCTAACATAAAAAAAATACATTGCCTTTTATTTCCTGACCTGCCTCATAATAAAATTAGTCCCTTCAGATCTGAACTGCTCCACTGCATGGCAATTAAGTGCTATTTTGAATCTTTATCCTGAAATACTGCATTTTAGTGACAGGCAAGTATTAATAGAAAAATACCGATTAAACATGACTTTTAAACTGTCTAGTAGAAACTACAAAATTGTATTTCCCTTTACCTCCCCTTACCTACCTCCTGAGTTTTATACATGCAACTGAAAATTCAGATTTTAAGATCATGGGATTTTTAGCTATGGAAACTACTTAAAACAAGCAAATATCCTGCAGGCACTCATGCCCACAGATACAGCTCTTTGAAGGCTGACGTGACTCTCCTTGGTCAGTTTTCACTAAGCTTTCTAGGTCTCTGATCCTTTGCCTGTGAAGCACACTAACAAAGATTATGGTTCTTAATTAAGAACCAGTATCAGTTTGAGGTAAATCAGTTTAGAGAAGAAGGTTGTGACCTTCTCCCTCCAGTTTTCCTCTAGCTATAAAGAGGTGAAAACCATCTTCTCGAGCTGGACAAATCCCCCCCGCAACCCCGGAAAGGTCCAACTGTAATCAAACACGAGTCGCAGCAATATACAATTACAGCCTAAAGCTTTACCATTGAGCACATTGACATCTACTGTACCTGTCCGCAGTCTTGACTGCCACTTGGGCTTTAGTAATAGTTGAAGTACATTCATCTATTTCTTTGTTGATCTTATCAAGTTTGTCTTGTTGTGCTTTAAGTTTATGATTATTGATATCAATTATGAGCTTATGTAATCGTTTAACTTCATTTTCTATTTTACCAGCTTTCTCAGCAATGCATTCATAATCTGTTGAAAACCAAAATCAAGTTAAGGTCATCATGCTGTCCCTAGGAACACTGGACTGCTGCAATACATCAAGATTTAAGTGATAAAAAGCTCTGCTCTATTAATATATTGAGAAGTGTACTATTTCTTTCTACTGTGAAAAACGCTGTTTTTTTTTTTTACTGTGGCAAAAAGAAAAAAATACCACATCTTTCTGACACTGTTATACTGCCAAAGCTCTTTTGGTGTAAACCACCAAAAAATTTAATTGGATTACTTAATGTATATGGAGTACTGAAATACATGAGATGGTACATAGGAAGCTATTCCAAGCTCATTCTTTGCATTTATTTAATGGGAAAATGCTCAAAAGTTAAATTGTAAGAACTGGCCACTAACTGTTGCTCAGTGGCTGGTATTACTGCATAGTTACTACACATGCTGAATAATAAGATAGCCTACTGTACCTTCAAGGGAGATAAGTTTCCTTATTTAGATTATACTCAAAACTCAACAAAACCATCTTAAGTTGAACAGCTTTCAAAAATTAAACAACATAGCACCGTAGTATTCTAAGGGCAAAACAATCAAATAAAATCCCACACTAGGTTTGCTACAGATCTATAATTTCCTTTTGGGGATAGAAGGGGTAAAGCAGAGACTTGAAAGGTGGAAGGCAGTCATCTCTCCAGGAGAACACAGGTTTGTGTCTCTCCATTATCTGGTACAAATGTTAGAGAAGAATATTTATAACATCAAACCTTAGCGTGATTGAGGAAGTAAAGCATTCGTACTCTATTTAAAAGAAGCATAGAGGAAATCCATAGTTGTACATATTCTCTTCCCTAAAATGCTATGGAAGCAGAATTGTGGGGGAAGGGAAATATGTTTCACTGTGTTCATATCATTCGCTGAGCAAGAAATACAAAGAAGCAGTCAAGGTTTACTTTACTAAGCTACCAATTTTCTTCAGGGAAACAAATTCAACTTCTCAGAGTAAACATCTTCCACAAAAAGAACTGGGGTACAGTGTGCCCACAACAGAATACAGGGTATACATTTTATAGACTCATGTAATAGTCCAGATAGAGCATGGCAAAAGCCTTTACTGAACTTTAATATAATTACCTCCACATTAACAATTCTTACCCCTAATTAAACTAAGTTTCCCTATGAATCTGTATGTAATACAGCCATAAAAATCTAACCAAATAAATACTAAAATTGATGTTTAGTTTGACTGCAACATGAACTTGAGCAATTGTAAAAAAAGGGGTTTCACTCTCTAATCTCTGGAAGCACCTTTTATCCCCCACTTAGGAGAAAAGAGGTTCCAAACCAAGATATGGTACTGCACTGGTAATCTGAAAGAACAAAGCCATAGCCATTCATTCTTGTATTAGTAAAAGAATATGACTACAATTTTGATCTATAATCCCCTCTCCACAAAATGTACCTTTTTTGTAACTATTAAGGATTTCTTCCAGTTCCTTCTGTTTGTTTTTGTCCGGAGCAGCAGCAATTACATTAGCTTCAAGTTCCTTAATGTGGGTTTTTAGATGAATTTCTTGTTCAGATAAACTCTAAAAAAACCAGAACTGCGTTAGAATCCTGTACTTTAACAAGGACTATGTTAAGCTGAGACTGAGAAGTTATCCCCCTGCACATTGACAGAGAAGCCAGGTATTGCCTCAATAATAAACTTGTTCACCTGGATACTTGCTGTATACTTTTCTAAAGTATTTCTCATTTTCTGAATATCTTGGCGCAGATTTCTTATGGCTTCTTCAAGTTGTGATTTCTCTTCTTCATACTGTACTGCTCTTTTAGAATCCTTCTGCAGCTGAGATTCCATTTTATTGACCTACATAAAAATACGATATGATCATTTGCCTAGTGTCACCACTACAAAACAAAGCAACATCTCATTCATGTGCTCGACAATCTATGATCTCTTAAATCACAAGAGGGAAGTGCAGTAAAAACTTGAAAATTTGTCGTAGCTGGACAGAATATGGAGGCTGACTGCTGAGAAGATCAATTACAGCAGTGGAAAACAAGAGAGAAGCAAGCATAAGAAAAAGTAAGCTGAAGAATACCTGTCAAAATAGCTCATAATGGAGAATTGTTTTAAGGAAATAAAACTAGATTAAGCTTGAAAGGCTTAAGCCGGAATAGTGAAGGCAGAATCCGAAAAACACACAAGCAGAAGCTAGAAGCAATTTTTACTATAGTTAAGATTTGATGCTCGTTGGTTTCTGTGGTAATCTGGTGTGAGGAAAACAAGCTTTTGCAAATAGCAACCGGTCAAGTGACCAAGTCTTGCAATTCACCTTAAAGAGCAGAAGGAATAAGGATACACTTCAGATCTCAGCCCATTTTCTGTTTTTACATATAGAGAACTAACAGGCAAAGGTATGAATATACTTGGTCTACCTGGAGTTGTCCACTATGCTAGACAGGTACAAAACTCTTGAAAATGGAGAAATTAAGTTACAGCTATTGATTGTTATTGAGTGCCACAGTATCTCTCATGGGCCAAACAGAAAACAGCAGATAAGCCTGTCTCTTGGAGAGACCAGTGAATAAATCTAAAGCGTGAAGACAGGAAATAGCAACGTCTGTTAATTAGCAAGACTGAAATATGAGCTGCCTTATATATTTATTGACTCTTTACAAGGCTAGGGCAATAACCCTTTGTCCATGAGGTTGGTTCATTAGTGCTCTACAAGTACAGCATTATCTGAATAGGCTTGACAAAAGAAAAGGAAAAAAAAAAAAAAAAAAAAAAAAAGAGTTCTACGTCAAACTCTCCAGGGTTTGCAGAATTTTATCTTTTCTTGGCCAATGCAATCCTATTTTCCAAGCTGAGTGAAGGTGAAAATACAGAAGACAGATGAGAGAAGAATAGATATATATTTTAACCTCTCAGAGATAAAACCAAAAAGTGGAGAAACATCAGCAATAACAGCAAAGGCGGTGACATGGTTATCTTCTCCAGCAGAGAAATGAGATAGAGAGAACCTTAAAGTTGAGTTTGATTTTGAAGTTCTCCAATTTGAAAGTATTTTCACCTAAAAAATACTAACTACTGTTCCTGTGTCCTTAGTGGTAAGCAAATATTCAACCCATGTGTTGGATTATAGCTCTCATTCCTAAAGAGCAAAAGTTCGTTCTCCTGTAGCGAGAGGACTGACGTCAGGAGTTACACAGGGGAGCTTGTCTTCTTGAAAAGGTATCAACACTTTGATGTTTGATCTCAGTTAAAGTTCATCAGCAGATACTAGCCAAAAAGGATACAGGCTACATCCACACTAAATAAAACTACAGACTAAAAACTAAAAGAATTCAGAAGGAAAAAGCAAGCTGTATCTTGATATTCCAAAACATTCTTGAAATACAAATTGGAAGGAAAGCTCTGCCACTCCCTGACAAAGCTTACAAGGACGTAAATGAAGGACCAAACTTGTCTTTTATTGCTGGTGAGGTTTGTGTGTACTGCTCTGCCGCTCAGTGGTTCCTTATGATCAGTAATCCCTACCTTCAATCAGTTTATCCAAGCTATCAAAGGAAGCACTATGAGACTAAAAATTAAATAATAGGCATATGATAGCTGGGCTGTGAACACATGTGCTTAAGAGCAATATAACTTATGCTAACCTTGTGAACTTCAAATCATTGTTAATGTATCTTGCATCACAGACTGTTAACTACTCATGCCAATTTAAAAGGACGTAGCACATGTGTATGAACTACCAAAACAAAGAACTTTGACAAAATTCCACTTTTAATTAAGATTATGTACTAACCTCTTCTTCTGAAACATCCATTATGACGGAGGAACCCATTCTGCCCTTCATTACTTTACGCCCCCCACCAGTCATTGTTCCTAAAGTAAAAAAGATGGAAAGAAGTTAGTGAGCTTATTGTGCTTAGATATCATCTATAAAGTGCTTAAAATATAATTGCAAGTTTGCACTTAAATACCTGACTGTTCAATGATTTGCCCTTGCAGCGTTACCACTCTCCATCTTTTCTCTTTTCGGAATGCTATTCTGGTAGCTTCTTCCAAGTTATTAGTTACTAGAGTATCACGTAATGCAAAGTAAAAAGCCAGGCGAACCTTCTCGTCTTCTACTTTCACCAGATCAAACAATCGAGGAACATTTTCAGGAGTTGGGATTTTTTGCATTTTTTTTTCCCATACAGCCATCTAGATCAAAAAAGTAAATAAATGAATGAGAGATTCCTTAGAATAAATTATGAGGTCACTTCATTATTTTAAGGCATGTTAAGGCTTTAAAGCAATTAACGTTATTAATCGTAGTGCAATTAACCGTAAAGCTTCCTTCCTTGGGGATCTCTACTTCCAGTATAATTAAAAACTCACTGATAACTCATTGTTCTCTTTCATGGTTTTCATAGTTTATACAGTTACTAGATTACTTGGATTATTAAGTTTTCTAATTTGCTAAAAAAAAAAAAAATAAAAAAAAATCTAACTATAAGAACATAAATGACAGACCAAACATCTGTTGTACCCATACAGGTATCTAAAAAGCCTCGTAATTCTCTGTAAGTAAACGTTATCATTTGCTAGTAGAATATTCTAAGGTACCAACAGCCTATTAAAATGGTTTATATTTTAGCTTTACCAGTATTAATACATATACAGCGTAACATATTAATATATAATACTTATTTATACACATGCATATTAATACATTATATACAGTATTAATACTGTGCACATTAGGGTAAATCAACAATTTGTTTTGCTGAAGTGCTAGTACTTACTTTGTCCAGGGCTATAAATGTGGCAACTCCAATTCCTCTTGCCTTTAAGAAATTCACACATTCCTGTGCAGTATCAATTGTATCGACAACAATGTTGTCTAAGGCACCACAGGACGATGAAATAGCAACATCATACTTTTCACTGATAGCTCCCAGGTCTCCCTAATAATTGAGGGTCGGGGGGGAGGCAGAAGTACACCAATTAGTTTGGCATCAATGTTTTGTCTTGGTATTACGAAATAAATGACAAAAAATTTACACAAAGTGAAATGAGATGAAAACAAATTATAAAAGAATTTTCTGTGAAAGAACTTAAACCTTAATTAGAACTTGTAAAATAATACCACACCTGTCTTCTCCATCACACTGCTATTTATGTATTTCTAATGTACTTGTTGCCATAGTAGAAATTCGTATACTCAGAGCTTCTAAAGTGGTACTTCTGGTAGAGCAACACAGTAGCATTGATATATTTTCTGTAGACAAATTTTATATGCCAGCATTTTAGTGAGGCAGTCTGGCCTAACAAAATTATTTAATGTGTTCTGTGTATGGTTCTACCGTTGGTCAGCTGGGTAGGACCCGGCAAGTCATACACTTCTGCGTGCCATCCTGTACTGATCTGAAAAACGGGTACAGGGGTGTTCAGCATCTTTGAAAAATTACTGTGTATCTACAGGTAAAAACAGCATGCACAGCCAACTGTGAGTTATGCAAGAACAGATTAACCTCACACTCCTCCCTGTGGCAAGTGCTAACAGAGCATGAGACAAAATACATGCCAGCTGTACTAGGCAGTAGTCTGCTGCTGTTTGAACTTCATCTTTTTTATAAATCTATACGCACATTTTTTAAATATACATATACTAAATAAACTGATTTTTCTGAAGCAGAGATACTTCTCCTTGGACGAGCAGGTGAAAGGGAAAAAAGAGAAAATTGCAGAATATAAAAATAGCACTTCTACATCTACAATGATACATGTGTATTGTTCAGTGCTAGTGAAAAAAAAAAAAAGGAATGAAGAACTCTACCTCAGCTGCAAATTTTCAGAACTTTAGATCAACACTGCTTGGAAAGAACTGATAGCACTCAACGTTTTGCTATGACATAGCTTTCCTTGGTCTTCTCTGAAACACCAACATTGCTCTTTTTGATTTGACAGGTATGCAAGTAAAACGAGAGGAAACAAACAGCAAAGAGCTCACCAAATTTTATAAATTTTGAAGCAAAAAAAAAAAAAAAAAAAAAAAGCCCATACAGTTCCACATTAAATTACATACAAGCTGTAAGATGTTTTTTTAAGTTCCATGGTAGTTCTGCCAAGCGTGTGGTTAACAACTGATTCTACCTTCTGTGGCACCAGAAGGTAAAAAGCACTACTCCACAATACTTCTCCAGCATAGATGTTCCTAACATTCAAAGGAATCAGAATCACTACAGCTGTCAGTCATAGCTCAACACAGAAGCACAGGCAGGACCAAAGCATGGACAGGTTTACAAGACTTTGGTAGTATTCCTGGCTTGAGCACATTCCCATAGAGACTGCAGCAACATGATTTAGCTTAAAGATCAGCCTACCAAAAATACAAGCTTTCTCATAGCCATTGCCTTTACTTAGTGCTGAGTAGTGGAACCTCAACAATCTTCTTTTTTTAATTTATAGTAAGTCCACAAGATTTGCAACTCTGTTGTCCAAATTCAAAGCACCAGAGAACTGAGAAATGCTATCTTTCACTCAATTACAGAAACACCATGCTGTTCCTATAAAGTTTAAGACTAAAAGTAGAATAGCCTTTTAAAATTTACCAGTCTTCCATATACTCCACGAATATTTCCAGATTTCTTCTGCTGAAGCAGAGCCTCAAGCACTTTTCCTCGACTGAGACTTAGTGCTAAAGAACTTTTGGCTTCTTCTACTTTTTGACGCAGTTTTCGAACAAGATTCTTAGCACCTGATTCTTCTCTTCCCAGCTTCTCAAGCTCATTCTCTTTCTAACGGTTAAAAGAAAGACATTATCTTAGCCTCACAAAAACCACTGTATCCAGGGAATCTTAGATTCATGATTGCATAGGCAATGAAACCAGCCACCAAAAAGCAGAAGTAGCAAACATTTATCAGAAGAATGGCTGGTATGTGGATACACTTCAGCTAGTATTTAGTACACTTTGATAAAAACACAACAGCATATGAATTCATGAATCAGGCTGAGGACAAGGTAGTGGCATTTTTTTCCTTTGGGGAATGAGAAGAGCAAAGGAAATTCAAAGGCGGCTCAGAAACATAGCCAGTTACTTATTTTAACATGTCTCATTATGATATTTAAACTGATTCCCTTGCAGGGATATGTAGGATTTAATTTCAGTGCTTAATGTTAACATTTGCTTAACTCAAAGTAAGTTTGAAATCAAATACTTACTTCACCGGTTAACTGAGTATTAGAATATAGTTTTTAAATGTTATTTTATTGGAGACAGTTTTTTGTTTATTTTCACCACAATTATTGATAAAAAGAAGAGTGGAACTTTGGTTTGTGTGTTGCAACATAGTGTAACTCGGAGAACTTCTATATGGAAGTCAAGTCTCACCTCCTTCAATTCCTGTTCAGCTTGGGGTAATTTTATATGTATATCTTTGATAGCAGCTTTCCTTTCCTTAAGAGTTTCTGAAGTAGTCATCAGAGCCTCCTTTGCCTGATTTAACTGAGACACAGCAGTATTATGACGGCTGAGACAGATATCAAGCTCTGACTGGGCTACATCCATCTTTGAACGCGCTTCATTCACTGCTTTACTAAACTCCATAAGCTCTTTCTCTTTGCTCTGCAAAAATGGACAATGTTACAGCTGAAAACAGACAACTGTGGGATTTATTACAGCAATCACACTGTATGAAAGAAAAAGAAGAAACGGGCATATTCTTTTACTAGCTCTCCTGTCAGCAGAAAACAATTATGTTATCTAGAAGAATAAGTATTTCTTAATTTATTAACATATTCTGTATGGAAATGAAATAAGACATTTTTCATAATTATAAAGAACATCAGGAAATTATTATAGAACATTTCCATACAAGCTTTGTATCATTTTCGCAACTCAAATGGAAAAACCATGCTTTCAAGTACAGAAAGTAATCCCCCAAATTTACGGGATAAATTTCCAGCCTCCAGGTGTTTAGTGGTCGAACAGCTAACATCAACAATAACCAAGTGTTGTAGTAGTTATCTATTAATTCAGATTACAGCTGCGTGAAAGGCTCGCAACATACCATTTCAAAATCTGTTTAAGCAACATATTGGCTTAAAAAATTCAATGGGAGAAAATTAAAGTGTGTTCAAATAATGGAAGTGTAAAATTATTTAATACACATATTAATTATATGCTTGATGACACATGATCACTATAAAAAGCGGCCAACTTAATGAAAATGATTTAGCTCTGATTATAAATTCAGAATGAATTTCCCAGTTAGGCTCCACTGAAGTAACACATGAAACTGTGTATTTATCATACAAAATAGCATTTTACAACTATCTTGTGATAGTTTCATTCGTAAGTGTCAAAGCTATACATCAGTTAATACAGTAAGTGTACTAAGTCAAAACAGTTCAAACCTCTTTTTCTTCCTGAAGTCCTTGTGTTTCTTCCTTAAGGCCATCCATAACCTGCTTGAGTTTTTCTTCTTCTTTCTCTTTTGTCTTTTCAAGAAGCTCTTTCTCAGATGTTGCTTTGCTGATAGCTTTTTCACTATTGGAAGGTACATTTTTCAATTCTTCTACCTATGCAAGGAAAAGACTTTTAACTGCCTCTCCCACTGAAACAGAATAGTTTTGCCTTATTTTTAAACCCTGCCTTTCAAGTGCTACATGGAAGTCAAAGGAAGCGTAAGCCCTAACGAAGCTCTCGTGTTTTTGTAGGGCAAGACACACCGTGGCTCTAGCAGGACGCTTGGATTTTATTTGCAAGGCTTGTTCAGTTCTAGAGCCCATCCAGAGAGAAGCAAGCCACAGCAGTAAAAGAACATAGCTTTACACATAAGAACTCAAGTCTTTGAATCACAATGAGGCTTAACTCTTAAATACCTACTTTCAGAAGGCCACTCTCAATGCAGAGAGTGATTTACGATCTGTAACAGCTGGCAACAACCAACTTGGTAAGATATATCCTTTAAATTAACTAGGGAAACAGAAAAAAAAAAGTGTTTAAAAAGGTACTAACTGCAAGAACACGCAGTGTTCCTGTAATCTCCACAAACGTGACAAAAAGATGCTTTTCAAGCCATGAGACCTCCCCAACAGAGCTGAGAAGCAACAGTAAAGCTTTTGACTTTGCATTCAGGCAGAAAACAGTCTGGTACTGCTGGCCATGGTCTCCCATAGTAAAGATGTGCAGTGAGCAATAGTTTAAGGGAGAATAATGTATTACTTCAGTAAGTTATTTGCAACCAAAATCCCTAGCTGATTTAAATGACATAACAGATAAAAAAAAAAATTTAAAACATATTTTTCCATCTTCCTTGTGGCATAAAGTACACTTGGTGTCCTTTGCGCAAAGATGTTCTCATCTAGAGCAACCAACTACACTTTAAGTAAATCAAGTTGCAGTTCACACTACCTTTTCTTTATCCTTTTGAAGTTGCTTCTCCAGTTTTTTAGCTTTGCTTTTGGCATGTTTTAGATTTTCCCTTACTTTAACATCCTGCAAATCCAACTCATTAAATTTTTTTTTATTTTCCTCTATGAACTTTGTAATTTTATTCAGTTTCCTGAAGGGGAAAAAAGAAACAACCATCTATTACATACCCTATAAAAATAATGTCAGTAGAGCTTGGCTTATACAAGTAAGCATATAGTGTTTAAACCCGTACTACTCAGTTTTTGTGAAAAACAACATCCAATACTTAACTATATTCACAGTATTTTCCCCAGGGAAGTGATGTTTCATAAGAAAAAGATCAACTAACAAAACAATATTAAACACGCTTTCAGAAATTTTGGGGTTTTTTTCTTTAACAGAATGTATAATTCACATCTCTCACAAATAGCTTACTATGATCTCAGAAGATGAAAAGGTTAATATTGCAGTTGGATAGGAGATCAGCACCCAGACAAATCAATTTTAGGGAAACACAATTTATGCCTAAAAGATTCATAAGGAAACCAGAGAAAAATACCTAACATCCACATACTTAAGCATTATGGTTGTCTACCTAAAAACCTGAAACAATCTCCCAATTATTTTTTGTAGTCGATAAAAAAAAAGTATGTCCTTTAAAATCCAACAAAAATCAGACCTTTTCTTACTGTAATTGTGACTATTACCCAGATTTCTCCAAGAAAAGCAACCTGCAGAACCAAATCAAACCAATGAGAATTTTTTAAAATTTATTTTTGTGCAAAAGATCATTTAATCCATGCCAGGGAATGTTTAGAAACACTGTAAGTGACTCTGCTCATCAGATAATCTAAGTTTTTGGTGGAAGAACTACTGAAAAACCCAGCTATGCTCCCTGTGATCATCTTCCCATGCAACCACTGTATATTTCTGCTTTCCCAGGTGTTCCCCCCCACCCCTGCAATACAACTACCACAGCCTTTTCTGAAAATCCTGCTAACTCCAACACCACATATGCAGAACATGTAAGCTAAGAGTACTGTGGTTTACAAGTCTATACTTAAAGTACTTACTTTTCGAGTTCCTTTAAAGCTTTATTCTTTGTTTCCATTTCATCTGCAAGTTTACTACTCTTCTCATTAACATCTTTTGTTTCTTCATTAATTTTTTCTTTCTGCATTTCCATATCATTTACTCGTTTCTTTAGGTCATACCTAAAAAAAAAAAAAAAAACCAAAAAAACCCAAACTGAAAACTCCACTTTTTTTCCATAAAGCTAACATTCATAATGAATATGTATTTCCAATCTTAAGTGTAATAAATGGATTATGAAAAGTATTAAATCCTAATATCCGTTATTGAGTAACCTTGCCAATTTAGTACAAAACAGCAAGGAAATCTAACACTTAAAGACTATTTTTCATCTGAAGTGTCTAAGTGATCTACTTTCTCAATTTCAGTATAAAGCTGTACGAGATTAATTTGCTGGACTACTTTACTTTGTAAAAAGATGGTAAGCAGTTTTTTGGTTTTGTTGGGGTTTTGGTGTTTGGTTTTTTTTTTTTTTTTTTTTTTTTTTTTTTTTTTAAGATTTTTATGAAAATGGTCTCTATTTTCCAAATGCTATTCAACTAATTTTGAAGGACTGATACGGATGTTAAGAAATGCAAAGTATTTCTAATTAGAGATATGGAAGCAGAGTTAAAACACCACCACTAACAACTAACCACTTTTTTTGATTAAAGCCAAATCAAAACTTTAGAGAAGTACTTACATATAGTATTGACAGATACGATTCTTTTCTTTAAACATTTTGTTTTCCAAAGAAAGAAATTCAATGGCTTTATTCCTGTCGGCTTCCAAGGCATCCTTTTCTTTTTCCACCATCTTAACTCTATTTAACTAGACAAGACAGAGTCAGACTTACTGCTAGTACTACAGAAGAACAAACCATGAGGAGAAAAAACCCAGACCCTTTGTAGCACACATGTCCTCTAGAGAGATGGTCTTCAACAATTAACTCTGCAAGGCAATTCAGCACTACAAGCTTTCTGAAATAACAGATCACCATTTCCACAGCAGAGACTGTGCTTTTAGGGCAATTCAAACAGTAATTTAAAACTAAAAAGGGATCCTACAGATGCTAGGAACAGCTCAGGCAAATCAAGGAAAACATGGCTGAGAAATAAAGAGGAGTTACCTATAGACTGTGTATGTTATTGTCTATATTTCATCCTTTTGACTAGCCCCTTTAAAGTTAATTCCTGCAACTACACATCTTTTGTTTTCCTTCCCAGCCTTTAAAAAAAGTCTGCAACATACTAGGATTTACCAAGGACACACCAAGTAAAAAGAACTTTGATATTATTTAGTACTTTTAGAACTCAATGCATAAACAAAATGTTATGAAAGCAAGTTCTGCAATAGATCTACATAGCTCAAGCCACAACTAATGTTCTGTATTTTTATGCTGCCTGACACAGCTGTGTGCACATCACCTCACCAGTGCTCTGCCTCCCTCTCTCCTTTTCTTAGCATATCAAAGGTTTCCCTGCTACTTCTCCTATTTGCTATTTAGCAATAGGAGTCAGGCAGATAAAAAGCCCTATCTGGATGTATTCAGATAACAATAATCTATTTCTCTATTGAGGCTGAGAACCATTTAATGCATGCAGATACGATCAAAGAGAGTTCAGCAGGTAAAATCCTGTGTTACAACTCAAGCATTCAAACCTTTGGGAATCAAAAGCCAACAGCATTCTAAGTGTTTAAAGAAGGGCAACTGATGTTGACTGCCCATTTCTGTTACAATTGAGAGAAACAGCAGATGCAATAAAGGTAACTCAAAGTTTCTCTGCACTTCTCTTATAGAGGAGTGCCAAATTTTAACCAAGTTTTATGTTAACTTTTTTCCTAAAAAATCCAATAATGAAACACCGCAAGCTTGTATTTTTTTATTTATAATTCAAACAAAACTTTGAGACTCACCTTTTGTCCTCTCTGTTCATTTAAAATCTCTACTCTGCGACACAGAGTTTGGATAGGATCTTTTAGTCGTGCCGATCCTATTAAGTCTTCTAAATATTCAAGCATGCCTTCATCATGTTCAGTCTGGCCTTTCGGTTTCATCAATGCAATTTGTTCAACTTCCCCCTTGGAAAAGAAAAGTTTAATGTTTTCTTTTCTTATTTTTTTTTTTTTTTCTGGGGGAAGGAGTTAGTATTCTGAAAAAATACAAACATCTTTGGAATGCAGGTATGTGACCATATTCTAGCATTATTAAAAAAAAGAACAAAATAATGCAGTAATCAAAACTGACTATTCAAAGTAGCAATATATTTGGGAAAACAAAGATCAAAATGAATAGAAATTTCCTCCAAGGAGTGCATGGTGGCGATGTGCATGAATAACCAGCATCTCTTCTGAAGACAACATTGAGGTCTAAACATTTCTTCATTTCTCTAAAGATTCAAAATGTATTTCCCCAACCTAAAAAAAGAAGAGAATAAAGCATGCCCTCTAGGTCATGTAGCACCCAATAGTCTTAAGGTAGCTTAATCAGGATTGAAGTCCCTGAAGGGTTCTCTTTAGGAAACAGGAGGTCCATGAAATCATGTCTGATGGATGTACTGGACTTGTAATTCATACAACTAAGACTTCCTTGTTGGAAAAAGAAAAACATTCTTTAAGTATAAGGTTTTCTTCATTTAATTTTCCTTTATGTACAGCATTAACTTTAAATTATTAAGCTGAATAGTAACAATAATTGGGATGGGGTTGTTTTGTTGTGGTTTTTTGTTTGTTTGTTTGTTTTTTAAGTAAGAATTAGGAAAGACTGACCTGAGACAATAAGGACTGTTTATTTTACTGATAAAAAATAAAATAAAACAAAATTTATATTCCAGTATCCAAGCTATGTATGTAAAAAAAGCCTAAGTCTATATCCACAGAGTGAAAATATAGTTAAGAATTTAGTTGTCATTGTTGGCTGCTTGTTGAGCTTAAGCTGACAGCCAAGTCTCCACAAAAGTACCGATGAGGAAGAGCTTCTCAAGAACATACAGAAGGAGGGGTGATTAACAAGACTGCTGGAGAACCAGAAAGGACAGTCACAGAAGTCAACAAAGGGCAGGATTTCTAGGCAAGCATTGTAAATCAGACCTGTAAGCAGCTAAGAAACCTGAGGATAAGGTGCTCCTGAATGTTACCTAAGGAAGTTACTAGAATTTTTTGCCAAAGTGATTTCATTCCACATACTCAGTACACAATGACACCTAGTGGCCTTATGCTTTTCTTCCAATTAGTAAATACCAGTTGGCTGAGAAGGGAAAAAGCCCAAGTTTTGCAAATTTTGCAAAATAAGAACTAGTATTTATTAAGATAAGTCTTTCTTGCACATAATTCCTTTGTTAGAGTAAAACACAGTGGCAGATCTTTTTTAACTTAAAATTCTAGAAGTTAAATGCATCTAAGCTTTTCTTTTCTGCCAATTACTGTTCCAAAAAACTATCAGCAGGTTTGACCAAAAAAAAAAAAAAAACCCCACAACCGACCCAAAAAACCAAAACCACCACCCCAAAGCAACCCAACTCTTATTTTTATTTCTTATGCATCTCAAAAAGCCAAGGCTAATAACTGCAGTGTAGTATATACAAGTGCAATTACACATTTGCCCCCTTGCCACAAAAGCATGATTTCTCTACCAAAAACCACGTGTCAGTGAGACACTGCTCATGGGTAGGAAACTCTGTAACCTCCTAAATTTCTGTGGAATTGTCATAAGTCTCTATTTTGTTTCTTCTCGCATTAAAGCATTTCCTCTGTTTACATCCAAGAAAAAACAATCACAGAAAAAATATTTAATTCAGGTGCTAAACATCAAGTCTAAGAATTTTCTACACTGCATGTATATCCCTCAAACTAGGTGCTGCTGTAAACCAGAAAACTACCCTGGATTTAACACAAGCACAGGAATTACAGACAAGCAAGAAATGTAAGTCAACTTTTTTTATGATCTGGCTAAGTATAATTAACCATCTTTAAGTCACAACCATCTAAGAAAGATGCTAATGTAGTTGTGAGGGTGCTCCGTAGCTCACTAACGTAATGGAATATAACTGCAATGTTTAATGATATAGTAAATAACTAATGAAATTTAATCTAATTGTATTTAATTCTATAACCTCATAAATTAAGAAATCAGAGGTTTGGTTGTCTACATGGTAAATAAATACATCACCGTACGACCAAGAATTACTGGTGACTTCAGTTTAGGCCATACATACAATAACATTTTTAAAAGTTGAAGTGAATTGAGTACAGTTGAAAAGATAATGCATGTGAATTGAACTTGTCAGGCTGGCTATTACCAATTTTATATGCAATTCCTCTATTTGACCATAGGCAAACAATTTTAGAATTACATATTCTTCATCTTATGTGAAGAGATGTAGATGGACTACCTACTTAAATTCTTTGATTCTTTTCTTACCAAGGGTAAAAATGAAAACATTTAAGAACTATAAATAATAACTGAATAATAACAGTATTAAATATTATTTAATATTCATATTTTTAATGAATATATAAGAAATCTGCTTAGCTCACCTCTATAGCTAACATATTAAGAAACAAAAATGTTTCCAGCTATTTCAATTTCTAAAGAAGAATGAAAAAGCTGTACCTGCTCTTCATGCCAATAGCCATGACAATGATTAACAGGGAAAAAACACATTTTACAACTCTGCATTCTGTTAAAACTTGATAGTCAATTTAACTGTTTCCTAACTTTTTAGCTGTGCTTATTACTTGACCTGTTATTTGAATTAAGTAAAAAGAAAAAAAAAAATTACAACCTTGCTTATTTATCTAGTAAAAGATCTTTTGAAATACGGACAGCATTTTTGAAAGTGAAACTAAGGCGGCAGCAGGCAGACATTTGTTGAAAAGAAAACATGCTTGGGCATGCTTAACACAGTCGTCACACCTAAATTTAAAAAGTCTCAGAATGGACCACCAGGAAATCTCTTTAATTATTTGCCTGTTATCTTCCCTTAGTTCACAGGCATGAAGTCATGAGAGGAAAGGGAGGAATGTGGAAAAAAAAAAATCCTCTATTTAGTTGAGAAGACAAAATGGATGTCAACACTAAGACATTGGTGACACTGGCATACATCTAACAGAATGAAACATCCACAAAAGTTAATTAATGGCTGTATGAAAAAGCATCAGATGTCCACTGAGTATTTTGGGAAGGCTCTAGATCCAGTGCAAGAACTCTAAGTGGAATTCCAAACCCAATTTCAGTTTCTGCATTGTGTGTGAAGTCTTCTATATCAGACTGCAGTTAGCACTGGGATGCTGGACATCACTAGTAACAGAGGTAGTCAACTCAAACACTGTATAATTAACATACTTCTAAGTAACAGTTTCTACAGAATGCCTCAGCTTAGTTACCAGAAAACAATTATTGGTACATTCTAATAGAGAACACAAGTTTATCTGTGAAGAAATTTCTAAACAATAAAGTTAACTGAACACTGTGGCAAATAATGAGAAACCTTGCTTGACAGCAGGCTACAAGTTATTAAAAAAAAAAAAAGGGCAAGAGCCATTCTCATTTGAAAGCCATTTCCTCTAGTGAAAAGTATGAGGAATAACTTCAAGGAACTTGGAAGCTGGAGATCCCGCCTTCCTTTGCATAGTCAAACTCTTGAGGAGGTGAAGTATTTCAGTGCCATGATGTTTAAAATACTTTCTAAATATAAATTTCAATCGTGCACAAGAGCAAAAATTTTAAAGCAAGTAAATTGTAAATGCCTTCAAAAACCAGAATAAAATTAACAATTTGGAATCAGTGCCTTGGTTGAGGAGACGACGAGAGGAGCAGCATAAGCACAGAGTGAAGCAGCAGCGCAAAATACACTAAACAGGAGTGCCTGGACTTGTGCCGGCTGTGTTCAAGCCCAGGAGGAGGCCATGGGTGGATGCCCATAAAGATGTCTGATGAACTGACAGAAGCGGCAACATCATCAGCATGTTCTATCACTATTTTAATGTTATGAGGCTGCCAGGTCAAGGTCTAACTGTTTTGAGTTATGTGCATTGCAGTAGAAGTTATACTTGCATCCTAGGAGCATTTTAGGAATGCGGCACGTTTAATGTTAAGACATTATAGACAGAATTCATCAAATTTCAGTCTCTATTTGCATCCACACTCTTCTGTGTTCCTGTTAGACTAAAATTCTCATTAGGACAGCACACCTCTAACAATGGAAGCAGCTTAAAGAGCCATACTCCATCGGTGTATATAACTTCCTAGAGCAAATTTGTGAAAGGCAAGAATTTCACCTCCCATGTAGCCCTCAAAAGGTGGGACAATAAAATCCCTAAACTCTCTATTACCTTATTTCTTAGAGCTACTACTATTTTCTCTAAAATTACACATTCATTTCTTAAAACAGCTGATCCTCTCAGAACAGAAAGCTTTTAATCCGAGTTCATCCAATGTTTTCTGGCGTATAAAGATTTGAATTTTAAACAAGGTTATCAAACTGCTTGATAAAGGGAAGTTTTGACCTACTCATTAAGCTGCCTTTCTGCAGCTCTTACCACTAGTCTTGAAACAGGATACTACTTTTCAGTTCTGCAGATAACTCCTGTTTGTTGCTCTTGGCAGACAGTAGCATTATGTTCCAGCAACCTTCCTTTACATTAAGAGTAGGGTCTGTAGATTGAAGCACTAATTCCAAAGCTAAGAAGTCAAAATGGCATAATGCACTGATCCCAATACTGACATTATCCAGCCTCAAGTAGTGATAAACTGTAGTCGCTGGTAATTTGTGCTGTGCACAGTAGTAGTTCAGTCTGTGATAATGCTGGAACTGGAATTACAGAGTTTCAGAATACAGCCGTCAGATTCCATTTTAAAATTCTGGTATGAAACGAGACAGGGCTAGCAAAAAGCCTTTGACATTGAAAGATTACTGACAGCAACCTTAAAACTCTCCATGAAAAAAGAAACAATACTTTTTTCTTTGGTTGCGAAAACTTCCCTGCATTATGACTAGTTGTTTTTGGAAAACTACAGAGAAAGATGTTTGCTTACCAATTACTGCCTCCTCATCCTTGAAAATTTGGGAAAAATAACTTTTGAAGACAGTGTCTTGCAACACAATTAGTTTTGTCAACTAAACCGTTAATACAACATTTGCAGATCTACTTTGTTAGCATTCCACAGAATAGTTACAGCAGCAAGTAGGTAAAAACAATTTTCCAGGATTTTGGGTTGTCACTTAATTACTGGTATCTTAATCTGAAGCTTTACAATACTGAAGCTTTGAAATAAAGTGCTGAAAACCTTGGGATAGATTAGCATGATCCTATACAACCTAACAAATTGGACTAACTTTTAAGTGTTAAAACCCACACATCAAGAACACTTTTGAAGCACACTAAAGCATGGGCACATTAAAACATATATTGTAACAAAGGAATTCTGTAGCTTGGAATCCAGTAGATGGAAACATACTGCACACTGGGGGTGGAGTACTGGGTAGTTTGGGTTTTTTTTGAGGGGAATTTTCTATTGCAGTTGTTGTGGTTTAGTTTTTGGAGGGTTTTTTGGCAGTGGAGCTCTTCAACACTAGTCAAATTCAAAAGTGGAGTAATGTAACATCTAAGTGAATTGAAATTTACATTCAGTTTTGCTCATGAGGAATAGTTTTAGAGAAAATACTGCCTAGGAGATGCAATACTATACATCGGAAAAAACCTTCTGTGTTTTTACACATGGCTGAGAAACTTAAGCATTACCTTAGACAGCAGGACATCCCATTTGTCTTAGTTTCCCCACTTCAACTGTTGCAAGTAGAACACAAGAAATCTTCTGAACCCTTTGTGGCACTTCAACGTGTTTTACCAATTGAATCCAGGCTTAAAAGTCACATATTTTGTCAATACTGGTAAATTACACAAATCCTTTATACAAGCTTTTCTTTTTGGTTACATTTTCTCCACCTTTGAGGTGCTGGGCAGGAGGAAAGCCTTCTTACTTCAAGTTGTACAAAGGAAGCCTATTGCAAATAGGGAGCATCTCCTGTAAGAGCATGGATATTTCCCTCTCATAAGAAGTTTCCTGAAGTTTCAAAATTTGGATTTACCCCCTCATGCCTAGATGTCAAATCTACGCAGCTGTGACTCTGCGTCAATACAAGATGATAGCTTCATTTCAGAATTCTTCCGCTACCAGCATTTGGAGTAATGAAAAGTAAACTAAGTCTAGCTACTACAATCTGTCCAATTTCTAATTCCTGCCTTGTAACAGAAGCGTTACAGTATTTGGAGAGAAAGCTGCGGACTAGGGTTATGGTCAAAAGAGGCAATATTGTTTCAGGATTATATTAAACACCACAAAATTTTAGATATGATGACTGTGGCTATAATGTTTGGTATTTTTAAGGCATTCATGGCTTTTTAAAATTCAGAACAGTATTTTGTTAGTGTCACTGTAACGGTAGCATACTTTTGATAACATACTAACTTTCAAGGCTTTTTAAACACCCATAAAAAAAAGTTTTGTTAATGAGTCCAAAATCTTTTTGCACCTTTACAGTATTACATAATTGCATATCATTTAAGAGATATGCAAATGTAGACAGTGGTCAGAACATAATTTCATTTAATTTTGTTAGGCATCACAAGATTAACAGTCTTGTAATGTTTGTGACAGTATTATTATATATGCATGTATAAAAAAAGATTTAGTGTAAACACATTGAATTTTAGATTAAAATGGTTTAAGCATGAACATTTGTTCCCAAAAAAGGACTATTTGAGTTATTAGGAAAAGTCATACCACACTGAACTTTGAAACAATAGGGTTTTCTTTATATGCAACAGGTGATCAACAGAACTCATCCTTTAAGCACTGAACTGAAGCAAACAGCTGAGTTGTAGCCAGCATATCCAAAATGCTGAGAAAACAGTACTTGCAGTTGTAACAGCCACCTCTAACTCAAAAGTTTTGTAGATGATTATAATAGCCATAGGCAAAATCTGTTATCGTTTGTCCTACTGAAGAAAAATCAATCTTGATCAATCCAAATTATCACCCAATTTCAATTCTTAACTTTTTAATATGGAAGGCTAGGCAGAACCGACCTGGCAGAAGGCAACTTCTCTTAATAAAATAATAGTAAAATTTAGAACTTTTGTATAGAACATAGCTATATTTGAATCTCTTTCAAATGGTGAAGCATTTCTCCCAAAGCAAAGAAAATGTGGACAAGAGATTTTGCAAGTATTTCATCAGCCAACCACAGGAGTTGAAAATACATTGCGCACAACTTCTTAGCATCATCAGCGTAAGGAAGAACAATGGCTTATGCAGCCAGTAGAATGAAATCGGTGGCACTATGGATTTGCTTGAAGGAGAAAGCACATTAGAACACATAGAACATTAATTACAAAAGCTATTTTTCTACAAAGATTTAAAAGACAGAAAATCCAAGACCAATTTGGGGAAATTCCAATTACTGTTTTTCCTTCCTTGGTCTTCTATTCTAACCCACTTCCAAACATTGACATTAGAACTAGCACTAACACTAAATTACTACTAATAATATTTAGGCTCTCATGCAGCTCCAATTCTACATGTTTGACAGAACTTGTAACTGCTGAAAAAGTCAGTGGGGAGTAAAATTAGGGGAAAAGTAGTTAATATTCATTACTTGTCATATCACTTGGTAAGTGCTAGCTTACAAGTTGTATAATTCTTAGTTTCTGCATCTGACACTAGTTAACCTCACAAATTTTTTTTCCCTGGGTATTTTGTGTAATCAGTTTCTGGATAATAAAAAGGCACCCAAACTGCATTTTTATCTTATGTAAGCCACTAGACAGCAACGCAAGATGAGTCTTTCCATTTCCCTGTATGCTACTTGCACTGTTTTCAACCGCTCTCCCATTTTTTAATTTTTCTTATATTGGACTCACACTTGGCTATTTTTACTTAATCAGAATGATAGCTCGTACTTTTTAAGTAGGAGTACAGTAAGGAATGGCAAAAATAAGTGCTAAATTCATTTATCTTCAATTTTCCAGAATGGTAATTTCAGTTTGACTTTATTTTGACAGTATGCCCATACTCCACTCTTCATGTAAAGTTTTGACTATGAATTCTAATTCTACATACATGGGTCTTGGAAGGTACATACATAGATAACCAATATTCCTGTAATCTTATTGTTCTCCTGGCAACGTGACTGTAATACAGCTCTTGTTGTAAACCACAACAGGTTTGTTTGGTTTGTTTTTTTTTCCTTCCCCCAATTCCATGTTATTGCTGCTATTACTTAATGTTTCCAGTCATATCTCATTTCTACCCTTCAATTTTACCAGATGGCAAATATACAGGAGGGGAGAAAGTATCAAATACTCAACTTCATGCTCTGCCTTCCAAGAAAAGTGTTATAAGCTAGGTGGGAAATCAAGAAAGTCAAATAAGTAATAAATGCACATACACAAATCTACAAGGCCACTACTGTCCGAAGATGAGGAAAAACTTAGAATTAGCCTGTTATACAACATTCAGTTGTTTGCACAAAACTACCATTCTGCATTCTGGAAATAATTTAAAAGTAGCCTTTGTCAAGCTGTTTGCACATCTGTCTAATTTTAGAAGCTTTCTTAAGGACTTTCTTGTATTTAATACAAGAATACAAATTGAGTGCAAATCTAGAGTCACTCTGGCATCTAAGTAAGTTATTGTGAAACTCAACCTACAGTGTTTGACTTAAGATTATTGGTATGTTCCAACTATTTAATTGATCACTCAATTACACACTGCCCCTAGGAAAGTGCTTTTCTCCACTTTCCATATTTCCCTATTTTTCTGAAGAAAGTTTAATATAACATTGGTTACAATGTTATGTTGCAATTTGCAATATAAAAAACATATGAATTGCCAACCTAAGTTTTCTGATAATGTAACAGAATTCATTTTGAAACTGCACATAGACATATTAGCATATCTTATGCTGCTCTGCATTCCCTTCAGCATAAAGTGTAATATTTAAACAGTCAGTGAAATTGATTCTGTATGCTATGAATCAGTGTGAGGCTTCTATTTTTACATAATATTTTATTCAAAGATTCTGGTTTTCACTTAATTATATTATCACACTTGCTTTAATTCTTCCTACCACTTCAGCTCAGCTGTCCTTGACCTTTCTAGAACAAACCCCTCTTCACCACCAATGTTGGCAGCATAGATCTCCATTTATAATCCCAGTAGAGCTTTTCAGCTTGTGCTCCACTCAGTGCTTTAGCTCAAATGTGGGTTTGCCTCATTAGGAAAGCAGACCTCAACAATTGGGAACTTCTGGCTTATCTCAAAGTGAGAAGAAAATCTGCTCTCCCTCATTTCCTCTCCAATACACTGAAAGAGCGACTCCTACGTTATTTCCACAAAGCAGAAGCAGCAGGTGAAAAACTTGACTAAACTTCCTTTCTGGCAACATCATCTTGCCATAGGATAAGACTTAGTACATACAAAATGCCGTTCCAATCAGTTACAAAAATACATACATACAAAATTACTGTAGTTGTTTATACTTGCTTAAAATCACATGAGAATATTTAAGTGCATCAAATACATTTAAGTGAAATACTACTGTAATTAGTACAAAATTTAGTTAAACAGTTTGTTTGAAAGTAGCTTCTAAAGTAAATTGAAATCAACTGATAGAAGTCTCCTCCCATGATACTGTCTTTTAGTACAAAATTAATTCAAAGTCTTGTGCTGTTTATTACCATTTCTACAATATTCATTTCCAAAGTCACTGAATGGGAGTTACCTATGAAACTCCACTTTCCTTTTAAAAGGTTCGTATCGACTGTACTTCTTACCTTGAAAGACTGCAAAAGCCAATTTCAGCAGGCGTTAACGGTTGCTGTCCAGAGCCAGTTTTTCTTTGCTCCCCAGACATGCCTACCCTGCAATGTCCAAAACTGACATTCCTTCAAATGATCCCCATTTATTTAATAATTCTTTAGAGGCAAACCAGCCAGGATAAAGAGGCTGAGATTTTTTTTTTCTGGCCTCAAGGTTAACCTGTTCAGGAGTCACTATTGAGCAACTGCAGACATACATACTTTCCGAGTTTTGCCCAGCCCGGTCAGAGCACAGAACCCACACAAGTTTTCTGCATATGTACACTGACATTCCAAGTAAGTCTTTTGAGAAAAACTAAGTAATTTTATTTGTTGTTCTTTACAGATATACAAGTTACTGAAGCTGGGGCATTAGGTGTGGAAGACAGAAAAATAGCAGCAAGATGCTAGATTTTACCACAGTGCTTAGCATACTTTTTTTTTTTTTAAGTGACAAGATGCGTGTTTTCCTGTTGCAGTTTCAGGCTGTGGCAAGCTCATTAAAAATGCACTGAACAGTTGTCTATTCCTGAAGTACTGAAAGCATATAGCAATTTATTAAAGACATGAAATATGCAGTGTTAGAACTTAAGGATCACAAAAGTGACAAACTCCTCCTGTTAAGTGTTGGCAATATCCCACTGCAGCCAAAACCATTTTTAAACAAGATTTTTTTTCTATTAGCTAGTTCAGGCACAGAACTTGTAATACTTCTAGAACTACTCAATTAGTCTTACATATTCTGTTTTTCCACAGGTGTTCTTTGTAATGTTACTCACAAAAGTCATCAGTAGTTTGATTTTAGTATTTTCAGTATGGCATCAGCAGCGGTACCTGTATCATGCCCTACCCAACTTTTACAAAATTCAGTCTGGCCTAAGCTTTCAAATTTTACCCTACAAGGCACCGAAATCTGCTATGTCAGAAAAAGACTGCAAAATAGGGGGTGAGGTAGGGAGAAGAAACCAAAAAAATAAAGCAGTCTTCTAAAAAGCAAATATTCTCCATTGAGTAATGCTAAATATGCTAGCAAGATATAATCAGGTATCCAAAGGTTTTGTTACTACATGTAGGACGTGTTCTCTTACAACTTTTTCTTTAGTACTAACTAGTGAATATTCTGTTACACACAAAAACCAACATTTGATAATCCTTAATTAACATTTTTGCCCAAAATCTATAGTACAAGTGAAATATTTTAATTACACCCTATTGACATAGTCAAAATCAAAGAGACTTATAACTTATTTCAAATGAGAAAGTACTTGATATCAGGTTAAACTTAGGGTAGCCTATTTTAGTTTAGCTATAACAAGAGAAAAGCTAAATAAAACTGTTACTTATCTACCCAATTTTAAATAACTTAATTTGAAAAACATTAGGGGGAAAAAGGGCAATCCTTGTAATAGTAGTTCACAGTCTTAGTCTTCTGACATGTTCTCATTTACTTCTAACTATAATTTTTAGGATTGCTACATTTCCCAACTGGAAAGTACTCAACTTTAAATCACCAAATCAGTAGGTTTCACTTTAAAAAGGCGCAAAACTTCATGTGCAAAGAGAAAGGACCTTTCCTCAGTAAAGAAACACAGAAAATCTTAGTAGTCTCCTCTGCTGTTCATTATAATCCATTACCCACAAAGAGTCTAGTGGAATGAAAGAAAAAAATAACGGTGGGAACCATTGCTTTATGCCTTAATTATTGGTTATACCCCACCCTTATTTCCCACTGTACAGGTGGAAAGCTTTTAGAAAAAGGTATGTTCTCATTGATTAACTTCCTGGGAAACAATTAATGGGAGAAGAAAACGAATCACACGTGGGGGAAAAAATAAAATAAAAAAGCTTAGCAATATTCCCTCCCAAATGTTCCCTTCCCCTTCTCCCACTGGTAAAGGGCCATGCCCTCTAACAGTAAACTCCAGATATCTATGCACTATAATTTCTATCTAGCTTAATCTTTGACTCTGCATTCACTCCCTTTCAGAAATTTTGCTAAAATGATACTTCAGAACAACAGTATAGAAAAAAAAAAGAGTGTATTTACTACAATTGCTTTGTTGGAGGTACTTCTCACTCCATCTTGAAACAGAAAATACAGGAATAAAGTGTTGGAGGGAATAATTAATTGGCATGGAGACTTAAAAACAGATATATCCTCTTTTTGTGGGTGTAACTGTAAAAAAGGACTGCATGAAAAGGCTTGAGGAAGTGAAGCAAGCACAGCGACCTATCTAGAATTTTTTTTTTTTTTTTAAGAGGGGAACTGGAAGCTCCTTTGACAGAAACAGGCCTAAAATAAACTAACTCTATTGAAAAATTTCAGACCTTGGGCGGCTCCCACTGTTCACTAATTTTCTAGGCCATAATCCTTCAGAGTAGTTTTGGGACCTGTTAGTAACAGTAGTGAAATAGTTACAGGTAATTGCAGATATAGTTACTCAATTGAATTAATATTTAAATACTTCCACCAAGTACTTTAATTCAATTTACATTTTAAGTAATTGTTCAGCACATAGCAAAATTCTGCATTATTATTTAAAAACTAGAAAAAAATTAAGTGTGGCTCTCTTCAGCCTGTCTTTTAAACAGCAAACAGATGCCAGCAAGCCTTGTAATTTTAAGGTCAAACGTAAATATAAATGGTATTATATTGACAAATTCTATGATTATTTTTACAGTATGAGTTGTAAACTGTAGCTTTTAAAAACATAGCTTGAATCAGCTATGAACCTGCCATTCTTTGAATCCTCTACAGTTGTTAAACAAGTGTAAACAAAAACTACACTTCATGTGTTTTTTCTTGCACTCAATTTTTATGCACAGTTAATTTTTATATACATACTTCTTCAGTAAAACCATGTCTACATATGAGAGCACAGATAAGTTAACTTAACAGTAGAATCTTTAAGATTTAAGTTAATATTGATGCACTTTTATCTAAAGTATAAACAAGTTGATGAATCTCTGCCACGCTTAAGCAGCACAATAATATTGGGGTTTAAGGTTTATTTTACTACACCAATATTTACGTGCTGCTAGGGCGGAACAAGTATGACAACTCTTCTATTCATCCACATGTCAGGAACACAAATTTGTTAATAGAAAAATTTATATTAGTATCTTCAACTGTTTCTCTTCCTTAAATTTCTAAAGCAGCAAATAATGATTCGCATCTTTATTAGAGCATGCAAACCATGATGTGCTGCTAGAGTACTTTAAGGCCTCAAATACAAGACTTAAAACCTAGAGAGTACTTTTTATAACTATAACTGGAAATACAGCTTTACTTAGAATTGTTTTTATTCATACACCAACCTGTAAAATTAAGAACCTGTTATGGTCCAGATCAATTCCATGGCTTCGAAGAAGAATACCAACATCTTTGAATGTCTTTTTCTTTCCATTGATGTGGTAGACAGAAGAATTATCTCTATAAGCAGTTCTAGATACACAAAAATTGCTGTTAGGAACCACTTCATAGTCATCTCCTTCCTGTTTTGAGGAAAAACAAAGCCAGAAAAACAATTACTATATCACAGGTTTACCTCATATTTCACAATTAAGCACAGAAGTTTTATCATGTTCAGGTTTTAAGTCAGCTGCATTGTAGGGTCTAATAGAAGTGGTAATTGTCTTAAAGCTGCATATCTCAAAAAAAGAGAGGAAAAAAAAACCCCAAACCCTCGAGAACTGGACAAAAAGTAGCCCAAATTGTTTAAACTGAATGGCCTTCATATTATGCCTTTCCCATCTCTAATACAAGCTATTGCTTTGAAAATACTTAATTTATTCTCTTTATCACTGCTTCAAATCACAAAGGAAAAGGCCTACTTCAAATTTAAAGTGGCTGTGCTATTCCACCCTTTAAATTTTAGATTAGGAAGTCTTGAATGACTTAAATACTGTTTGCATTTTAAACTCCTCTTTTATGGTGCTAGGAAAAGGAGTTACTTTTAGCTGAGTAGTTCTAAAAAGAAACTGTAGAAGATAAAAAAGCAAAACATTAAAGATGTGACAAATATGACATCATCAGCTTCAAAAGATATCTTAAACTTACCTACAAAGCAGAAACTAAAACAAAGCTAGTACTATACTTTAAAAAGTTAAAATTGATGCATGCTTCTTGTAAAGACTTAAACTGGCCTACCACTTTCCCAGATTAACCCCCAAGAGCATAATCAATGTGGTATCTAGTATATGCAGAAGCTTTTTAGATCATAAAGTTGACTTTGTATTAACAACTAAGAGCTAAGTGGAAAAAAAAACCCTTAATTTTTGAATCTGGTTATTATAAATACATGCAAAAGGTATGTGTGTATGTATATGAAGTCAAAGAAAAAAAATTCTGTCTTTTAAAACAGTTCCTTCAAAGGCTGTATATATTGCCACTTTATCAACATAAATTTTGAAATTTCAATGTACATTTCCCACTATTTTGAGCGACCCCAAACTCAACAGTTGATATTTCAGCTAGAATGTGTGCACAAAAATTAAATTTAAATAAGAGAAATAAATTCCTTTCACTGTAATTGCAAACAAAAATGTCCAGAAGTTTTTATCAATACATGAAGTGGCAAGCAAAATAAATATTTTTTTTAAATTGCCAACACTTTCTATTTCATTCAAACAAAATATCAGATTCAAAAATATTTAGTGGTAGGATGTGAGGTCCAGAATTTTTGATGAAAAATCTGTTTTAAAATTGCAGGCATGTTTACAGTACATAAAGTGTAAATAAGAAAATTTTAGATTCATTATATATTTTTCTAAATTTAGATAACCTCAAATAGTTTCTAATGGGTTTGAAAAGTTTTGCTTAAATAGGTTTTCTTTCTTAATATATACGCTCATATTATAAATTAAAGAATATATAACATGTCCAAACATAGACTTATAAATTTTTAGGGTCCTATTAATTTCAGAAATAAGTATTATTTACTTGAGGTAAAAGATGACAACTCTGAAACGACTTCTTCTTAAAATAATTATTACATATTTCTAAATAGTTTTAAAACTGATATGTACCAGGTATTAGTCTTGCAGAAAATAAAAAAATGGAATCCCTACTAAAATTTTAAGAACTGCACTACTCAATAGAGGAATTTTTAAAGCTAATTAACTTTGAATTGATGTTTTACATCCGAAAGGTAAACTAATCATGCTATGAAGTTTTCACCAGCTCAGACTAAAATAACCAAATATTAAAAGTTTTCAAATCCTTACAGAAAAAAAGTCTCCACTGTTCTGAATAGAAGCATACATACCTTGTCAATGATCTTTTGGAAGTGGATTTCCACAGAACAACTCTGGATGTCCGTATGTCCATCAGAATTATGGATCAGCACAGAGAGTTTTTTGGATCTGATTTTTTGTGCTCGATACCCAAACACAAAAAGCATTGAATCAATGACATTGGATTTTCCACTGCCATTTGGCCCAATAATACATGAAAACCGCTGCATAATAGAAGGAAAAAAAGTGATATTCAAAGGGAAATACATCCTGGTCAGTGTACATCACCCATTTCATTTGTGAGCAGTTTAAAACACAATTATTCCTAGTGCATGAAACTGCAGACTATTCGATAGCTTAGTTTTTACTGCCAAAGGTAAAGCAGTACAACTTATTAAATAAAAAAACCCCCACACCTCAGCTCAGTTTTCTAAATTTTAACTTGTTAACTCAAAGCGATACTGCATTTAGCAAGCATGTTCGCAAGGAAAGTTTCATGATTAGCCACGTAAGTCTCTTGTGGGCACTAAAAAAATATTCTCATTCTTCAAACACACCCCTAAAAGTTCTCCAGTAAACGAAATAAAGAGAAAAGTGTGCTTTTTTAAGGTTTACTGACAAATTAAAATTTTACAGTATCAGAAAGTTGCACTTAACTGTTTTCTCTACTGTCCAATAATGAAAATTTAGAGTATCACTACATTAAGTAATTCTAAAACTTAAAATATTTTTCAGTTATTTTGAGGTAAGCTTACATGAAAATACAGGAAGGAATACTAACACACAGCGAAGTCTTACCTTCTTTTAAAAAATGCTTAAGGTAAAAGAAAAGATACCTTATGAAAAGGTCCCAAAGTTTGCTCCCCTGCATAGGATTTGAAGTTCTGGTTTACAATATGAGTTATCATGAGACGAGGAGCACCAGCTTCATTGGTCATTGCTGGAGGTGGGGGAGGAGAGATGCTACCCAAAATCTCTTCTAAACTTCGATTATCAAGCATCTCATCTGATACTGCTAAAAAACATCCAAAATAAACAGAAAAAAAAAAAAGACTATAAGCTCTCAATGACTAGACACCTTTTAAAATGTTCAACTGGAAAAGCAAACATCATTTCTATATGAACCAAACCTATACTTTTGCCTATAATTATTACAACGAACTAAGTGGAATTAAAATTCTTCTTTCCATGAACTGAATCTTTAAAAAGAGATACTTAAGATGTCCCATCGATTCACTAGTGGGTTTGTTCTTTCATTATGTAATTCTTATTCTAACATACTTTAATAGGCACTCTGCAATTACAATAGCTACAACCGTCACAATAAGCCTACAAATCTGAAACAGGCAAAGTCTTTCTAATTAATAAGTGCAAAGCCACATTTCAAGCGTGCTCACAAGTCACTCTGCAAGATTTGGGGATCGCTGCACAATGCTCTGAAAGCTGTAATGACAGCACAACTACTCTGCAAAGACAGGAAGTTTGTTACGAAAACAAACTGGCCCCCTGGATATCAGCTAGTTGTAAGCAAAGCAGCTTTTCAACAGTCACTAGCAACTTTTTCTTCAAATAGACAGTCGTTTATGCCACCGATTTTGACATATTAATCTATTTGACAAATACCTTGCTTTAATAATTGCATATCTGGCTACCTAAAAAGACACACACTGCTGTTTTTCCAGACATTTTTAGCAAAAACTCAAGAAACTCAAGAAAATACACTGCTTCATGAAAAAGAAAGTCAAATCATTTTAAGAGTTAAGTAAATAAACTTGACATTTATTCCATTCCAAGAAATCCCATACCATTGGCTGCATATAAATTTGAAAAATCCTGCTGTTGCACCACAATCTTAAGTACAATGTTACAGATCAGGAATACGAAATAGGCTTTATTAGGAGTAAGTCTACAAATTGCTTTTGCACTTGTACTAAATCACTGGTCCAAACACTTTAACTCTTTGCAAGCCCTCTTTACCATTTTAAAAGCAGTTTAAACTTGCCAGGAGTCAAGGCTTTCAATATTCCTTTCTAAAACGGAAAAGAGAAAATCCTATCCAGAGTAGTTGATGAATTCAACTGAACTTTGTTGCTAAACAGGCAGTACCATCAAGTTTACACACAATCAGAACCACAATATTCAGACCTACCTTGGGGAGGTACTTTGCCAAGCTGTCTGTCGCCTTCGTTTTCCACTTCCATGTCACTGGTGGACTCCTCTAAGGGCTCTCTGCCTTTCCGATGGGCTGCTGTAGAGGTTTTGGTGCTCTTGCTTGGCACAATCTCTGTTGGCTGTTCCCCTTCCATTCCAAGCAATCAAACTACTGAAGGGATCTATCTCCTTTGCTAACATAAACAAGAAAACCCCGTGATCTAAGCATTGAACTACAATCCCCTACGGAATATACCTACATGTTTGCCCAGATGTTCGACTAATTTAGAAACTAAAGACTAGAGGTACTTTGAAGACAAAAATCCAAATTTGAAACAAAACCACAAGATTAGCCTCATCATGATATACTTTAAGATCTATCAGTCCCCCAAAACAACAGCCTGACCCTAATCTGTAGAAACAGCATGAATCTACCTACTGAAAACTCATACAGCCATGTTCAATGCAGTTACTATGCTCAGAGAAAGCAACCGTGATGCTGGGGGCAAAAGAGTTAAAAGACACATTTGCAATAACAAACTGAGTAGCCATAGTCTATGCTCTTCTGGAAGCACTCTTTACATACACATTTCAGACCTGACATGCATTTTACTTTCAAAAGTCCATGCTGACTATATATTTTTTATATATAGATAGATAAACAAGACAATCTGCATAATTATAGCGAAGACTTGACTCTTAAACAGTTTAAATCAACACTCGCAAAATGTAACACAACCACTAATGCCAGCATTCAACGTTTAACAGAGAAAACTAAACAAAATACCTTAATCTAGTTGTGATGTTGAAGTTAACCGATCAAGAGCGAAACATTACAAAAGTCCATCAGCTGGCACTTAAGCACAGCTCCCAAAAAGTATAAATAGAAGGCAACCGATGAGAAGAAAGAGGACTGGAGGAGCAAAACTCTCTCCAAAGAGTTTAAATTGCAGCAAGTGGCGAAGTTAGTTCGCAGAAAAACAGACATGAGAAAGTTTACTTCTCACAAGATAAAAAACTGACGTGGTTAGAAAGTCATCTTACAATTGGTGCCAATCATTTGACGTTTTCAGACCTACCCCCAACCCACACTCTCATGAGAGTCCTTCATTTGGGACAATGGGGGAGGGGGGGGAAAATGAGAGAAAGAACTCATTTTAAGGCAATTTGTGTCTATGCCCCTGTTAAGAAGTGTTCCGCAATGGCTGTCTCAGACAATTACAGTCTCTCAAAGTACCAGATTTTTTTTTTTTTCCCAAAACTGCTCCACTCCAACGGAATTGTGCAATATAGACCTATTTACCTTACCAACCCTTCCCCCCCCAGATACTTCAACAGAATGAACAAGCATAACTACTTGACCTCAGCTTTTAAATCGCGATAAATCAGCTGCCACATACTCTCTAACAAATTTAACAAATTCGTGCCCAGCCCCTCCCCCGAGTCAGCTCAAAGGTGTTTGTTAAAAGCATCTCTCGACGATCTCCTGCCAAGTGCCGTTTTTGTTGCGGGGATGGCGAAAAAGAGAGTCAGAGACGGACAGAAAGGCTTCCTTATTAACCGCCGATTAAATTTGATAGCGACAACCCATGTCAGCGAAAAATTTTGGTTTGGTTTTGGTTTTTTTTTTTTTTTAATCCATCCGTTAATCTAAGGAGTCCAGCTGCACCCTTGTCACAGTCTTTCCAAGTCGTTACGGACTTTCTTAGGATTTCTCTCTCATACTTCAAGCATTAAAGGAGCAGGCAGAGCTAGTTACAGAAGGGTCCCTGCTCTGTAAGCAGATTAAAATCGGGCCTCTATGCTACCGAAGAGTATTCCCGTACTTCCCCGTCCTAGGTGGGTCTCCGATTCACGGTCCCCAGAGCTCCCTAAGGGCACAGCGGGAAACCTTGGCCTTTCTCCTTCGGGCTGCAGAAGACCCTCTCTCATCCACACACCCCCCCCCCCCCTTTCCCTCCTCAAACCCATCTGCCGACACCAGCCAGGACGGACACGCCGGGCGCCGTGCCCCACCGGCGCGGAGACCGAGCGGCCGCCAGGCAACCCGGACCCCTCGGGAAGGGGCCCTCGGCGGGACAACCCCCGCCCGGACCGCCCGGGCCCGGAGAGACAGGGGCTGCCGCCGCCTTTCTCTCCCTCAGGGCGAGGAGGAAAGAGAAAAAATAAGGCGCGGGGCAGAGCCCGCCGCCCTCCCTGCCCTCCCCCTCAGCACCCCCTGCCCGGGGAAGCGCCCCGAGGACGTCTCCGCCGTCCCTCTCACAGCGGGGGAAGCCCCCCGACTCCACCTGCCCTCAGGCGAATTGCCGGCGCCTCTACCCGAAACCCTGCCCGCCGAACTACCCGGCGCTGCCCGCGGAAGCTGGTACCTTCGAGGACTGGCGGCGGCCGGCCCCAGCGAGGCTGCGGGTTGAGGCAGCGCGGAGCGGCTCCGGCTCACCGCCGCGGCTCGGCAGCTTCCACACTCGAAAATGGCGCCCAAACGGCGAACTCGAACCGAAATTCGTTAGAAAAGCGCGGGGCATGCTGGGAAGGGAGGGGGCCGGCCTCCCGCGGGTTTGAAAGGCGGAAAAAAAAAAAAAAAAAAAAAAAAAAAGAAGAAGCCCCGCTCCCGCGCCATCTTGTTTTCCGTTACTGCGCGGACGGGCTGGGCGGGATAAAAAGAAGTAAAATAAATCCTCTCGCTGCGAGGAGCGGGTTTTTTTGGAGAGGAAAGGAGGGGTATGGGGGGGGTGTAAGAGACTCGCGGTTGAGGGTGACGGCGGCCCCACGGCCGTGCCCGCCCGCCCCGCGTGGAAAGGATTTATTTTAATTTTAGAAGTAGGTCAGTGGGCGGCGCTTGGTTGCTCGGCAACGGGCGGCGAGGTGGTGGGGCCGGGGCGGCGGCGTGAACGGGCGCTGTTATTTAAAAAAAAAATAAAAAAAAAATAAAAATTGTGGGGACGCGGCGGTTTTAAAGCGGTATTAATTAACGGGCGGCGCGGTGACGCCACTCTGGGCCGTGTCACCTGGTCGGGGAGGGCCCGTGAGGTGGCGGTGGGACGAGGAGGAGGAGGAGGAAGAAGAAGAAGAAGAAGAAGAAGTCTCGCGGGAAGTAGCCATAGAGACGGAGCCGCTTGGCCGCGGGGGGAGCGGGCAGCAGCAGCAGCCGCCGCCGCCGCCTTGGTCCTCGCCGTTCCCGTGGCGCCGCGGAGGACGGGGAGGAAGGCGGGATTAGCGCGGAAGCCGCCGGGGCTTGGGAGCCGGCCGCTGAGGCAGCGGTCCCCGCCGTTCTTGCGCTCTCCTTCCCGCTGCCGGCGCAGGTAAAGGCGGGCTGGGGTAGGCGGCGGCGATTCTCCTCCCTTCGCCGTCGGGGTCTGACTCACCACCGCGGTGGGCGAGAGGGTCGCGGGAGCCGTGACCACCCCCCCCCCCCCCCGGGGCTCGGCGTGGGAGGAGGGAGAGCTCCGGGACACAGCCGGGCGGCGAGGTAAGGGCGGGGGAGTCCGGGTGACCCTGAGGGAAACGGGCACTGGAGAAAGCGCGGCGGAGGGAGGACGCTTTTTTCGCGGCGGGGGGGGGGGTGGCCGGGTAATCTCCCGCTTGGGAAGCTGGAGAGGTTGAGGGGGGGAAAAGGGAATGCCGGCACGGCCGGAGAACGGGCTTTGCCGCCCGTGTGGGGCCTGAGGCTGTCCCTCGGGTTTGGGGAGGGGACGCAGCCGGGGCGGGAAGAGCCGCCGTTCCCTCACAGCGGGCAACCAAAGCCGTGAGGAGCGAGCTCCTGCCCCGGCACCGCCATCTACGCCCTTTCTTTCCCTCCTGCCGTCTTGTCTTTCCCTTCGCTCCCCCGCTCTTGCTCAATCCTCCCGCCGCCGTCTCTGATCCTCATCTCCCGGTTCGGCAGCTCCGGAGGGGGAAAAGCTGAGGGGAAGGAGGGGGCGAGGAGGCGTGGGGCTGCGGTGTAAGACTGGGGGGGCCGAGCGGGAGTGTGAGGCTGGGAGAAGGCGAGCCGAACGCACCCTGCCAGAATAACTCCTTGTTATTGCCCCAGCTTTTTTTAAAGCTCCTAGGAAATGCTTTCAGCTAACCTGCTGTTGGACTCGTGGCGGAGTTGTATGTAGCCCGTGTACAAGGTTGGGTAGTGATGGAGGTACCTGTTGATGGCGGCAGGTGAGCTGTGCGGCATAAGCGTGAGCGTTCTGCCTTGTAGGTGCACATAAAGAGCGTTTAAGCCGTCTTCAAAAACTATAATAAAGTTCTGGTCTTGTTTTTGAAAGGAAAATAAGAGAACTCCGTGTAGTGGGAGCAAGGAGGGAGTGCAAGCTGGAAGCTGACAATAGCGACGTGCCCGCTGAAACTCTCAAGTGAGAAATAAACACTTGAAAAACTACCAAGCAGCAACTGAAAAGGTGGGTTTAGCAAGGTGTGGCGTGCACAGAAAATAGAAGCAGATAAGATCCACTCATCCAAATAAATGTGAGGCATTCTGTTAAGCAGGAGAGGTGCTTACATTAAAGTAGAGAATAAATCTAATGCTGTTTTACTCCGTGCTATTTCTTTGCTGTGTACAAATCTTAGGGTCTATGTTTGGGCATTTAGTTTTAGAATTTGTGGCACGGAGACTAGCCCCGCAACTGATCAGCAGAAAATATTGCTGGGCTATGCTGAATGGGTGTTTGCAGGTGCTGAACGACGGCATTGCCACCACACAGAAGTCAAGGACATGATTAAAAGGTTACTTTGAAAGTTTAGTACAAACTTAGGCCCCTTTTAAATGCCTTGATGATGAGACTCCCTATGCAGTTTTGGGGTAAGTGTAGGATAAGGAAATTAGACATTGCAGTATGAGAGATACAGTTATTTAAAGACAAAAATAACTATCGTGTGTTTATCAATTAACCTAAAGTAGGGTTGAAAATAACTTACTTCATTCTTTGGGCACAGAAAATTATGTTTTAGGACTACTATCCTTTTAATGCTTCTTAAGTTCTGCATAGTAACTGTTTGACACACAGTCGTTTTTATAGTGAAAAAAATTCCAGAAGATTAGAAGGCTGCATTGTGCATCATCACGCTCCCCTCAGAGTATACCTTCTGCTCTCACCCTCTTGCTGTCACTTCTTTCCATCCTGGGAGACAGAAAAGTTTTAACCTGGATCAGTGCCTCTACCCTGTCCAGGCACAGACAGGCAAAGGCTTTTGCTGTTACAAGAGGGAAGGGGACAAGAGAGTGGGGCCCCACTGAACTGCTTATGGAATTACTGTGTTACAGTAAAGTATCATGAACATTGCAAATAGGGGTGGATGAAAGACTAGGATATTGTATCATTTTGTCATGGCAGGATTACTTTGGTAGTATGGCTTTTTCCTCTAAGTTTTCTCACAGTGCTTTTGCTAAGAATGAAATTCCTTGAAAAGTTTGCAATTCCAGGTTTTCGCTTGCTACCTTCATGGCTATATGTCAGCACAAGGGAACTTCAGTGTTTCAATGTATAATGTTTCAGCAATATGTTCCTAGTATCGCTTGTTCTTTAAATTGTCCAGTGTGTTTATACTAAGCGATCAGATAAATGTGGAGTTGGGTACTGTACAAACGGAATTCCCTTAAAACTCAGGTCTGTTTTGGTGCTTATTTTGCCACAGTACTAATGTAATATTACTTGTTTCAAAACTTTTTCTTTTGGTGTTAGTGTCTTCCTTTTTAATTTTGGCTACTTATATATGTGGGTTTTTTGTTTTATTACAGTTACACCTACATATCTTTTTTTTAATGCTCCATCTGCATAACTGAAATGAGACTGAAGACTTCACTTTCAAAGGAACCAAAACATATCCTTTGTCTCAGAATAAATCATAGAAAAGCTTGTTAACTCTGAATAGCTTCTTTTCCAGAAAGGTTGGTTGGTTTTTTTTTATCATAAATGTCATAGTAAAATATTTGTAAATTGCAGGTGGCTTTTTTTTTTCTTTTCTTCACCATGCCATTCAGTGCAGCCTGTAAGGGCAATGTTTTAAGAGATGCTGAACAATCTTAGAGTAATACCTTCCTTTCATAAGCTATTGATGTTTTGCTAGAAAATTTTGTAGTGATGTTAAAAGCTTTCCCAGATGGTAAATAGGAGTAGTGATATATCTACTTGTTTATAATAAGACATGCATGTAGCAGATGTAAACAAAATTGCAATTTTCCTACTGATAACTTAGATACGTCAACAATTTATATATGATGTGGTGTTAATAAACCAACACATTTGAATGTTTGTACACTAAGACCCTTCTAGCAGTGTAACCCAACGTTTCAGCTCAATAGGCTCATTTCAGCTTCAGTTTTAATAGGTATGCATCATCATAAGAATTATATTTTTACATGATACAGTTTATTTTTTGCTGAATTTCTACCAGGTCTTTTCTTGACACAAAAGGGCAAAAAAAGAATGAAGAATCATATTTTCTTTATATAAAACATTCCATGTAATCTTATCAAAATAATCTTCCTGTACTGTTCCTTCAGTTTTGTATAGCCTAGATGAGATATTTTGTAAGCTTATTTTCAATAATTAAAATTTTCTGACTTCCTTAACTTAATTAAACATAAAGAATTAGTTAGCTGTGTGGGCTGGACTACAGCTGACGAGCTATATTCCTGCAGTGATGATCACCAAATTATGAAGTGGAACCTTTTAACTAGTGAGACTACTCGAGTAGTGAAACTTCCAGATGATATTTATCCCATAGATCTTCACTGGTTTCCCAGAAGTATAGGTGGGAAGAAGCAGTCCCAAGCTGAGAGCTTTGTTCTAACAAGTTCTGATGGTAAGTCAATTCAAAATATTTATAATTTCATACCACTCTGTGCTTATGTCACTTAAATACATGAGAAATTAACTGCAGTTAAATAGTCTGCAATAAAGCAACTTCAAATGCCTGTAACCAGTTGCACAGGCGTAAAACTAATAATTGCTTCAAATTTAATGCATTATATTACTGTAATTTTCTCCCATACAACATTATCAAACATACCTCTGACAGCAGATACATAATTTTTTATGTAAGGTCCATTTCTACCATGTTTTTTTTTTTTTGAATTTCATAAACCAGTAGCTTTAAATACGTCTGTTCTGCATGCCTTCATAGATACCAGATCACTTGTAGTAATGACAACTGATGACCAAGTTATGGAAATTGCTTAACCGTGATGTTTAATATCAATGTAGTCCATTTCTTGGACATGTTACAGGAGCATGTCTTGTGTCTGGCTTCTATGGAGTCTTGAATATCCCTCAGAAGCATCTAGTTCTGGCTGTTGTATAGTATAGTATATGTTGACTAATATATATGTCCATTATACTGGTAGATGTATACACACATATGTATATCCCGTATGCTGCTATTTGTCCAGTATACTAGTGTACTAATACTAGACTGTATGATCCAATATAGTAGCTGCTGTATTCCAGTGTATGGATTCTCTTTTGTGGAAGGGAGGTGGGAGCAAGAAGGTTTGGTGATTGCTTGAGGGTTTTTTTCCTCCTCCCCAAAGAGACTAGGAATTGATTTTGCCTGACTTGCACACAGTCAAATTTTTCTTCCTGCATGAAAGCAGATATACTCATATCCCCAGTTCAGTGAAGAAATCTTAGGTAACTGGTTTCATTATTATTTTACATTTATTCCAAAGCAGTCCATACTGTTCAGGTCAGAGTTTGTCTCCTTAGTACTGTAATGGGGATTATGTTCCATGCCATCAGGAATTTTCTGTGCAAGTTTTCCCCTTTTGTTTTTTCCCCTCATCCCTTTTCTTTAAGGAAAAACATTTGGAATCTCTTCTTGATCTAATTCTTTGTTTGAATAAAATATGGAAAATAATGGTAAAAATAAATTTCCTTAAACCCCCTCCCCGCTTTTATTTGTGTTTCAAAGAACCTACCATGTGGAAACACTGTAGTTCAGATGAGAGTGTTTCTTCTCGAACCTACCGATTTTAAAAAGCGGTTGATCCTTTATGAACTCTGCTGGTTTACATTGACCTTGTTATAGAAATTGTGTTGGAGTAAAAGCTCTGCTAAGAAACAAGTCCTTGATGTAGACTGGGCTGCCTAACTGACAATCCACTGGCAAGAACTTGCTGATGGGGTTGGTCTGTTAGTTTGTGAATGATTTCTGATACTTTCATATGTTACATCCAAGATCTTGGCATACAGGTGACTTGGAAGAGCTGTATGACTTACAAAAGCTGGACAGTCCTTACGCCGATCCTAACTTTTTATACCTTTGTGTTTTACTTGGTTGATAATGCTGTCGAAGGTTTCAGAGTAAGTCAATTAAATTATTCTGCTGGTACTAGTAATTACACCCCACAAAAAAGCAGATTGCATTAACATAATAAACTTAGTTTATATTCTTTTGTCGGTGGTCAAAGATCTCGGTGGTAAAGCTGTATTTCTACACAAATGGTAGTGGTGGGAGTTTCTCAACGCTGAACTCAAAGCAATATGCTGCTCTAAATCTCTGCCAGCTTTTTCAGGCAGAATGGATCATGGTCAATTGTTGTAGAGAGTTTCCATCAGGATAATAATGGCCATCTGCCCATGACCCTGTTGATAGCTTTCACAGGGACCTATTGATAGTTTTAATGGGACTGGTGGAGAATTTCCAGCTAACTTCTGCCCATGTTTTGGCCAGAACCTTGAATTTGTGGGTCTAGTATGTTTTCTTTGGTGAGGGGAACTTATTGTAAGCTTTTGGCTAGCTTCACAGTGAGCTTGATTGGGAACAGAAGGTTTGTTACTGGGCATTAGCAGTCTGGAGCTGCTGCGTCCAGCATGGCTTTCTGTACGGATGGAGAGAGGTAATATGTATTTGAAGAAGGTAGAGGAAATTCATTCCTTACATGAAATTTTGGTGATTTCTCTGACTTTTGGCAATAGTTGCACTTAAAAATTAGGAGACCTGAGAGTTCAGTTCACAGACTGAAGGCCAAAATTTCTTCAAGATGTTCAGTACTTCCTAAGGAATAAATGCACTGAACTTAGGGAAAAAAAGCAGGACATCTTTTGGCCAGTGTCTGAAGGTTGGCTCCCTATAACTTCCTAGATATATGTGGGGAAGGAAGACAACAAGAGAAGATTGACCAAGTGCAGTAGCACTTTTTGCAATACTTGGTGCTGAAATTTACTATGAATTTTAGGCAGCTGGGTTTATTGAAGAATTGCTTGTAGAGCTCTTAAGGTGGAAATGGAGGTTTTTGTGAAAGCTGAAAGGAAGATTCATTTTTATCAATTAATATTAGCATGCATTATAGTATTATGCTTTGCGGGGTATACCTAAACAAGTATGTTCTTCAGAACATGAGTCAATGATCAATATTAACTGAGCTGATTTCTATGGGATTTCTATTCTTTTTCTTTCAGTGATAAACATGGGATGGAGGGATTTTCATAGGTCAGCTGGTGCTCTTAATTCCTTCCTTTTTTCTCCTTTTTCTTTCTCAGTTTTCACATTTGTATTTCTAATGTCCTGTTTCTTTAAAGTTCTAAATTGTATGTGTAAATAGTGAGCAAAAGAGCAACTGTAGTGAGTCAGATCTTCTGTTAATTTATTCAGTCAGTTTTCCAGTGTTATTAAAATAGTATGGTAGTATTTCATGTTCTGCTTGAATAATGCTTTGACAGTTGATTGAAGAAATATATAAGGGCTACTACTACCTTCATGAAAAAGATGACTTTTAAAGCTCTGCTATGCAATTTTTCTCTCTCATTTTTCTCTGTTTTTTATATCATTAAGATATGCAAGAAAAAATAAATTGTATTCATATATATGTTTAGAGAGGTTGAAAGTTGATCCCCCCCGCCCCCCCCCAGAAATGTTAAAAAATTAGCATGTCACAGGAGCTGCACATCCGGAAGTACTTTAGTCTATATGTGAACCCAGTGTAAATTTACATAAGGTATCAGTTCTTAAGTGTAATGTCTAGTAGGTATGAATGCTTGCCCTTCTCCTGTAAGTGGATTAAGTGAAACTGCAACAGAGAGCTACAGTTTAGGAATAAAGATTCATGAATGGCACCATGTATAGGTAGGCCCAAAAATCTTTTCCAGGATGCATTAGGACCTTTGCAATTAGCTACTAGAAATTGGATTACTTTAAGTGATATAAGTCAATGATAGGGGTTTGAAGTGAAGAGCTTATGCAGTTTAGCAGATGATTCTTCTTGCTGCTCAAGATTTTAGTTGCGTGTGTGACCAACAAAATCTAAACTAGTCCCTTAATGTTGATCTGCATTTTACTCAATAAGACTTTTGTCTTCATTTGCTTATAACTTTTACCAAAGTTTTTTTGTCTAATGTAAAGTTATCATCCTAGGATTCTAGGTAAGGTTGAAGTACTTTCTAAAAATTTCAGCTACAAGACATAGTGACAGGAAGGTCAGGAAAATTGCTGTCCCTTCCGTAACAGTAAAAAAAAAAAAAAAAAAGTTACTGAATGAGAAAAAAACATTGTGTGAAACGTGTAAATGATCATGTAGTTGTATCTCTGTTAGAATTCATAGGCACTTGAGAGTCTATCAGTTCTATCATTGTCCAGCTTTTGGAGATCAGCTTGATTAACTTTCACTTTCTTTTAATGCAGCTGTTTCTTGCTTCCATGCAGCATAAACTGTTTTGGCTATCTTTGCCAACTTTATTGCAGTGGAGGTTTTGGGGTTTTTTCTTTTTTTTTTTTCTCTCTTTTTTTTTTTTTTTTTTTTACAAGCGTGTAGGCCCTTCAAAATGTCCACTTCTCAGCACATCCCTAAAGCTTATCATCTTTATGATGTTGTAGCCTGGATAGGTATTGTCTGATCAAAGTCTGCAATCCAGTAACTTGCCCCCGTTTCCCAAGATGACACATCCTTGGTCGTTAGATAATTTTGCATTGTTTGTATTCAGTCCTTGCATTCCTTCTGGACATCTGGGGCCTTTATTACTATTCCTGTCATTAATTTGAATGCTACTGTTCTGCTAGCATAGCACAGTGCAAAGTAAAACTGAGCTTTGCTGGATGAATTGCTATTGAAACTAAACACTTTATGGTTGTTACAGAGCGGTAGATACTCTGCGGTAGGAAGATAACGTGATACTGCAGAAGGAGGATAGGATGTAATTTCTGTTTAAGTGAACAGAGTAAATCCCAATTTGTTTACATGTTTATAGAATGCTAAATATATACAGAACTGGATGAAGAATTTTTTTTTTTTTTCTTAAAGTTCTGTTCCCTAAGAAAATGAGACTTCCACGACCAGTGTTGTAAGGGGATTGTCTGGCAGGTAATCAGTAACTTTGGAGCTCCTTGGTGTGTTTTATGGAGAGGCAGCTATGTGATGGAAAAATGCCGAATTAGTGAACACCCTCACTGAGGGCACAGCTGCGACATGGGCTACAGACAGTCCAGGCGGCAAGGAGTTGTTACGCTTGCCCTCACTGAAGGGAAACATTCAGCTAGGGTCCCTTCTTAGGCAGTAGGGAGTCTAGGAACAAAAGCTGATTTGGTTTGCTGTTACTCATGGAATGAGTTACTTTTGCCATAATTAGTTCACAGATCACAGTTAGTACTTTATCTTCTTTCTTGTAGGGATTTTTTACCTAGTTAACTGTTGTTAGGAGGAAAGGATAAGCTCTTAGCATTGATGGGCAAATTTATCCTGAACTTTCAATTTCTGGAAAACTGTTCGTGAGATATAATTGCCAAAAATCAGTTTGGTTTGGTTTGGTGTGTCTTTTTCAGTGAAATTGAAATACAAAACAGTGTTAATGTGATTTGTGAAAGAATAAATTGAGATAAAAACTTAAGTGTAGAAAATTTCCAAGTCTTTATCTCCTAGTGTAAATTAGCACTTTCAATGGAGGGGGCTTATCTTGTAAAGATTTTTTTTTTTTTGCACGTGCAAGTGAATTATCGGATTGTAAAAGTGCATGAACAAGTTTTGTTGCTTAATTGCTATTTTCTAAAAGTGTTACATTTTAAATTCTGTTTAACTATTACTTACACGGCATGCCTTATGTGTCAAGCCTGCAATTTTCCTGCAACAGCTAATTCATCTCTGTGATAAGGATTCCTGGAAATTTGCTGAATCCAATGGAAATGGAGTATAATGTCTTTACAGGGTTGCATTAATTCCTGGTTTAACTCCAGATGTTTGTGAAATTAGAGGAAATGTAAATTTAATCCTCTTGGGTTTTCTTCTGAGTTGCATCTCTTGTGGGATATTGTTTTTTTACTTCCTACTTACATTGGTCTTGTTGCTGCTTTTTTACAAAAATAAAAGAATACGTTCAACTTTAAACTGCTTATTAAGCACAAATCATAAGTGAAGAGACTATTTTTTCAACTTTTTATGTTATTGTTAATTTTACATTAGGTCAGCATTTAAGAGTCTATGAAAAATAATGAACAAAACATACATGTTTTATACTCTGTATTTGAACAGGCTGCTAATCTCCCACTTGAAATTCCTCCAAAACTGGAGAGTCACTTTAAGATTGAGGACAGCTTCTGGCTTCAGTACGTAATAAAAATAAAGGAACGGTATTTTACAAATCTGAGATGTAAAGTAAGATTAAGTTGAATCACTTGTATCTACTCCAGGCATACAGCTAGAATTTTCCCTTTCTTAATTGTGTATAAGGCAGCAAGTTCTAATTTGAAAGCCTCTACTACCTCAATGTTAAGTTGAAGAACAGAAGGCAGAGAAATCCATCGAAACATTGCTTTTGGAGCAACCTCTATGTGTGAATGCAATGAGAAAAGCAGTATCTAATGAGTCACATCATTTGACTGTCATCAGTTTAAATTCATATGTTGGAAAAGTAAAGAAGTTGCAGAAGTAAAGATGATATCCATGAAAACTTGATTTGGCCCTGTTCTGCATAAGTATTATGATACAGTTTTTAAATGCATGATCACATTTTTTCCAGATGAATTCTATCTTAGTGCCTAAGGTGGACCTGCTTTTGTATGAAACTGTATTCTTTCCTGCTAGGCTACAATTTGCTATATTTCATTATTTGAAAGATGCACTGTGAAAGAAGTAAGAGCTTGTGGAGGGGGAAAGGAGGCAAAAGATTGGTAAATGAGTTGAATGTTTCCCTGTATAACAGGATTTTATCCTGTACTCTGTGACGTGGCCCATTGTTTCCTGATAATGTGACCTAACCAAAGTATTCAGTTGCTTGCCAACTCTCTGTTCTTTCATTTTAATTTATTTTTTCTCTTATGTGTTGAGGCATTTGCTTACAGAAGTATTGAGGTGTGATGGATTCTACCTAGGTCAGTGGAAGCTATTGTTTCAATATATAAAATGCCATAGAATTCTTTGTATCCTTAAAAAAGTAATTCTGAATGTTTCAGATTGGATACTGAAAGTTGATGAAGGCCTTTGAGTTAAATCTCTGTTTATGTCAGCTCCCAATTTGCAAAGCTCTCTCCCCCCCCCCCCCCCCGAGGGAAATTAGTGAAATATGTTCATAATGGCTATGAAGAGCTCAGCCACTTAATGATGAATACTGTAGGTGATGGCATGAGAATATTCATAGTCCTATAATCAGATTAGGTTTAAGTATTCTGCAGTGAAAAAGGTCTTGGCTACAGATTGAACAAGTATGCTATGCATCGAAAAAGACAGGTGATCAGAAAATAAAACATGGGGTTTGATGTATTATTTTAAAATCAGAAAAGGCCATTTTGACAATTTAATTGGAGAAAATAGTATTTAGCCATTGAATTCCTGTGAATCCAGTTATTGCTTATACACAAAAAATTAGAATCTCAGACCTGAGAGATGTTCTATAAAATAATTGATGCATTAATTATATAAAATATATTTCCTAATTATAAAATAACGTAATGCATTAAATGTAGAATACCAGTACTGAAAATTTTAGGAAACTAAAAATTAGCTGAATGAGGAAAAAGTGGTCTTAGTAATAATATTAGTTCTGTGAATTCAGAAAAAAATGGGATTAACTAGCTTTTCAGAGTACTCTGGTAGATATGAATATAAGTGATAAAGAAAAGCAGAAATGTATAGTTATGTATGATATTTAAAATGGTCTGTTCAAATAAACTTATTTATACAAACCATTCTTTTTCATCAGCGTTAAAAATCTTTTGCTTGGAAATCTTGCATTGGCAGAGGTTTGGCTGGATTATTGTGCCTTTTTCTTTATGTACTTAAAAGTAAAATGAAGACAAGGTGTGATTGTATTAATTTGAATAATACTGTGGAGAGCCCCGATGTACGTTTCATGGTTCTTTACTGACACATCTACCAGAATGCTTTTTCTTTGGTTCTAGTCTGGCTTTGTTTTTTGTTGTTGGGGTTTTTTTGTTGTTTTGGTTTTTGCTTGGTTGGGGTTTTTTTCCTTTGTGTTTTTTTTTTTAACTGAAGCGCAAAATAAAACATGGGAAACAAGAACACAGTAAAGTTGTTTCAAGCTTCTAGCAGTGCGGGCCACCTAAATTTTGCCATCTTGGCTACTGTGATCTGAATGTGCATTTAAGGCGGTGGTGTCCTGTGTTTTTACCTTCTACGCAGTTCATAGTTAACTGTGTTATCACCTGCATACACATATTGGTCTTGATAATGTGGTCCTTTACTGAAGTAGTCAGGTATTTAGTTTCTGGCTCTGGCTCACCAGGTATGGCCTGTTTTATAATTCATATTCCCAAGCAGGATGTTATTAAAGGAAAAATTATTCTGTCTTAAGTGATGGAGCATTTGCACACACTTAGTGTGAGATATCTGTGTGCTGTTATCTCAAAGAATTCTGGTCACTCTGGAAATTGCTTAGAGTGGCTCGCTGTCTGGCAGATTAGATAAAACAATTTTAAAAGAGTTTTGGTTTTAAAGTAGTTAATTTGAATCACTGAACTATTCTAAGCCATGCATTTGTTCTGCCACATGTTTCCAAGTCCTCCTTTGTCTGCTCTTTGGTCCAGTTTAAATTTGATCTTCCTGGATTTAAGCAACATCCCTCATTTGGAAAGAGAGACTTCCTCATGCTTCTGCTGAAATCATTAATAGCTTTGTTTTTGGCTTCTGTGAATTTCCATAACAGCTCCATAATGCAAGCCGTAATACTTCCTCAGAGCAACGCACTCACTGATGGTCAGATTGTTCCTAGCTTTTCCATTATCCTTTTGGTGTTGAGTGATTTTTCAGATCTCTAAAAAAAAAAAAAAACCCAAAAAAAAAAACCCCCAAAAAACCACCAAAAAAACCCACCACAAGGACTCTCCTGGGTTGCAGTGTATATGCCTCTGTCTGTTAGCTTTCAGGCAACGAAATAACATCAGGCAGTTGTGTCCCTAGAGAAACATGCAAACTTTAGAGGGACATAAGAAAAATGTATAGGCAAAAAAAAGATAATGCGTAACAAAAAGAACAAAAAAAATACAACATTGTAGCTAGTTTAAAAGTAGTCCTTCTGCAAGAGCTCATTTGTTTGGACTAATCATAGCTGTGAACAAGATAATTGTATGTTTTGTTCTTTTGTTGTTGGTGGTGGTTTTTTGTCTTGTGTGTATTTTTAACAGAAGATAACACCATTACAGGCATAAATACCAATTCACAAAATTAGATACACTATTTGTATCTTGAACTTTTGTTTAGGGAAGTTCCACTTGATTTCAAAGTTAGGAAGAGTAGAGAAAAGTGTAGAAGCACACTGTGGAGCTGTACTTGCAGGAAGGTGGAATTACGAAGGAACAGCCCTCGTTACAGGTAAGCATTCTTAAAGTAATGAAGTGTTTTGAAAACTAACAGAAGAGCTCTCTTTCAAAATAAAGCCTTTTGGTTTTTTAATCTACAAAGTTGACATGTCATAAAGAAGTGTAAGGGTACAAAAAATATAGTATTAAACTAAATTTATGAAAACTAAGTGCTTTTAATAAAATGTGTAGAATGTAAGTACTTTATGGGATAAATATAACAGGATGTTTTGGAAAAATAATTTAATCCTTGATATATGTTTAAAAGAGCTAATCCCAAATTTCATTGTTCATATTGTAGTTACACTGAATTTGAGTGAATAAAACTGAGTCTGTTAAGTGTTCACACACTGGTCTAGCTTGAAATTCTTGTGAGAAGGGGGAAATGGAAACACAAAAAACAGCAATATAAATGAAGTTAGCTGCAGTAAGTTACTTTTTTTTAGTCTTCATTATCACTGGGTTTATGATCGCCTTGTTTAATAGAAGCTAATTTTGCACTATTTGATTAATGCTGTTTTAGAAGAATGTTGTCTATCTTAGTAGAAGATTTAGTAAAAGCCTTTATCTTTTTTCAGTGATCCTATTTATTAGATGTTATCCTATTTACTTGAAAGTGAATGTTTTTAATATCAGATAGAGTGCTTAGATGTTTTTGTGGATATTCTGTACTTCATAGAGGAGAATATTTGATTTTTTTTTTCCCTTATCTGTTACAAAAAAGGGCTGCTAAGTTGATACATTTATAACCCTGCACATGACGTTTGGGGTTTTTTAGCCAGCACAGTTTACTGAGGCCTCATGAGCATCTTGAATGTTCCTGTGCTTCTCTCTCTTAATTATTAGGAGTGGTATAGATCCAGCTGCAGTCTAATTCTTTTTTTTCTTTATTGAGGCTGGGAGAGTGATCTCCCAGTGTCTGCATCTCTACATGTCTTTTTGTCCTAAATCTTTTGGTAATTAGTTGCTTTTGGCATTTTTGTCAAAAACTTCTATCCTGATGTTAAGGGGAAGCTAATTAAATTTCCTGTGATAGACTTCTCCTTTATGGGATTTCTGTTAGTGTCAGAATATTCTACAGCCTCCCGTTGATCTAGCACAGCTGATTTCTTTGGACAAATTCCAACTCAGTCCAGAAGTACTGAAGATAATTTTGGATCTGCTCGTTTCCAGAGTCTGACTCTAAAATGCTGCTTCAAGGAACTCTGGCATGTACCTCTGAAATCCCAGAGGGACAGAAATACTGTTCTTTTTAAAGACAGATTTGCCTCAGGAACTTCTGCAAAGAAAAAGTTAAAGTGGTCTTTTCAATCTCATTGGTTTTTTGTGGGTTGGTTTTTGGTTTTTTTTTGGAAAGACTACATGACATTTATGGGGAGTATAGGAATTCATCACCATATCCAAGCAGCATACTCTGAGAAGGTCTACTCTTATACTGCAGCTATACTTGGAGGAAGAGTGAATCATTGATGATACTGTATCAGTTAGAATATTCTTTATGGCTGTATTTCAACAGTATCAAATGTGCACAAATAAGATTTTTAAATTTTTTTTTACACTTTTTAAACACTTAAAAGCTACATTGGCCAGATATAAAAAGCTGAAATCTGGTAAGTAAATTACCTTTGAATGGAAGAATGACGTTAAGTGTCTAGGTGCACCTTTTTCCTCATTAATTGAATCTGGGAGGCCTAAATGAAGGCCCAGAGCTGTATGTTTTAAATATGATAGCACACTAGGAAATCTGTGTTCTTAATGCATACCTAACTATGCTGTATTGTGTATAAGAACTTAATCTTTAATAAGTAAACTGAGTTTCTTGGTAACACGCAGTTATGTTATAAAATTTAAGCCTTCTAAACAGAGCCTTCAGTTATCTTCAGTTTCACCATTTATCAACTGTGAAGCCTCCAGTTTAATACATAAAATCTGTTCTTACTCTCTTCGGACTCCTAAGAGACTCATTTAATCAGCCTCCAGGCCATTGAACTGTAAATAGATGAAAAGTACTAGCAATGCTGAATAGAGAATACAGAACTCGGGATACTTTAATAGTGATGGACTTTCACTTCCCAGCAGCAGCTTCAGATAAGGAGACTACAGGGATTTTCAGGAGAGGAAGAGACTTGTTGATAATAGCAGAAGAACAGTCTTAAATATTTTTTCCTTAATATACTACCTCTTTGCATGTTAGGAAAACTACATAAACAATATTTACCTCTAACAAGACCTGGACTTATTTTAACTCTAGTGTTTCCTAGGTAAATACAAGTGCCATGTTTGTTAGACTTATTATTGCATTTAAGTTGATGATTTCTGTGATAACTTTACAGTTGGTGAAGATGGCCAAGTGAAAATCTGGTCTAAAAGTGGAATGCTGAGGTCCACTTTAGCTCAGCAAGGTAAGTTAATTTTCTTAAAGTTCCATTAGAACTTTTTAATTTGGGGTATTATGAAATATATTTAAATAACAGACCCTAAATCTGGCAGTAATGGTTTGTTTAAGGATCTTAAGGCCTGGGTAAACTTAACTAAAATTAAATGTAAATCATAGTTGAATACAGGGGGAACTGGATTTTTAATAACATGATTATCTTAAAAAAAATTCTTCAAATTAAAAGTATTATTGCAACATTTTTAGACAATAGTTTCAGTTTCACCCTAAGGATTCTGGAAAGGCTAAAGAATTAAACAAGGAAAAAACCCAGTTTTTAATATCAAACCACAGACTCTTATGGTGAAACTGAAAAAAATAATAATCTAAAAGCACTGCAAGAATGCTTGAAAGATGCAAGGTGCATGTAGGTAAGTTCCTCTGAACTTTAAAACTCTTAACAGCTTTTGGTTCATCTATCTTTTTAACTCAGTAACTAATTTAATATATAGAAACAGTCCTACTGAAATGAAACAATCCCTGTGCTTAAGTTCTTTGTTGAACTGGGGCCATGGAGTCCTAACCTTGATCTTGGCTTTGTAACTACAGTTTTATGCATACTAGACCATTCCAGTTATTTAAGTTAATTCAAAATCGCATTACTGTAAAGTGCAACAGTATAAACTGCAAATATGTATTTATACAAATGATGTTTGATATTTTTAAAAAGCTATTTTTTATAATCATAGTTTCTAGCCCTTTTGTACTATTTCAGTGAAGATACTGAGCTAGATTTTGTTTTTCAGACTTCATACATTGAGATCATGTGACCTTTTGACATTTTTTAAGAAACCACATGCACCTGGGGTTGGGTTAAATGTCAGACCTTTATCTCTTTCTAAAACAAATTATCTAAATTCTTTCAACCTGTTGAAGGCATTTTAACCACAGGAGTGAATGTAAAATGTATTTCAATTCTGTTAAGGAAGTTCATATTCAGATGCAATGTTTTTTCATGCTTACAATGTAAAAAGATAAGCCAACTGAACTGTAATTTTTGGAAAAAAAAAAAGGTTGAAGCACACACTTCACTATTTCTCAGTTGATACATTTCAGGGTTTTTTTTATACTTCATTGTGCTTATTTGAGGTTTGATGAAGCTTATAAAGTAAGAGATGTTCTAGTTTGAAATATGCAAGCTGAATTTTCATTGATTTCTTACAGTTTCTGGTACAGTATAAAAGTACAGTTGAGTCCCCATGGAATAACTGTCATCTTGTATTTGTGTTTTGAGATAAGATCCTGTGAGGCTCACAAACCCTTTAAACTTAAATTTATAGGATCAGATTCCCACAGACCCCTCTGTAAGCTACTGACATACCTGGGATCAGGATAGGATTCTGCAGAAATTATTAGTTGTTTAAGAGAGGTATATCATGTTTGAGCTAATTTTGTACTTCCTTTATCATCTCCTTGAGAAATGAAAGGATTCCCGTTGCTAACATTCTTTCTACTCATTCCACTCTTTGTATTAGAAATAAATTTTCAGGCTCTTATCTTTGGATGATGGTCCACATGCCTATTTTATCTTTGGCTTTTTATTCACTACAAAACCACGAACATAAATTTTTCCCTTTTTTAGCTTTTTCAGTACTTAAATGGAGCGCTCTGGCTGCATGTCCTTCCATCATGCCGATGCATGGAATAGAGATAGTGTGACCCCATAGCCTCTACTGCATTCAGCCTCTAGCTGTAGTATTGCTGTTATGGCTGCGTTGTTCTTTGAGCCTGCTCTCGCTTCTTCATCCTTAGATTATCTTAATATTCTTCCTTTTTTTCCTTCTTTTCCTTAAACTGAAAGCTTTTTAAAAAAATGCCTTATTTGCAATCCTTTGGGCTTCCAGCTGACATGGTGCACTGATCTCGTTTGCTTTTTTTTTCATGGATCTCTTTGGTATATGTTGGTAACCCACAGGATTCTGGTTAAAGTGGGATTTCTTTATGTATTCTGTGTTGTATACATCGCAGCATAACGCTGTGTGCAAAGTGTCTGTGTTCCTGTGGAGAGAGCCACAGAATTATGAAGAGCAGGATGTATAAAGTATTGACGGTCCACATGTGAAAGAGAAGATGGCTCTACCAGCACAAATTTTTATGGTGCTTTGTAGACTCTGATACTAAGATTGTTTGAGGTGAAGTCTGTAGTGTCATTGGTGCCACCTGCACTGAGTCCTTTGCAGACCAGACATCTGGTTAGTAGGACCCATGCTGAGCCCACAGTTGCATAGCCTCTCTTGAAATGTGTGGCTAAAATTGCTGCTGCTGCAGTTCATAAATCACTGGCTCTCTAACCCTCGAAGTCCTCTACGGAGTCAAAGGTATTGGTCAAGCTGAAAATTAAGTAGAATGCAGGTGTGCCTTCCTCACTACAATCAAGATTATTCTGCGGTGCCATTTCTTTAGCTTATCCCACCAGTGAAGCTGACAGCTTTGCTGATAACTTTACTCTTACTCCAAGATCTGAGAAGCTTCAGGGCAAGCAAGCAAGCCTCATAGATCCACCCTACGTATTTCATTGCTAGACCACCTGCTTTGATCCTGGTTAATTATTCTGGTCTCCCTAATTGCAGTCAAGACAGGAGTAATTCCTTGTGGGAAAGTCATATTCTAAATCCGCAGGATGACATTATTTCTTGTGGCATGAAAACTTACTTTCTTTAAAAGCATTTGATCAAGGACATCACCATAACCTTTATGAAAGTACACATACATTGTGCAGACCAAGTTAATATTCTCCATGTGCTTTTTGATTCTTGGTGAAGCCATGACATTCCATTATAAAATAATATGATACTTCTTTATCATTTGAACATCATTATCCACAGACCTATTGTTTCTGTGTCACACATTCTCCCACTTTACCTCAGATGGATTTCTAATTCTTTAGGTGATTTCTGTCACCTTTCTTTCACCTTGAATTTGTCGTCTAGTACTCCTAGCACCATATCTTTCTTGAATACTTATCTTTTGGCACTGCTGACTTTCTGATGGGCTTCCAGTGACTAGTACACTGCGTAAGCACCAAGGAGTAATACAAATAATTTGCTTATAGGTTGCCTTTTTGGTTAATGGAAGCAAAGTCACAACAATTGCAATGTAAACAGTTTAATTACAACATGTTTATTGTGAAGCGGAACTTACTTTTTTAAGGGACAACTGTATTCCAAATGCAGCTCCTATTTTTTGTGCTGCCACAGAGAGACATGAAATTGTCTGAATGAACGTTTCTACCCCCGTGAAAGTAAAAAGTCTCACACAGACTTACTGTTGTAATTACCAAAGTATCTGTTGTGGCTGAAAGTGTCAGAGTGACTGCTCTATCACTCCTGCACTCAACCTAGCTCTTTCTGTGCTGTATGCATTGGCCACAGGAATGATTCATTGGGGATTAACATCTGCTAGTAGAGCACTGAGATGTGAAAAGCCCACCCTGTGTGCTTAATGCTGACATTCCTTCTTCAGATCTTCTCTCAGTCCACCTTTTCTGCTTTTCTCACTTCTTTTCTCAGAGAGTATTTTTTCCTTAAACTGTTTATCACCAATGCAATTCACTGCAGTTTGTTCTGCTGAATTTTTCCTTCCACAGCAATGCAGTGTGTTGGCAGTCTTTTCCCAACCAAGTTCTTGTTAAGTGCAGAAGGAAATGAGTTAACTTAGCTCCTGCTGTTAAGCCCTGGAAATTGTGGTTAAGTAGTCAGCCATCATAAAAAAGTTAAACATTTGGTTTAAATATAAAAGTCTTCTGATTGTTAAATCAGCATTAGAGCAGGACAAAAATTAGTTTATTTAGAATTTCTGTACAGCTGGTGACAGAATTTATGTCATTTTCAACATAAATTGCTGCCAGTAGGAAAACAGCTAGTGCCAGATTTATTTAATATATGTTGTATGTTTCTATGAGTTGTCTCCTGTAATGGTTGACGAGTTAAAAAAAAAAAAATAATTACATCATTCTGTATTTCTAAGTAACATAAAATAAATGCCTTCCTAAAAGAAAATACACAAAGTACAAAAATATACAGGAGCAATGACACCAGGTCTCAGTTTAGGGTTTGACTATTTGGAAGCTCAAATCCAAGTTTAGTGTGCTGTATTGATGTGGCCGTAATAAAATAAGTTTTTTGTTCAGAGAGAAAATTCAAAGGCTTAAGTGGTAAGATATTAGATGATGTTAGGACAGTTGATATAGCAGTTCAATCACTTAAGTATCTAAATATCACCAAAATATTCCCATAAAAAGATATTCATGGGTCATTTTTTGAAATGGAACTTAATATGCCAAAAGTGTCTTTGAAAATTTTACCCTGTAAGAGCATTTCTTAAGCCTTTTGGGTTTTTTTTTACCACCATAAATGATGTAAGTACAAAAAATGGTTTATTTGCTCAATTTAATTTCATTTGCTCAATTTGATACTTAGTTATCAGCTGAAATATGCATGACTCCCTAAGAAGTGCACATCTCTGAGAATTTAGGAGAATTTCTTTCCATTTTCCTCTTCTAAAATTATGGGATTGTCAAATACCAACATTTAGGCTGTAACAATTAATTGCTCTTTCTGAGGTTTCTCATTTCTCAAACAGAACTTTTGGGGTACAGTTCAGTTGTCTTAATGTAAGTATGCCATTAGTGCCATTTGAGGTTCATTGGGCTATTCTGCCTAGCCTCCAAATCTATTCCAGGAGATTGATCTCGTTCAGGTCCTGTGTTGTATCTGTAAGGTCCACATGGGTATCATGGAGTACCCTAGGTGCGTCGCATTGCTTACGTGCTTATGTTTAGACAATTGAATCGTGTCTTCAAAGGCCTCATTTCTGCCAGTGAGAATATTAAGGCTGTTAGAGAAAAACAGAAGCCTGAAATAAGCCTTCTCTTTCCCATTTCAGAAGATATGGAAGCAAGTTTTACAAAAAGTAAAGAGAATAGTCTGACAGGGACTTATTACATAGTCTCCCTTCTTGCAGTTTTATACACACTGTAATGTTGAGGCCGTGCTGAAACTTGCTGTCCATTGCTACAGGGCTTTTGCTGTGAGAGAAATAAACGTTTAGACATGCTCTTTACTTAACTTTCTTAGTTTTATTTGCAAGGAATCAAGTAGCTTAATACTTTGATTCTTCTTCTTCAGGGAAGACTAATCCTGTCAAGTACTATGGAAAATATTTGCATAGTTGGCAAGTCTGATTTTTTTTTTTCCTGGATGCTTTTTCCATGTAATTTTTTACTTTCTTCTATTTTCAAAAAAGGTCATTTGAAAACTGCAACATAACATGATTTTAAAATGGAACAGTCAGCTTTATTCTAGATATATCATACCAGAGTTTTCAATCTGCAAAAAAATGTTTTCAATTAATTGGGAAAAGTCTGTGAAGTCTGCGGGCCACTCTTTCTAGTTTTATTTGTTGTCATTTGTTTTGTAAGTTGCTTGAATATGGGATGTTTGGTTTTTTTGTATGTGCAGCAAAACAAAAACATGTGTTTTGTTAGAGGCTTAATTATGGAGCCTAAACATCTTACAAAGAATAATTCAGGTGCAATACAAAACTTTTTCTAACCACATTTGTGTTCAGTCTCACTATTGTAGGTGAAAAGAGCTATTTTCTGTTGTCTGTTGATAAGTATTAGGATGACTGTTGTCGTGTTGATTTTCTGTATCTTTTAAGTGACAATTGTGGATAAAACTGCATTAGAGTATAAAAGATTAAGTAAATACAAAATGCAGCTATTACTGTTAATTTTCTGGAGTTGTGTAAAACTGTTCCCTTATAAAAAGTTCTACAAGTTAATAGCATGGTAAATGGCAATAGATAATGAGGTTTGAGAAAGATGCAATATTAAAAACACAGTACTAAAATGATAGGTGGTGGTATGGGGGACCATCTACCTGACTTGCTGGGGTTACTTTTGATACAAATATATGTTGATTTTAAGGTAGGTATTGGTCAGCATCACAGTTAGTGGTCTCAGCATTGGATTTAATCATATTGTAGGTATTCTGGCAAAGAAGTGTGTAGGGATTTCAAAGTAAACATGAAATGGTTTTGTAGGTATTTGTAGGAATTGTCTAACAGACTGGTTTTGTAGGTATTTGTAGGAATTGTCTAACAGACTAAACAGGTAGCAAGAGAGAAGATGGGAAGATTTGGCAGCTGGGCATTGAAGGCTGACTTTGTGGACTGATCAGTTGGGAGCAGTTAACATTTTAATACTGAATGAAAGATGCCATAATGCAGATAGACCTTAAAAGTAAACTGGTGTGGTGGGTTGACCCTGGCTGGACGCCAGGTGCCCACCAAGCCGCTCTATTGCTTCCCTCCTCAGCAGGACAGGGCAGGTAGAAAATAAGATGGAAAAAACCCTTTTGGGTCAAGATAAAGGCAGTTTAATAAAGCAAAAGCAAAGGCTGCATGTGGAAGCAAAGGTAAACAAAAGATTTATTCTCTATTTCCCATTAGCAGGTAATGTCCAGCCACTTCCCAGGAAGTAGGGCTTCCGTATGCATAGCGGTTGCTCCAGAAGACAAACCTCATAATAACGAATGCCCCCTGCCCCTCCTCCTTTCTCTTAGCTTTTATTGCTGAGCAGACATCATATAGCATAGAATATCCCTTCGGTCAGTTGGGGTCAGCTGTCCTGGCTACATCCCCTCCCAAGATCTTGCCCACACGCAGCCTACTGGTGAAGGGGGGAATGTTGGAGAGACAGCCTTGATGCTATGCCAGCACTGCTCAGCAGTAGCCAAAAACTGGTGTTATCAACACCTTTCTAGCTATCAGTACAAAGCACAGCACTATGAGGGCTGCGTGGGGAAAATTAACTTCATCTCAGCCAAACCCAATACAACTGACCATGAAGGGCTTTGATATAATAGAGAAAATGGTACAAATGGAAACGGCAACACAAATCTTTGCAGTATTCCCGTTAACCATGAGCCAGGGGATCAGTACATCAGGGTGTGAGAGAAGCACCTTAAAGATGAAAGGTGACCCAGAGGTGAGAAGAACAATGTCATGTTATTTTGCTCAACTATATCTTGGAATAAATTGGTCAGTTTTTTATTTTAAGAGTAGGGAAACAAAAACAATTGGGAGGTTCAGTGAAGCTGAAGAAACAAAATTGTCCAGTTATAAAGATGATTTGACTGAAGAAGAAGTCTTAGAATAGCAGAAGAAATTTGGTGATTTTAATTCTTCCAGAGGTGGTTTTAGACAGACCATGAAATGAAGAAGCAAGTAGTAAATGTAGTCAGAGTCTGCTGGGACAGACTTTGCAATAAAATCAGTAGGTCTTAAGTGATGTATTGAAAAAATGGATAGGTACAATATGAGAAAAGGAGATACTTATAGCAGTAGTAAAGTCATCCACATTTTCAGTAACCCAGATGTAGTATTAGACAAGCCGTCAATTCATTATTTGTTTTGCTTAGAGTTGATTTGTTCAGAGTTAAATTTAGAGTAGCCCCATTGAAAGTGGTAGGTGTTTGACGATTTACTCAAGTGGATTTGCCAGGACTTCACTCTATGTATTTTTATTTCCTTGAGAAGTGTTGGAAGGGTATGCAGCATGACCTAAAGTCTTCCGAGTTGTCCTTCTGGGTTGCATCTGTCTCTTCCTGCCGTTCCTGTGGCTGTCTAAAACATGAAGTGAACCAGTAAACGTGGCCGTAAGTGTGGTCAGACAAGTGTGGAGGACAAATGGTTGCCCCTAGTTTGGCTTTCTCCCACTCCTGAATTTTTGATGTGTGATTTTAAGTAACCAGTTTGAAGTGGCTATAGCAGTTTCTGCATAATTTGATCTGATAAGTACCAGAAATGCTTTATTTCTTGGTTTCTGTCTACAGGAACACCAGTGTACTCAGTAGCCTGGGGACCTGATTCTGGAAAAGTTCTCTACACTTCAGGGAAGCAGCTGATTATTAAACCTCTTCAGCCAAATGCTAAAGTTTTGCAGGTATCGTTAATACATTAAGGTTGTCTCGCACTTCTATGTGAAAACTTTTTTCAGTTATCTAGAGTTTTGCCAAATGTAAATGTTTGTGCTAAAATTTTACATGCAACGTGTACCGCTCACTCCCCCCCCCCCCCCGCCCCTTAGTTTTTTTGAAAATAAGAAGATTTTTCATTTCTCTAAACTAAAAAATTTTTGACAGTTTCTGCTGTGGATATTCTTCAGGCATGTGATTAAGCATTTCCCTTTTTGTAAACAAAGAAAAAGCAAAAAGACACAGAAGCCTTTCCCTTTTTATTTGTTACAAAAAGGCAGAAAGATAGAGAAGCAATCGTTCAGAACACACTTTTAGTGCAGATTGTTATGCTCTCATTCTGCCTTTTTCAGGCTGTATTTAATTTAATTTTCTGCAGAAGAGATGACGTCTGTGCATTTGTACTGTTGGAAAGCCTGATCTACACTGGAGTGTATGAATGCTAGTAAATGATGAGTGATAAATATTTAAAATAGAAGTTGTCAGACTTGTTGCATCTATGTTTAATTTTTTTTTTTTTCCATTTCAGTGGAAAGCCCATGATGGACTTATTTTAAAAACTGACTGGAACTCAGTTAATGATCTCATTCTTTCTGCAGGTGAAGATTGTAAATATAAAGTGAGTGCTGGTTAACTTTTTAGGGGAAACTAAATAACTGAAAAAGATATTTGGCATTCTGACGTTTTTCCAATTTTAACAATACTTGGAAGCTCAAAATTAAATGAGAAGTCTTTAGTTTTCAAGAAAGACTTGTTACCCTAAGTTGTATTATTTGTAAATACATCTCACTCTGTCTAGTAGCATAAAATTTGAAATGTGTTGGTTTTTTTTTTTTTTTAAAATACAGCAGATTAAAAATAGGTAAAATGCAAGTGAAACAAACTCTGAAAGGAAAATATGTAGAAATATAGACATGATTACTTGAAATAGTAAAAGCTAATGACATAAAATTAGAGGAGATAAAGCTCCTGTTTTCTATTACAGGAGCATTACTGAATCCCTTAAGAAATTTTTTGGTTAGAATATTCTGTATCCAAAATGGAAAGCACATATTGTGTTTCTTCCCTTAAGTAGGAGCTTATTTTTAATTGTATCATATTTGGTTCTATCATTTTCTAAGTGTATAATGGCTGTGATAAAAATGTACACAATTAAGAAATTTAAAAAAAAATAATTCTCAAAGTGTTAAAATCAAATGACTTGACTCTGTGAATTGGCTTCCTGGTATTTTGTTGGCTTCAATCAGTGAGAAAATCTCTTTGGTCTGGAAATTTGCAGAGGAGCCTCGCATTGTTGGGAAATGAGTGCAAATAGAATAAACCTTGTGGTTATTTTACAGACTTAGAGCAATTTGCAGGAAACAAAACGCATTAGTTCAAAATATTTTATACAGAATAATGTAGCATTTGTCATAGCAGCAAAGCAAAGTCTATTGCATTAAACAAACCAAAATTGATTAGGAACAACCTTCAATGAAAAGTGAAGTATAATATCTGTGATTTTTCTAGTTACACAAAAAGGCACTGAAATAACTTAGTATATTTCTGCAACTTCTGTGATAATGAGGGAAAACGATAGCGCTAGAATAAGTAAGGGTACGCCCAATCTCTGTTCATATAGATATATTTTTTTTTATTAAGGTTTGGGACAGTTACGGCCGTCTACTGTACAGCTCGCAGCCCCATGAATATCCTATAACATCTGTTGCCTGGGCTGTGGATGGAGAATTATTTGCTGTGGGGTCTTTTCATACTTTGCGTCTATGCGATAAAACTGGGGTAAGTAACAACTCTGAGAAATACCAGATGTGGAACTGTACAAATTTATTGAAAATACAGTAAATATTCCTGAGGATATACGTGTACAGGCGGGTATTTTTATTAGCAAAAACTAGTCATGTCTTCCAGCACCTTTCTACTGGGTGCATCTGACTAAGATATTGCCTTCTTGATCTGCTTAGCTGCACTTCTAATATGTTTTGGGTTGGATAAAGTTTTTTTTATAATATTTTGCCTTTCAGGACATTAATTTTTCCAGTGCATTTTTTAGCTTTTTGTCTTAAAAACACAAAGAGTTTACAAGAATCTCTTGTGAGGCAATCATATCATGTAGTTATTAACTGTAAAAAGCAAAGACTGTATAACAATAACCTATCTTAAAAGAAGAGGTGGAAGAACAATATCCTGTGCTTTCAGTATTTAGGGTTTTTTCTTAAAAAATACTAAGAGTTGACAAGCACATCTCATGAGGAGATCACAAAATGCAATTGTCAGGCATTAGAAATGATAAGGCTAAAGCAGCAGTAAAAGAGGAGCTAACATTCATGCTTCTATTTCTGACGGCTAGACAAGGCACAGTTTTTCAAGCTAAAGACATACTTTAATCCTCTCATCTGAGCATCTCTATTACTTCTTAACTGTTGTGAGAGAAGAAAGGCTCCTAAAAGAGATACCTTTCTTTTCTTTTCCTTTTTTTTCTTTCCACTTGAAGCTTTACTCCCAGTTTGTTGTTGTTTACCTAGGGGTTTTTTTCCAACTTGGTCCCAATTAAAATTAATTTAATGCAGTTTCATCTACCTTAATTGGTATTCTAAATTAGTTAGCCCAGAGCACTGATCGTCTCTCTGGATTTCCTGTGGTTCTGCAACTTTTTGTTCAGAGTCGTGTTGCATTGAACCTTGCTGGTTTGGGATTTTTATTGTCCCATTTGCTGCCTCTTTTTTTGTTGCCTTTGTTGCTCTTTTGCTCAGATTGGGAAAATGGTGTTTGCTGTCATGTATTTGGGCATCTTCAGTAGAGCATGGTTCTTACCATGAACTTGGACTATGTGTTTCGAATAATTTTGTATTCGTGAAGAAGAGCCTGTAAAAAATTATGTGACAAGAAGCATGCAGGATAAGATCTCTGAGTCGTCATATGTCACTTTTCATACTGATTCTGGTTTCACTGATCTTTGCTGATAGAAGTGTAAGCTGGGCATTAAGTTTGAAGTAGGGATTGCTTCTATTTTCTTTGCCTTTTCCTCTTACCTGCTTTGAAAAATTCCTATTGCTACTGATAATTATCTTGAAGGAAAACACAAGTATTCATATGCAATTTTCTTTTGGAAAGTATTAATTTTCTGATTTTAAAAAAAAGTTGTTTTATTTTGATATTTAAATTTTTAAGATTTTTATATTAAGGAGATTTTTATTACCTGTGTGTAACAAACACGCTAGAAAGTTAAAAGAGTAAACTAGTGAGTAGAGTTGGAGTCTATGGTATGAACTTGTGCAAAGGATTGAGATACCACTCACATAGGTTAAAAAGATACTGAAGTAGTTATAAAAGATGATGAAGTAAAGAAGATATTATCTGTCTCTTTGGTATAAATCTGGAGAGCAGATTGCAATTTCCATCATCTAATGTTTTCCATCGTTGAAATTACTCTTTTAAAAGAAGATATATCTTCCTGTTAGATTTGTCTGCCTTTGTTTTGTCCAAAATTGGATACTATTTCTCTTTGCGGAAGAAAATGGATACAGTCATAAAGATTGTGCAGTCATGCCTCAGCTGTTAGAGGGTGGGACACTCAGATTGCCGTTAAGTGGCTACATCACCAGTGGGGACATCTTTTCCTCTCCCTGGCATTCTTCTGGATGGGTTAATAGGCATTGAGGGTGGGATTTTGTTATTATTTTTACCAGTTCGGTGCACAGATCTGCTGATACACTTGCTGCTTCCCTCAGAAGGTCCATTAGGATTTCCTCAAATCTCTTGTTCCTAGGCAAGGTGGATAGGAAGGTTTTGCTATATTTTAGTATGCCACTTAACTCCACTTAAAATGTAATCACAGCAGTAATGTACCCTGACTATCGCCTTTCTATCTCCCTATATAAATATGCTGTTGTAGAAGTGTTTGTATACATTTACCATATTTCACTCGATGAAGCCAATTAAGGTATATCTGTATAAAGCTATTTATATAAGTATAATTACATCTGTGTTGGAGTACATTACGTAACATACATTGGTTTAAACAATCAGACTAGCCATTAGTACTTTCTTCTCAAAACAGCGCTTTAAACCATACCCTCTTCTTCTACAACCGCTTCCCATCTTCTTTCTGAGTACTGGGATTACTGACCTATATCAGCAAGTGGTAAACTGAAATGAATATGCTCTTGGGTGGGTGAGGCCAACGATTTAAATTGAATTTTGCAATCAATATAGATTTGTGCTTAAATGTGGCAAAGACTGGTGCAGCGGAAAAGGAAGACAAGTACTGGATTTCTTTTTCTGCTGTCATGCATGCTGTTTTGTAGCATGTAGCTTTTGTTTCTGATCCCCAGGGCCTTACTGTTTTTCTTGCTAGTTATTATGTAATATAATTTACTGTAAGTATGGTTCCAGCTCCTGCTAGCCGAAAACAAGTAATTTTTTTAATCAGCATTTAATATTGAAGAGGCTTGTGGACTTTGAAATTTTAATGCAGATAGGTTTATTTTTTCATAAAATTAAGGGTTCTTTTACCTGGTTTATTACTCAACTCAAAGAAACAAAGACATGTACAGTAGCTAGTGCCAGATGCTTTTGTCTGTTTAGCAGCTAGCAATGATAATTTATTGTTTTCAAAAGTCATGATTTTTCATGCAAGTTTCTTTCCTGACATAGAATGTAAATAGTTACTAAAGAAGTGGCTTTGCTGGTATTGAGGGAAAAGGAAGAATGATTCACATACCACCAGAGTGATGGAGTTTGAAGAGAACCAGACCTGGCTTTTACTGGTCAACATAGACATTTTTATTATGTCTGATGTAATGGAGCTGTATTGGCAAATTGCTCCTCAGGGAGCCATCAGGCGATATATATATATCATTAACTCTTCTCTAGCATATGTGTTCAGTTTGGGGACATAATTAAATTAAATTCTGTTAGCGTATGTTCTTTTTTCCTATTCTTTTCTTTCTACCTGGATACTTTGTTCTAGCAGCTTCATGTTAAAAAAGAAAACTACAAATACAATAGTAACTTTTAGAAGTTTTATTTCTTCATTTAAAAATCACTTTTGCTCCCATAGCATTATGTATCTAAAGGAAATTATTATGGCTATCCTACAGAATACTAAACAAAATATATTTCATGTTGGAATTTGTTGCCTGCTTTAGTGTCCATGATCATTAATCCTGTAGAGAGTGCTAAGATTAATTTTCAAGTATATATATTGAAATCTAAAGTTGGATGTATTGATGGATAGCCTTTAGCCTTCCTGGTGTTCACAGCTTTTCAGAATCTAATCACTTGGATGGAGGGCAGTGCTTAAAAAGTTCATTTATGTAAGCTATTTCCTGTGGCTCTGCATGCTTCCCTTGACATTACTGATCAGGTCAAAATATTTACACAGTAAGAGATGGTAAGAATGACTGAAATTCACTGATTTCCTCCTTCCCCACTCCACTCCCACATAAGTATCTTGGAAAATGGACCATACCCATCTGCTCCAAAGACAGGTTGCTTTCCCAGTGCCTTAGCGAGTGTAGACGGATAATTGATTAAAAAAAACTTAACGTGAAACACTGTGGTCAAATTAATCCTTTTAAAATCACCAACAAAAGTTAGCAAATATGGACATCAAATTTATATTTTGATAATGCTGAATGTATTTATGCATTTGTTTTGGGGAGGCCTTTTAGATTTTCTTCCATTAATGATTTATTTATCCTTAATGGCGATCGATCAGTTTGATTTGATTTTTGGTGGTTGTTGTTTTCCAAATTAATTGTGCTCTTGTTGAACATTTTTTCTGGTGATGTTTACAGTCTGTTTTCATAAATAAATTGATGTTTGTTTGAGTGCTAAATCTTGCCCTTTGAAATACTTTTATCCTGATTTCATCACTACGCTTAGCAAATGCTTTGTAATGAAGGCAATTCTCTGCATAAATCTGTTCATGTTTTTAAAAGGTTATGTACATGCTACAAACTTTCTGTTTTATTACAGAATGAATTGTGGCCACTTTACTAGACTGGTAGTTGCATATTTGACTGATTCTGTTATATACAGCTTTTTATATTCCATGGCTTGTTCCATGGAACGTCTAATTTTGGTAGAAATTCTATAAAAAGCATTTGGAAAACTTAATAAAACTTAGGGAATATTGCCTTATATCTATAGAAAATAAAGAAAAACATTCTGCAAGTGTAACAACTACTCTTCACCCGCCACCCCATTTAAAACAAGTGTGAGTGTGTGCTATGGCTAAAAAATACTGAGTTCTGTGATAACATGTTTCTATTGAGCTTTCCTCTCAAAAAGATACAGACGTGAACTTAATGAACGTTGATTACATTAATTTAATGTCTGGGATTGGCCTAATTGACTATTAAATTAACTATGTTAAATAGTTAGCAGTGTTTGTCCTTTTTTCCTTATTTTTTGAACTGTTGACAAATGAGGGGAAAAAAGCATCTAAGAATTTTAAAACTACAATGTAGCAGGTATCTACAGAGAAGCTTTGAAAATAATTTAAGTGTTTAGCATTAAAGCCATGATTTTCATTCAGGACAGTAAATTGTGTGACTAGTATAAAATTAACATATTTATCCTTTAAATTAATCCTTTAAATTAACATGAGATATTGGACAAATATAAAAAGAGATAGCAAGATTTTGAAAGTGCATATAGACAGTGCATATGTTTTCATATTATTCTGATAGTGATGAATTGTCCTAAACTAGAGCACTATGAAAACCCAAGCAAATCTGTTTTCTATAGAGTTACAGTGAGCTTTGATCCCATTACATTTAGTTTTAGTCTTGTTTCACAGAGATATGCATTTGGCAGTGTAACAAAAACAAATTTTTTTTTTTCTGTGCTGTCTCTATTTCATCTACCTTTATTAACAGTCATGATCCTGAATTCTTTGTAGCTCAATAAAAGAAAAAATATTATAGATAGGTTTCCCATGGAGTTACGTTGTTGACCAGTTCTTTTCAAGTTCACATATTTTAATTTATTAGAATTGGCTAATGTAACTTCTGGAAGAAAACGAAAACATGTGGATCATCTATGGAAGTAATAATCTATTTAAAGAACTACATCAATGTTCATTTTCTAAGGTTAAGAATTTATATGGGACAGTTTGTCATCCCATTTTTAGTTCTTGGGTCTAATAATTGTGAGAATGTGCTTGGATTTCAAGAGAATTTTAGATATCCTTTATTTGTCTTTGTTCTTCTAATACACAGCTTAATACCTCACCTGGAGGTCATAGCTTAGTTCTTGATAATTCACATTAATTGCTGGGGTCAAGTCCAACAAAAGTTTAAGAAGGCAACAGGAATCCTTCATAGTTCTGTACATCAATAGTTGTATCAAGGATAGTTTTTCCTGTTCAGGTAAATTGCCCTATGTTCACATGTGGACTTCCTTACCTCCAGTTATGCATGTTATCTCTAGTTTGTAGAATCTTTTGTGGATTCCCGTGTGGTAGGAATTGAAAGCCTAATAAGTCTTATATTGTAAAATATAATTTTATTTTATACCCAGTAAAATATCAGGGAGGGGGTGTAGATAGACATATATACATATATATTTCCCACGAGCTAATTCCATATATGTGTGCATATTCAGGTGTTTCTAATGCACCTCAGTATAGATTTGCTTTGCATAATTGATTTTTATAATCTTGTAAGATCCAATGTGCTTTCCATTTAATCAGAAAATTAATAGTCATTTTCTGATGGGAAGCTTCTGGGCAGTTTGCACTAAAGTATTGGTTCATCACTCAGAAGCAGTGATAGCTGATTGCCAGCTTTTAATGGACATTCAGACTATAATATATTTTCAGGTGTCAGCTACCTCTGCACTAATGTAAAATGCCCTGTGGGACACAAGGAGAACTGAGCCTTCACTTAAAAAATAAAAAATAAAAATAAAAAAAATAAATAGAGGTCCTCAGTTTCAGAGGTCCTGAAACTTTCTTTGTCAGACTTGGATCGGAGGCTGATGCTAGCACACTTGTCTTGGTTTATATCAATTGGGGCATAAAAGGACAAGAACATGTATTTAGTGTTATTCCATTCTGTGCTCTGATTCCTGGAATGGATTGTGGGCGAGACGGCACATTTTCTTTTCATAAACAAAGGCAAAATAATAGGCAAAGACTATTATTAAAGTCAGTGGATTAGGTATGCTATGTAGATTCCGACGTCATGGGGAGGCTCAGCAGTATCAGCTTTAGTTCAGCTTATGTCAGCATTCCCTGTTCAAAACTCCACATATACTGGTAAACGGAGCAGAAACAGACACGAGCCAGGAACAACCAAGTGTCTTTTGCACAGCTGACATCAGTATTACTCTTATCATTTAAAATATAAGAAAATATTCTTTATTCTCTATGTTTTTTCCAAAATGTTTATGCTGTGGTGTTCTGTGGACAACCATTCTTAATTTATTGCATTCAGTCCAGGAATAATAACTAACTAGATCCTTCATATTGAGTCTTGGAGCATCAATGTTATCCATGTGAAAGGCTGTCCTTGTTCCTGGGACACAGAGTTCTCTGAATCTGCTCACCGAAATAATTTCGCCGACATCTCAAAAGCCTACTCAGTTTCCATTTATGGAAGTCAGACAGTATTCAATGACTATAGTACTTCATCTTTTTTACTACATTGTGCAATCAGAAAAGGGAAGCTTAAGGTATTGCTTTTACGTATTTATTTAATATAATGAAACTTTTATAACTACTGTTTTTGTTCTTGAGAGAGTTCATTGAATTCAAAGAAAAATTAATTATGACACAGGAAAAGTATAAGCCAAACATTAATACCAAAGTGTAATATTGCAGCTAATGTTAGAACAATGTTCATACAGTCATTCATATAATTGTATTCATACCCTTTTTTTTTAACTCAGTGTATTTTGGTTTTTAGAAATTGTTCCTGTCTTACAAATGGAGAGCTAAATTATTTTTATTATAACATTTTGTGTACATGATAAATGTACCAGACATCTGCAGGGAGTATGAATCATTGGAGTGGTCTGAATTATACCGAGAGCTTTCAAAAATAACTGGAAAATAAAACTTTGTAATTGCTTTACATATTTTGTTAAAAAAAATATGTTGTACTCTGGAAATATTTTACTGAGTATTTCAACTACCTGAAAAAAAAGACTTCTGGATTAAAAAAAAAAAAAAAAAAAAAAAAAAAAAAAAAAAAAAAAGGTAGTTTTGGAAATGTATCCTCTCAGAGCTGCAGTGTATCTGCTATGCATAAAAAAGTAGCACCAAAGCCACATTCTTCAAGCTCCTTAAACTGGTTCTTAGTTGATGGCTTGATGCCCCTTTATTATTCATTCTGACTGATGGGTAGATTCTTGATCTAAGGGAAATGACCTTAGAAACAGATTTGTCTGTTGGGAGGATCCCAATATTCAGTTTTGAAATAGTACTACTTCAAACTGTTGTCAGATAGATCACATCTGGCCAGCTGTGAAAAATATGTCTCAGATGTAGGGCATTTAGAGCATTCTCTGAGTGTGCTTGTTACAGTCATTTGTCCTACAACCTCAAGAGCTTACTCATTTGCCATATAAGGATGTCGGATATAGTTAAATATTGTGCTCTTAATTACTATGGAGTGTTTCATACAGAATTCATCCCGTTGAGACAGAAGAGTAGGTTATGGACTTTTCCCCCAAAATTGCAATTGCCTTCCCCAACTGCGGATCGTATAGGCAGTAAATGGCGTGTCTGTCAGCCAAGAGGCATGGAAGCTGAAGCCTTAAAATTGAGTGCTTGAAATTGGAAATTCAGTCAGTGCTGACATTGTCTTTCGCTCACCCTTATGCGCGTAGGCAGTAAAAGAGCCTTAACTCAGTAGGTCATCTTACATAGTATTCTGCAAATCATTAGCACAACTGGGAGGTTGAATTTCATCCCATTGTGTTTCCTTGCTATTGAACATTTAAGTCTGACACCTTTATTTTACTGTATTTTTTGTGATTTCATTTCGTATAAATCATATGAAGACTTTGTGTGAAGGACTTAGTATTTCTTGGGTTTTATGTGTACTGCAAAAGAAATCAGAATATGAAATGTGTTAGAAACATTAGGTGAGTATTTTCTTCCAACTGTCTCCCCTTTGGTATAATATCATGTATCCAAAAGTCATGAGAATCCAATGTCTACATTTAACTTCTATCACATGTTTTTTCTTACTGATTTGATTCGTAAGATTTCAAATGTATTTGGATATTCAGGTAGTTCTTCAATTGCTTTTTTAAAACATTCTGTTACACAGTTCTGAAGAGGCAATAGTTGAGATTTGTTTCTTGTTTTAAAACCTGGTTTAATATCTTCCTAAAAGTCCATAAAAAGGTTGTTTAATTTTTTGTCATCCTCTTTCAGGGAAATGCTTGTTCAGAGATTCAGGATGGTTTGTATGAACTGTATTTCTGAGATGCAAGGAATAGAAAACAAGTGTCTTGGTCTGAAAATTCTTTTGGTTTTTGACAAGAATGTATCAATAAGGATCCAGCTAAACTTTAGAGGAGCCTCCTACATAAGGCTGGGGGAATTTAAGAATAAAGTTCTTCACTGAAGGAAATCTAAATATTGAAAAGGAACAAAATTAGGTTTAGTACTAAATGTAAGCTTCTCTTGGAACTACGTTCATGCTATGGATCAGAAGGAAAAAAACAAATGCTAGTTTTAATAGCCCTTCTGTGTTCTTTGTGCTAGGGGGATTTATAATTTTATTCTTTGCAATGCTAACAGAGAAAATGAAAATATGGGGGGTGTCAAAGGATAAGAAATCATGTGCTGTTTCATTAAGGCGCATGCTCTGCCTGTGCATCCCTGTTGCACTGGAACAGGCGATTCCGTGGAGCCTTGTGGGCAGGATGGGGGGCAATGTGCCCTGTGCAGGCTCAAGCAAGGAATTAAAATGATAAATGCAGCTTACGCCCTTATTTTTTTATTAACAGCATCTTCTAGCAGCCAGCCTACAGGTCACGAACTGCTGTATAATCTCTGGTGTCGTTTGCCCGAGGCTGGCTGGCTGCTTGGGCAGAGCAGCGTGTCTCCTCGTCTCTGATCCGTACTGCAGTGCAAGCTTCCAGTCACTGCTGCTTTCACAGCTTCCTGCTGTCCCAATAATTTGGGGCCTCCATTTAAAAACCAACAAACTGAACTGCTAACTATATTTTAATAGACATAGATGATGTAAACTAGTAGTAGAAGATGAAGGAAGATGTTGGCAGCAATACCACAGAAACGCATTTGTTAGGTCCAAGTGAGCCTTTCCACCTTGCAAAATCCAGTTAGCAGGAAAATGTACAATGATGCCATTTTGCCTATTATTTGAATTTGTAGCTGCATAGGAAAGCAGGTATACTGCTTATTTTGATAAGAAGATTCTGAAACATGAAACATTTGACTTGTGCCTCCACGACATCAAACTGTGATGCTCCTCTGTGAGCACTTCTTAATTAGTCTAAAATGAACGTAACACACAGAGCTATTGTTTCTGGTTCTCTCCAAAGCCAGACTAGATGTCACTTTGATTGCAGTAAGTGCAGATTTTTTGTTGTTATTGCAAGCATAGCAACTGGAAATTTGTAATACACCCTTCCCCTGTACAGTAACAACAGAGACTAGAGAACAAGGTAGGCAAGGTATCAAGCTTCTTTTTTGTGTTACTAGGAGAACAGTATACAGGCATTGTTTTCGGAGCTTTTCATAATCCACTGATCTCCCTTATGCTGGAAGCACAGGGAAAAGCAACACGAGAACTTTGCAATTCTCTGTATCCTGGGATAGGAGTGCCTTGTTTATACTGCCTGATTTTGCCCAGGCATTGCTGTTTCTATATTCAGGAACTGTTGTCACTGCAGCATGAACTGAATGCATCACACTTAAGACCATAGCCCGTTGCACCCATGTAACCAGTATAATTGTTTCCAAGCACATTCACTTAATTTTTATGTAGTGATTGCCTAGATTTATCAGTGACTAAGTACACCTTAGTACTGTGTATTGTGTACTAGATAACTTTTACCTAATGTACTTCAGGCATTGTGAGATTTTTTCATTTCTGCCGTACCTGATGGTTTTCCTTTTTGTATCCCTGTTTTTCAAGAATCTGACTTAAGACATTTAATCTCTTTGGTGTGCTTATTCAAGCTGTAATAAAAAGTTAGTTCAATGATGTTTCTTAAATAGATTTGCAGGGTTATAATTTTTTATTACAATAAATCATTTCCAAAAAGTACCAAAAAAAATTAAGAATTCTTTTCTCTCTTTCTGCAAGTGGTCTTATGCTTTAGAGAAGCCAAACACTGGCAGCATATTTAATATTGCTTGGTCTATTGATGGCACTCAACTAGCCGGAGCATGTGGAAATGGACATGTCATTTTTGCCCATGTCGTGGAGCAACGCTGGGAGTGGAAGAACTTTGAAATAACGTTAACTAAGAGGAGAACCATGGAGGTAATCTTCACAGTTCAGAGCTATGCATTCTGATTACTAGCTTTCAAGGCTTTTTTTAATACAAAATGGGAATTTTTAAACCTCGACAAAACATTATCCTTTTTTTTCTGTGTATATATGACTGAAAATGTTTAAGATCATAAAATGGCCAGAGTTAGCAAATGTTGTAAATAATTATCAATTGTACAGAAAATCAGATCCATGTAAACCAAACTATACCACCAGATGGACCAGAATTACATAACCCAGAAGTACTTTACTCTCCAGAAAAATGCAAAGCTCGCTTGAAGAGCATGTGAAATTAGCTGTGAGAGCCCACTTACAAGAGAGAGATAATTTCAAGTGTAATGAAAATGTTTCTGCAGAAAACAATACAAATACATTGGCCAAAACCAAAGCATCATATTAAATAGTATTACAGTAATTGTCAGCAAAGGTGAAGCTCCATAACTAAATGTAGATAATACAGAGGAGCTTTCTTTACCTTATCTGCATTCATGAGTTGTTGGAGGCACTGATACACTTTGTAATAGCTAATGCTTTAGTAAGGTTTACTGTATCCCTGTTAATGAAGCTATGACGAATGTTGCTGTCTTAGGGCATTTCCAGATAAATTTGTTGCTGACTACAACTATAAAGAGTCATAATGTGCTTTTCTGCACCACATATTGTATTACAGCCTAGATTCAGATCTTCCAAAGCTACAGAAATTTGTCATATATCATGTAACATACATCAGGTACCTGCATGGTGCTTCCAGCTGAGTACTGAGCAATAGGCATTGACCTCGGTGGGAGCTGCCAAGTCTCAGCACTGCTGGAAATGAAACAGGCCCCTACATGTGGTTTCTGGAGCTTAAGTTTAGGATCCTTCTTTTGAAAAATCTTGGCCTGAATCCACATTTAGGTTACCAAATATCTGGGAATTAATACAAAAATATGAATTTTTACCTTCTAATTTGTCCTCTGTGTTCCCAGACACTGACTCACAACATTCACTCTCTGAACACTGGGATAATATAAGATTTCCATTCCTACAAATTTTCCAAATTACACATTTGGTATTGGACACTGGGCCAATATTTTCAATATCGAAGTCAAGTTCCTAAATTCCTAATTAGGCCCTTAAATGTTTTTTGGTCTTGATTCTTTCAGTGTTAAATATGTAATTGGGAAAAGTTGTAACAACAGAAATGCTGTATTACAATTTGGTCTGGTGGGTGGGATAACATGAGTCAGTGTCTGGGAACACAGAAGACAAATTAGCAGGTAAAAATTCATATTTCTTCTTTCATTCCCAGACATCAACTCGTAACAGATGGGCTCTGCGAATAATCTCCAGGGTGTTTGAATATGCAAACAACTGAGGAAGTATAGCTAACCCTGATTCGGGACTAATTTTTTATTTTATTATTTTATAGTGATTTTATTTTATTCCTATATATTTATGGAGGAAAATATTGCCTACAAAAAAGTTCTAGATGCATTCTTTTTTTCTGAGTACTACAATAGCTAAGTTAATTATGGACATATCACTGTGGTGGACATAGCAATTAATATGTCTTTGGAAATGGTTTCTAGGCTTTCATAATAATTGAGTTCGGTCCTTGTTTTGCAATTGGTTGCATAATGGAGAAAATCAAACAGAAGTTACCATCCTCAGAATGGTGACATCTTAAAAAAAAAAGCCAAAAAACCCCCAACAAAAAAAACAAACAAACAAGCAAACAAGAAAACCCCTGTCATAAGATATCGCCTTAGATTTTAGCCATCTAAAATCTTTGAGCTCAAAAATCTGTGTTGATTACAGGCAAACTGTGATTTTCTTGAAACATTGTCATTTTGAGAAAATTTTCGTAGAAACGGCAAAGGCACAGCCTGCTTAGCAAGGCCATCTCCTAAATTTCTCTTACTTCAGAGTGTGGTAAAATATATGCTGAAGCTATTCAACATCTAGATAACATATCTTTATCCAAATCTTGGATATTGCTGAATTGTTTTGATGGGATCATGGTGGGATTGCTAAAGTATTAGATTTCAACTGTTTAAATAATCAGCAACTGAACACTGAGTCTTAAAATGGGAGCTTTCAAACATCCTTGATCTCAGATACTTTTCTCAACCTCATGTGTAATATTGCGCTTATATCTTATGTATTCCAAGTATCCATTAATTGCTCCTTTCTTTTAAGGAACTCCATCCAGCTCTTCAGTAATTATTCATTGTTTATGCAGAGTTTATAGAACCTTTGAGTTTAAGTTTTCTTCAGTGCTGTGAAAGTGTCTGTTCCCACGTGAATACGTTCTGCTAATGGCATAATAGTATCAGCATGTACTTATAATAAGAATATATTTCACTAGTTAGTTTTCATTTCAGTTGTTGTTTTATTCAACCAAAATTTTCTTTTGATTAGGTGCACAATGTTATTAATGATGCAGTAGATTTGTTGGAATTCCGTGACAGAGTTATTAAAGCCTCTTTGAACTACGGGCATTTGGTTGTTTCAACTTCTCTTCAGTGTTATGTGTTTTCGTAAGTAATACAAATTCATGAAGCTTTCTCAAATTTATCTAACACTTGTAAGAGAGTAGCAGAAAGTTTATTTGAAGTACGGGGGGGGGGGGTTGTTTGTTTGTTTGTTTGTTTTAAAACTAATTCAAATATTCTATGGAACCTAGCATCATCTACAACAAAATGTATTGGAGTATATTTGCCCTCCCCCTGTCATCCTTTCTTTCAGCTTCTTGCTGGTGCCATGACTGCCTGCTCATTTTGCTACAAAAATTTGGCAGGCTTTCTTACCATGTAGAGGCAGCAGGAATGGATGCAAGGGTATTTGTGCCTCCATGTAGGGACTCCTTTTTGGATACTGCTTCTGGCATGTCATTATTTTGGAATAGAATAGGAATGATTCAATCCTGCATCATGTTTTAAGAACACGATACTCTGTTTCATATGCTGGAATTTAAAGTTTACTCCTAGAGGCACTTATCTGTTCAGTGAGATGACTAATGCTGAACAATAATGCAGCCTGTAATAAGGCACACAAGAGAGGGACTCTATCCTACCTCCAGATCACTGTAAAAAAGTTGAACCACAATTCAGAAATATTTTTAAAATGTGTTTGTCTCATAAATATGATTTTGCTGTTTACTAAGATTCCTAGGTCAGCTGTTACTAGTGCAAAGGGATGCAAAAATGAAGGCAGAAGTGTTATTGGATCATACTGCGTGGTTATCAGTGTTACTTGGCTTCCTAAATGCTGTTTTCCTTTTGAAAACCTCCCTTTTTAGGAATGTTAGATGATTAAAATGTGTATGCTTTCCTTAGTGAATTCAGCTTTGTATTTGCAATGATATGTGAAGATTAGCAGTTTTAACACGACTAACTTTTTCTTTCAGTACAAAGAACTGGAATACACCACTGATCTTTGACCTGAAGGAAGGAACAGTTAGTTTGATTCTACAAGCGGAAAGGTAGCTAAGTTCTTGTAATGCTCCCTATTACATATGAACACACATTTCCTAACACTTTGTTATCTAACAAAAGCACATACCGAAATATTAGAAATAGACACAAAGTATACAGTATTGTTAAGTAGCATGTAAAGGCTTAGCTGGTATATTTGCCATAGGTCTGTGATGGTGGTAATGAATCTTTTTATACATTATATATGTTTATACTCTTATTTATGGAAGAAAGTACATCTTCTGACATTATGCTAACATCTGGGGGTTTTGACATTTTATATTGCGTTTTTGAACTGGATTATATATTACATAAATTATCTTTGGTCTCCAATTTTTATTAAAAACATTGCCAGGTATGCCAAATAAAAAGAAATAGTTTCATTTTTCTCACATATTTGTATTTATATTTGCAAGAAATTACTATTTTTTCTCACTTTAAAAAAACCTTGAATCTGTATTTCCTGAAAATAATTTGTCAAAGAGTTCTTTATGTGTGCTTTTGTAGAAAGTCTTTCAAAGGACTAAGAATAGGAGCAGAAGTAAAAAATCTTTAGTTTTGATTATAGTCCTAATTCTTGTGGACAGATATCGTTGGACAACTATTTCAGCAAAGTGCAGCACAATGCTCACTGCAATTTTGAGTGCCCCAGATTAAAAACACTTATGTCCTAGTCTACAAAGACACTGCAGTAGAGAATGGGTAAGCAAGTGGACAGGATTTTGAAGATCAGTTTTTAAATTTGGAGTTTTGTGCTGCTGATTTAAAAGTAAATTTTGAAAACGTGCCACAGATCTTTGGCAGTGTAGGTGATCCACAGGAGTGAATCTAAGGTTTTGGTAAAACCACTCTACCTCAACAGATATATGTGCAAACAGACAGTGATTCATTTGGTGCCAGTGACTGGTAGCACTTAAAATAGCTGAGGGTCTAACAACTGGCTTTTTATGGATGTGTTTTGCATCTATGAACTATAGATACTGTACTTACCAAACAGTTATTGTTATGTAGAGCTATTCATGTTCTGTATAAAAGTTTGCAGTGTATTCCTGCAAATAAGTTATTTTTCACTGAAGCCCTACACCATAATAGATGGTGATCAGTTCATTAAAAGGGTCTTCTATTTGCTTTACGTTCTAATCTAGTCGTGCTGAAGAAGATGATACAGGTAATACTATTTCAAAGCTAGCTGTAAACATTAAAGCTGTTTCTCACATACGTACACACAGCACTGTCTCATGGGGTGATGTGTGGGGAGTACCATCTGCAGCTGTGGGCTGTGTCATCAGGAGTTGTAAGATTTAAATCTTGTAACATCTCTAACAGATAAAATCATAGTGGTTCCAGATAATAAGTATTTCTTATGGAAAAATGTAAACGTTCACATTAAAACTGAAATCTTCCATATAGAACTTTCAGAATATCAACTTTGAAATGTAAGGCTTAGAAATCATGTAGTTTAACTGAAAACAATTGCAGGATATAAGGCAATTACCTTCAAATTGTTGAAACTGTCATCATGCTTTTCTGTATTACTTGGTGATTTACTTTTTTGTTGTGGGTTGTTTGGGGTTTTTTTTGTAGGCATTTTCTTCTTGTAGATGGTGGAGGACTTTATTTATATTCATATGAAGGAAGATTAATTTCCTCTCCAAAATTTCCAGGAATGAGAACAGACATTTTAAATGCCCAGACAGTATCTCTGAGTAATGATACTCTAGCAGTAAAAGACAAAGCTGATGAAAAGGGTAAGTTCTCCGTTCTAATAATTCCATGTTTGCTAATAATTCATTATGAGGTTTTCAGCATCTTCGCATTTAACTTTACATAGCATAGTTATGGTAAAAAAGAAAGCATGAAGCATAAACAATTTATCTATGATATAAATTAAAGGTAATATTTATTATGCAAATTAATTAAAATGATGGGGTTTGCTTAACTTTGATTAAAAAACGTAAAGAGAATGATATATGTCTCTGAATTTCCAGCTGTGTGTAATGCATCAGAGAACCATGGAATATTTGCAGTAAATACTTGAGCAGTAGGTTTTCACTCTCTGACATGTGATTTTCTAAAGAAGTACCTCAGCAACTTTTTCTGCTTGATTGCTGCCCTTAGAAGCTACCAGTACATTAGCTGTGATTAATTTTAGTTCTCGGATGTTCTTTGCTTTAGCTTTTTGGTGGTTTGTATCTTTACAGCATGTAAGTTTGTGTGCAGCTGATCTGACCATAGTTACGAGGCTGTGATGTTCTGTCTCAGTGTTGTGTTCCTGAAGATTTTTATGCCTTTAAATTTTGTGGTTTGGCATCAAAAGCACTATAGTTCTAGAACACAACATGGCCAAATGAGCTTCAGGTAAATTTTTGCATTAATGAGTGGTACAGGAATATCTTTTTGTCAGTCAGCTTTTTTCCTTTGTTCTGTCTCTTGATGCAAATGTGTAAGTTTGCCTGTGCAACAATTTAAATTTTAAGTGTCTGCTGGAGACAGACACTTCCATTGCTGGAAAACCCATGGCACTATGACTTTTGACTTCATAACTGTGCCATTTATAGGCCATACAAATATTACAGTAGAGGGCTGCAGTGCTATCTGTAGCTGTATTTCTCCTGCGATATGGCCAGTAAGGGGATTACCAGTGGGAGCAACTGTGCACAGGAGGTGCTGTTATTGCAGACTGAAACAGTGAAAACTTCCTGCCCGTGGTTCCAACTGACACTAACTCAATCTATTATCTGTAACTCTGTTATCCTAGACTTAATGATTACATTTTAAACAGTTTCAGAATTTTAGAATTCGTTGCATCAAAGAAACACCATATTTATGTTCTTTTTGCCGTAGAAAAAAACCTTTCAGTGTGAAGTACCAAAGGCAAAAGAAGATCCTGGCAGGGAGTTAGCCCTTTAGTACTGATTGCTTGGTAGTTTTCTCAGCATATAACCTGCAACTTAAATTACTTGGTGAATGAAGAAAACCTTTGTAATGATCCCTTAAAATATCCCTCCCCAAGCAAAAGAATTAGGTGAGGTTTTTCTCACTTCCTTGTTACAAAGTGGTTTTGCTACTCCGTACAACTTACATATATTTTTTTTCTTGTACATCCTTATCTTTTGTGTGAAAACAAATACTTTCTTTCATTTTGAATAATTATTTTTAAGCGTAGTAATATAACTGTAATGTGTGTTTCATTTTTAAGGAAAATTACTTCAGAAAATATTATTCTCAAGCACCAAGACATTAAAAATATCTAAAATAGCTGTGTAATAATTAAAATGGATTTTAATCAGCAAAAATATATTTCAGTGTAAATTATTCAGAAGGAAGCAGTAGTTTGCAAAAAAAATATAAATGGATAAGTGAAAAGTTGTATTTTATTTCTGATCTTTCCTCTTTTACTCTGTATGTGTGTCCATATTTATGTTACACAAGTGTATGTATGCTTGTTTTTATATTACTTATTATGTATAACACAGAGACTTTATTGCCATATTGATACCTTGATGCAGTTGGAATAAAAACAATAGAAGTATTTTAAATAAATTGAGGTTATATAGAAAATTCGTCCATAAATATTGACTGCTGTCTATATGCATATTTAAGATTTTCATGGTAAACTCACTCTCTTGCCCCATTCTCCTGCCCCTCTTCCCGAATGGGCTTAAGAGCGTCTCCATCTCCCAACCATTCTATTAGTGTCCTGAAAATCTTGTCAGCCGGTTCTGCACATAGGCTAATCTTCATCAAAACTGTAATTTAGAGAGGCTGGGTTTCTGGCTGTGTTTTCAAGATAAGCTCTCCAAATGATCCTGTTAATAGGAGCTTCCATCAGGGCAATGAGTAGGGGTGGATTTTTTTTTTCTTTTTTACATATGAGCCCCACTAGTAGTGGTAAAAAGCCTTATAATATGCCAGCACATGGGAAAACAGATTCTTGGCACAGGAAACCGTGGCTTATCTAGGCCTGTTTATTCTTCTTGACTCACCCCAGCAGAAGCATTTTTTTTCTTTGCCCTATTTTGAGGGCAGGTCTGTTTTTCATAATGCACTGCATTATATAAATATCTAAGATAGCTGAGTTTGATACGGGAAGCAGTTTACACGTCATAGCATGGAGCCTCTACAAGCTAATTTACACTGAAACAGAGATTCAACTTGCTGTGCTTTGTTACTTGGATATTATTCCTCTTTCAGTAATCTACAAAAAAGATTGGTACCTCTGCGCTTACAGTCCTTCCTCAGTCTCTAATGAAGCTGGAAGAGGGAGGTGAGCCTATTCTTAAAAGGGAACTGCTGACCCTAGGAGCAGTTATTCCGTGATAATAGAACACGTGTGTTAAAAGACATACAGTAGGTGTTCTTTTTCTCGGAAAGTTCAAAGTGAGAGAATGCCTTTTGTTTGTATTTTTGATTTATGCATATAAAAAAGTATATTTTAGGTTCTAAATGATTGTAAGGTGATATGGACTTTTTCCAGATGGGGGGTGGGACCAAAACACACCCCCCCCAAAAAACCAACCCCAAACTTATTTTCTGAAATACCTTAGTAAGCATTGTAGATTAATGAAAAGTTAACCAATTTTACTTGTCAATTGGGTACAGTGGTTTTCTTTAAAACTCTGTTAATCTCACTTCCTATAACTAGTATAGTAACAGTAAAATTGGCTTGTATAGCTAGATCAAAATAAATTTCATGCATAAATGTGAGAAAAATAGCACTTCTCAGGAACTACTAGTTTTCTTTTGTATATTTAGTCAGCTGCCAAGAGCAGCACTTGTGCAAAACCCTTTCTTTTCCTCCTCTGCAAACTCAACCAATGCTTTCTGAACACCTGCTCTTACAGGTTGGTTTTTGTTTTTTTAAATTCTGCCTGTATAACCATTGACCTCAAACCAACATCCTGTGTCCTAGTGAAAGAAACGCACAGCAGGATTAACATGTTAACATCGCCATCCTTTGGAATGAATGTGTATGTTCATCTTATATTGTATACTTACAGGTAATGTGTTGAAACTGCAGGTGGGATCTGTTACTGAACATCTGAAATGTTTCTGTCACATCTGTGTTTTCCATGAACGCAGAATCATGTGCTTTAAATTACAGCTGGGGTTTCTTATAATGTTACTGTTTTCTCTAGGTTTGAATACTCTACCTACAGCTGTCTGAATTCACATGTATATTCACAGACTATATATAAACTATGTATGAATAGTTTTTGAACACACATGGATCTGTGTGCGTCACACACTCACGCACACACGGGTATATATAGAGACAGACAGAAAGAAAGAAAGAGAAACTTTATTTTTAGGCAAGTTGCAAATTCGAGTCTTCACTGGATATCCCAGAAATACAGATGATGTAGGTGGGGGTTTTTTGGAGGGGTTTTTTGTTTTCTTTTTCTTTTGAGGGTGAGACAGGGAGAAAGTGGAACAGACGGACTTTTGGTAAAGATATCAAGAATTATTTATAAATTTCAAGTATATCTGGGTAAAGCAGATGCTTTTTCAGGAAGCCTGTTATTAATGTATTGTCATTAACTGTATCATCATGACAAGCAGAAACCCTACACCGTCCTGGAAGAAAATATGCCTAGGGACCACTGTATTAAGAATTTTAAATAGAGCAGATTATTAACAAAATAGAAAATGCTTCTGAAGAATGTTTTACCCAATAATTCAAAGGACAGCTTTCTATATATCTGATACTAATTCCTTTAGGAAAATATATCAGTCAGTGGTATCCCTTCCTAAATTTTCATATTCATCAAAATTGTGGGTTAAGATTCAGTAAATCTATCAGTTGGATTACCAATCTATATTGGTAACGTTAATTTATTCAGAATGCAGGGTACAAACTTGCATCAGATGGAACTCGGTGTCATTTCGGCAAATAACCATTTGACCTGTGACAGGAAGTAAAACATTAGTTTTCTCCATTCTGTATCAGTCCATAATATCATTTTTTAATGGCTATCAATGCTCTGAAAATAATGGTATTTGAGAATTTTCACAGATCACTCCAATTACAAAATGAGACTATTCCTAAGCTCAGCAGCCTATGATGGTTACACTTTCCCCACTGATTTTTTTTTCCCCACAAGATTCTTTTTTCACCAGAATGTGAAAGTCACTGGTAAATCTAACACACAGTCACAAGTATCCACTTGCAGTAAATTATGCTCTGAAAATGAATGGAACTGCTTGAAAAGTCTATGAAGAACTGTTGCTTTTAACTAACAAACCATATAATTATTTTTATTTCTTCAGTTATCTACATATTTGAAGCTTTATCTGGAAAGCCATTGGGTGATGGAAAGCCTCTATCCCATAAGGTAAGGTGAAGGATATAATGTCTCTTTTTTATTATACTTTGGAATTACAAATCAATAATGGGTTTCCTCAATAATGGGTCTAATGACCTATTAAAGGTTTACAATCTTAATACAAAGGAGCTTGACAACTCTAACTGACTCTTAAGAAATAACAAAAATCAGATTCTTTATGCAGTGTCGGTGTACAAAGGGATATAATGTAGGTTGTGTTCAGTTACTGGCATGTGTTTCCCATGCACATAAGAGTTTGAAACTACAGGTAAATAGTTTTGTTATGCAGTAAAACTGATCAACTGAGTTTCTTTTGCATGTACTCCGAAGCACCTTTTATTAGTGCCGACCTGTCATTAACATTGAAGAAAAGAACCATCAGTGAAAAGTTGTTTGTCTTCAGTCTGAGCTTTTAATGTTTTTACTTCAAAAATGATTGCCTGAACTGCATTTTACTTTTCTTCACTCTTCTGGTATACAACAAAAGCAAAATTAGGCAGATTCTTTGGAGAGAGGAATAAACATTCATCTTTTAGGCAGCTTTTGCTTTGGGACTGCCACTTGTATTTCTGTAGTTTTGTGGTAAATTCCTAAACTGCTAACTCTTCTCTGTTGCAGTTTTGGTTTAATCTGCATGAAATTAATTTATATAATGCTTCACTCAACAGAGAGGACACACATAAAGTGTCTTCACAGTCCAGTTTTTCATGAGTTTTATGCCTTGTTTTTAGGAAAGCATTCATTTGTTTGAATATCACATGCTTTCTGTGATACGAATCTCCAAAATAAAAATCAGATCTTTTCTTTTTCCTTTTCAGACGGAAATTGTGGAGATTGCTTTGGACCAGAAAGGACTTACAAGTGAAAGAAAAATAGCTTTTATTGATAAGAACAGAGATCTTTACATTACTTCAGTTAAACGGTTTGGAAAAGAACAGAAGATTGTCAAAATAGGTAAGAAAAATTCAAAATAACGTTTAACTACACGTTAGCAGGCAAATAGACTTTTATCTAGTACAAGAGAAAAAATTTTGCTTTTTAATTGAAATTGGGCTTGAAAAAAACATTAGAAATAGTCCAGTGGCTTTCGTAAGATAGGGGTAGAAACAATTTTAGTACATTTTATCTAAATTCTGTTAACATTTCTATCAGTTACATGTAAAGCAGTTGTTAACTTTTATGCACTTGTTACTGTATTCTGGAGCAAGCAGGTAAGAGGATATTGGAGAAGGATGTATTCCTCAGAATTATTCGATACAGAATCTTTCAGACCTTTTTCTTGCAAATTCAACCTCTTAGGTTCATAATATTTTTAACTAAAAGTTTAAATGCTGTACACAGGCGCGTGATGCAGTAAGTACAAAGGTGCAGTCTGACCATTGTGTTAATTTTGATGTCTAGTCACAAAACTAAGTCCAAAAAACATTATTCTGAACATAACTTACTTTCAGAAAGAGAGAACTGAATTTGGCTGAAAGTTTGTAAGACGTGACCTTACAAACTAGGGGGCTAAAACCAGTCCTTATAAAAGGAACTAAGAATGACTAATAATTACCCTCTTACTACAGTTTGAGAAGTGTACCGTTATTTTGAAGTTTCTTGTGGAAATGCATATTATTCTGTTATCTTTAAATTAAGGGACAATGGTTCAAACTTTGGCTTGGAATGACACGTCTAACATTCTTTGTGGAATTCAAGATACCCGTTTTACAGTGTGGTACTACCCCAACACAGTCTATGTGGATAAAGATCTTTTGCCAAAAACTCTGTATGAAAAAGATGCAAGGTAATATATCCTTGTTGATCAAAATAGTATTTATATGTATTTTAACTAGTTGACTCATTCCTTAAAGAATTATGTTAATTTTCACAGTTGAAGTAGAAGCCAGAGTTGCAACTTTTAAAATCCTTTTCATGTTACTACTTCTTGATTAGGGAATTAAGAAAAAGTGGTTTATGAGGTATATCATAAAGTTCAGAGTTGAAATGATGATGCACAGTTTAAAAGTAGAATAGGATCTTGATGCAAAAGCAAAATTTTAATCATATCTCTTGAAATACTGCCTTAGTTGTTTGCAAAAACAAACAAACAAACAAAAAGATCTCTTTAAAGTATCTGTTGGAAATTAAAAGTATCAAGATATTGGGTCACAGATAATATTCTTTCTAGCTTAGCATGTTTACTTAGCATGTTTACTTTACATGTTTACTTCAGCCTGTATGCTTTGTGATATGAAATTCTTCACAAAGAATACCTGAATTCATTATTTCATTCTAAGAGTTATGGGAGCCCAAATATTTTTTACTGAAAAATGTATTTGAAAATTTTTGCACAGATACCCAGTCTGCATTTGCCTTACTGTCAGTGAATGTGCATAACTATCATTTTATTTTTAGAGAACATTACAACTACCTGTTGGATATCACTGTAGAATAACTAGATGCTTAGATTTTTATATGTTCTGAAAATGAAGTATAATCATGTTGTAATTTTGAAACAAAGGTTTCTTTAAAATCTTAATGTTCTTTTCAGTAAGAAAGAAGTGAATATTAACTTCCTTTTCTTTCTCTACCCAGTGAATTTAGCAAAAATCCCCAGATTGTACATTTTGTAGGAAATCAAATAACAATTAGAAGAGCAGATGGTTCACTTATTCACCTTAGTATTTCACCTTATCCTGCGATTCTTCATGAATATGTTAGTAGTTCTAAATGGGAAGATGCTGTCAGATTGTGTCGCTTTGTCAAGGTAAATGCTAGTTGGCGGGAACGTAGAATTTATGTTTTCAAGTATTATTTTAATAATAATAACTGCATATCAGATGCTACATGTCATTTCTATTCTGCTTTGTTGGTGATTATTTTTGGGCTGGTCATGAAAAATAACACATTTTTCATAATTACATAATAAATGTATAAATAATTTAATAATTTTCATTATACATAATAAAAATTCTTAGTTGTATTCACACCAAAGTCCAGATGGATTGAACATCGGTTCTCACAGAAGTTAGTAATAAGCTTAAGTTTTTAGGACTAGGCCTTAATATAACCAATTAAAAATTATCTGTATCGCCACATACAGTTGCCTGGTATTTTTTCATATTTTATTTCACTTGTTTTTGTTTTTTTTTCCTTTGCTTTCTTTTGTGTATGTATTTAGGCAACAGCAACAGATGAGGTGAGTCTGGCAGTCTTTAAAACAGACAAACAAAAATCCCCCCAAACCCTTCTTTCTTTCCCCCATTTACTCCTAGAGAAGAGTTTAGCACTTTCATATGATTATCATGACCTTGAATGTGTATTTCAAATATTTTTGTATTTACATTATTAAATCAATAATACATCCAGATAAGTTGGGTTGTATAATGATTTTTATTTTGATTGTTACCCCTTTAATACTAGGCTTTTATTCCAGTATTTGGCAGTGGGAACTGGGATTTCAAATACAGAATTATGTTAACTTTTTTGAGTAATCTAAGTGTGTCATCTTCAAAAATAAAACATCTGTATCAGGTGGTAATATTCGTAATACTGTTTCTTTCTGATTGATGTGAAGGTTTTCTAATTCAAGGATTTTTTTTGTCAAACTTTTCTTTCATCCTCTTCATTCTCACAGGTAGAGCAATTCAATGAGTTTAATCATACTTAAAAAGAAAAATGTTTAACATTTTCGGTGCTTTTTTTATGAAATGCCAAGATAGGTATCATGTTATTTCACTGTCCTTTTTTTATAAGCTTTTCCTCATTAGTCCCTATCTGTCAACAAGTGAGGAAGACTTTTCTCTCAAGAAAAACTGTAACAGAATCTTGATTTTCAGTCTGAAGAGTATTTGCATCATCTGGTTTTAAGCATCTAGGTTAGGTACCTAGGTCTCAGTCTTTGAAGACTTCTCCTTTCCATTGATTACAAAAGAAAGTTTTTGTCCTTGATAGAAGGTAATCTAAACCGGCCTAAACTAGATGGTGTGAATATCCTTTCTATTTCACAATTTGTGGTGTTTGGGCTGAGGAGTGACCTGGAATACCCTTACACCAACGTAAACAGAGAGCCATCACAGCTGGCTTTGGGTTGAGTACTTTGTTTATCTTTCATGGTCCCTAAACATGGGGATCCAGGGCTATTTTGTTGATTTTGGCAACCTAGGCAGACAGTTCAAAGTATTTCTAATCAGTAATAAGAAAATGGACCCTCTTTCTGAGGAAAGAGAGAACAGCAAGGCCTGTTGGTGAAAAACTCCTAGAAACTTGGTCTCTTGCATAATTTCAGGCTAAGCTTTTCAGCATTTTATCACCTAATTTTCTAAATAATAGGGAAGTGGGAAGAGAACATGACAAAGATTTTATGTGCATTTGATTCTCTGAACAATTTTAATTCTCCAAAATTATGGGCTACCAGCAGGAAGGTTAATCTTGTCCTGAATCATGGTAAAGAGTAGGAACACATGGGCAGGTGTGGAGATGGTGATAGTGAAACCATAGCATTAGGCTAAATTACTGTATTTCATTGGCTTTAGTGGGTCTTACCAGTTTTGTTTAATACAAAAGCAATTGTAAGACAGGGCATGGTAATGTGTTTAGAGCATACTTGGTGTAGCTGTTTATTCTGATGTAAATCAATAGTAATGCTATGCTGCTTCTAAAAACCTATCCACATTACAAGGTGTTTATTTTCAAATTTGTTATTGAACATATTTAACAAAAATATTAAACCCCACCTAATTCCTAGAGTGCATGTGGACTAACAAGTGCATTCAAAATTATATTTTTCCTGTCTGAACTAGAGTTTTCAGATGTGGTGGCCTAAACTGTGCTAACTGATGTGTTTTAGTAGTATATCTTTGTCATAGTGTTGTCAGACTTGAAAAGGGAAGATACCAAAATGTCAGGATCTTTCTAAGTGTTTTTCTCAGTTAGTGGGGTTTCCTTAAGGTTTTGTAAAAAAAAAAAAAAAATTAATAAAATGCAAAAGTCATGAAAATAGAAAACAAGGGTGTAATATTATTATTAATACTAAGTTTTTTGAATTCTTAATTCTAAACATAAATTGGACTGAAAATATCACAAAGGAGACAGACAGAACTTTTGAAGCTCTTTCTTGCTTTTCACCAGGCTCATCGTCTACAAAATAATTTTTTTTCCTTTCTCTCTGTATTTGTAGTACGTTTATGATAAATGTGCAGTTATTGTTATTATCAGCATCGTGGTTCCCGTACAGTTATTTGTGAAGCCAGGTTGAGATGAGCCAGGTTAAAGCACTGGTTTTTAACCACAACCAGCGCTTTGGTTTCCAGCATAGTTCCACAAGTAATGACAGGGACACTGATGATGAGGTCGTAAAGTGATACTATGGCAAGGGTTCACTACTGTCTGAGATGCTGAAAACTAGTGATTCATTCAGCCACACTGTCAGTCTCAGGTGATCACATCATCAATGTTTTTATAATGAAGGAGAAATAATTAAGTAGTGACTTTCTAATAAGAGACTTAGACCATGAGAGAAATGTTGTGTTTGTACAATAATAATACGTTGTTTTCAGGACTTGTATACTTCCTTTGAGAACTCATTTTTAGCATGATAATAAATATTTGAAGTTTTAGGAGTTGCATTTTTTTTAATTAAATTAAATTTCTTATTTATTTATTTCTTATTAATTTATTTCTTATTAAATTAAATTTCTTAAAATCCTTAAATTTCAGGATCAAACTATGTGGGCATGTTTAGCTGCTATGGCAGTTGCCAACAAAGACATGGCTACAGCAGAAATTGCCTATGCATCAATTGGTGAGGTAAGAGAATGGTGGTGTTTATTTCCAGTTAAACTGTTGCAAAGCTAATTTTATTAATTTCCCTTAATTTAATTATTGTACATCTCGTTAACAGATTGACAAAGTTCAGTATATCAATTTCATCAAAGATCTTCCATCAAAGGAGTCAAGGATGGCTCATATACTGCTATTCAGTGGAAACACCCAAGAAGCTGAAACCCTGCTTCTTCAAACAGGCCTTATTTATCAAGCAATTCAAGTCAACATTAATCTTTACAATTGGGATAGGTAGTATTTCTTCAAAGACAATATGTTTATAAGCAGTCTTGCTGAGGTAACCTGTAAGTTATTTAGATCAGTTGTTTTATTGCAGATACTTAGCTCACTAATTTCCTATCTGTAATTGCCCAGAGCTGTAAAAAGTCCAAAACATGCTTGGAAGCATTTTTAAATAACACTTTGCTTTTTCATTATTGTTAACACAGAAAAGTCCTTAGTGATACCTCAAACTGTATGTGACCCTCAAAGAATTAAGGCTGTTTTGAAATGTCTTGTTGCTAAAAATAGGTACGTGGTTATTCAGACTCCCAGCACTGTGTAGGTGGATGAAATATGAATTAGGCCTGGGAAAACAAAGTAGGAATTTCTCCTTTAAACAAAACCCCACGTTTTCTAACAGAATCTAACAGAGGCCATTTACTTCTAACTTCTCTGCTATTATATTTCTATCACTGGCTAAAAAGTTGTTTTTCCCCCACATATCTGTGTTTTTTATTATGTTGTCTAATATGTATCATCTAAAAACTGTGTCTATCAAACATAAGTATTCCTTATGCCATTGAGAAGAAAACAGACGTGAGAGTACTCAATTATACTAATCCAATGACTAATCTTTCCCACCTATAGAGTATTTGTAAATGCTGTGTAGCATACACCATAAATGTATATTATGACGCTATTCAGAAGCGATTCCTGACTGTAATAAAGTTGTTTAAAATTATTACTTTTGCCCCTTTATATTGAGAGTGCTAAACTCTAACCATTCTGGTTTATGTCCTTGAAATAAAAAGACTCCCATTGTCAAACTCCAATGATGTGATGAGGTTGTCAACAGAAATAATTGTTGGATATTTTTTATAGCATGCATCATGAAAGTAGACACTCTCCTTCACTGGCTACTTTTAACCTCCTGTGACTGATACTAATGTAAAACTGCTTGGCACTATAGATTAGGAATCTTTGCCTGCAGCCCAAACGCTTTTCAGCATATTGTTTTGCAAAACCATGGTGATTGTAGTTGCGCCAGAGTATTTATATAGCCTGACAAGCCCATTTCTGTTTTATTCCAGGGCCCTAGAACTAGCAGTAAAGCACAAGACACATGTTGACACAGTCCTGGCTTATCGACAAAAGTTCCTAGAGGACTTTGGTAAAAAAGAAACAAACAAAAGATTTTTGCAATATGCTGAAGGTGTAAGTATTACTCAGAATTATTCCTACAGCTTTTGTCCAGCCTGCTCTTTGTAGCCAGTTTGGGAGGGTGGGGGGGGATTGCTTTTACATTTTCCTTCTTCAGTTCAAATGTGGACACAAATCTTAAGATTTTACATCTGAGTACAAGTTCATAGCTTGATGTGTGGCTACTTGGCTAGTAATAGTTGTGCATGTGTTTTATTTGAAGGCACAGGTATGGAATGTATATATTTAGTATCTGGCAAGGATTATACAAATGAAGGCACAGTTGCTTTCTATAAACAGGGAGCTAGACCCCAGTATGGTTGAATGTGTACCTCTTAAAAGTCTTCAACATTTTTATGTAATTTTATGGATAGCAACAATAACAGAGCCTGAAGGTATCCAGACATATATTAAGAGTGAACTACGAACCGTTCTGCCAAATATGATAAATAGCTAAATATACAATTTCATCAAACCTCCAGAAACCCTCTCCATCATCAGTAGGTCATTTCAATTTATTAGCATTTCACAGGTTCTAAAGACCGAGGACAGGTCTTACAGTTCATAAGCTAGAAGTATCTTAGGTTCCACTGGAGGACTTCTGCACATTTCCTTTATGAGAGGCACCCACGTGTGCACCTTAGACAGCACTTTCATTGAGCAGCCCTTATGTCCTTCCTGCTCTTCCCCTCGCTGTTCCTAAGCATTCTGAGAGTGAAACTATGAAAAGAGACATGTACTTTGACTGTGTCGGATCCTTTCATCCACTGTAGCTGATGGATCAGGAAATATATCCGAGTTGTTAGCTCAGGTCCTTTAATTGGATAGTGCCCATTATACTTTCAGTAAAGCTCAATTTCTAATGTAAGTCATTAGCTTTTAGCAATTCTAAGGCTGTTTCATTTCCTAAACAAGAATAAAAGTCTGCACAGTATCTAGCCCTGCAATGAACCATTTTGCAGTACTTTACCTAGAAAGTACAGAAAAATAACAGAACAGATTCCAAGCACTCTTACCATGCAGCAATTTCGGCTGCTATGCTGGAAGTATGTCTTCTACATACTTTAAATCCATTATTAAGCAAAAACATGTTAATCCCTTGATGCTTCTGAAATAGACTTTTTAGATAATACTGTCTTGTCTTTAAGTCACCAAGAATGCTGTAGTTTCTGGAAGGGTTCCTAAGCAATAACACCTTGTCACTGACAAGGTGTGAGCAGAGTGATGCGAGTGGAGTCTGTTTCACCTTAAATTCAGTCTTGAAACTTAGGTCTCAGTCTGCAGAAGATTTCGGGAGTAAAGAAGTCTTTTTCCCCACCCATGTTCTGGAGGTCTTTCCTGCTGGCTCTGAAACTAGGAGAGGACCTACTTAATGAAGTGGATTTTAAGCTCTTGGCTACACTGGTAACTAAATTCTTAATTCAGCCTGTCAGACTCATATAGCACAGTTAGAAGGAAACGTTCAGGGCATCGAAGAGAAAAGCGACATTTTATGCTGCTATTCCTTCTCAGGGAAGAAAAAGGGGTCTCAGTTTCCCTCTCGCCACCTAAAGCTCCTTCACGCGTAAGGAAGGAGTTTCTACCTCTTCTGTACTGCAGCCGAGAGCACTGATCTGCAATCAGATACAGAATCTAAACAATGTGCTTAGTTGTTATATCTCTTGTCTTTATATATAAGGTATTATGAACCTAATATGTATACTGAGAATCCATATCTTGGCAGTTACTAGGTGTCACTGGCAAGGGTTGTTGGCTTCACTGGCAAGTAGCTCTCTGGGCTGGATGGCAGAATTAGCCATATATATGGCATGTTTAGCATCTGTGTGACATCTGTTAAAGCAAACACATTCTTTCTTAAAGCTCCATAAAGATTTCAGTCATCAGATACAAAGCACCTGGACCCAGTAAATGCATACTGAATTGAGGTATTAACCTTTTCACATGAGAATGTGGGTATTGCAGTTACATCTTCCCTCATAGAGAATCTTCCTTGTTATTTCATGACTTAGTTAACAGAGTAACAGCTACTCTGAAAATTCCCTGTGCAGCAGTTGAGATTTTTTTCCCATCCCATCTTCGACAGTCTTAATTCTTCAGCAGTGAAACAAGTTTGCAATTACATTTTTGCCCAGTTTTTGGACATGTTTTTATAGTCATCAAATGCACCATGATCTATTTTTTTTCTTGTCAAGCATTCTTGGAAAGACAAACAACTGTTGTACCCCACTGGACCATGGATACTGTACTATATCTATTGTCTGAAGTTTCACTGAAATAGAATACAGCCAGAAGATGATGATTCTCTGCAGCTGGAGAAATGCCAAGATAAAGCTAAAACATTTATTGATGTAGAAGACAAATTTCAAGCAGAAATCTGATTTCTGTTATATCAGATAACTAGTGTTATATGCTATGGGTTTACTTGGTGGACTTCAGGTGCAATCAAAAGACATCACTGCATGTATTATTGATAAAGGGCTATAGTCTCAGTAATAGGACACAGATGTCATTACATTTAAATTAGATGCAAGTTGATCCAAGTTATTTTCATGTTTTATTGGGGTTTTGCCAGACACAATGAGATGTATTAGTATTTGTTAAAATAGATCAAGCTTGTTTTATTTTAAAGGTGGAAAGCTCAGTTTGTTAGAACTCAACTGTGCCTTCATACATTCCATTAGTATAAGTTGTCACTTATACATGAAGAGCTGTATAATGATTGATATGGTCACTTCGTAATTGTAACTTCAAATTGTCCTGTTAGTGAATAGCTATCTGTTTGACCTCTCTATATAATGTTAGTTGACCTCTGCATACTCGCTTTTCTGTTCTTACAGCTGGAAGTTGATTGGAATAAAATCAAAGCCAAAATAGAGATGGAAATTGCTAAAGAAAGAGAACGAGCAGCAGCCAGTCCCACAGTGAGAGCTAGTGTAACTGTACAGCAATAACTGTCCTTTTGGTCACCTTAATAAGTGCTTCTTGAATATTATATAGTGGCGTATTTTGACAAACTTGAATAAAAGAAAGCCACAGCAAACATTTTGTGGGGAACAGGAGTGAGAATTGCTGTAGTTCTTGTTAACTGTTGGATGACAGGCAGAATTATTTATTTACTGTAGTCTCATTCTGAGCTGGGGTTATGTTCTGATGCCCTAGCTCCAGTGAGTAGCTACATTGTAGTCCATAATACATGTATGAGAAAAAAGGGAAATTAACTGTCTTTCCATTAGTGGTGCTTAAATTTTCATTGCCATTAAAGTTATTTAACCTTGGTTGCCTCTAATTAAGTACTGATTTCCCTGTTTAGGCACCTAGTTAAGTAGTCTGGTTATTTCTGCAACCTTAGGGACCTCTGAAAAGACTTATTTAAATTGCCCTAAACCAAATTGACCAGACTCTTAAGTGTTGAAAATTTAAAAAGGAGCTTGCACCTATAAAGTACAAAAGAATATTTCACTTAGTTACGGTAATACATATTTCTGCCAGTACGTATGTACTAGCAAGTTCTTTAATAGATGATTTCAGATTACTTCAGCGACACAGCTTTGTCACTGTAGCAAACTATTTAGCAATAAAGGGTATTTTCTGAGATAATGTAAATTGTTTAAAATACTATGGAATGTGCTTTGAATGTTGTATGAAGTAACAAAAGGTGTTGTTGGTTGGTTTTGTAGAATCTAACACATATAATTGACAATGATATTCAGAGCTTCCTTAAGGTTAAAATATCATATTAATTTAAAATCCATGTATTTTTTTCTGCCCGAAGCACTTGACTTGAAAATACTGTTTTTACATTTGCGTTACTTCATCAAGATATATTTTTCTTTGTTTTCCATGTGAAAGTGGCTGCATATGTTAGTTGTTCTTTGCAGAAGCCCTTTGCATTATAAATATGTAAGCAGGTTATTCATAATTGACATTGTATAATATGCATCTTTCAAATGTTACCATTAAAATGTTAAATATCTGTATATCTGGCAAATTTCTTCTGTTTTGTAAATCATTATATGGCACTTTTTTACATAGTTCATAAATATTTTAATAAAAAAAAATAAAGTGTTTTGGTTTTTTTTAATGTGTCTTACAGATGATGCATTAGGTGATCTCCATTGATTAACTTGACTGCTAAATAAAACAACATTTTTGTTGTAGCTCATTTGAAGCTCCGCAGTACTCTGGTGTACTGACATGTGGCAAAGTGAACACCTTCTCCTTCCATTGACTTGGAGAAAGCACTTACTAGTTCCAGAATTGAGCCCAAAATATCACTAATGGCAAGTGTTTAATGTTAAATTTATGAAACCTGGCTCAGATTTGTAATGCAATGTAAGCAATTTTTGAAGACCAGTCTAGTGGTGATGCAGAGCGCAGGGTCTCAGCTCAATCTTGCTCTTTTATTCTTGGGCCAGTTGGAAGTACAGCAGAGGCAGCAAATTCACTCAGCTGCTTAAAAAAGCTTGGTGCATGCAACAATTCACCATTGCAAAGGTGAGAGAAAACAGTGGAATGGATGCCACGCTTGCAAAGGTCCTGTCTTTGACTGCCCTTCAGGTTGGTGTCGATGTCACTCGCAGAAAGTGGTACTGCAGTACTTCAGGCTGGCTCTCTGTGTCTCAGTATTAATGAGAAGCATTGTATTTGTAGGTGATGGGAAAGGTTGTTTAGTTCCTAGGCCAAAGCACAATAAAGACCTTAAGGTATTTATCGTTGATCAGATCTGGTTTTTTCCATGCACATCCAGTCCTGAGCTGCATGCTGTGCTGAGCATGTTTGCATTGAACAGAAAAACAAAGAATAGAAAACAAAGCAAAACAAGTATTTTGGAAAAGCACTGTTGTTCTGTTCCAATATGCAGATAACCTGGTACAATTCCGACCTTGGGTATGAAATCTAAATTTCAGAATACTCTCAGAAGAAAACATCCTTATATGGCTTACCTGGGATTGTTGCAGGGTTTTTACATAGCACAATTGCAATTCCAAGAAAAGTGCCCTCTGTCCAGTCCAAGATAATTTTGTGCTGGTTTGTCTGGGGGTTTTAAACTTCTGCATTGCATTTGTCTGTACCTGTTTTCAGTCATTTTCAATAGTTCATTTAATGACATCTGTTAAGTAAAAAGAAATACCAGGAGGATACAGACGTTTCAAGTATGTTTTAACAAGCTGCAGCAAACCTTGCATATCTGCTTCAGTGGGCCCTTTCTGATGTGTTCAGGTAAGATTGGCATATTAGCAAGTGCAAAGTAAGATCAGAAGTACTTTCACCCTACTGGTCGTGTTTGTGTCATATTACCTCCTTGTCCAAACCCTGATTTAAAACTACCTAGAGCTGTAAATGAAACAGCTAATCAATTACTGGTTGCATTATTGTCCAGTGCAAGAATACTGATTCTTCAATGATGTAAGAATACCTATTTTTAAAACATATAGAGCCCTATTTAACTATTGACTGTTTAATTTAAAACATCGTAAACCCATTTAAGAAGTAGGGATTAACAGGATTGAAATTTAATTGTTTTAGTTGCTGTTGTGATGGGTCAGTTATTCAAATATAACCCCTATTTTGCCATAGCCAGATGGGTGTTGTAGTTTATATACTTCATTTGACCTTGACCACAGTAGATTCTCTCTGGTTGTAAGAAGGGAGATTCAAATGGATATGTGAAAAATGTGTCTTTAAGTGAGGTAAAAGTAAAAGCTAAGCTGAGTGTTTAAAAGCCATAACTGAATTAGGAAAGCAATATACTGAAAAAATGTTGTGTGCATTAGGTAGCACTTCTGTCTTTTAAACTTTCAAACATTACAAACATTGCACTTGGCTCTCCTTGCACGTGGGCTTGGAAATGACATAAAAATATGCAGAATTTTTTTCCCCCATTCTAGCAGTGTAATGGGGGACAAACCTAAATAATCTGTTAATGTCAGTCAGTACCCTACCCTGCGTTGGAGGACAGATGTTTTTACATCCCAGCCTTTGTGCGTTGTCCATCATCTGTTTGGCGACGGACAGAGGTTGCAGTCTGTTCTGTGTCGACAGTTTTCTATTTATGATGCACAGCAGCCACCATACGTTTCTAAGAGAAGTTACTGATGGGTGCTAATGGTGGTTGCAATGAAGCGCAGTGAAAAGAGCGTTTTAGGAACATCCTCTTGGATTTGAAAAAAAAATTTTAGATGTACTGCTTTAATCTTGCTTTACACCATGTTTAAGCTATCATTTTGGATGCAACTATTCCAGGTAATGCAAATGGTTAAAGAAACATTCTTCATTTTTACCTCTAGCTTAAATATTTTATGGTTTGTATATTTTTAATAGTTCAGAGGAAAAAGGAAAAATACTTTTTGTGTTCTGGCATTTAAGACAATAAGACTGTGAGATCCATATTTGTCTGTCGGATTTTATCCTTTCGAACTGGAACAGGATGAAGCTTTGAATGATCTGACATGAAAATTTAATTTCACAGCATACGTAGAACCACTTCTTACTGCAGAAAAACAAACGTTCATCTCTAGTAGATGCTGTGCAGGGGAGAACCGTGGGTATATCCCATTCGTACTAGAGGCCAGAAGCTGTGTCGTAGAAGCATCTTTGGGGGAGACGAGAGGTAACAGGAGGTAAGAGGTGGTGTTCGAGTGTGTCTGGGAGTTAGGAACTCGGGGCTTCGAGTCTTGTTTGTGGCTTTGTCGTGCCCTCTCTCTGCCTCTCTTCGTCCATCTGCAGATGGGAGTAATGTATTTAGCGATGTTAAAGAGCTGGTTTTTGGATTCTAGGAAGTTAATGTACATAATGCAGTCAGACAGTGGAAGGGCTGGCGAATTACAACTTTAAAGGTTTTCAAACCCCAAACCAATAAACATTAATACATGTCATGGCACTTGATGAAGACGGCTGGTATTGTTATTCCCTTATTGACAGATAAGTCGCTTGACCATGGTGATCCAGCAGGCCCACGCAAGCCAGCAAGCGGACCGAGCCGTCTCCTTAGCTGAGCCCTTCCCGCTGATGCAGACAGCTGGAAGGAGACCATCCTCATCCCTGCTAGAAACTGGGATAGTTGGTGAAGGCAATAGAAATGCCAAGGAATCGGTCCGCGAAGCAGACTACAAGATGGAGCTGTGCAGCTCGCATTGAATTTAACAGAAACCGCCCAGACCGAATTTGACGGAGGTTTCACAGCCAGGAGTTCAGCGAGAGCTGTGTGTGCAGCGAGCACAGCTGGGGAGGAAACTTCCCGGGGTCTGCCTTGAGCTGCAGTGGGATTTCATCCAAACCGATCAACCTGCGTTCTGTTAAAAGGTAAAACTCACTGTTGTAGATAACCAAAACCATCCTGCAATCCTCTGAGACTTAGTCTTTGCTATTTCTTCAGAAAATACATAGATTCTATTGAATAGTGAATGGAAATACTGATGGTAAAAGGGGGAGAAAAAAGAAGTGCTATCCGTTGAATTATGATGTGTCGGTACTTCTGATTCCAAAAGAAGCAAAGTAAGAACCAAAACGTTGGTGTTACACTGACAGAGTGAGTCTTAGGAATGGCAAATGCCTCAAAGCTGTGAAATACACTGCTTTTCAAGCAGTAAAGCAATTTGAGAGCTGTATCTCACTGGCCTGGTGCCAGCCTTGACATGATTTTTCAGGCATATCCAGCAAATCTGCCTGAAAAGTGATGTAAGCCCACTGTGTTTGGTTTGGGCCCCTTCACTGAAATGATAAATTCCTTTACAGTTTAACTTTTAAGAAAAAATTAACTGGGAATTTTCATCATTTTCATCATAAAATAGAAGTCATCATTTTGGCAAGATATTAATCTCATATTTTCCCAGAACGATGCCCTTCCTGCAGCTACAAGTTTTTGAAGCCTACAGGATTAATCAGTCAGCTTAACCATGATACAACCAACTCACAAATATGCCATTAAAGATTCTCCCACATAATCTGTGCTGTCTTCAGGCCTAAAAAGAGTTGTTGAAGAGCTAATTCTCATTTGCAAGGGACTGGTATCTGCTGCTTCTTTGCCTGCTTTAAACCTTTAATAAAATATTGAGGTATGGAAAAATGGGAAAACTGCTTGGAGATTGGAGTGATCTGCCTGGTGATGGAGCTACCCTTGGCCTAGTAAGAAGAAAAGCATGCACATGATGGAGAACGCTGACACTGCTGCTTAAAAATGTAAATAAACTAGGAGACGTCTTCTCTTTGAGCTTTCACTAAGTGATTGGAGCATGCAAGCCTCATTAGACAAATAAACCATTGCAAATGATTACTCTTTCAGGAATTAGGGTTTTTTGGGGGTAGACACATCTGCAATGAATGGTCAGTGAAGAGCTCGGTGGTTCATTGTTTTTTCCAAAGCTCTTATGACTCATCCTTCTTTCATTCCAGATGTTAATCCATGGTTTCTATATAAATTAACCAATCTGTATATTCATTTCTGTTCAAAATAGAACGTCAGAGGTTCTGTGTAAGTGCAAAATTGGTAAGTGGCATGATTTTACTCTATTTCAATTATTGGCTGGTTTATATTGATGACTATGGGGATTAGGTCAGCCAGTTGCACTTGTATCTTGCTTGTCCATAGAAATAAGAATTTACAATAAAAAACCCCAAGGCCAACTGCCGTTTAATAACAACAAGAGAGCATAAGTTATATTTTATTTTGTAAATTAATACGATCAATTAAAAAGAAGAGTCTGGGGTCAATTATGATATATCTAGAAACAAAGGCAAGGTAGAAAATACTTTGGAAAGAGTTATAACAACCATGGAAGGAAAAAATGGAGAAAATAGGCACTAATGGCTGTTAAAACCCTGATCACTGTGGCCAAGACCTGGCAAAGGTGTATGCATGTGCTGCCCACCATGGATAATCCAGCTGGACTCACAGAGGTAACTCACTGTGCGTAGGAGACTAAACCTTTCCCTCCTGTTTTCCTGCTCTTTTTCCTTTGGACTGGAAGCTTGTAGCGTTCCAGATTTTCAGATTTCCTATCCGGTACCAACCCTGCAGCTGACTGCACCTGGTTGCAAAAGTGCACACCAAGAGCTGCGAGTGTGCCCGCAGGACCAGGTTTTCACTAGACTGCTCAGAAAACTTAAAGCTGAGTGTATGCAAGTGGTGAAAATCACTGCAGAAGCAGATGTGAAGATCTGCTTGGTGAGCACGAGAGAGCCCAAGCAGGACTTAGCTGTTCGCTGCTGCTCTCAAAAGGGGCAAATTTCATGTACATTACAGCATGGTGTCCTGGGAAGCCAATTTGGCTTGTTAAAGTTGCATTGTTTTCAGTTGCCTTATTCACTTCAGAATAGTCAGTTATAAATAACCAATAATGGAAAAGCTAGAAGCTTTCTAAAACAAATGCAACTCTTGATGATATTACCGAGAGATAGGGGGAAGATTGGGGAAAAAAAGGCAGTTTATTGTTATTTATATTTCAGGACTGATATTCAACATAGAAATTTCGAGACTTCCATTTCTTTATTTTTGTGAGATCAGAGATATCCCATGTCATATTTATTCAGTGGCTCCAAACTCAGCTGACATTTCATGACTCCGTAAATACAGTTGTGTTATAATTGTTGATCTGAATGTGTTATAATTGTTCATCTGAATATATATATATATATATATGATTTGAATTGCAATGGCTGTAGCATTACTTGTGGTTTTATGCAATCGATGGAATATGCGGATGATTGTGCACTGAGCATTATGTTAATATAAAGTGAGCACGGCAATTACCTGTTCACCAGTTATCACAATTGCCTGGCTATCGTCTTCTCCTGGGATCATCTCTTTGCCTTCCCATAAAATTTGACATACTAATGTATCCTCTGCACCGATATTTTACTCCGTAGGGTATGGGGAAAAGTTGGGGAGAAGAAAAGTTTTTGTGACTTGATCATATGTAAGAATCTCTATTTCCAAAATATATTTTTATTGATCCAGTTCGGTCAAGGGTTGCCCCATGCTATAAAATTTCAAATACTGAAATGCAAACTGTTAGTTTTAATTCACATGCCTTCACCCTACTGTAAATGTTTCTAATGGGAACCAAGTGCTTCATATGAAAATACGATGGTCTGATATCTTCAGGGAACTAGAGGGATACGTACTTTCTCTGCACAGAGCTAGGGAATATGCCTGGAACAATTGGATTAAATGGATGTACAAAGAATATCGTGTTTAATTACTTCTGTGTCTTTCGTGAAGGGTCTGCAAGAATTTTTTTCTTTATGTAAAGAAATAGCTATGGTAGTTGGAAACCCGCAGTTTGGAAATATTCTAATCTCTGTTCTAAATAAGCATTCAGGTTTTCTTTGAGATTAAACAGATATGCCTTCAAAAAAGGTAAAAGAGAAGGCTTGTATCTACATCTCCATGGACTGTAAAAGATCCTTGGTTCCACCCCAAGTGAAGCTAGGAAAAAAAAAAAAAAAGATATTTTATGCGGTCTTTGGGCACAAACCAGTTCCAGTCTCGGGGGAGAGCTCAGGTGAAGCTCATGGTAATCGTATATGAAGCAGTGATCAGTTGGCAGTCTAGGACTAAGTTAGATACTCCTTCAACTGAGATGTCAGTGAGGATGGAGACAACTTCTGCCCTTCCTTGGAGTTTGTTATTTGCCTTGTTCATGTAAAGTTTTCTAGTGAAAAGCATCCTGCACCTTGACAGACTACCTTCCGCAGACAGACGCTAGCACAGGCAATTCAAACCTCTCCATGAAATAAATTCCTTCAAGCTTGACCTTGAGTAATTTACTATAGGGGTGAGTCTCGCTCAGCCTTTGGTGTCCTGTCACTTGGGCATGACCACAGGGACTGCTGTGCCGTGGGTCAAAGAGGATAATGGTTTCTTTTTCTTTCTGTTTAAGACATTCTTCATTAACAAGTGGATTTCTTAGCAACTGCATTGGCCATCTCCTGGTAAGGGTATAGCACCAAGCTGGGCCATATTTTAAACATAATATTTTCTTTGTAAGGATGTTCTCCCAGATCCAAGTATTTTGGCAGAGCAAAAGGAGGTTGAGGAAAAGCTATTGGTCTACCTATTCAAAATTATGTTTTACTCCTCAGAGTTCCTTTCTTAGCTGAATCTGCCCAAAGTATAGTCTGGCAGTGGATTTCCCACAGAAAACACACGCTTTTTCCAAGCTTTCCGTGTTCAGACCGGTTAAGAGTTGAACTATCAGAGGTGAGCCATGGAGAGATGGGCCCTCTCAGCCCCTGTGTTTTCCTTGTCCCTTCTGTGTGTAAATGAGTTTTTCCTTCTCCCTGGTCCCTGCACAAACACTCGCTCCTTGCTGGGGAAAGGAGGGAGGGCAGCTTTGCCCGGGGAGGGCAAATACAAAATACAGTAATAATGCAATATTAAAGGAGAACACTAAAAAATGCACTATTATTTCCTATTGGGAGGGACATTTAAAAAGTTGTATTAGTTGATGTTAGCGCTTGGACAGCAGAAATTAGTTAATATGTTAAACTCTGGGTGAGAAAAATGTTTGTCTTTTAAAAGTAATATAGTCAGTCCACTGGCTTTTGAGATTTAAAATTGCACATTTTGAAACAGAGCATTTTCTCTGCCTCACTGGCGCTTCCGAAAGCGATGCCCTGGGATTTTGAGGCACTAAATACATTGGGCTCACTCAGAATAAACTGCCATGGGCAGGAGCTTCCAAACTTCCCCTGGAGGTGTGGGGCTGGCGACCGAGTTACGCAGCATTAGGTTGAGTCCTTCATTTCTGTGTTGCTATTTAAGATACAGAATTACCCTGTTACACATCATATTTTGTTCAAGAACATGCTGCCCTTGTTGCATGCAAAACTGCTCCTGCCTTGGCACTGCGGATGCAGAAGGCTGGCAGTACCCACAAATTCTGAAACCCCCTTATCGGTGGACTTTGACTCACGATAGACTGTGTACAGCAGGGGAAATCAGTGTTTTCACTGAAAAAGTCAAGCGAATTCTAAAGGAATCGATCTTTCCCCACCAATTCTGCTGTTCCTTCAACATCGGCACTGCGGGCACTTTGCGGGAGTGCAGGTTTTATAACCCCTCCTGGTTGGGATGGAGAAACAAAAAGGCAGGCTTGGGTTCCTTGGGGTTTTCCCTGTTTGTTAGGAAGACTCAGCATTATTCCCAGTGCCGTAATCCGTCTTTGCACCAGGACCCGTGTCAGCGTAACCCAAGAAGCTCCAGGTGAGAAAGCGTGGCAGGATCAGGTCTGGTTTCTCTGAGTTACAGCCATCTCAGGCCCTCCTCCTCCTCCTCCTCCTCCTCCTCCGGCTGTCTCTGTCCCCTGCAGCATATAAAAAAGGCCTAATCTCAATTCCAGTAAAAATAGGATTGCCACTTCAACTAGATAGGAGGATTTCATGCAGCACCTGGGAACACCTTTCTGTCTTAGCATTTTTAGTTGTGATATAGAAATGTTTAGAAGCCACAGCAAGAAATATTTCAAAATTCAGATGCCCGTATCGATACCTACGTCCATATCTGTCTTTGACGTATATCCAAAGCCCTGGGTCTGTAGCATGAGGAATGGCTCTCTTACACCTAAGATGATTTACCAACCTTGCCTGCGAGGGGAGGACGGGTATCTCATGCTCGCTGTCGTTGGGAGCCCTTTAGCTGGGACCCATAGAGCGAGGTAACTGGTTTTTCGGAGGGTTTGTGGGCAGGAGACCTGGCAGCGGTTGGCACCGAGGTCTGGTGTGGCCTGTGCTGGATTAGGCCATTGATTTCCCTTAGAGGAGAAGTGATCCCAGGTCACGTCAGTGAAATAAAAAACATGGTACCAGAAGGTGCTAATATTTTATTAGCAAGCTTTGGAGGTTGTTTTACTCAGGTCGCCTTGTGACAAAGGCAAGGCTATGTACAACCGCTGCGTGATGCTGAAGAGGAGAGCCTGATCTTGCTTTCCCCCACGCTTGCACCTACCCCTGCCACCCGCGGGGGCGGGAGGTGTGAGGATCGCCCCGCCAGCCCGACCTCGTGCAGTCGTGTCCGCGCAGACCCTGCCCACGCTCTCCAGCCGCTTCCACGGGTGATGAGCAAACCCGGCCGTTCCCGAGCCCACGGCACGTGCCCAGGCGGGGGGAGCTGGAGGTGCTGCGCTGAACTGCAACCGGCTCTTTCCGTCACCCCGCGAAGAGCGCGGCGTCGTACTGGCGGTGACGTCGTCGTATCAGAGGTGACGTCCCCAAGTCAGCATCCTCCCGGATGACTTATCCCTCTTCTTAACCAGGAGCTCCCCAGGCTGCAGGTCCCTCCAGCACTGCGGCGTGTCCCTCGGGGGAGCCCCAGTGTCCCGCAGGCTGTCCCACTAGGAAACACCAGCCATCTGCTTCCCAGGCACGGCGACATTCCCTCTGGGAACCTTGCACGTCCCTTCTGCAGAGCCCGGTGTCCAGCGAGCCGTCCCGCCGTGGACCCCGGTGGACAATATTCCCAGGGGACGGCCTCTCCCCCGGGGGTCCCCAACGTCCCTCCAGGCAATGCCGCTCTGTCCCTCCGAAAGACCTCCGTGTCTGGCCTCGCATCCCTCCTGGGGACCGCTGCCCGTCCCTCTGGGGGTGTCCGCCATCCCGTCTCCCCGGGATCCCCGGCATCCCGTCCGGCGGCCCATCTCCCCCCCACCCCCGTCCCCGGCGCCCCATCCGCGGGTGCGCAGCGGGAGAGGGGTTCAGCCGCAGACCCCCCCGTCCCCGGGGGGGGGAACGGCGGGGACAGCCCTGAGCCTCCTCGTAACTGGGCAGATGCTTCACCTCCTCGTAGCGGGGCAGCGGCGGCAGCTCCAGCTCCGGTCCCGGCTCGTCGGCGGGACCCCCGGCCCCCGGCGGCGGAGCGGCGGCACCGGGAGCGGGCAGGGGTCGTCGGCGGGCGGGCAGGGGTCTTCGGCGGGACGCGGGGCAGGCTCGGCGGCGGAGGACGCAGCCGGCGGCCACCAGAGCCAGGAGAACCAGCAAGGCCGCCAGTCTCCGCGCCAGCCACCGTGCCCGCGGAAGCCAGGAACGACCCACCGCCCTCCCGGTCCTGACCCCGGTCCCGGTCCCCGGTCCCCCGCAGCCGTCCCGGCCGCACGGAGCCGGTCCCCGGCCGCCCGCCATCCTCCGCGCAACCCGTCTCCGGACCCGGAGCGAACCTTCTGCGGAGCCGGTGCCTTTTCCCGTGGCCGCGGGTGCGGGCTGGCACCCCATGCCCCTCCCGCCGGCAGAGCCGGGTTTTATCTGCGCCGAGCCGGGTTTTATCCTTGATGAAAAATTAATGAGGCCATTTGGCGGTGGTTCACGGGCTAATGGGACGGCGGCGGTGCGGGACCGGGCAGCGGGCCAGGTTCGGCCTCGGCGGCCCGGCAGCCCCACGTCCTACCCCGGCCTCTCCCAGCGGGGTGACCGACGGGGCGTCCCTGCCACCCGAGCTTCACGCTAAATGTGCCCCAAAACTTACCACCGAGCTGAAATGTATCTTCCCCGAGTGGGGACAGGTTCCCTGGCTAGGGATCGTCTGTGCTTGAGGACATGGGGATGAGTGGTACCCAAGGATCTGGGATGCGTGGTACCCAAGGACGCAGGGATGAGCGGCACCCAAGGATGCAGGGATGAGCAGTACCCGAGGATCCAGGGATGAGTGGTACCCGAGGACGCAGGGATGAGCGGCACCCGAGGACGCAGGGATGAGCGGTACCCAAGGATGCAGGGATGAGCTGCACCCGAGGACGCAGGGATGAGCGGTACCCAAGGATGCAGGGATGAGTGGCACCAAGGACGCAGGGATGAGCGGCACCCAAGAACATGATGGTAAGTGATACCTGAGCCCTGAGCAACCCGTGGGAGGGGAAATGCAAGGCGCAGAGCCTACCGCTGATTTTGCCACTTAAAAAGGACAACTGCAGCATCAGAGCCGGGCAGCGACAGGCTGGCTCCCTGGCACCTGTGCAAGGCACAGATGAGAGTAAGCTCTTCATTCATTCTTTCTGTTGGTTTTTATTCCTACCATTAAGGTTTCACAGCTTTTTGCCTGTTGGCGAGACCAGGGGTTCCCCGTGTCACCTGGCTGTGACCATTGCCTGCGCTTCTGGAGACCCAATCCACCACTTTATTCGGCTCCCATAATTGCAGACCCTCGGCTGTGTTCTTTGCTGATTACGCTCAGCTCAATTGCAAAACTCCTCTGGCAACTGGGAGAGGAGACGGAGGTCTCATCTAGTCACGGAAAAACTTACTCATATGAAACATGGCAAAAAATGACCAGTACTTTTCTGCTTGGTTTCCTTTTAGGTGATCATGCCAAATCTGATATGCAGCAGCTAACCCACCTACGTGACCATCGTGTGATGCATTCGTTTCCTTTGTCCTGTTTACTCGACCTGCGATGATTTCGTTGCTGACATCTGTAAGTGATACTTCTGCTGTCATCCCTACATTTGGGTAATTCATGCCTAGCGTGTCTATCACAGATTTTATGGTGCTCAGGAACAAAGATGGGAAGAAAAGATTCTCAGCAGCGATACAGCATTGGGCAAAGTTTGCATAAAAATAATCTGAAAGGAAGGAGGGGGTCAATGGTGCTGAGCTTCTGGCAAGCAATGAGAAACCACGGTTTCTTTCTGTATCTTCAGGGGTTTATTCCGCATACATTTCCTCACTTTATAGGCATTTCTCCCTGCAGAAGGATGCTGGAGCTGGGAACTGTGGGAAAGGTGGGCTTCAGGCATGAAGCCGAGGCAGGAGGGGGGCACAGCCCTGGCCCCAGCTGCTTTAGAACCAACCTGCCCGGGCAACACCGACTTTGCCACCCCACACGAGGGGGTGGCCGCGGGGACCCTGGCCCTCTGCCTTGGGGACGTGTCCCAGCCCACGGCCGGCAGGATTGGGGATGCTGAGCACCAGCAGCAGCTCCCTGCCGTGCCTGGGGCTGCATTTACTTCAGACTCTTGATAATAACCAATGTGGTTTTTTCAAGGCAAATACAACAGTGAGTAAACAGCAGGGCGCCCGGCAAAGCCTACCTATCCATTAATAAAGCGCCGCATTTTAACAACATTTCTGATAAGCTGTAACTCCGCAATCAGAGCACTATGAAATATTAAAGCCTGTTGATAGCTCGTTAAAGCTAACGTTTTGGCTGGTTCTCCAGCGTGCGCCGTGAGCCGGGCTTCGGTGCTCAGCCTGCAGAAGGGACTGAGGATCGGCTCTGCGCCCCGTCAGATGAGGAAAACCGTGGCTGGAGGGAACAGGATGCCGTAATAGCAAGAAGAAATAAGAATTAAAATCCTGGTACGCAGCTACACTCACTCCAGCAGCCCCAGCTCCCACAGCCCCATGCCTGGCTTGGGAAAACGCAGAAATACTAGGTCCCGGCGTGGGGTCAGGGCCAGCGCGGCGGCTGCGTGGGGATGCCTGCAGCCACCCTGGGGCAGCTGCGGGTGTAGATGCTGCATCCTCTGCGGGTTTGGGGGGGATTCAGGGTGAGGCAGCGGTGGAGCTGGGTCAGCTGCTGGTTGGGCTTTTGGAAACGTATGGAGAGTGTCTTCTGCCCGGCTGTGGGTTCTGGTGTGGGTATGGTGGGCGGGCAAGGGTAATTGGTTCAACCAGCAGCAACTGGTGGCACCGATGTGAGCGATGAAGTCGTAGGCGGCTGCGGGTACTAGCGGGGATGAGGGATAGGTGGTTTTTGGAAGCGTGGCTGCTCTGCTGAGGGCCGGCACGGTGTAGGGGCTGCTCACCTGCTCCCTGGGACCCCAAGTGGCCCCGTCACTGGGCAGGGAGCTGGACCGCTGAGCTGGCCTGGCTGGGGAGGCGGCAGCACTGGGACAGTGAAAACTGGGATGCAGCAACCCCCCCCCCCCCCCCCGCTCAGCTCCCTGGGGGAGCAGCCCTCGCCTCTCCTCCTCCACATGCCGGACCTCGAAACAGGGCGATAAACGCCCACCCGCATCCCGGCTCACCCGCAGGCGATGGTCCGGCCGGGGAATGCGAAGAGTTTGTTTCCTGACTCACTCGAGGTGAGGACGGAGGCAGCAGAGGCTCCCGTGAGATGCGCCGAGCGCGGGGGCCAGATGCGGTGATTCGGCACATCTGGGGGAAAGAGATGCTGTGGGCCGGGCTGTGCCGGTGACGTGGAGACGGGACGGGGTCCCCCGGGTGCAGCCGGCGGCACGGGGGCAGCTCTCTGCCTGCCGAGCAGGGATGTGCGTTTTGGAGGTGATGCTCAGGCTTGGCACGTCAAAGCAGTCAGGAGAGTCTGGGGTTCAAACCTCATCGCTCGCCTTGTAATTCTCTTTAATGAGCCTACAGTCAGTTAATTACATCTATATGAAAGCTCAAATTCAACAGTCTGAACTTTCGCCTGATCCATAGCACTGAAAGCTTCTGGCAAATCAATGCCATCAGCTACCGAAGCGCGACAAGCGTCCCTGTGCGCCGGAGCAGGCCCAGCGTGCTCTGAGAGGTTTCTTCTGGTTAGATCAAAACTTAGTTGCCTTTTTTTCCAGGCGACTGACTCTTTGAATGGCAGGCTTGTGCATCATCGTGCAAGTGTTTTTGACAGGGATGGGAGTGCAATAGTAAAGCAAGGCATTGTTTCTATTAGCAGCAGCATCGCTCTTAGGCAGTTCAAGATGCTTTCTGTATCGCTGTGACCTTTCTCACTGATGAAAGAGACATGAAATTACAGACGGGATGGCCCAGATGTTTGTCAGAAGTAGTCCTGAAAATCATCAGGATGCTGTAACATACATTCTTTTAATTGCACATCCACAGATGCCTCTATCACTTAACTGTTTGCAACGGTGGCCTCTTTAGATCTCAAAACACCAAGTAAGACCCTGGTTACCGCGCTTGGGAGCGAGACCTACAAACCAGGCGCAGGCACCGTGGCACAGCACCTCCACGGCTCCTCACCCCCCCTGCATCTTGGTCCTCCCATCCCCATCACCGTCCCCCTGCCACCGCCGCGCCACGGCCGGGATGCGGCCGCAAGCACTCATCCGGAGCTGGGAAGGGTCACGGCCAGGGGAAAAACCTCACTGACAATGGGGGAAGAAGAGAAACAGTTTTCTGGGAAACTACCCGCAGGTGGGGAGCTGAAAAGCCAGGGCATGTTGTCACAGGTATTAGTTTCCCAGCAAGAAAGGCCAGCATAAGTTTGGTTGTGAGAACTCCCGCATGAATTTTCTTTTATTTTTATATATATATATGTAAAAAATATTTTATTTATTTATTTTCATTTTTCAATGCTAAAGCAGAATATGAGTAAAGGGGAACCATTTCTCCCCATGCAGCCAGCCCAAACACCAGTGATGATGGGAAGATCTTGCCCACCCAAATGGGTCTCCTATTTCACGCTTCCTCCTCCTCCTCCTCCTCTGGATGCTGGTCAGGAGCTTCGTGGCAGCCTGGGGTGGTCCGGGCCGATGGCCAGCGCTGTTCCCAGGCCTGCGAGGAGTTTTCTTCTGCCCCCCAAGCACAACAGAGCACTGGGGCAGCACCGGGAGTCGCTGAGCATGAATAAATCATCGTTAGCGGCCACATCGTGCCTCCCCCATCCTGAAATCTGCTCTTTTTACAAGCTGTGAGAAACCCACTTTGCGGCTGCCTGGAGTCTCGGGCAAACTCCGGGGCCGCCGAGCGGTTTCTGGGAAGGAGCTTTAGAAGTTGATTTTCTCCAGTTTTGCAGGGGATGCACAATTATCGATCCTGCAAATGACCCCTTGCAGAAATACATCGATCCATTTGGAGTAGCGGATCATTAAATACTTGACTTTCAGATCTTTCAAATGGTGCCAAAGAGCTGACCTGGCAAAATAATTATTTTATAGTGCGCGTAATTGTCCCCGCGACCATTAGCATTTGTGTAACTCTGAACTCGCCCTCACGGGAGCCTGCTACCTGAAATGCTCTTTGTACTATGATGCTTCACATCTGCATTTCCTTTTCTCTTATGTGTTTTCCCCCAAATATGGGAAAACTAATTGGAAAGAACATAATGAAGCTGAGGTTTCTCTTTTTGGGCAAGGCTCTGAAAGCCTCACACGTGGTGAGCAGTATTTGGTAGGAGGAATAATCCCATGGATTGATGGAGAGAAGCGCAGCTTTGGGTGACGATCTGGACTGTAGATAGAAACAAGCTCAGCCCTCGCAGCTTCAATGGTATCATAATATCTGCGGCCGTCTTTGCAACGGTCTGCTGAAATAAAGAATACGTGGGTTTTAACGTTTTTGTAAAAACTGCTAAAGAAGGTCTTCAGAAAGCCCATCGGCAGCGAGCTGGGAGCACTGCTCAGGGAAAGCTCTACATTGCTTGAATTAAACTTACGAAGCTGAGATCTATTGCTTCACATTTTTCAAGCACATCTGTAACTGCAATAGGGCTTAAGAAACAAGAAGATGACTCTGCATATGTAAAAAAAAAAAGCCATTACCTCACAGCTCAGAAATCCCTACTGCCAGCAAATATTTGCTGTTAGACTATTAAAAAACAAGAGAAAGTGAGGGAGAGAGGCCGAAACACTCCTGCATGACTCTGATTCCTTCCTGGGCTAGGTCAGTTCTTCTGTTAACAAGTTTGGATGTCCTCCAAAAATGAAATGTATTTTCTTCAAATAAATAAAAGGTGGAAACATCGCAGGCCAATGATATCGATATCAAGTGTGTTGTCAGGCTTTCCAGATGGCATGTCGCAATTCACGTATTCTATTTTATTCCTTCTACTAAAAAGAAGCATTAGGAAGATTGGATCGCACTAGTTCTCCCCTTGCAATAATTCCTTGCAGTAAGGGCTTGAAACCTTTGACTCCGTGGAAAGGCTCCCATTCACGCAGTGAGTTTTGGCTGAGGCTTTTAGTGTTACAAATAATGAACATCTCTTCCTATAATGCTCATATAATAAGGGTGATTTGCTCCAACGGCTGTTTTTCTTCTGAATCGAATTATATTAATTTCTAAAAATGATTCCAGGGTTCTACCCTTGATCCAACACCATCCTTTAGCCCACATTTAATTTGAACCCCCGCGATGACAGCGAGACCCCTGGCAGAGCGGCCGGTGGCTGCAGGCGGGGAGGAGGCTGGGCGGCCGGCGTGCGGCGGATGGATGTATGAGCAGCTGAACACAGAAATGCTGAAATGTATTAAAATGCAGTAACAACCAAAAGGCAATAAAGGACAATTTGTCACAGTTGGAAGGATCGCTGCAGTGGTCTGGAATAACCAAAAAACTATTTTTTTGGATTTTTTTTTTTTTTTACAGGGGGCAACATTTTTCCAAGCCGCGGTCCTCGTTAGTCATGCCATTTCTCAAGAGGCTGCCATGATCCAGTCATGAATTTCTGAGATGATTTCATCTCACTGTTATTTACAACTTAGCCCAAAATCTCAGCCTCTTCCTATTATTTGTGGTTAAATATAGCAACGGATTCTTTCCCATTCCTTTTTCTCTCGGAGCGGTTTTTCTGCCACCCCCACGAATCGCATGAGTCAGAAGGCACACGAAGGAGCGGTTCCCAGCTGGCCGGGCCCTCGCCGGCTGCCTTCGCGCATCCCGAGCTCACCCCGAGCATCAGGAGGTGAAATAATGTCTGTCTGCTCGCAACGGGGGTGCAGCCGGGGGTGCTGGCCCCTGGGGATGCTCCGGGACGTTCCTCCCCTCCGGCAGCTCCTGCAGCCCGAGCGGGGTCACCTTGGCTGCAGCCCGGCTGCTTTTCTGCCATCCCACCCAGGAATTTCGGGTGGCCCCAGTTTTTGTGCAACCCACCGCCACGGAGGACGTGGGGGTCACTAAGAGCGGGGCGATGCACCGTCCTGCTGAAAACCCTCTCCCGTTCCCCTCTCGCTCTTCCCTTCCGTCTGAAGATTCTTTACTTTTACTAAACTAAACATTTCTCACCCCGGTTTTATCAGCACCGGCCCAAATTCCCCGGAGCTCCCCGTGCACCAGTGACACGCTGCAGCCGGAGGGATTTTGCTGGGGGTAAAACCAACGAGGCCGGTCAGGGCATCGCCCGAGCAGCAGGTCAGTAGCTTGTTAAAAAATAAAAAAAAAAAATAAAAAAAAAAAGGGAGAAAAACCTGCCAGCTGTTTTGTTGGGAGGGGGGTGATAGCCGTGCCAGGGCTGCGCGCTCGGCGGGGAAGCATCCCGCCATGCAGCCCCGTGCGCTTCCCTTCGGAAAAGCGTAAGAGGGATGGGATGAGGATGCTGAGGTTGGGGGGGGGGCCAGCGTGGAGGCGGCAGCCGCGGAGGGAGGATGAAGGGGCAGGGGAGGTTTGACCCTGCTATTTTTAACCGTGGCATTTACACGCCGTAAATAACTACGCCGGCCTCGGAGGCGGCGCGGCAAATAGGGTCAGCTCTTTGGGCCTGGGGGGGTCTTGCCGGCCACCATGCGGCTGGGCTTCGGTGGGTCCCTTTTCGGCAGCCCACATACTGGTGGGTCTGGGTGTTAAAAGGGCAAATATTCCGTGTTGGGAAATGAGGTGTGTGGGTCCCGTCAAGCCGAAATAGCAGATTTGCCGCGTCCTCCCCACCGCCGAGCCAGCCCCGGCTTTCTGAGGAGGCTGGATTTATTAGTTTGGTTGCATCTGGGGGAGCTGACCTTTGAATGCTGAAAGTCAGGGTAAAAATATGGAAAATGTATGAGGGTTTTGCTGGCGAGAGAAGAAAACCCCACCATGCCATGCTGTGAATCTCAGCCCTACCTAGGCTGGGGGGGGGGACAGGGAAAGGGGCAGCGGGCAGGGTGCTGACCTCAGGCGTGGATGTGGAGTGGGGCTGGGCGACCCCCGGTTCCACAGAAATCAACCCAAACCAAAAAAATGCAAAAAAACCCCCCAAAACATCCAAAGTGACTCTTGGCGGAGCCCAGAGCCGTGGATACCGGCGCCTCCGGGAAGAGACACCAGAGCTAACTGATACCGGAGAGATTACATCGCTGGCTAATTCTCCGAGGACTGAATTAGTTAAATTGCTTTTGCTTCTTTCATCGCTTCCAGAATAATCAATCAACACAAATGTATTAGTCCCGCCAGCAGTTGCGCTGCTACAGATAAAGGTCTTGGGTGATTTTTACCGTTCCCAGTGCCAACCTACCCTCTACCCGCCTGGACCCATGGGCCGGGGGGCACCTTGTCAGCCCCCGCGTGATGGGATTTACTCGTCGTACCCTCTGCTGTTGGTGGGGTTGCCGCCGTCTGTTTGCTCTATAATTAACTCATTGCCTTTTTAGAGCCATTATTTAATGACTCTGCTATCGATTTGCTATCTGACTGGTACGCTGCTAAATTCATAACCCTTTCCAGCGGTGTCTTGCCTGACGATGCTAATGGGTGCCTCACCAGTTTGGACATGCTGAATGGCACTGGTAACCCCAGCTCCCACCTGCGCAAACATTTCCAAGGCAGCTCAAAATATTGGTGTGCCCGGCAGCCGGCAAGCTGAAGCCCTGTTAGTACGGGACCTGCTCGGGGCATCTCCAAGGGTTTCCTGGGCTGTTTCTGGCTTGGGTTATGGTTTAAGAAAATCCAGGCAGGTGACGTCTTTGTATCCCAGGTTTCCCTGACAAGGGTTTGGGGTGGAAAACAGGCCCGGGGAGCGGGAGGGGGCACAGGCAGCGAGCGTGCCCCCACACCGCCTCATGCCCAGATAGCACGACAGATTTATTTTTTCATAAGTGGACACAAATAGATGTAAGAAACAAGATTTTTGGTGAGTAATAGAGTTTAGCACAAAGTGTGTTTGATGGTCTCAATGCAGGCTGGAATGGCTCTAATTATTTTGGTGTGGAGGAAGGGTTTTTTCTGGCCCGGCTTTGTAGGTTTGGTTCTTGCTCAGCAAAGCCACTCGTTTTGGGTTCCTCCCGTGTCAGCAGCTTTGCAGCACTGAGACCCAAATTGTCATCTGCTCACGCAATGGCACATGGAAAGCTCTTAATTCTGATCACGCTGGGTAACTTTCTGAAATACCAGTGGTTTAAAACATTTTTGACAATTAAACGGCATTGATTTCATTTTAACAAAACAAGCTGCAGGGTGCTTTGATGGTAGGGGAGAACAGAGTACTCAGGAGTGCTGGGGTATGATTTGGGATATGGAGATGGTGATGCACCACCCCCAAATAGTTTTTCTCGAAGAGAATGGAAAGCTCAAAGCACACGGTTCACGTGCAGCGTGCGCCTGTCATTTTGCAAGTTAATATGGTAAAAAAAAAAAGAGATTAAAAATGTGAGACTCTGGGCCCAGGGCATCCTCCTCCCTCCCCGTGCCGTGCGCTGCATCTCAGCAAGTGCTTCAGTGCAGATGTTACGAGGCCTCCCGCAATTTCTGCCATCTCTTGGGGATCCAGGATGAGGACACGGCGTGGAGCAGAATGGAGTAAATACAGGTGGTATAATTACAAGACACAGATGTTCACCCATTTCTGTGTAGCAGGAAGTCAAGCAACGTATTTCTGGCCTTTTCACCTCGAAGAAGAAGATGGCTGTTTGTAATTACTTCTCTAAGTGACAACACAACATCACAAGTAGTGATATATGTGTGATGCTTTCATTTATAGCTTCCAGACAAAAGCCTGTCTGCAGAAAAGTTAGTGGAAATTAAAACCAGCTAATGCCTGTATATTATACAAAGGCCTGTACACAATTATGAAATCAGAAATAAAGCAGGATGCAGATGGAGGCGTTGGGATCCGTCCCCGGTGATTATGGTTGTATTTTTTGAGCTAAAATCCAGGAATATTTGTCGTGGCTGTGACGTGTCACCTCTCCTGGGGGTCCCTGGATGTCATTTCGAGGGGAAACACTGATTTTCTGACCACCGCCTCCTCAAACCGTGTGGTGCCCTGTAATATATATTTTACTGAACAGGCTAACACATGTCTGAGGCTGAAACTCCATTTTTCCTCTTTTCATTTTCATTTCCCGCGTGTGCTCAGCTGACCTGCCTTTACGCCGCCCTTCCCCTCTGCTGCCGGCCGCAGCCAGAGTTTTTCTCTGTCCTTTCGGCCGCATCCAGCAATTCCTTCTGGTTTCCTTCCTCTTCTTTCCCAGCTCAGAGTCCTCCTCTTTCCTTACTTTGGTCTCTTACTGCAAGGAGCAGCCAGTTCCTGACTTTTTTTAAGACACCCCTCCGCCACACACACACAAAAGTAGCAAAAAAGCCTCTTAATGCATCTGGATTTATTTCCAAGTGGGTTAGCATCTGCTTCACCGGGAGACAGCGCAGAGACCAGAGCCCACACTGGCAGTGCTGGAGTGAGACAGCACCGCGGCGCTTTTGGAGCCAGGTCACCAGGAATTGTGCTTTTTAATGTAAATATTTTTAATAATAAAAAAAAAGAAGGTTCCCAAATGTCCAGCTGTCAAAAAAGCGAGCGTGAGATTGATTTATCAAATGCTGGGGCATATATGGGGCTGGGGCTGGATGTTTTATGCATGCTGTGTAAGATCTGGCCAGAGAATCTACTGTAATAGAAAAATGAAGCGTTGGGAATTGAATAAAAACTGTATCTGAGCCCACTTGTACCTTTAGGACGTGATTAACCAGCACCCCCCATTTAGTGGCAGCGGGGCACTGACTCCTCTGTAACACTATCGCCCCGCAATGAAACAGGAATTTAATTTTTTTTTTTTTTTTTTTTTTTTTTTAGGAAATGGGCCCTTTCCCCTTCCTTCCTTCCTCCCCCCACCCCCCGCTCCCCAACGAGCTATAATTTTTGCTGACGAGCGTTCGTGACCCCTAAACAAGCCGAGGGCAGAGGCGGGCGCGGAGCTGCGCGGGTGCGGAGCGGCCGGGCGGGCGCGGAACCCCCGCGGAGCGGCGGGCCCGGGCCCGAGGAGCGGGTGCCATCTGCAGGAAGCCTTCGGTCGGTGCCGGTAAGGATCGCTTTAACGGCGGCCAGAAAGATGCTGGTTTGGGGACGAGTCCCCAGTAAAGGGGTTTGGGGGCGAGTCCCCAGTAAAGGGGTTTGGGGACCAGCGGCAGGCAGCCCTGGGGAGCACCCGTCTCAAACCCACCAGCCCACAGCACCTCGGCTAATTAATCCTGTCGCCCTAATGACCAGGCAAAGGCGGGAGCTCCCTCCTCTTCCTCCCCTTCCTCAGCTCCCCCTTTCCTGGTGCTGCTTTTGGCATCTCTGTCCCTCCGCAGCAGGCACGGGGGGCTGGCCAGGCACCTCCGAGATGGGCAGGAGTCGGTGGAAGGCTCTGGGGTGCGACAGTCTGGGGATCCTGCGAGCACAATTAATTTTATTTACGCTCTTTCGCAGGCCCCGGACGGGGGGGGGGCACAGGGGGTGCGGGCGCAGCACCCGGTTTGGGGCACGGGCCGGCTGCCTGGCTCCCACCGCCGTGGGCTGGCAAAGCTGCCGCAGGGAACGGCAACGCCACGGCCTTTCTTCAACGGTGGGTCCAAGGCCCCCCCGTCCATCGCCCGGCACCGCTGGGCCTGATCCTGGCACGGGTGGGCTCCGTTCCCCTTCCTCATCCCCCCCCCACCCCGGCCGCTAACTGCTGGAGCCATGCACCAACCCCGGAGCCTATCGCCTATGGAAAGGCGACTGTCGCTGTCAGATAAGCAAATGTAATAGCAGCAAGCTATAGGAAAATATTTAGGGGATGGTTTCACCTTGAATCAAGATGTGTTGCCGCGATATCTAACGGTTCCGAGGAGGAAGCCGTAGCAATCGGAAATTTACAGTATTAAAATTGATCCCTTCCTTTCAGGGGGAGGACCTAATTCTGCTGCTATCAATACGGAACGGTCCTGCAGCTGCAGGAAGAGCGTGCTTAACTTGAGGCTCGAGCAAGAGCTGGAGAGGAAAAAATCTAATTTCCTAATAATGAATAACGACCTGGCCTGTGCTCAGGCGAAGCTGGCGATGGGGTTCCGAGGCGAGCTGGTGAGCAGGGGCATGAGGGACACGTATGAATAAGGAAAAGTGCCGGGCTTTGGAAGGCTGACGGGATGCTGCCCCTGCAATTTGAACACGGCTAATTCCACGCTTAAGCTAACTGCGAAGGGATCGCATGCAAAGTATGTGACTCGTTTGTCATTTGAATGAAAAGATCTCAATTTCCTGAGAAAGGGGATTTAACTGTACAGTATAACATACTGTCCTAAGCTAACAATTACAGCCCACATTTTAAGTTTGGCACAGGGTACTCTCACAAATTCCTGTATGAATATGTGAATAGCTATTCTTTGAATACATTCAAACAAATTCTCTCGCTTTGCATACATTTTAATGATCCCATACATGGCTGGAACACATGCGCTGTTGTACTGGGATGGTGCACGGCCAACCGAAAACAGCAAGTACAACTGGTCGCTGATCGAGCTTTTCTTCAAAAATATGAGTCCACCGAGCACTGAAAATCCTGCAGCCTTGTGACTTAGTGTTGTCATGGCAGGCTTGGGCAGAAAAATATCTGGGACCACAAAGTGGACTATTCAGGAGCATTTACGTCAGTTTTCTTTATGTCTCTTTCTTGTTTTCTGTAAGTATTCTGGCAAATACATTAGTTGCTCGAATACTACCCAAAAAGCAAATGTGTAGACTGTTCTAAGTAGTAGTAGTAGTAATAATAATAATAATAGTGTCATTATCAACTTCTGTGCTGAAAAACCTGCTTCTGAAAACCCTGGTCAAATCTGTCAGGGGAGCCTCATCTCACTCCTTAGACAAACTGCTACTCTCTGCATATTTGGTACAGGTACTGTGTTTATATGATTTGTCCCCACTTGTAAAATCGGGTAGTCTCTTGTGGAAGCGGCATTGCTCATTCCCTGCCTGGCGGCTGGGACCCACACGGGGTCTGGGGGATGTATCTGCAACCGGGGAGGAGTGAAATCCTGCAGTTGTAGGAGGGTGAAAATGATGGCTCTGGGTGGCTGCGGTCGCGGTGCCCTGCGTGAACGGTTCAAACAGAGCCTGGTTTTTAGGTGACGAGTGTCTGGCACCCTCGGAAAAAGCTGAAGGCATCTCAGACTCTGCGTCCCGAATCCTCCACGGAGGCTTGGTCAGCCGCCCGCGGCGGTTTCCCCCGGCGGACCTTGGCGATGGGCAGCTCACGTGCCTCGTCCCGGAGAGGAGAGGCAGGAAAACCCCCAGTGCTGCCGGCGCGGACTTGTCCCAGGGTGCAATTAACAGTCCAACTTTCTCTTTCCATGGGAAGGACTAGCTTAGCAAGTGCCATTAAAGCCACCTGTAAATTGCTATCAGTTCCGTCCCTGTCCTTGAAAGAAAGATGATTTATGCCTCGGGAAACTGAATTCAAGCCTTGCTTCACCACTGCATGACTCCAGTTTAAACTGGCAAAGGGTTGCTGAGGCAAAACTGGACCAGTATGTGCTGGTGGTGAATCAGGCTCTCGAAGGAAAAGACTTAATTTGAGTGTTTTGGATGAAGCGATACAGCTGCTGTGTGACTCTACAAACAATGTGCGCTGGGTTGGGCCGGCCCCGGGATAATTTATGAATACTCTGTGTTGGCATAGTTATCAGGATGTTTATTGCATGAATATATCTTTTCATTTCAGTGTGAGGATGTTTGGAAAAAGTCAGGAAAATAATGGTTCAGGACAGCCACCCTTGGCAAGCTCTGAGTGGCTGTCAAGGGATGGGGCTGGGCAAAACAAAACCACAGGCCCAAGCCCTCTGCATCACATAGCCATCTTCCATTTCTCTTCTGTCTTGCTTTTTTTTCTGATTTACTCTCCATTGTGTCCTATTGTGGGCATTTATTTTCACTTTCAGACTTGTGTCTTTGTTCCATGAACTTTTTCCACCTGCTTTAGTTTGTTCCAGGCTGGACTTGCCGATGCCTGGCCCGGCGGCAGGGTGTTGCTTGCAAGGGGATTTCCTTCAGCGACTTCGCTGGCATTTTCATCTCTGCCTAAACTAACCCTTTATGTCGCTTTTCCAGTATCTCACATCAAATGGTTTTTCCTTTGGTCGGGTTTCGATCACCGTTTTGCAAACACCCTCTGCAGCCTGAGCCCTATAGCTTGCTCCCGCCAGCTCTGTGCATGTGTTTTCCTGGGAATATGGATTTTCTGGAATTGTTTGGCAGCATGGGGCTGGCAGGATGCGGCGGCAACCGGGGGCCGTGGCTGGATGCACAGGGGAGAGGGCCAGCGCCGGGGGGGCTCCCGATGCCACATCCAGCTCATGCATACCCAGCGCGGGAGGACGTGGGAGCTGAGCACTTCAAGGGCACCTGGAACAGCATTTTGAGACTATGTTTACTTATATACTCATGCTTGTTTATACAGCTTATCTTTTTTTCTGGTGTGTGCCCTGGGCAGACACCCAAAGGGTGACCCCACACCCCCCCTGCACCCAGGAGCCGCTTTGGGGTTGGCACGAGGGGAGGAGCGCGATGCTGAGATCTGCCCTGGGGCTGGATGAGCTTTTGGCATAAGAGAAATAGCTTTAAAATGAACACATTGAAAACATCCTCTTTCCAAAGGGCTTCGCTTGTCCGGGCGCAAGCTGAGAGGATTTTGGATGTTTCCAGCCTGGTGTGCTCGGCTGGGAGGCAGCGGGGCAGGGCTGGGGACCGAGGGTGTGCAAGGGTGTGCAAGGGCGTGCAAGAGCGTGCAAGGGTTTCCTTGTCTGGAGCCTGCCTGGAGGCCTGGAAATCCCCATGCAGCCCTGGCTGCTGGGCTCAGCAGGCTCTCGCAGGGATCTTTCACTGCCCTGCAGAGGTGCGTGCTGTTTGGTGAGGTTTGCTCCAATGCTAGGGGCACCTTAGATGCTCCAGGAGCACTTTATTACCAAAATGCTTCTGGTGGAGAAGCCTATATTCCCTTTTTTTTAAAAAAAAAACACAAAAGACTTATGTGCTGCTGCAGGTTTAGGCTGGGTTTTTTTTTTTTTTTAAATTTTATTTCATTTTATTTTTTTAATAGGCAGCTCTGCCAGCACCGCAGAGGCAGATCCTGACACGCCAACCGCGAGGGCTGCATCTGGCATTTTCCCTTCCCGAACTCGCCGGCAGCGCGCGGAGCTGCCCACGGCGTTTCCCACCGGCGGAGGACGGCGGGTGATGCCAAGGTGTCCCTGGGCGCTGGCAGTCCTCGCACCCTGCCTGCCCGCAGGGTTAGCAAAATGGAAATGGGAATGGCACTGGCGGCAGCGTCAAAGGCAGTGCATTCCCGCCCTTGCGTTCCCTGGATTCCCGTACGGCACCAGCCGGGAAGCCGATGGCGGTGCCAACCTATGGGGCCGGTGTGCCCGAGTCGGGGCACAACCTGCCCGTCCCCCGGCAGCGTGGACCCCCTGTCCCTGCCACCGCCGGCGGGTCTGAGGGCTGTACCCAGACGCCCCGTGTGTGCAGAGGTGAGGTGTTTTTACTGTATATAATGACATATACCTATAGACACTCTGTATCTAGTATGTATATACCATACCTCTAGTCTTTTCTAACATGTAATACCTAGTATGTCCGGTATATGAAGAGTATATATATATATTTATGAAGGTATGCTATATATATCTGTACCTATACTGAGGGAGCGTGTGTGTATGTGTGATATATGTGCATATATAGGTATGCAGCTGTGCGGCACGTACCTCGTACGCGAGTGCGCCGTGCGTGTGCGCTAGGCGCACGAGCGTGTGTACGCACACCTCTCTCCAGGACGTATCTAACGTACCGTAGTACCTCCGTAGTACCCGCGGCGTGTGTGCCCTATACCGGCCATACATCGGGACGCGTACAGGTCCCCGCGTCCCCGCTTGTGCACACACGAGCAGCGGGAACGGGGCGCGGGGGCGTGGCTAAGGGGGTGTGGCGTGGGCGTGGCCCCCGCCGGGACCGCCCCCCCCCCCGTCCGGGGAGGCGGGAGCTTTTCCGCCAGGTCCCGCCGCGCCGCTCCCGCCGCGATGTCCCGCCGCGGGCAGGAGACCGACAGGTGAGCGGGGATATGGGGGGGGCGGATGGGATCGGGGTCCGTCCCCCCCCCTCCCCGCCGCCATGTACCGCCCCGCCGCCGCCTTTCCCGCCTGCCGGCGGCCTCCCCCAGCATCCCCGGCTCCCCCCCCCCTTCTCCAGCATCCCCGCCCCCCCCCCCCCCCCGGCATCCCCTGCCCATCCCCGCCCCTATTACCCCCCCCAGCATCCTCCCGATGCCCCCCTGCACCCCCCCAGCCCCTCCCCAGCATCGGCCCCATCCCCCCGCCCCATCCCCCAGCATCCTCCTTTCTCCTCCATCCTCCCCCCCTCCCCATTCCCTCCAGTCCCCACCCCCTCTCCCCCACCCTGCCGGACCCCAGCGAAAGGGGTCACAGCCCAAAGGGGCGTGTATGTCCCCCCCCCCATCCCATCCCCAGCGGTTTTGGGGCACAGGGCCCAGCCTTGCACCTGCAGCGGGGGCTCCCCAAGCCCCCCCCCCTTCCTCCTCCTCCTCCTCTCCCCCCCCCCCAGCACCACCCGCCCCCCCTCCTCATCCTCTCCTCCGGCAGACAAAAGCGCTGGGCGAGCCAGCGGCGTTCCCGCTCCGCCGCCCCCGCTCCGCCCCGGGCTCCCCCCCCCGGGCCCTCCCCGCTCCGCCCCGGTTGTACGGCGGGTACCGCCGCGGCCAGGCGGTAGCTCGGGGGCCCTTTAGAAACGAGCCTGCTTGGATCTTTTTTTTTGTCTTTAAAGCCGCGCTCGCCAGCTGGATCGGCCCGCTTTGGTTTTGCTCCGGCGGGGGGGGGGCTCGGAAACAACATCGCGACGTGCGGGTTTTGCAGGGCGGGAGAGTCAAGCTGGCAATGGCTTTCTTCCCGGTTGTATTTAATTGCGGGCAAGCATTTCTTATACTGAACAGGGCTGAGGTTGGTTGGGTTTTTTTGTTTGTTTGTTTGTTTGTTTGTTTTTCTTTCTGCTTCTCTCCCCCGGAGTGTGTTTTTAGCTTAGGAGGCGGGAATTGCAACCGTGAAGGGGGATAAGCAAACCTTATTTAGCAAGCTGGTGCTTGGTGGAAGGAGGGTTGCACAAACAGCACTTGGCTCAGGCACCGTCTCTGGGGTATACCCAGGCTTTGTCCAAACCTTGCAGATACTATGTCATTATTTACTTTTTTTTTTAAGATACAGTTTGGAAGCGCAAACCCCGTTGTGTAATTCCCCATTCGTGCCTGCGGTGAAACCCTTGCCCAGTTTCTCCTCCGTGTCTTAACTGGCCACAGCACCGTTTTCCCTGCCCTTGACCGACAAACTCTTACAGCTCCAGGCTGCGTGGGAGCATCCCCGTGCAGTCGCCTACTCTGCCGTGCTTCGCCCAGGACCCCCCTTGCTCGCATCGCTTCCCCTAGTGCCTCACCCGTACGTCAGGAGATTTAATCTCCTGCCTCTACCATGACCACCTATTCATTTTTGATATTTTTAATATCGTGTTTGAGCTGCCCCAGCGCTCAAACACAGCGGCCCGGAGCAGATAGGCTGCAGATGCACGGCGGCAGCCCAGGATGGGCAAAACCTGCCTCCTGAGCTGAGCTGCCGAAGAGCAACCGCCGCAGCGTGGCTTCGCCATCGCCGGCATCCCTCGGCATCGCCGGGGCGGCGCCGGAATCCCTCACCTGCCTCCAAAAAGCAAGGGGATAGATGCTTTTTCCCTGCCCCCGTGGCGTGCGGCTGCTGTTCCGCTGGCAGGGCGAGGGGCCGAGATATTTGCTCGTGCCACCGAAGCGAAGGAGAGCTGGACGTCACCTGCCGCTTTATGGTAACTGCGCCCGGGGCGATTCCCTTCCTCGGCAGCAGCTTTTACGGTGGTTTTTTTGGTGGGGCCACAGGAAGGACGTTGTGGAGCTTTGTGGAGCTTCGCAGAAAGGTTTCCAGACCTGATCTTTATCCGCAAATGATAAAACCAGTACATTTCCCCTTTTCATGAGCGAATGGAGACTGAAGGTTGGTTCTGAATTTGCCACGGGCCACAAAGGGGTGATGGGCTCTGTTGGAGTCATCTGCCACGTCTGAGCCACCGCGTTTATCTGAGCTTCGTGCCTCGCTGAAGTTCGGTTGAATTGCTACCAAAACCCACGGGTGCCTGGCACACAAAGTCCGGGCGCTTTGCTAAAGGGGCTGGGGCCGAGGGCTTGTGCCGGTGGGAAACACGTGCAGCAGAGCCAGGCGTCCCCAGCACGGCAAGGGCGAGAGCCAGGGCCGTGGGTGATGTTAGAGAAAACTAATTTTTAATCACCAATCCCCCATCCTAAGTTACCTTATAGCCTCGGATTGCCTGGCCAAAGCCAGGGAGCGATGCCAGCGGGCAGGGAGGTGGGTAAATGCCCGCTTGCGTGGAGACGCGGCAAAGGACTGACGGATCTGCTGATGTATTTCCCATTTTGTCTTCCAGCGGAGCCGAGTCCCTCTCTTCAGATGAAAAAGGTACGGTAATTTTGTGGAATACAGCGCTTCAGATGGGTTTGTTACAAGAAATGCCCGTCCTTTGGAATGGAAATGCCTGTTTTATAACCGCGGGCTTTAAAAAGCAGAGTGTAACGCCTTAGCTTAACGGATAAGAGTTTTGGGTTTTTTGTACTGATTTTTAAATTCATATTCCTTTGCTCTTTATTACCTTCCTCTGACCTCCATAGTGCAAAACCGCCAAGAGAAGAGTTAAATCTCTTTTCAAGCTTATATCCCCCGACCGCTTTTCTCTTGCAGAGGTGGTGGCCGGCGGCGCGGAGGGAGAGGGCTCGGCCGAGGAGCACCCAGCGGGTGAGCACACGCGTGGCCGAGGGTTTTCCCCGCGCGAGGGATGGCGTGGCCGGCCTCGCACCCGCCGTTTCCCCGCAACGGGATAGAACCCCGGTAGACGCTGCTGCGACTCAAGTCGCTTGCTTTGCAATACTGGTTTCTCTTCAACTTAGGTTTGACAGAATAATTTATTGAAGCCACGTATGGCGCATCCCCGTGAGGCACGTCACTGGTGGGACACGCCGGCTCCCACCGATGCTTCTCCCACCTCACGTGCACGCCACGGAAAACCGTAATTTAACTGGGTGAACTGGGACGTGCCACAGGTGGAGCTCCAAAATAGTCCCAGGTTGTAGAAAACATTAAAATTAAGCATCTCGATCGTCACCCGTACCCTTCAGAAGGGCCTGGGTGTCCCCTGAGTCTCCCCTGGTGCTGGGATTTGATGCTCTGATGCTCCTCTCTGCCTAAGGGTGCCTCAGTACCTTTTTCTACTCCTGTATTATCTAGCTTGCTGACCAATCTGGTGTGTTTAAGCTTCTAGATGTATCCTTTTACATACCGGTGGCATTGCTTGATTTCATTCTGCCTGTGACTAACGGGGTGTAATTTTGTTAAGGAGAGGACAGTTCCGAAAACAGCTCCAGCAGTAGCTTGGAAGAGGAGTCAGGTGAGCATCGCGTTGCGATTTTTGTATTTCCTCTTCTGAAAATTTACGCTCAGCTTAAACCAGATGCTTTCCGTGGGAGTAGTTGCAGCGTTATTGCATAAGACTGTTAATTCAGTGATTGTGTGCTGAAAAGGAGAATGATGTTTTTGTGAGCGAATGATTTCCCAGCCGCTCAGTTTTGAGCAGAGCAATAATAGAGGAGCAGCAGCTAATGTTGCTTTAGCCTCATGGACACAATACACGCAGATGTTTTTACACCACACTAGTTGTCCAAACACCAAGAGGCTATAAATCTGCTCGAGAGTTGGCAGCAAAAGTGGCAAAACAGGATGGACAGGAAAAGAATTAAAGGAAGCGTTTGCTGTTGATGAAAAGCCTGCGGGTTTGCGCTTACACGGGTTACACCACCAGCAGTTTATTCTGGTTTCATGTAAGATTGATAGTCTTTAGTTAAATAATTACAAAGCTTTTTCTCATCAGATGCGGAAGAGCTGGACGGAAGGAGGTCGGGTGAGCGTGCTTTTATATTTTGTTCCTTATATCTGTCTCGCAAGGCGTGAGGAAGCCACCACGGGTAAGGGATGCACGAGGGTAGCGATACCTGACGGCAGGAGAGCGATTTAGGAGCTGGTCCGGCCGTCCCCCTCCGCGTCTTTCGGTTAAAACGACTTGCTGGAGAGCGTACCCAGGAAGGGGGTTTGCACGGGGTGCATGCGCGGTGCCTCCTCTCTCCGCAAATGGAGCCCGGCGCAGGGCTGCGGGTGCGGGGAGATGCCGGATGGTGCTGAGCCGAGCTTCTGCCTGCCACGGGTCGCCCTGGGTCGCTGCGAACCCCGCTGCAGCTCGGGGACCGAAACCGCCCGGCCGCGGGAAGGGAGCCAGCGCGCCGGGTGGTGTTCGCCTGATGTTTTCCAGGCTGTTTGCTGCGGCGTTTTCCGCCTCTCCCGCGTCTGCCTGCCCGGGAGGGCGTCGATGTCCCGGGATGACTTTGGGACAGCCTGCAAGGGAGGGGTGTTGGTGGGACGGGGAGCGGGAGCGAGCGGCTCTGCCGCTCGGCTTCTGCAAAATCCACCCTTTCGGCTAAAAGCTTTTGCCCGATGCGTCGGCTCTGCTTGCTTTCTGTTGCGTTGGGGGGGGGGGGGGGTAATAAGGAGGATCCAGGCACTTTTCAATCATTTTTAGGGACAAATCCACTGCAAGCGGCACGGTTAACCTGCTCGCGGGGAAGCGCCGTTGCCAGCTTCCATGCCGGGTGGTTGAACTTTGTACTTGGCACAGTGAGACTCGTCACGGGGATGAATCTGGGTTTTTAACCCCAGTGGAAATTTCCAGTAGTTTGGGCAAGTTACAAGCTTTTGACAAAAATTGTATCCTGAGGCTCAGCTTCATCCCCACGCTGTGCAAAGCCTGCACACACAGGTGTGCAAGTGTGCCTGCAAGAGCTTAGTCTTAGGAATATTCTCCTTAGGTTTTTATGAATGGAAGCAAATTAAATTGGTGGGTTGTCTTTGCTGGATATGGGAGCAGAAACCTGCTGGAGGCTGAGGTGTTTGCTGCAACTTCTTTTTTGTAGATGAAGAACAGGAGGAGAAGGAATCGCTAGCACACTGCAATGAATCAGGTAGTAACGGATCTCTTGAGGGCTGGGGTTTTTTTTCTGAGTGCTTAATTACTTTGCTTTTCATGAGCTGACGATCTTCCTGTTTTCTCACTAGGAGTGAAGTGTCTGCCACCCTGCGAGCATTGCAGAAATGAAAATGTACGTTTATAAAAAAAAAAAAAGATGCATGTATTTTTCATGAGACAATTTGCAGAACATAATTCTGCTCTCTCATCACCTTTTTAAATATGGTTTTTTTTTATTTTAAATCTATTTATAGGACCAGAAGGAGGAAGTGACCCCTAGGATGCTTTCTGGAGGACACTATGTGTATGGATTTTTTTAATATAATGGGTATCCATTTACATTGTTCTCATCAAGATACTTCTCTCTTCGGTTTAAGCAGGGAAAAAGACTAATTTGCTGCACAGGTACATTTGGAGTTATACCAGAATATGCCCCCAAATACTTAAAAATAAACAACTTAGAGCAGCTGCCCCTGCTGCGTCCAGATCCTGGTCCAAAAAAGCTCTTAGGATGGCTTCCTGCCTGCCTCGTCTTGCAGCAGTGATTAACATCAGGCACATTTTTACATCCTTGTTTTAGTCTGGACACACGTGTGGGGTCTTGCCCTGCTTCACAGGAATGCTCATCCTCCCCCTTTGCACCGACCTTGCATTTTTCTTTGGATGCCAGCCTTGTTCGCCCTCTCTCTGTCTTGGAAGTTGTCATCAGCGTGTGATGTTGGTGATGTCCGCGTGTGATGTCGCTGTTGTCCGTGTACGATGCCGATGCTGTCAGCGTACGGTGTTGGCTCCGACGTCGACGGGAGCTGGGCTGAGCCCTTTGTGTAAAAGCAGCTGCCTCGTTTGCAGGAAAAGTTATGCAAAACGTTCATGACAGCTATTTTGCGTGCACTGGCTGGGTCCTCCTGGCCAGTTTTTAACACTCCAGTGATTGTTTAAACATAGAGACTGGAGAGAAAAAGTCGTTGTGGCTTCTGTGCTATTCAGATAAAGTGCCTTGAGCTTGCTGGGAAGGGAGTTTCTCTGTTATCCCTTGCAAACCACATTGTTAACGGTATTTACTAGGCGGTGGAAAATAAACTAACCGGGTGACTCTTGCCCACGGCAGGGTGCAGCTGGACGCAGAGGGGACTTACCAGTGCAGCCTCACGGGCTTGATTTTTGAGGTAACGGGGGCCGTCAAGATCACGTACTCCCTCTTATCCTGGAGCAAATACGCCAACCTGGTGGAAAAGCCGTGGATCGTGGGCGGCCCCCTCTTCGACGTGCGCTGCGACTCGACCCCGGCTCTCACCTCCATCCAGTTTCCCCACTCCCTCTGCCTCGGCGGTGAGTGCCGGCCACCGGCCCGGCGGGCGCGGGGTCGGGGCGGGGGGCTGCCGGCTCCCCGGCGCTGAGACGGCCCCGCGTCCCCGCAGATCATGGCGCTGGCATGGCCTTCAAGGTTTTGCACGTCAAAGGCGAGGGCGCAGCCATCGAGCCCTCCGCCGACTACTCGGCCTCGCACGTCAAGTGGCTGGTGAGCTCGCTCTCGCCGGTGGGACCGCTCATCCAGAGCCAGGAGCCGGTGCAGTACCACGGTGCCGTCATCCTCTACAAAGCCGTCGACGAGCATCCCTCCTTATCCTTTCGGGTCTACGTGGCTACAAACAACGACTCCTTTATAAAGGTATGGCTCGCGTCGGGGGCCTGGGGTGGCACGACGTAGAAATATACCGGCAGGGCTGCTTATGGGGGTGCTACACGGAGGATGGGTATGGCGGAGAGATGCTCTTCTCTCGCCCTGCTGTTTGCAGGCAATAGTGATGTACACGCATAATGAGACTTCCATACCGAAAAGGTCTGCCAAGCTAGGGTACGATACTTCAGAAACCTGTTCGCCACCAAGATCCACGGAGCTCAGGATTTACACCTGAAAGGGCTTCTTGTCCTCACACCCATTCCCCGCTACAAACAGTAGGAGAGGACAGCAACGAATAACCTTCCTTTTATTCGGGTCGCGAACTCTTCTGTCTAATTTCACCCAGGTAGCACAATAGCTGAAGAAGTTTATTTGATGTTTTTTGAGGATGGTGTTTAGTGCACAGCTTTCTGTAAAGTTTGCCCTGTGGGACAGGTCACAGACATTTCATAGAGCTGGGGACAGAGAAGAGCCCAGGGAGCCGCATTAGCACAGGTTTTAAATGTTAATTCCTTTACTGAGGTGAGTAACCTTTAAATTGTATTTTTAAATTTAAATTGTATTTTTAAATTTTAGGATATCTCAAGAGCCGTAAAACATTCAAATAAGAAGTTTATTAAAATTGACAAGCCCCCTGTATGCCAAAAATTACTTCAGAAAGGGAAGAGGTATAGATTAATTTGCGAGCCAGAAGCTGAAATAACTCCAGAGGTAAGTCCCTTACACAACCCTCTTTTCGTGCATGGCCGCTTAATTAGAAACATGACACAAAATGGCTTTTCCTGTACGTTCTTGCACTGGCATTAAGGGCATTTTTCACATTCATTTGCCATTGCTGCAGAAAGCATTTGCCTCTTAGAGCCCTAAAATTTTGGGATGAAATCCTGATGCTGACATCAACAGCAACACCCTGGGGAGATTGGAGTTGGGCTCAGATCTGTGCCAACAGCCAAATACCTCCTCTTTAGCTTACGCGTTGGATAAATATTTATTTTAAACATATTTACATTGTATAGGAAATTGAATTTGTTGATGGATCTCTCTTGAAACTAAAAAGTTACATTGAAGTCTATTTGGAGAAACCCGACGACTTCACCTTGTCTTTGGTTGAGCTGGAGTCTGAGGCGACCGTATGGAAAGCAAGACTAAGGGAGAGTGAGTCTTTGGTCTTCCCACGGCTAGTTCGGTCCTGCGGAAAAGATGCAGGAGTTGGGGTATAGTTCCGCCCTTAGATGCACCTAAACTCCTGCCGTTAAAATCGCGAGGTTTGGAGCCAGAATTGATAAAACACAAAGAGAAGAGCTCCGGGAGGTCATGTAGTGGATGTTGCGGTAACCCGCGTAATCCCTCGTGAGCAAACGGGCGACGGCTGCGGGGTGTGCGGGAGGATGCTCCGCTTTGGTTTTACTTACTGGGAATAATATGCAATATCTATTGCATATTATAGATGGCCTGCTGCAGCACATCGGATACAAGCGGAAAAAATCATCTCATTATATGAAATCTTAGCTCAGCAGCCAGAATCCACCCAACAGCTTGGTTTTGTGCCTGAGAATTGTTGGATGTAGGGCATAGCAATGGGAATTCCTCCCTCACCTTTTGTTTCCTCTGAAAACTGTTTCCCAGGTGACTGGATACATTACGATCAGAACAAAAACGAGCAGAAAAGAAGCACAGTCAGTAGTAAGTCAATCTGAAGATAAGTCGGGGTTGCTTATTCTCTGGGTACCTGGCTTGCTGTTGTAGCTCGGGTGACACGAAAGAAGTAACATCACCTCTCGCTTGCTTCTTAGATGTCAAAAAACGGAAACCAGCCCTCAGCATTTTGGAAGAAGACGAGCTCTGCAGCAAAAAGCAAAAGACTGGCAATACTGCAGGTAGAGCATTTCTGTGTCGTTTAAAATAACAGGTTTGAGTTGTTTTTTTTTTTTTTTTGTAGCCCATGAATTGAACCTGACCTCACTCTTTTAAAGACTTGCACGAATCTAAGCAGGAAATAGGGGAGGAGAAAGCACTGCTTTTGTAGGTGTGGAATTTGTACCTACATTGGTATGCTTTAGTACACTGTTTGTCATTCACTGGGTAAGTAAATGGGGAAAAACAGCTAGGAAATTTGCTTTATAAGGGACAGGTAAAATGATATTGTCTTCTAGGACTGGGAAATGGCGGCTGTTTTTGAAAGAGATTTCCGCTACGTGTCTCAGATTTTGCATTTGGGATATCTCCTGAGACATAACAGGCTAAGTTTTTCTGGAAAAAAAATAATAATAAAAAAAAAGAGCTCCCACTTACTGTTGACATGTGATGTCCTGATGGTCAGAGATACTCGGTGGCTGGGAGCTCCCACCCGGAAACTACTCATTTACTAATAGTTCGTTGGAAAAAATAGAGAAGAAATAATGTTAGTTCAATAAGTCAATGACAAAAAAATCAGCAGAAGTAGCCATGTAGGTGTTTGTTTATGGGTGCGTGTAGCCACCAGAGGGAGAGCTTCCATCCCTCAGAACCTCAGGTTTATGCGTAAGTGGTGAAGGAAAGCGGCTCAGTCTGTGTAACAGCGCGGGCTGAGTCTTCGGAGCCATTGAAATTAAAGGAAAAACAAACATCACCTTTCTGGAGCAGCCGTAGGCTTCGACAGCAACAGACATCTGAACGTGCCGGGAGGTAGCGAGTTCTTAGCGTGGCCTTAACACTATATGTCTCAAAATTTCTGGGTGCTTGTAACATAATGTACCAGGGGAGGTTCTTCTGCTGGATGAACAGCTGCTTATAAATGGGGCAAAAAACCCCTTTACAGCAGCAGCCAGCATGCAATCGGTGTTGTTTTCTTCATGAGCTAGGCTTCTTAGTCCTTCGGTGCTTTTCTGCAGCGCTTGGTTCTGAGCTTGCTGGATAATCTGAATAATAAGATCACCTTCATCGTACGTCCCCTGGCCACGCATAGAACTAATAGTGTAATTTAGTTACAAGTTTAATGAGCAGGGCAGTGTTAAATCTGTTCTGTGTCTTTTCAGATGGAATTGAAACAAAAATCTTAACTGATCAACAGCTGATGGTGATCGCAAAGCTGTTTGGTAGGCAGTGGAGAGAAATTGCTATTGAGTGTCTTCAGATGGAGATGAAAGACATTGAGCAGATTCAGGCAACGGAGGAAGAAGTTAATATGCAAAAATTTCTGTTGTTAAGCAAGTGGAGAGACAGAGAACAAGGCAACGGAACTGCAGAAGCTTTGTACAGAAGTCTCCGTGAAAAAGCGTCCCATGAGATACTGCAAGCCCTACAAGGTATCGCCTTCCCGTTACATTTATTTAATTACATCAGTGTGTTTCAGGTGTATTTTAAGAATTCGCATCAGAGGGTTTACCAAATACCTAGTACATGTTTTACTACGTAGGTCAAAATTGTCTCCCTTCTGATATTAGCAATGACTTTCTTTCTTGTGACATTTTTATACTTCCCTTCAGAAACTTAGAAAATGAATATTTTTGCACTGACTGGGTTGAGAGTACTCTCAGCGTGACCTGGCCGTCACGCTCAAACAAATCAGTGTTACATACCCAAGCCAATTCTTCATTTTCTCAGGGAGTCCAAAGAAGAGATGTTTGGGCCTTTACTCTTGTGTATTTTAGGAAGGGTTAATTAACACCTTCCCCTGACGGATGACTTTGCGGCTCGGTCCTGCAGACCCGCGTGTGTGTATGTATTTCCTCACTGCCCATGCGTGCTCCTGCTCATTTCTGTGGGGCTCCTTACGTTCGGTCCATCTTCTGCGGACCAAAGTTGTTCACTGAGCTGAGAACTCAGCCAGCCAAGGGGAAACCTTTCTCAAAAACTAAATATATATTTTTTCTGGAACAGGCAAAACTTTGTTCTTTCTTCCTTCTCCCTAAAAGCAACCTCGCTGTAAAGGGTGGAGAGCTGCTCGTGCTCCCTCGCTCATCTGACCCTTACAAACCTATCCGTGCCGTAGCCTTGCGCTGTCTCCTAGGATTTTAGTACATTTATTATTCCGCTTGAATATTGCAGTAACTTCCAGAGATGAGATAATCCGTATGTGTTTGTGCGGGTTCCTCTCCTCAGGTTTCTCGGCTCGGTGCTGAGCTGGTGAAGCGGCAGCTAGAAGGAGCGCGGTGGGAGCTTCCCCAGCCAGCCGTCACGCTTCTCCGGCCGCTTCCCCGGCATCTCGCCGAGATTCGGGAAAGAAGACGCAAGGCATCATCGCTCAGCGGAAAGCTTAGGCAGGCTCTTCGCAAGAAACGTAAATGAAATTTTGCGCGGATATAAGCACACCTAAGGCTTTCGGGAGCAATGACTCGTGCGGTGGATCCCGGCACCGCGGCCGGGAGTGCCGGGCATCACGTTCGGGGAAACCCAACACTGCCATCCGGCTTCGTCTCATTTGAGCCAGTCCTAAAAGACACGAACACTGGAAGAAACCAGTTTACCTTGTTCAGGTGTATGATCCTTATCTGGAAACGTTTTTATTTACATCAGGGAAAGACAGGGAGAAAAGTTACGCGGTGACTTTCGTCCCCTTAAAAAAAATATTGAACTGCCAAAATCATGAGGTACATCGTATTTCTGACAGATGCCCAAGATCAGGGAAGAATAATCCTAAACTTGCAGATAAATTCCTTTGCGTAATCACTGTATATATACATAATTACTGTATATACTCACGTACATTCAGTCCTTGTTAAGCTGTGGTTCTGTTTTCTTTCATGGGAGCACCACTATTGACTTCAGGCAGCTTTGAATTTTCCTGGGAATTCCTTCTTCACTTTTCTGTATAGCCCGTCTCGATTTTCAGGAGATATTTTTTAATGTTGTATATTTTTTTTCTGTATTATAAACTTTTTATACTTTTTTTTTTACTTGATTAATTTTAACTTGAATAGAATTAGGTGCTTAAACTAAAATGGGAAAAGCAAAAATCTCTGTGAAGGCTGTTACTCCGTCGGCAGCGCACATACTACAGAATTGGAAAAGGTTTGGAAAGAATGTTATTTGCTGAAGAAAGCAGCGACCCCATAAGGGAGATTGTCTAGTTTTTAAAGACACAGGATTCTTCTGATCATCTTCCTCTGCGTATGTTTATGAAAGAAGAAGCATACTTTTAAAAAATAAGGATTAAAAAGGAAACATTTACACTATTTACGTATGATTTTTTGGGATTATTTTTTTATTTTAGCTATTGGGTGAAATGTTGCAAGGTGGTTGTATGTTGTGGGCCATCTTTCCAAGCCTTGATGCTCCACGTTAACGAACATCCCAGGGGGTGGCTGAGGAAAAGGGCTGTGTCGGTGCCCAGGACCTCGCGGGCTTTTCTGCCGATGGGGCATTTAGGGGAAAAAAAAGCTGTGGGAGGCAGGGTGGCTCGTGTGGGGCTCTCCAGCCCCAGGCAGAGCTGCCCTTGGCTCTTCAATCTTGGACAAGCGGCGGGACATTGCCATCAGGGGCACCTTTAAAATACCCGATAAAACCCAAAGCTCTAATAGGACCCTCTGGTCAGAAGCAGAAATCAGTAAATCTAAGCTGGAAAGAAGATGCTTGTTTGTAATAATGAGGGTAACGGGATAGCGTAGCAGATGGCGAAAAGAGATGATGAGGTCTTCGACCTTCAGGTTCTTTAAACCAAATTCAAGAACCTTTTTAAAAAATTGTATTTCTATGGTCTTCAGTTTGGCTTTGTCCAGTTCTCACAACCAGAAGGAATTAAAATATTACAGTTGCATACGGTCAGCAGGGCACCGAGGCATGAGGTTGCGCTTACCTTATGACTTGGTCTATGCTGGGGATGCTCTGTGGGAGTAGGGATTTTAAACTAAGATACCAGTGCTGAATGTTACTACGGTATGCCTTTACATGCCAGCAGTATTCAAAGTATTTTAAAAGTAGGATCAGTATGACATTATCTTGTTGATTCATGTTATATCTCAAGGAAGAAAAAAAAGTCACCACATTTTTTATGCAAACTTTAATTTTATTAGGCAATAAATAGAATAAATAAGGAATATCATCATAAATAAATTGATTATTATAAATATGCTTCAATTTCTGAAAATTACAGCTGAATAAATAAGACAGTGAAGACAAATTACAGTTGAGTGTTCGGTGGTTTGAGAACATTTTGGTGCTACAATGTAGCTTATTTTCTAGAAATCTAGAAGTTGAATGGGATAGCTTAAAAAGCACCGAAAACAGCTCGCTAAAACCTGATTTCTGCGAAACTCTGTGAAATAATTATGCGCTAGACTCCTTAAAAAGCCCCCAACCACCTGGCAGGGTATTGACCCTACTCTTTTTTTCTCCAAAACATTCCTAGGTCAAATTTATGCCCAAAGTGCTGGCGGGCTGGGCGCTTACAGCGAGCTCTCTGCCGAGGTCAGGTAATTCATCATCCTGTTGATGGTGACCGTGCGGATTCGGAAGGCGTGAAGGATGCTGCAGAGCCGCATCCTCTCCTTGAAGGAGGTCAGCCCCGCGCCTGCCGACGGCTGCGGCACGCTCCCGCTGCTGGTCTTCAGGGCCTGGGAAGAGGTGGGGCTGTTAAAAACTATCACCAGAAAGTGGCTAAAACGTAAATCGCTTTAGATTTTTCACCCCCCTGAGTGATAAACGGCAAGGCTTAGAAATAATGTATGCAAATGAGAGATTTGAAATATTTAATGATATAATTAATAGACTTAGGATGCGCAGCTGTACTTCCCTTGAGACAAAAATGGCCATTCATGCACAAAGGCTCTTTCTGCCCAGGAATAAAGATGCTTTTTTAATAAACAGCCTATGGCCGGCTTTGTCTAGGGACCCGTTAGACTGGGCTCATCTGCCCGTGGCCAGAATCTCCGGGCTATCGGGAGATGCTGTGTCAATACAAAGGCAATTAATTTTTTTTTTTAAGTAGCTTTTGTTAAACAAACCAACAAGCTTTTAACATCTATTTCCTCTAGTCAGTAAGAATATTTATCAAAGTTCAGTACATCCTATGTCATATCCAGTATAGCAGGTGTATTATATTTCAGTATTTGGAAGAGAAATAGAGCCAGGTCCCTTTTACTCTATCTTTTACTCTATTTTTGAGTTCTTTGAGAAACTGGCAGAAAATCCTGTACCCCGTCTCCCTGTGAGAGCGGAGCAATGTGAAATAAGGAGGGCTGCTAAGGAGCCATACGTCCGAGTCCTGATGTATTGACCGCATCGGCAAGGCAAAAATATGAAGTGAGAGACATAATTCATAAGAATCAAGTCTTCTCTAGGAAAAAACAGTAGCAGACAATCTTTTAAATTACCAGGTTAAAGAAAGGTCACTATTTGACTGACTACAGAATGGAGCGCACTGAATTAAAAACTCTGGTTTAAGACAGAAATAGTAGAAAGGAAGGAGACAGAAATACTTACTTTCATCATTTCATCAATCTTTGCCAGCACCTTTTGATCATTGAAGTTCTTCAGCTCTGCCCTGTAGGCATTCAGATCCTCATAGATGCCCCGCAGGCATTTAGTCTGCAAAAGTCAGAATTATTAGGAAATGTGGGAATCTGTTGTTAAAACGCTTTAAACATACGAGGAGCAAAAGAAGGGGTTCTTTGGGGAAACTTGCAATTTACCGTATCAAAAGTAGATCTTTCCAGTACTGGACAGTTTCCAGTCTGCAAATTAAAGAAGAAATGAGACATGGTGATTTTTGTGGAAGTGTGAATTATATGGCTGTTCCACGAAAATATGATGCTGAAACTCAGTATTTTTTTTTTACCCCTGGATCCTCAGATGTGCAAGCTTTTATCGTGTTGGTTTGATTCTTAGTGATATCTTCAAGATCAACCTCTTCAAGGGTACACTCAAATCCCAGGGTGCCGAGCTCCTGTGTTAAAAAGGGAATAAAAAAGGGTCATTGACTCAGCTTCACGGTACTGTGTGTACATATATGTAAATACACACAATTATAAGTAATGTGTCACAGCTGTCTGAGCTTAGCTGAGTCCTGGGAATGAGGCTGCGTGAGGACCGTGGTTAAATATGAAAGCTAGCAAACGGACTAAGAGACTGAAATGCATGGGGCAGTTGCGTTTAGTGGGAATAAGCTCAGGCTTTGCACAGATTTGTTTTATATGTTGTCGTGAATCACGCTGCCTCCGTTACTTTGAACTATTCTCTCAGACATCGAATCTATTGAGAACTTTATGTCGCTATAGTTTTAAACATAAAGTATCTCTTAGAAAGTGAAAAATAACTAATACCATCTGCATAGACATTTAACGGTGCTCACTGACCCACTGCAAGTGTGGGAACAATGCACCTATTTAGTGGTGGGGGTTTTTGTGGTTCTCCAAGATGAATCTTGCAACAATAGCAGGGAATTTTAGCAAAAAAAAAATCCCCTTGGCACTACTGCCAGGGGGCTTTAGTGCGGAAAGATGCTAGAGCACTGAACCGACAACACCAGCAGCAACATGTGGACACTACGACAAAGTCGTGAGCAAGTTATTTCCTGAGCCAGTTCTGCAGTGGCCTTAGAGAAAGTGTTCAAAACCAAGAGTGCTCCTGAAATTGCTGGTGCTGCTAACAGGGTGTGTGCTCCTGTGGGGTTGCGGTGAATAAGGGCCAAGAAAGACACCTGAGCAAATCCCCTTCTTAAAGGGCTGGTCAGAGGAGGCATGAAAGCAAAGACCAGGTGTGAAGTCTTAAAGGGAGTCTGCAGAGAGCATCCACCCCCCCCCCGGGTGCCCTCGCCAACCCATCACTGCCCTCCTGGGTACCACCACCAACCCATCGCTGCCCTCCTTGGTGCCATCACTGCCCCATTGCTGCCCACCTGGGTGCCCTCCCCAGTCCATCACTGCCTGCCTTGGTGCCATCACTGCCCCATCACTGCCTGCCTGGGTACCATCACCTCCTGCCTGGGTGCCATCACTGCCCCATCTCTGCCTGCTTGGGTACCCTCACCAACCCATCACTGCCCACCTGGGTACCACCACCAACCCATCACTGCCCTCCTTGGTGCCCTCACCAACCCATCACTGCCCACCTGGGTACCCTCACCAACCCACCGCTGCCCTCCTTGGTGCCCTCACCAACCCATCACTGCCCACCTGGGTACCCTCACCAACCCATCACTGCCCTCCTTGGTGCCCTCACCAACCCATCACTGCCCACCTGGGTACCACCACCAACCCATCACTGCCCTCCTTGGTGCCCTCACCAACCCATCACTGCCCACCTGGGTACCCTCACCAACCCATCACTGCCCTCCTTGGTGCCCTCACCAACCCATCACTGCCCACCTGGGTACCACCGCCAACCCATCACTGCCCTCCTTGGTGCCCTCACCAACCCATCACTGCCCACCTGGGTACCACCGCCAACCCATCACTGCCCTCCTTGGTGCCCTCACCAACCCATCACTGCCCACCTGGGTACCCTCACCAACCCACCGCTGCCCGCCTCGGTGCCCTCACCAACCCGTGGCTGCCCACCTGGGTACCGCCACCCCCCCATCACTACCCCACCACCGCCCTCCCCAACCCACCACCCCCTGCCCACCTCCCCTCCCCAACCCGCACCCCGCCGTCCCCGTTTAACCCCCCCAGAACCCCCCGGCAGAACCTTCAGCCGATGCAGGGAAGCGTCGGCGGCTTCCAGCAACTCCCGGGAGCGGTTCAACCCCTCGGCGAGGCGGTGAGGAGCGGGGGGGGGGCGGCGGCAGAGCCCGGCCGGGGGTGGGCAAGACGAGGGTCAGGCAGAGAACGGGCAGCACCGCCCGGTTCCCTGCCCGCTGCCTGCAGAGCCGGCCGGCAGCGCTACGCGGCGCTGCCTGCCCGCCGCTGCCCGTACGGCCGCGCCGCTCCATGCCGCTGGGGATGCTGGTGATGCTGGGGATGCTGGTGGCGGCGGTGGCGATGCCGGTGGCGGTGGCGGTGCGGGGTAAGGGAGGGGAGAAGCGGTGCCGGGTTGCCGGCGGGACCTCTCGCCGGCTTTTTATCGGGGGCGGCGGGAGCGGGAGTTCCCCCTCTTCTCCTTTCCTTTCACGGCGGCGATTCGGTGAGGGAGGGCAGCGGAGGGGGGCCGGGGGGCGGCCAGGACTCATCCCGAGAGCTGCCGGGGTTGCCGGGAATCCCGGTACGGCGGGGGGGGGTGGTGGTGGTGGTGGTGGGGGGGGGTCCGGGGGTCGGTACCGGCGGCGGAGGCCGGCTGGGGATGCTGCGGGGCAGATGCGGTGGAGGCTGGAAAGGCGTTTAGTTGGGGCTGTTCCCCTCGCTGCGAGCTTTGGGGCTAACTGGGATCGCTCAAAGGATGCGTAGGACACATGGATATGCTCTTCCATTTCCGTTCTTTACTATTAAAAACCATCACGGCGTGATGTCGTTAATGAATGCTCGCTAAAACCCGCCTGGAAACTTGCCGTTTGCCGATATACTCGGTATGATGGCCGAATATTCCAATATCAGTCCACGTGGCCGTACTTAGCCCGGCCAAAAGGCTGTAGGGAACTTTTCTATCCGTCGGGTCTGCCGTGAAGTCAATGGGAGTTTTGCTATCGACTTAGAAGGGAGCAGGATGAATCAAGAGTTTTATATTGCATTTTCAGGTTCTTTTTATTTTAATTGACATCTTGTTTCCCATAAGAAGGCTGTGGTGTGTCTAAAGGCTTACTTTGCTAGAATACCAGCACCGCATAATTTTCCATTTTCACCGTGTGTTTTCCATTTCTGCACTAGTCATTAGGCTGTGGTTTTAATCTTGTGTAGGAGACTCTTTTTTTTCTGACACAGAAGTGAAAGAGACCTTCCGAATATGCTTGCATGCATGTTCTTGAAAAGGCGTCAGTTTGGCTTTCCAGGTTTCTTTGCCTGATGCTCAGTCATAGCATTGCCCTCAGCGGCAGGGCATGAGGTTCCTCTTCAGGTGGGGCACTGACTCACAATTTGGACAACAGTTTCTCCTTCGTGGCCTTCCTATGCTGCACTTAGCCATGTACCGGGATATTAGTTAGGGTTCTTTGGCCGAAAGGAGGAATACTTATCTCAAATACCTTCAGAGGTCTCTGAATGCAGCTGCTATTGAACGGGCATTGTGCGCAGAACGATGATCTCAGGGGCGGCTCCACGCGGAGGTGCCTCTTCTCGATGGTCCGGTGGGCCAGGGGAGAGGACTTTCCTTCCCGCTGCTGCGTCCCAGCTCCCGGAGGGATTTCTTTGTGACCCGAGACAGTGAGGTGTGGGGGGGGGGAAACTGGGGCTAGAGGATGTCCAATGTGTGCTGCTGGGCTGGCAAAGAGCATCTTCCTGGAGGACTTCACCTCCAAAGGGACCCCCCGGCAGCCCCCAGCTGAAAAATACAGGCTACACAAGCAGGACGCTTCCGATTCCCTTTTATGCAAAACCTTGAGCTATATTTTGCTGTCTTCATGTAATTTCTGTCTCTCACCGTATATGGCTCACAGATAATTTGCGAGGAGTCTCCTGTTGTTGCACAAGTGTTTCCAAAGCAGAAATGCTTTCTTGGTCAGTGCTCCCTCAGCCCAACAGTTAGGTAATGGATTACTGAAACACTGGGTGGGCTTAATTTGCTGATAAAATGGAATATATCCTAATACTGGTGAGTGATTTTTTTCCTGGTGGAAGAAGAAATAACTGAATGTTGCTACATTTGCTGTTTTACAAATAGGAAGATTTCTCTCAATTATCTATAAAGAACCATGCCCGGATGATACCATTGTCACCACTCATTTTATTTTCCTGCTAACATCTGAAATTGAAGTCCTTGCCGTGTTGGGCTGCTGAAGATCCTTGTACACCTATCGCAGGATCCAGATAAATCCAGAGACCTGTTGAAGCTCCAGCACTTGTAATCGCAGTCTGCAGACCCAAATTCCCCCGGAGCAGCAATCCCACAGGTATTGTGGTGAGAGTCGCCGGGGCAGATGCTGAACACGATGGTAACAGGGTGGTTGTGCTGGTTTGGATGGGTGGTGAGTTGAGCCTGGCCAGTTTCTGCTCCTTTTGCCCGATTTGTACCATATCTGTATTCTCTGCCTGACTGCACTTGCGTTTCGGCCGTGGACTGAACGCGAGGGCACTCTTGTGTAAGGCACTTTTTATTGAGATTTGTCTCAAAGTGATGTATAAGTTATTAAGTCTTAATAAGGGTACGTTTATTTGGGCAGATGTTATATCTGTTTTTCATTCCTAGCCTCATCCATCTGTCTGCCTCCTTCATCTCAAAGCACCCTATATTTGACCAGTGGTTATATACAGCCTGACATCTAATATTACTATTATTTTGGGGGGATAGATGTGATAATATTTTCTATGTCAGCAGCATCCCAAAGTGAAAAGCAAGTTCTTGAAATTGAAAGATCCATGCCCTTTTTACTGCATATGGTGTCTTGATCTCAGGTACCCACCTCATCAGGCAAACGAAGGACTATACGGGTGAAGTGATGCGTTTGTTATTAAAGCAACAAGGATAGGGATGTATCGTGTACGCGTTTAGAAATACAGTGCAGTAATTGCTTACCATAGTCTATTAAAACTGTTGGAAGTTGTATGATTTTACATGAGAAAATGTAATTCCGCTGGCTTTATTTCAACCATAAATTGCTCTTGCTCTCTCTGAAGTTAACCTCCAGTGAAAAATAAGAACCGTTCTGGGTCTAGCTGTAAAACTGTAACATTATTGTAGTCAAAACTGGGTGAAATTGTGTTCTTGGCTATGCTGCACTCAACCAAAACAAGATACCTAAAAATCCTATTTGAAAAAGAAAGGAAAAACGATAATAATAAAGAAACCCAATTAGAAAAAACCAAAACCCCCAGTTCAGTTTAGTTTTGAGGACTGTATATGCGAGTGATGAGAAATAGGATCTTCTCCAGCCACACTCTTCTAAAAAACTGGGAGTTTCCTGGAAATGCGTGCTGACAAAAGGTACTGCAGTGCTAACCCTTGTTTCAGTCTTGGCTCGCCTTCTCTCCCCTCTTACAAATAGAAATCTAATTTTTGTCTTCGTGGTTGCTCTCCAAGCCCAAGCTAAATGAAGACCACCTTGCTTTTAGAGTAAGCTATGTATGAAGAGCTGTGAACATCACGCGCTGTCTTCTCCATCGCCAGCTGTGTGCTGCGGTGAAATGGTGGTTAGGGATATTTCCTAACCGGTCTCTAGTTGTGTGCTGCTATTTCTCCTGTAACATGTAAAATTACATGAATTTTCTTCATTAGCAGGCCGGCTCCCAAACCCATTGTGAAGGTCACGTAGCGACTTGTAAGATATCTTCAACGGGAAGAGATGGGTTAATTGTGGGAGAGCCCTCTTCCCCATAATTATAATTATATATAATTATGCAATAATTTTATATATATATATAATTATGCAATAATTATATACATAGATAAACTAAAGCTGCAGTATGATTATATCACAGCTAGGCTGACAGTTAATTGTAGATAGTTGCTACATAAGAAGAACAGCAAACGGTTATGTGGAATAAGATTTCTGGATGCTTCAGTAAATAAAACTAATTTTTATACTATTTACCTCTCTCAGATATGGAGGGTTGATCACGGATAATTTTTTTTTTTGCTCCTGGATAATATTTTGGCAGATCCGGGGTCAGATATCTCACCAAAAGAGCCTCACTGACAGAAACATTTCTTCTGATTTATGTTGGGAGCCAATGACTCCATCAAATGGGAAAGCAAAGGCTTGAAACTTGCCTGGTGTTTTTTTGGCTGTTGGTGCTTATTCATTGAGGAATCCCCTGAAATACGTAACCCTAAGCATGTGCTGAAGTTTCATTGATTTGAAAGCTAAAGTCACGTAATTAAACGTTATTTCTGAGTCAGAGTGGCTTTCCTGAACCCGCAGCCGGCGCACTGAAACCCGTAAGATCCTGGGCGTTAATCACCCGCACCCCGTGGCTCTCCTCTCTTCCAGCCATCGCCGGAGTCCGTCCGGTTTTCCCCGAGACCCTGCTGGGTACCGCAGCATCTCCCCTCCTCGCTGCGAGTTTCTGGCCGTTGGCTTTCAGGTGACAGCCTGGCGGCTTCGTGTCCTTAGGTGGCCAGCCCGACTGGGGACCCCCAAATTCAGCGGGTGTTATTTGCAGGCTCCACTCCAAAGCTCAAGTCCACGTGCCAGGGTACGGCCTTTTTCGGGGGAAAGGGATGGAGCTGGCCGTGACCGCTGGAGAGGTGCTGTGGGTCCCTAAAAAGCACACAGGTATTTTGAATGGTTATGTTTTGGGCAGGTAACTTCTCACAGTGAAATGGGAGGATTGTTTGAAGAGCATCCTTGAACATGGTGGGGAAAGAAAGGTTTTTACTGAATCAAGCTATGCCTGAGATAAGCCAGGAGTTACGCTTTTTTTTTTATCCCAAACTTTTTTCGGCAGCTTTTTCAATTGGATGTAGGAGCTGATTTTTTTTCCTCATCATCAGCTGGCTGTGTTTACTGCAAGGTTAACTGCAAAGCTTTCTGTTGAAGGAACATTGACCCCAATCTCAGCGTTGTCACTCTAAGGGATCGCCGTACTTCTCTCACGATGCTTTACAGAAAATAAAAGGTGTGGGCAGGCTCCAGGAACCCGTAGCCACAGAAACAACCTTGGTGATGTGGGTAAAACTCTCCACCAACCCTGTGGGTTTTGTTTTAAAGTTTTATGACACGAATAGAAATAAAAAGCTCCTGCGAGGACTTTCACAGGGCTGGAAGGTGCCGCAGCGCAGAGGGGCAGGGAGGGATGGGGGCCGCGGGCTGGGGCACCGCGTCGGTCCCTCCATCAGAGCACGGAGCGGTGGTGCCTCTCCTGCCCACCACCCCAGGACCTCAGGACTCCCGTGGGATCCTCCTTTGCCTCCTTGTCGTCTCTGCTCCCCCAAACCCTGAAAACACCGGGGTGAGTAACGCGGCCGGGGCTAGCGGCGCGGTGCCTGCGGTTTCGCGTGTGGGAAGGGAGCGCTGGCCTCTGCTGAGCGCAGCGCTGCCGGCGCTTTCGGCGGTCCCTCTTTCACTCTTGCTTTCTGTTTCCACCCACCGCAGCGTTTCTCATCTCCAGGTGCTTTTTTTTTTTTTTCCTGTTCTTTCATCCCACCCTCTTATGTCCCATCTGTGGGGGCAAAGGCTCTCGCGGGTTCGGATGCTGGGGCTCTGACCTGACGGGCAGGCAGGAGGACAGCTGTGATGGGGGAAAGGGGGGATGCGGTGGTGCTCTCTTCTTGCTGGTTTTGTATTCGCCATTTCACCTGGCAGCGGTCTTGCACCCGCGGAAAAAAAGGAGCGTTGATATTGGTTGACCAGGAGATGCATCAGCGAGATGGTTTTTTGGTTTTTTTTTTTTGCATTTCTTTGATGCAAAGTGATTGTCTGAATCACACTAATGATGGATTCAACCCTTCACCCCACCATGAAGAAGGAGGACGGGGAAAGCGTCTGTGCTTTCAGGCGCTGAGCCAGCCGATGATTTAATACCCGAGAATACTTACCAACACACACAGGTCAGAGTCTCGAGTGCCTGGGGATACCCGGAGAGCTGCTGGCATGACTCACGCTTACAGCATTCCCTGGTGAGAGAAGGAACCCAGCTCCAGTCCCAAGAACACATATTTGGTAGGAGTTATTCGAACACCCGGCCCACCCCGGGGAATGTTCTGCCCAGGATTTCGCACCGGGGCGAAGCACGCTGCGGTGTGCTGTACGGGTGGGAGGGAGCGCATCGCCGGCTCCCCACGCCGCTCCTCCTCCGGGCTGAGCACTCTCCTGGCAGATAGTTTCTATACGGGAACACGTTTAATTTTTTTTTTTTTTTTTACCTTGGTGAGCGTAAAAAAAGTAATAATGCAGTCTCGGTGAAATGAAGCCCTGACCGAAAGGAGATCACAACCCCTCGGTCTTGGTGGGAAAGGGTGCGGTCCTTTCCACTAAAGCAATTATTAGAAGAAAATAATGTCTCTTCATGGGCGAAACCCAGCGCTTTTGGCATCACAGGGCGGTATTTTGTCTGCCAGACACGGGCAGCGTGTGCTGGAGGGATGGGCAGGGATGGCTCGGACCCTGCAATGGTCACTAGGAGGGACCGGAGCAGGCGACGTCCTTGCAGGAGTAAGGATTACACGTGGGAGTAGAGTATGAGTAAAGTACGGGTTACATGTGCGAGCAAGTGCCGTTCAACTTCCAATTTTCCGTACCACAAATACATTGACTATGTATGTATTATCCTCATTAGGCCAAAGTTTATTCATATATTAGCTGTTCCTAGAGATTAATTCCCAGCAGGTCAAATAAGGGCAGGCCCAGCTGGTAACAGGTACTGGAAAACAGAGGCTTTTTGTCCAGTTACATAAGGAAAAGAGAGCACCCAGCTCATGTATGCTTGTAGGTTTTTGGGATAAATGAAGCTCTGTGTGAGCAGTAATTCCTGAAGAAAGATTACGGAAGCACGTGGACTAACTAACTTGCTTGCTCCGTTTGCTGAATCTGGGGGGAAGGCAACCACCTCGCAGGCAAAGCAGCCTTCGGCTCTTAAAATCATCCCAAATGAGAACATTAAAGATATCTGCAGCAGCTTCTCTAATTTCAAATTACAGATTGCCTCATCCTCAGAAATGAAAGGAGGAAGGATTTCAAAAGCACGTGAGTCCAGTTCAGGGGCATTGGGTGGCAGCTCTCCCGCTGCACGGGGAAGCAGAGCTTGGCCGTGCCCATACGGCAAGACTGGGAAGCGTTAAACGGGTTTGAATCCTAACAAATGCCGTGTGAAAGCTTTCTTTAACCGCCGCCAGTTGGGATGTGCACCTCTTTCTTTTTAATCTGCTGTGGGTTCGGGGGGGCCAGCTGGACGCAGGTCTGCTTGTGGCAGAGCCACGGTCTCCAGGTTAGACAAAGCCACAAGAAAAACACCTTACTGAGCGATAACAGGAACACACAGCACAATCACAGCTTGTGTTTCAACTCAAGGGCTTTAAAAAAACATTTTTATTTAGCGTTCCAGGTTGCTCTGAATGAAACCCATTACAAATCCATATTAGCTCGGTTTTTCTCGATGTGAAGTCACTTCTGGGGGGGATCGCAATGCTGCTCTCCATCCTGCGGGCTGGCACAGCCAGGAGAGGACAAGGCTGGGCCGGGGATGGGGCTTGCCTTCGCCTGGACAATCAGCAGCTGTAGGAGGGCAAGCTCCTTAGGCTGGGTGACTGAAGCCCTTCGGGGCCCGAGAGCTGGTTTTCTTTAGCTGCCTTCCACTAAATACGAGTGAGGGGCTCTGCAGGTGAGTTAACAACTCATTTCACAGCTGGCTGCGTGCTTCGGCACCGGCATCGGCAAAGGAAAGCCGACCGCCCCGAGCCCAGCGTCTGCCTTCGCGCGCTCGGACCCCGTCGCGGTGTCTGTGCTGTGCGTGAGGCTGGGCTGTGGCTATAGCTCTGCTAACTGGAAGTGGTCAGTGGGAAGGAAAATGTTGGTCACAGAACAAAAACTTAACAGGTTTGAGTTTGAAATTATTTTTAATGTAGTTGTAACAAATTTTGTTTTAATTTTAAAATAATCAAAAGAATAGAAATTTCTGGATTTGGTTTGATTAGAGTGTGAAAGAAACATCACATTTAAACTCTTTCTTTGAAGCTGTATAATTACATGTGGGCTACTTCCAGTTCTTTTCCCAAAGGCTGTGGGATTGCTCAGAGGAGCAGACTCCCCGCCAGGTCCCGGGAACCTGCGCGCGTTGGCCCACTCCTGCCAGCGAGCGTGGAGAGCTGCATTTTGCCCGGTGCAAAGGAAGCAAAAAAAAAAAAGCCCCAGTGACAGCCTTGGGGCCGGGCAGGCTGTGTGGTCCTGTTAGGCAAAATAATCCCTCATTTCCACGGGCTCGGGAGAGTGCGGTGGCACCAGCTCCACTGCAGAGCCCGAGGACGAGCGTCTGGGTGCGATACGGGGACACCGACAGCCCTTCGCTGAGGATCTGCTGCTTCGCCGCGAGTCAAGGGAGAGCTGCTGCCCCGGCAGGTTCCCCTGGTTGAGGCTGGCTTCACCTCGGCAGCGGGGAGGCTTCGTTCATCACGGGCCCCGTTAACGAGGGTGCGGAGGTAAGGTAGCACCCAGAGCCGTCTCCCCCAACAGCCGGGAGGAGCGGCGGTCGTGGTACCCAACACCTGGGAGGAGCAGCCCTCCGAAATTAGAAAGAGTGATGTGGAGAGCTGTGAGCTATGCTCATACATGTTGGATTTTATTTTTTTCCTTAGGTGTCGTCGTGGTTTAACCCCAGCCAGCAACTAAGCACCACGCAGCCGCTCTATCACTCCCCCCGCCAGTGGGATGGGGTCAAGAATCGGAAGGAAAAAGGTAAAACTTGTGGGTTGAGATAAGAACAGTTTAATAGAACAGAAAGGAAGAAACTAATAATGATTATATAATAACAATAATAGAATGACAATAATAATAATAAAAGGATGGGAATATACAAACCAAGTGATGCACAATGCAATTGCTCACCACTCGCAGACCGATGCCCAGTTAGTTCCCGAGTGGTGATCCCTCCCAGCCCCACTCCCCCCAGTTTATGTACTGGGCATGGCATCACACGGTATGGAATACCCCTTTGGCCAGTTTGGGTCAGCTGTCCCGGCTGTGTCCCCTCCCAACTTCTTGTCCCCCTCCAGCCTTCTTGCTGGGCATCAGAAGCTGAAAACTCCTTGACTTGGTATAAACACTGCTTAGCAACACCTGAAAACATCAGTGTGTTATCAATGTTATTCTCATACTGAACCCAAGACACAACACTATACCAGCTACTAGAAAGAAAATTAACTCTATCTCAGGCGAAACCAGGACAGATTCTTCCCTTGAGGTCATCTCGCGGGTATTTGAACCTCTGTTATCTCTCACCGTAGCCCGGCACGCGTATGGCACCTCCTGTGCGCAGCTGGCTGGGCAATACGAGCTACGAAGCCCTAACTGGCGGGGAGCAAAGACTTTGCAGCTAACCCAAAGAAGCTGCTGGTCACAGATTTATTTGCGGAGCCAGAAGGACCTCCAGGGCAACGCGGGGGTTCAATCACCCAGCCGCAACGGGGCTCGCCGCTCGCTCCGTGCCGGCTGGCCGCGGGTCTTCCTCTGCTGGAAGAGGAAGCTGCTGCTCGTAAAGAAACTCGCGGAGTGCGTAAGTGCGGGGCTGGGCCGGGACGTCACCCGAAAGACGTCCTGCAGAGGGGGAATTGCTGTGCTGGGGACAGGGTCACAGCGGAGGTGTAAGGGGTACAGCAGCTCCCGGGGAGAAGGGGGCTTGGACAGGGAGGAGCGGTGGCAAACGCGTGCTGCAAAGCTGGGCAAGGAGCAGAAGAGCTGGTACGGTCGGGTCGGGTATTCTCCTCCCGGGCCAAGGCAGCATCGGCTGCTCCGCACGTCCCGGCACCAGGGCAGCCCCTGCTCGTCAACTAGCACGGAGGAGGTACAGTACAGAGAGGAGAAAATGTTTGGTAGTGCTATAAATGAGTCTTCAGCTGTCCCCGGGTATCCGCTCGTGGTTTTGATTAAGAAAAAAATTGCTGTATTGGATTTTATACAGAGTACAGATAATTAAATGGGGTCACTTGAAAGCACGTGCGTTGGGCGCTGTGAACTGCGACAAAGTCAATCTTATTTCCCCGAGCTGGAGCTGGGTGTTCACTACAAGAAGCAAATTCAAACCTGGGGAAGAAGAAACCCTGTGTTTGCCGTGCCGGGGCCTGTGGCTCTTCCAGGTGCTCTCCTTCCCTTGGCAAAGGCACCGAGAGCCCAGAGGCTTCGTTTTGCTCATGGCTACATCCAGCTGCTGGCCCTGCGTGGGCTTTGCAGGAGACCCAAACCGTTTCCAAGTGGGCTGTGCTAGGCTGCTGGCGTGATGTTGAACTCAAAGGCAGCCCAAACATGAGTGCACAGCCTCTAGTCACATCTTCCAACCCAAAACATCTGCTGCAGGCTCTTGATCTGTGCACCGACGTGGGGACTGGGGTCCCTTTTCTCCCCGAACCTCACGTTCCAAGGCAGCGGGAAGGTGCGGGACGAGTGGTCTGACACAGTGATGAGGAACCCTTCCCCGCTCCCCAGAATAAATCTCCGGGTGGTTTTGGAGCCGCAGAGCCCCGCAGAGCCCCTTGCCAGCTCTTAGTCTTGCTTTGGGGGGGGTCAGTCCCCTGCAGCCGTGGGTGCCGGTTACTCCGGCAAAACTCCCTGAGCTGCCGATGGGAGTTTTCCCAACTAGTGTGTGCCCGGGAGAGTCAGCCTTACCTCCACGGTGGGCTGAGACCAATACCTGGGAAAATTCCTCCTCCCCCAGCTCTGACGGGCAGCGGAGGAGTGCTGAGCTGGCTGCCTGGAAACGGCTGCTGCCCGCAGGCTGTCAGCTCAGGAGATCCACGCGAAACCCTGCAATTCCCTTTTTTTCATGCTGCTGTAGCTATTTCACTTTTCTTCTGAAGGCATGTTTCTTCCCCAAACGTGCTGTCGTTAGGGAGCCGAGGGGCAGGTGGATACGGCGGTGACCAGCGCAGCGGCCAGGCTCTGCTGCCAGTCTTTCATGGCAATCGCTCCATCAGCAATAGAGCCAGCATCCCAATTTGGCATCAAATACTAAAGTCATGGACTAGAAGAGGCTGCGATGGGTCAGAGCCTTTTGCACTACTGAGAACTGGGATCATTTATTTTGCATAGATCCTTTTTTCCCCCCAAGTCGAGAGACTTGAAAAATTTTAAATAATATATTACCGCTAAGAAAGAGCTGGTGGTTGATGTAAGTGAAGCAGGAAGGTCTAATCCTACTGAGTGTGACCAAGGAAAGCTGCTTTAGCACAAGACTTTTGGTACTTTTGTACTTGCTGGCAAAGCACCCAGTGGTGTGCAGGATGTCCCCAGTCACCGCTGGGGCGGCGGGAAGAGGACGAAGGGTCCCGCGCACATGGGTTTCACTTTTTGCTTTACAATAAGAAGGAAGAGAAACTCCCCGAGAGCAGGCGTGGGCTTCTGCAGAGAAGCGAGTGCGGACCGTAACCTCCCCCCCGCCATGGCTTTTCCTTGGGGATGCCCTCTGCAAGGCTGAGCCTCCCTCGGGGCTGCGCAAGGATGGATTTGATTTAAAGAGGTAAAAACGAGCTCCTTCGTGCTGAACGCCTTCCCTGGAGGGTGTGCAAAGCCGCGGGGAATGTTCTGGAGCGGGCTGGGAGCAGGGACCTTGCAGGCAGGACGTACGGCGTTGTGTCCCACCAGCCCAACCCTTCTCCTTTGAATCCGCACATGACTTAATTCTCTTAAGTTCCTTAGTGCTTCTCCTTTGGAGGGTGAAATAAGAAAAGTAAAAGGCTGTGTGTACGCTCCGCCATGGTTTTACATGCTCACAGTCCGTGGTGGTACCCGTGTGCCCAGCGAGATGCCGTGCGGCATGTCCCGTGCGTGGTGAGCACTGCTCCTCTGCCGCGGGGAGCTGCTGGATGGGGGTCACAAAAAAAGGGAGGGGGAAAAAAAAATGAAAGAACAACCCAAGCAGCAAGGTTTGTTTGAGAGGAAGCGCCTGGCTCATGCAGCACGTCTGTTCCCAAGGGCTGCTTTAACGTCAGTGGGATGTTATCTCAGACATCAGAATGATTTTTTTTTCTTTTTTTTTAATGCAACATTTCATGCTTTTCAAGCACAGGTGAGTTTAGGACCAAGAGACAGACTTAAAAAATTAAGAAACACTATGTTGTGAGACCAGCTGGAGGCAGGCAAGGAAAAGGAAGCCGAATTTCCCCTGGATGGGCAGGATTGGCAGAGGAAAGGGCTGTCGGAGGGAAGCGCGATGGGGCCAGGACATGGCACACCACGGAGCAGGTCCTTTCCTGACCAGCTATTCAGGCAGCATGCAAAAAAAAAAAAAAAAAGTTCCATCAGCCGAAAAACAAGCTCCAAAACTGTTTCCAAGCTGCTCAAAGCTCTGTGCCTGTTCCTTGCCCCAATGGCCGGTAAGGCACGGCAGCGCCCGGCTCTCCGTCGGGTGAGGATCTGCCGTGGGTGGTGAGCCAGGCAGCACCCCGTGGCATTTGCAGCCATTTATCACAGCTCTGCAGCCTTTCTTTTTTTTTTTTTTTTTTTTTCCCCATGCTATGAATTATATACGTGTTTGCTGGGGGCCCACTGATCCCTGGAGGCAGCATCACCGCAGGCAGCAGCTAACGCTGGTGGACATTTGCCTGCCCCAGCCCATCCAACACCCCGCTGCGTTTTCCTTCGGCTTTTTAGTCATTTGAATGTTTTCTCCAAATGAACACTCCCCCCCCCCGCCCCGGGTGAGGGGCGCCAGGCATGGGGGCTGCTTCAGGCACCCGATGGTCGGACGCCGAATTCTGGTCCCTGAGGTGGAGCAGTGGCCGCTGTCATAACAGAAGCTGCTTATTACTGGCCCTGCTGAGCTCACCGCCCCCCCGAAAGCAACCTTCTGACTGAGAGCCCTGAGTCTCTTTCGGGGAATTCGGCTCCAGGGTTACAATACTGATACTGGGAGTCCCAAGTGGAACCATGTAAATGCCCCATTAATGGAAGAAAAACATCAAAAAAAAAAAAAAAAAAAAAGAAAAAAATAAGCAAGGCAGAACAAAAATCCCAAATTCTCCCCAAGGATGGGGCTCCCAAAAAATCCCACTCTGTGAGGAGCAGGTATTCCCCGTGGATATACAGAATTAGCTACAGCCAAGCGTGGCTGGAGGGCAGCAGGCTGGGTGTTGGGGAGAGCTTGTGGGACCCCCAGCCCCATGGCCCCATGCATATGCAGGGCGGGTAGGTGTTTTTGCTGACTGCATCAGGTATTTTCGGTGACTTCTAGTCTCAGGAGGTACTTTTTCCCGTTGCGCACAGCGAGCTGCGGGCAGCCTGCAGAAGTTTGGCATCCCGTGCGAGACGGTTTATGTTTGCTGGTGGGGACGAGGGGAGGAGGAGCTGAAAACCCACCCAGGAGGATACAGGACACTCAAGAAGTGGGATCGATACCCAGAAAGGAGTAGGTGACAAAGGACATATTGCCCATGACAGGGCGGCAGCGGCAGCTCAGAAACCACACAACACCTTTCTCTTTTAAAAACGTCATTTAATCCATTAATTCCATAGCATTGCCATCATACACACCAGCACGACACCTCGGTACACGGGACACAGAGCCAAGGAGATGCAGTTACCCAGAAACACTTTTTTTTTTTTTTTTTTTTCCTTAAAAAAAACAAAACAAAACAATCCCCTAAGACTGTAAGGGGGAAAACCAATGGTAGGTGACTGGAATAACTAGTTCTCTTCAGCAAGTTAAAGGCACTTATCAAGGGAACGAAACTCCAGCCTGCCCAGGCTGCCTCACACCCCGGTGCCCCACAAGCTGGACCCCGGCGCGGCCGATGCCAGGGACGATGCCGGGGGCGGCTGGCGAGGGCGCGGGGTTCCCCGGAAGGACCCCGGGGGTTTTCTTGCCTTTTTCTTTCTTTTTTTTTTTTTTTTTTCAAGCTGAGAGCAAACTTTTTGTATTTGGGGCTTTTGCTGTTCGTGCTCTAAATCCAGTGGCAGGCACCTCCTCACCGATACCCGAACAGCCGGCTGCTTCTGATGGAGGCACCGGCTCCGTGGGGACACTTTTAGCCTCGGAGCACTGCAAACACGGCATGTCACTGAGCAGAAATATAAAACCCAGCAGGTCTCCCCACATGCATGCAACAGCATCAAGCCAACCAAGAGCTACAGCAAAACTAAGACCCCCAATATATATATATCTATCTATTTTTCTGCATAGATTAAAAAAAAAAAAAAAGCAAAATAAGAGGAGTTTATGTCATGCCCGGTCTGCAGGCGAGGGTTCTCCAGCCTAACCCATCCCAACATCTTTCTGCAAAAGCCGGGGGCAGGCACAGCTCCCTGCTGAGGGGACACTGCCCGGCAGGGACGTGGGACACGGGACTGTCCGCTGGAAACCCCCCAGAGCAACTCCTGGGAAAGGAAAAACAACCCTAAGTTAAACCAACCCCCCCTTGCCCAGCCCCACCAAACCCCGCCGAGGGCTGGCGCTTCCCTAACCTGCACTTTCTGCAAAAAGAGGGGAAAAAAACCCGTCATTTTATAAAATACATTCTTGGCGGGGGATGAAATTTTAATGCAGCTCATGCTTTTCTGAAAACACCCTGAATAAGTCATTAGCCAGACCCTTCACTAAGATGAATTTGCCCCCGAGGAAAAAAGAATTAAAAGGTAAAAAGCTGGTGCGCGCGACATGCGTGTTTGCTGCTGGCTACGGCCAGGCAGCCTTAGGAAGGGGATGGCCGAGCTCCTTCAGCATTAAATCAAATAAATGAGGGATGGAGACAGACTTATTAGTCTCCCAGTGTCCCTCCTCCGGTACGCGCGGAGGAGGACACATCCAGCACTCAGCTGATGAACACAGCTACTAACGGGGAGCGCAGCCCAAAGGCAGAGAGGTGAGTAATTACCATATATAATACATTTAATATGCTGCTTAGATTTTTAACATAGACTTTTTTTTATTTCTGACATTGGTGAGTCATTTAAATATTTAGCCCGGACAATAAAATATAAAAAAAACCCCCATCTACGGTATGTGCCTGCTGATTCTAACAATAGTCACACTATTAGGGCCCAGTGAATGTTATTATAGAAGAATCTCTTAAGTCCGTGTCATACATACATTATGAACTTACAAATAAATAACTCTACAAAAATCCTGTCGTCTCTCCACAATTTCATGTGATCGGCAAAAAGAAAAGGCTCTTTCTGGTGATGACAAACTAGGAATTGCACATTTAGTTCGAGGAATACATTACTGGTGCATCACCAAAGTCAACCACTAGGCAACAAAAAGACGTATCATATGAAACAATTTTTTAAATTTTTATTTTACATATTTATACATAAAACTTTCAAGGTAACTCTCTGAATCCAACCGAATGTTAATAGCACATCTAAAAATGAATGTCAGGTAGTCAACATTCACAAAATGTTGAAAACTGATTAAAATATACATATTACTGAAAGCTACAACTTCACTACGAGGCAGGCATGTATTTTTTTGACTTGTATAGCACCGTCAAGTACAGTTTCTTTATTTTAAAACTACAGTGAAGAATAAAAAAGTAGTCAATGGTAAAATATCGTTCAACTGAAAATCTCTAAACAAACAAAAATAAAGTTAAACTACCCTCTCTTCTCACCCATGATTTATAATGTTATAAGTACTGTACATTTTTTGTAATAATATTATTAAAATGCCTGATATTTAGTGGCACGAGTAAAAAAATTAAAATAAATTAAGAAGCAGAGGCCAATCACCGGACATAAAGCTTCAGACATGGTCAATGACTAACACTGGTTTTCTCGTGCGCCACCGTGGACATCAGCGCTTGGACACACACAGAAGCAAAATGAAGTCTCGCTCCAGCTCTGCTCCCGGCGCTCCGGGGTTCATTTTGCCGGCATCTTCTCTGCCATGTGCTTCTGCTGACTTTCGGCGTGTCTGGGGCGGGGGAGAGGAAAGAAGCTGCGTTATTCGCTGTGCCGAGGGGAGGTGGAAACCCGAACCACACGCGGGGCTGCGCTCCAAGCCAGCATCCGCGCCGCTCTGGCAGCGAACCAAAAATCACATTTTCCCCGAGGGAAAAAACAAGCACCGAGCGAGGTTACGTGGGGTCTCTGCCCGGGCTCCTTCCCGGCGGGAGGGGACGGGGAGGGAAACCCTTCTCCGGAGCGGTTTTGGGTCAGCTGGGACCGTTTCCTCCCCTCCTGCGGGGATGGCCGGCGCGTTCGCCCCCGGACAACGCCGGGATGGGGAGTGCCGGTGCCCCCCTCCACACACCAAAGCCCCCACCATCCTGACCAGCTTCCAAACAAATTTCTTTTACTAAACTGCCATTACTTGCATCTAGGAAGCAAAGCGTTTCCCAAAGCACGGGAGAAACAGACGCGAGGTGGCGTTGGCATTTGCCTACTGACCCAGCTCCAGCCCCCATCCCAAATCCCCCCCCCTTTCATCGCCTGCTCTTCATTAAGGGAAGCAGTGACGGTGTCTCGCAAGACTCCGAAGTGACAACCTGTCTGCTCGTCCCCGGGGCCACCAGCCCCTGGGCAGCACGAGAACTGGCCACCCCAGCCGGCGGAAACCTTTTCCAGGCAGAGCACCGTCAAATCCCAACCAGCTGCTATGCAGCACCACGATGTTTTAAAATAGAAACAAATATAGGCCGTATTTTTTGCAAGCTTAATGCTTCAGCCGTGAAACCGTAGTCGCAGTGTGCTGACAATAACCAGTGCACCTTCTTTTTCAGCTGCTTTTTCCCCAAAGCTTTCAATGCTTCTTAATGTTTCTGCAGCGCATCACTAGCTATCTCAAAGGAAAATGCCTCTTAAGCCTTGCCGCCCGGGAGATGGAGTCCTTCAGGAAACCTGCCTATATTCTGCAGGGCTTTCCATTTTATCGGCTATTGAACATTAATATTTAAGAGACTCAGAAATTCTCCTGTCTGTCAAGTCCTCCTGACAGTGGAGGCAGACCGGCTCTCGCTTACCCCAGCGAGAGGAGTGGGGTGACACCGGGAGCCGCTTGGATTTTCCTCGGATGCACTGGGGTTTGCAGCATCACCCCTTCCCAGGCTCTCTTCAGGCTTCGGAAAGGGGAACACAAGTTCAAGAGCATGTACCAACACCTGCGTTCGGGGAGCTCTTGAAAGCTGCTGACAGTCTCCAGAACCTGAGTGCCTTGATTTCTTGTTTTGGATGAGAGAGCAGCATCCTGCTCTGCCCTTACCTTTGACGGCAAAAGCTTTAGTACCGAAATTCTGCTAAAAGAAAACCACTACACGTGGTAGGCTGGGACCTGCGAGGAGAGAGAAACACCCCGAGGAGGCTCCTTCACCTGGTCAGGTCCTCGATGTCCACCAGCATGGCGTCCTGCTCCGTGTGCAGCTCGTCCCGAATGAGCAGCAGCTGCACCAGCTCCTCGTTCAAGCCTGGCGCCGGGGAGAAAGGGGGTGAGTCTGTGATGTCCCAGGGAACCCCGGTTTGGGACCCGTACGTCACCCTTCCCCACCTCGTGACACAAAAGCTGGTGCAGAGAACCAGGACGGACCTCCCCAAAGGATGCGTGTTTTCTGGGATAAACTGTATGCCCCCTTGCCACTGCATGCAAGCAGTTCCTCTCTTGAAATAGCTTAATGCACCAGCAAAAATAAAGATGAATTTCTCAGGGCTTGGAGTTCCGCTGGTTCAGCTTGCGCTCACTTGGGGGCAATAACCCTGAGCAAGAAACAGGCTGCAGAAAGCGGCCGAGCCGCTCGCCCAGGCAGCCTCAGGTTTAGCTTTTTAATTCCCTGCGGCAACGCAGAACACGCTGCCCACCCGTCCTGGTTTGGGGTTACTGTCCAAGCTGACCCCTCTGCTCAAGAGGGATGTTCGTGACATTGGATTCTTGCTCGGGGTTGTGTCAAAGAGCAGGGAAGAAAAAGAAAACAAAAAGGACCATGTGAAAAATGAACCTGCTGGCACGGGCTCCGCTGAAGGCTGTACCTGGCCATCACTCACTGCCAGAGCTGGTGTTTAGACTGCTTAACTGCAGCTCTACTGGTTTAACGCCCCTTCAGTTTGGGAAGCAAGCTCAGTGTAAATGACCTCATGTTCCCATACTTGGGTGCTTTCTAAAGTGACGCTAATTAATTAGCATATTTTTTTGCCTTTGCAGCAAAAAATAAATCATGACTCAATGGCGCAGTTCTGCATCCTCAGCAGGGCTGCTTCCAGAAGGGATGCCAATTAACCAACGTTGAGTAGGGAAGGAGCAGCACAGTAGCTCCCAACCAACCTTTTTTTTGACCTACAGCCACCAGAGAAGTCTACTCCCCAAATTGTTAATTAATTCATTAATAGGAAGATGGCAATTCCCTGGGGGAAAAAAAACCCTGGATCTTTTGGAGACAGCAAAGACAGATGAGGTGGTGGGGCACTGTCCCTGTGGGCAAATGCAAGGACCCATGAAATTCATTGAAACGCTGCAAGAGTGGATCTACCCCGGGACGTTTGCTAAACTGGAGGCTTTCTCCGCTTATGGATAATTTTGATGCCGTGGCATAGCGTCACGTGAAGACATAGTCATAAAGCCATGAATGGCAGGTGCTTCCAGGACAGGCAGACTTCCCAAAACTATTTTTACCCGACCAGGTTTTGAGTTTCAAGTGGGGCATTAGGTGCTGGCACAATGCTACAACCCTCCACTCTTACGGAGCCAAGCGAGCGCTTTAGGAGAAACTGAAAAAAGGAAAGAAAAAAGCCAAAGGAGCCAAATCTGGAGAGAACTCCATCTCCAACTACTGCTGCGTGCCCCTTCCATATACTCGTGTTATTCTACATTTACCAACTTTTCTATGTGTATCCTGGAGAACTGTTCTTAATTAAACGGGACATATCAAAGAATAATTAAACAAGTATCACTTACTTTCTATCTGTGAGTGGAGATCATTGACTATCACTTGTAGCTGCCCGATAGTCATGTCTCTTAGATCAGTGGGTTTTAAACTTCTCTTCATCAGGCATTCACTTATATGAGGCATATGTGGCAGCTGAAAAGAAATTTTTTATTTTTTGCTGTTTTCTTCCAACTATTTGTATTTCTGAACAGCAGCAGTTTACATTGCTTGCATCCCCCTCTCACAAGCATGCATCAACGACTCCACCGGGACTACCACATTGAGCCGAAACATCTACACAACGTTTGAGCCAAGTCTTCAAATCTACCAACACCAGCAATATACTGATGTAAAGGGAGGCGAGGGCTATGGCGAGCCGTGTTGTACCAAGGCAGGAGTGCTCCGGGATGGGATGGGATGAGCAGACTATGACTTAGAGGATGAGCAGCATCATGCCGGCCTCAAGGCAGTAACAACCTTCACACTTCATCATCTCATTCCCTGCATCCCTCCCACTCCTATAACGCCCCGATAAAACGACCCATGTCGACCCCTCAAGTCCTGACAGCCGGTCCCTATCTCCACTGCTGCATGTCTACAAGCACCACAAGCAAGAGCTGCCAGCTGGTGTGCATGGCTCGACAAGCAAAAGCAAACAGCAAAAGGGCTGGCGTTACCCCCCACACGCCGTCCCACGGCCCCCACTTACAAGATCCGCTACCGGCGATTTCTTCCTGTTCTGCTTTTCCACCTCAACCTGCATTTTGGCCATGGGCTTCGCCATAGCCAAGGCCATTTTGGCTTCAGCTTGGAGTTTCTTTTGCCTGGTGAGGAAATCCATGTCGTCGAGGGACTCTGACTCTTCCTCCGTCGTGTCTCTGTCGGAGTAGGACGAGCTCTGCTTGCTCTAGGGAAGCAGACACGCAGCCGTTACAGAACCGTCACCCCAACTGTGCCACAGCAAAGGTGGTTGCTGTTGGCTTAACGTCTTTTTGTGCACTTACAAGTGGTATCATTTCTACAGAAATGATGAGGAGCACAGATTTTTTTTTTTATTTTAATCCACAAGATTATCTTTAAAAATCAGAGTAATTCCCACATAGGCCCCCTTGACTACTAATAGCAACTTGAGCACTTTAGATGGAAAGAGGAGCCAACCAGATCAATAGGTGTTGAAGGGACAGACTGGTTAAGCTGGAGGAAAACATCTGGGGCTGTGGTGTTATATTTGGAGAGGAGAGGAGAGGAGAGGAGAGGAGAGGAGAGGAGAGGAGAGGAGAGGAGAGGAGAGGAAAGCTGGTGGGACCTAATACCACTTCATACCCACTACTGCCCTGAGAATTATCAGAGCCGAAAAGAAAGGGAGGAAGGAAGGAGAAGGAACACCTTCACATGAAGGCATCTGCTCTACAGCAGCAATGTGCTAGCCAGGGGCAATTTGCTATCTGCCCCTCAGCATCTCGCACTTCTTTTATTGGTGGCTGAAGATGCTGCTCTGAGGTTTAGCCTTGCTATTTTAATAGGATCAGCTCTTTATCAGCTTCCATTATGGATGCCCTACGGTTTCCATGCTCCAGAGCCTCTGCGGGATGGGTTCCCAGACCTACCATGGGCGACAACGGCGTGTCCAGGCTGGTTTCTGTCTTGCTGTCATCAGCATCGCTGTCCTTGTCGCTGCCGCTGTCGTTCACGAAGCAAATCTGCAGGTTCATCCCACTTTGTAATCTGCGGGGGGAAAGGGAGAGGTGACGCGGCAGCCCCCTCGCACCGGCACGGCTGCCGGCAACCCGCGGCTCTCCCCACCGCGCCGATGGGTTACGTGGGCAAGGTGCCGCAGCGTCGTCAGCAGCAAGTCGTTTGCCTTTTGAAAGGATGCTGTTGTCCTGATTTTGTACGGGCCTCAGGAAAATATAACCATTTTCACTTTTTTTCCAAGAAGATGGTCATCGCCCACCCAAAAGCAGAGCCAGGACCACCAGCCCACGGTGGCAGAGCACGGGCAAGCTCCTGCTGCTGCCTAGTGCTGTCATTTCTGAGCAGCAGCAGTTCAACGTGGGACTGGGAACTCAGTGGCACGGTAAAAACAATACTTCTACCACCATCTATTGATGAACTTCAGAATTACCGAGACGCTGCAGAGCTTTTGTCATCATGGGTGTCTGTATTATTACATTAAATAAAATACTATATATAAAGTATATATAAAATATAGTAAATATATTAATATATAAAATATGTTATATATAACATATATACAATATTATTATATTACATAAAATAATGTGTTAATGATTTAAACTATTTATTCAGAAGGGTAATAAGCCTGTTTGCGGACCCCACGGCTCCCTCTGCTCAGATCAGCCTCAAAGAGCAAACAAGGGAATGGATTTTTTGGAGAAGAGGGTGTCTGTGAAAGCCCCCGCTGATGCTCACGCTGTGGAGCCGCTCCACAGCCACCAGCCCAGCCCACGCAGCCCGGGCTCTCCAGGACAATTCATCCACCTGACACCAGGGTCAGGCCCATTTGCCGCCTACAAAAACTGCTCAGGCTTTGCACATCTTCCAAACTCATTAAAAATTAACCCCAGAAACTAGAGATTTCTGGGGTCAACTCTATCAGCCTTCTCAGTGCATCATACTCCATCGCTGCCTGCTGAAGATGGGGCAAAGCTCCCCCCATGCTCTGCTGCCTGTTATTCTCCATTCCCAGTGCGGGGGGCTTATATTGGTACTTACAGACAGCAAACTCTTATTTTCCATTTATTTTAGTAGAATAGATAGCATTAATAATTGAAATTTTTTGCAATGAGAGTGGTGAAACCCCGGCCCAGGTTGCCCAGATTGGTGGTGGATGCCCCATCCCTGGAAGCATTCCAGGTCGGGTTGGACGGGGCTCTGAGCAACCTGAGCCAGTGGAAGATGTCCCTGCTCACGGCAGCGGGGCCAACCCTAGATGACCTTGGGCTCCTTCCAACCCAAACCATTCTATGATTCCATTCTATAATTCTGCACAAGATTTTAAGCCATGGTGGACCGACATGGGTACCCACGCTGGCGTGCAGGATGCACTTTTGGCTTGGCTTAAAATTGTATCATACGCCTTTCGAGAGCATGACTCCAACGCCCAAAACCCAGCAATTTATTCTGTTTTATTTCATATGCAAGCATGAGAGCAACGGTCCTGCAAAGGTTCCTGTAGGTCCTGTAACAGGCAGCGTGCAATACTAATGCTTTGCCTGGACTATAAATATTAACGAAACGCCAAAGCGTTCAGGTACAGCTGGTAATTTCTCATGGCACAGCTGCCAAACCCTGCCGTGCAGCGTTAATTAGACCCGCGCTATAATTACAAGATATCGGCTCCTGGTTTAGATGTAACTACACAGAGCAAAACTGTTTTCCCTTTCAAATGACTTGCAGTTCAGTTTAATTTCACAATTGTACCTCTCTGGTGTAATAACAGTATTCCTCCTGGCTTTATGCCTCTCTAAGACTTTTTTCTTCTCCCACACCATGGCAACAGGTAGATCTTCACTCCCAAGGTGGGAGGCGTTCAATGCTTTCCAAGTGCCATGGTTTACTCCCCAGCAGCTGAATATAAACAAGCCTTTCTGGAGTTGATTTGATGTAGAGATTTTAAAAATCAGAATAAGTGAAGTACCCATGCTACGCAATGTGCCAGCCCCAGGGACGGAGCCGTGTCCGGCGAGCAGAGCCTGCGCGGAGCATGTGGACGTGGCGGGGAGGCAGGGAGCCATGCTAAAGGTCATTTTTTTCATTCTCTGCTGCTTTCTGTGGGTGAGATTAATTGCTCTCCACTGCCCTGCTGTCACCAGGGCTAGCTATCAGCATCAGATCTGTTTCCAATGGGCTGCCACCTCCTGAGCCAGCGAAGGAAGATACGCTTTCACAAACTCGTGGTTTTTCACCAACCATCACCATGCTGCCTGACCCAGGACTGGTGGGACCATGGGACTGTCCTCAAGCCCTGCCCTGCTTCGGACATGCATGCCTGCCATTAAACCAGGCATTCAGACATTAAAATCCTCAGTATTTTGCAACTCAACATAAAGAACTTGGGGAAAGAAGTAACTAATCAACTATTTTCCTGACCATAACTCCAGTTGTGCATTCACGATACTTCCACCACCGTTTTTGGTCTGCCCAAGTCCAAAGGCAATTCTCAGTTCAGGACAGAGATCCTAAATGAAAACCTGAAGGAAACCTAACTCAGGAAACTCATTTGCTTTATCCCCTGAGCATCCAAATACCTCTTCTACACAGTTTTAAACTAATATTTTAGCATATTATTTACAATTATTCACGTAACATACAACTATTGCGTTTGGAGCATAAGACGTTGTTCTAAAACAAGGAAAATTCAAGGATATGGTTGCAAGCAAAAACTGAGGGATCCTCTGAAGGGCAGGTCTCAGGACGTCCCACTGGAGGCATCTCACACTTTTCAGCCTCCAACGAGGTTTTGGGCCGCGAGGCCGCCTGGCTTACCGGGAGGAGAGGCTCGGCTTGCCGCTCTTGCTGCAGCTGGTGTAAAGTCCCGGGCCATCGTCGAAGAAACTGCCCAGAGCCAACTTCTGCCTGATGGACTCCCGCTCATTCTTCTGGGCCTGAAAGGGAAGGGCGACAAGAAAGGATGAAGCTGCCGGTCACACCGGTGTGCAGGCAGGAGAGCTGTCCCACCAGCCCCACCACCACGCTGATGACGCCCAGCATCCCCCGAGCTGTCTCCCACACTTGGGTGGACCACATTGCCCATCCCAACAGAGAAGCCCATCTGCATCTCTTTCTCTCCACATACTGATAGATGTGTACCTATATACACACACACATCTGATAGATACCTAATGCATATACCGCTATCTGTACCTATATCCATACACAGCCACCGAGGCCACACTTGCACCATTAGCATCTTCCACTTCCCTGAGCAGCCTCCAAAACCACACGCTCCTCCTTCTGCCAATGTGCTTAGAGGTATATTTTTAACCATTGCCATCAAATTGCGCACAGTTTTAAAAATGTGGGTTTGTATATATGTTTTTTTGAATAACGGCAAACTACAAAGAGATTTGAAATTAATCACCCATCAATGATTATGGAGATGAGTGTGTAATCAATGTGCAATAAATGAAAATCACAGATCTAGATTCAAAATTAGTACCAGTACTATCCTGGTGTCTGTCACTAACAGATTATGTGCCAACGCTGACAATAAATTCATACAAGGTGGCAAGTTATTGATAGAAGGAACATTTTGAAGCCCTCAAACATTTCATTTTAAAGTAACACATAATACCTGATCAAGAATACACAACAAAAGAAAACATAGCAGGCAAGCATGGGCTGCTTCCATGGTGTTAATTAATATAACTATGCTTCCCATATTTCACCTGTCTCACTAAAAATAAAGCACCTTTTTTTGATACAAGGAAGTGAAATGCAAATTATTAACTTAAAATAGCTAATAATTTAATTCCAACTCCAGTGCTGACTACATACATTACATTATCACACTGTCCATTATATTGTCAATCCCTTACCAAAATACATACTTCATTTGTAACCTAACTCCTTTCATTTAAAGTATTAAAAATAATGCCGATGGCATCAAGTGGTATCAAGTTTTTGGGTTCAGCTCCCAGTTTCCGAGGCTCTACCCAGACTGCCCAGCTATGTTTTTCTACTTTGTTTTTTTCAGGTTTCAGTAATCGATGCCTCGATCACACAGAGGCAGTTAGATTTAGAAGAAAAAATAGCCAGCCAGCTGGTGAAGGCAGCACAGTGAAAAAAATAAGTAAAAATGAATGAGAAATATTTTTTTAATGGACTGAAAGCAGAGACAGGGCTGCCCGTGCCGTTTCCTCGTGCTGCCCATCTCACGATGCACGTGGGTGTCTCCCCTGTGAGTGCCAGCTGCATCCCTCAGCACAACAATATTTCATGAGGTCACGGATACCTAGCCTCCCCGTTTTTCCAACCGGGATGATCCTCTCCCACATCTTCCCATCTACTTCTGATTTTCCTTGTGTTCCGACAGAAATGCGTGGATGAACAAGGAGCTCCTGGACAAACTCAGACAGAAAAAGGAAGCCTACAGAGGTGGAAGCAAGGACAGGTACCCTGGGAGGAATACAGAGAAATTGTCCCAGCAGCCAGGGATCAGGTTAGGAAAGCCAAAGCCCTGACAGAATTAAATCTGGCCAGGGACATCAAGGGCAATAAGAAAAGTTTCTATAGGTACACTGGTGATAAAAGGAAGACTAGGGAAAATGTGGGCCCTCTCTGGAAGGAAACGGGAGACCTGGTTACCCAGGACATGGAGAAGGCTGACATACTCAATGACTTTTGTGCCTCAGTCTTTACTGGCAAGTGCTCCAGCCATGCTGCCCAAGTTGCAGAAGGCAAAGGCAGGGACTGGGAGAATGAAGAACCACCCACGGTACAAGAAGATCAGGTTCAAGACCATCTAAGGCACCTGAAGGTGCACGAGTCCGTGGGACCTGATGAGATGCAACCGCGGGTCCTGAGGGAACTGGCGGATGAAGTGGCTAAGCCACTATCCCTCATATTTGAGAAGTCGTGGCAGTCCAGGGAAGTTCCCACTGACTGGAAAAGGGGAAACATAACCCTTGTTTTTAAAAAGGGAAAAAAGGAAGACCCGGGGAACTACAGGCCAGTCAGTCTCACCTCTGTGCCCAGCAAAGATACTGGAGCGGATCCTCCTGGAAACTACGCTAAGGCACACGGAAAATAAGGAGGTGATCGGTGACAGCCAACATAGCTTCACCAAGGGTGAATTTTGCCTGACAAATTTGGTGGCCTTCTACAACGGGGTTACAGCACTGGTGGAGAAGGGGAGAGCGACAGACTTCATCTACCCAGACTTGTGCAAAGCATTTGACACTGTCCTGCACGACATCCTTGCCTCTAAATTGGAAAGACATGGATTTGATGGGTGGACCACTCGGTGGATAAGGAATTGGCTGGATGGTTGCACTCAAAGAGTTGTGGTCAACAGCTTGATATCCAAGTAGAGACCAGTGATGAGTGGCGTTCCTCAGGGGTCGGTACTGGGACCGGCGCTGTTTAACATCTTTGTTGCTGACATGGACGGTGGGATTGAGCGCACCCCCAGCCAGTTTGCTGACAACACCAAGCTGTGTGGTGTGGTTGACACGCTGGAGGGAAGGGATGCCATCCAGAGGGACCTTGACAGGCTTGAGAGGTGGGCCCGTGCGAACCTCATGAAGTTCAACAAGGCCAAGTGCAAGGTCCTGCACGTGGGTCAGGGCAATCCCAAGCACAAATACGGGCTGGGCGATGAGTGGGTTGAGAGCAGCCTTGAGGAGAAGGACTTGGGGTATTAATGGATGAAAAACTGAGTATGAGCCAGCAATGTGCGCTCGCAGCCCAGAAAGCCAATCGCATTCTGGACTGCATTAAAAGAAGCGTGACCAGCAGGTCGAGGGAGGGGATTCTGCCCCTCTGCTCCGCTCTCGTGAGACCCCCCCTGCAGTACTGCATCCAGCTCTGGGGTCCCCAACATGAGAAGGACATGGACCTGTTGAAGCGGGTCCAGAGGAGGGCCACAAAGATGATCAGAGGGCTGGAGCACCTCTCCTATGAGGACAGGCTGAGAGAGTTGGGCTTGCTCAGCCTGGAGAAGAGAAGGCTCTGGGGAGACCTTTTAGTGGTTATATAAAGAGGGCTTATAAGATGGAGAGAGACTTTTTACAAGGGCATGTAGTGACAGGACAAGGAGCAACAGTTTAAAACCGAAAGGAGGTAAATTTAGATTGGACATAAGGAAGAAGTTCTTCCCTGTGAGGGTGGTGAGACACTGGGACAGGTTGTCCAGAGGAGTTGTGGATGCCCCATCCCTGGAAGTGTTCCAGGCCAGGTTGGATGGGGCTTTGAGCAACCTGGTCTGGTGGAAGGTGTCCCTGCCCATGGCAGGGGGGTTGTAACTAGGTTTATCTTTAAGGTCCCTTCCAACCCAAACCTTTCTATGAAATCAGGAGCCCAAAGCACATCTCCACCTCCTCCTGCCCAGCTGGGACAGCACATCCCAGCCTCCATGCCAGCTGAGACCGCTCCCTCCCTCAGCAGCATACCTACCTACTCTAGTGTGTGCTGAAAACTAGTCGTCTTTGCATTAAAATACTCATAAACACAGGCACACTTTCACATATTTACCCCTTTCAGATGGGGCTGTCTCTCCACATCTTTTTTAATTTTGCTCCATTTCCCACCGAGATGCAACTACTCCCAGTTTGCCATCTGTACATTTAATCAATGTGCAATTTGTTTTCTCCACCAGGTCATTACTGAGGATACTAAATAACACTGCTCCCAGGACTGAGCTCAGAATATCCCATTTTATAAACCAGACACAGGCTAATGACCATAAAGAAATCAAGAGTCCTATTTGTTATTATAAAATAGGGAACAGTTACTAAGGAATAGAATATACCTAAGGGAACTGGACCTCAGGCTTTAGATAAATTACCCAACAGCTGCTATATACATCCTGAGCCCGGTATTGAAAACCATAAATTGAGAAGGAAAATTGCAAGTGGTTTTTTGGCTATCAAATATACTTACTTGGTATATAAAAAATAATGGATCAAATACTCAAAATGCAAAGGTACTAGCAAGAAGAACATAAACCCATGTTATTCAAATGTGTATTTTGACACTGAATCAAAAAATGTATGTATTTCTGAAAGAGGGGTCTGGTGTAGAGCTGAAGTCTGGTCCAGCCAATTATTTTAAACAAAAGGCTGCTTTTTATTTTTAAGGCAAAACAGTTTTGGGCGGATGTTTTCCTTCTTACCGTTGACCTTCCAATTCGGAAGGTCAGTAGCTACCTTTGTTTAAGTACACGAATAAAAACACTATGTCAGATTATGGCCGTGACTGCCTACGTGTAAAATGCTTTACACAACCGTTTCAGCAAAGGCAAATTGCCAGGAGAGGTTCAGCCTTTCCCCACAGCGGACTCAGCACACCATTTCCGCAGCCCCGTCGCCCGCTGTAATTATTGCTGGTTATAAATCTATTGCAATCACCTCGCTGGTGTTTGCAGATTATACAGAACCGTTTGTGCTCTTCACCACCCGCCTCCGACACATGCCGGCACCCAGCCCGTCCCCGACATGCTGCGGCACCTCGACACCAAAAACCCCCCATTTTTGGTCGAGAGCCTGAATTTATCCAATGTATGCCTTCTTCCCATACGACCCCATCCCTGGGGGAACACGGAGGTACCGCTGATGCTGGGGGCTGTCCCTGACCGACCTGATGCAGGATGGAGAGTGGACCCCCACAACAGTGGGCACAAGATTTCTGCAGTTTTCTGGGAAACCGAGCAAAGTCCATACTGTATGATTTATGTCATTTATGAAGCAGTAGCCAGACTATTCTTTTCACCACGTACACTCCATACTATTTAGCATGCAGGCACCTGTACTAGCAGCCTTTACTCATGACAGATATCACCCGAAATAGCACATAAAATTGCACATGGAAGATTTATTTGGCGTTGAGGTGTAGCAGTGATTTGCCAGGCTCCTCGTCATGCTCTGAGACCCCCCACCTTGGGTAGAGCAGCCAGCTCCTAATAACGGCTGGGGACAGCACTTCTGGAGTTGTACCGATCGGTACCAAACCTGGACTGAATACCAGGTGTGCTTTGCTAAGGCTCTGCCTGTTCGGAGAGGGAAGAGTCTAATTACACAGTGAATTACAGATTAACGGGTGCCAGCAACACTTTGGCAGAACCCCGTCCCAACCAGGCAGTGCCACTGCAATGCGAGGGGTTAAAAAGCAGCGAGGCCAGCGGAGGCTGGATGCCCGGAGCATCCATCCATCGGTGCCAAACAGGGTGCACAGCGCCGGGACACAGCCGGGCCACCGAGGCTATTTTTGCCAGGGTCTGTCATTACCAGCCATGGACAATTACTATATTTAAAGTTGCAGACCCATAGGCAGCACCTTATTTTATCTCTGTAAAGTACAGGGGCTATTCTTGGATTTACAAACAGAAATTGTAACCACAGAACATTTGTTTTTATCTCCTTTTTCTTCATGGCAGATTTGCTAGTAAACGCAAACCCAAGTCAAACTTGCGTATCTCAAGCCACATGGCAAATTGCCTTAAAACCCAGGGGTCTCGAGGTATGAGAACGCGTTTGGAAACATCTCTTTACATTTTCTTTATCATAAAGTGATATGGAAACGCAGAGGGAGGAAGGTTTGCTGCCCCGTGCCTGTGCACTAAACACCGCCGAGCGCTTCCCTGCTCCGGCACCCCAAACCCAGCGCCCTGGGAGGGTCTTGGGCAGCGATTCGGCAGGTCCCCCTCCTGCCAAGAAGGCGACTGTCAGCAGACAAAAGGCTCCTTTTTGTCCCTTACCTTTTTATAACTCCCCTCCCCGGCCGGCAGGGCTGCTTTCCTGATGACGTCACCCATGCCATCACCCTCCTGACTCATCTCCTTCGCTCCCGGGTCCTCACGCGGCGGGTGCAACGTTCCCGCCGGGGCATCTCAATCCTTCCTCCGCTCTTCAGTCGGCACCATGGGATCATGGGCTGGCCCCCAGAGCCAAGACCTGCGGCAGCCCACCGTCCACCGTCCGGGATGCTTCCCCGGCCCCTCTCGCCTCCCGGCCGCTCTGGAGCACCTTGCTTTTCCCTAATAAAGTCAACGGCAGCGTCGGAGCCTCGGCCAGCTGATGAGAGGGAGGCGAAGGCTGCACGGGCCAGGGAAGTCGAGTCCTCCTCCAGCCACTGCCAGCGCCGGATAAAAATAGCCCCGAGCCCTCGCCAGCTACACAAGGGCAGGAAAAAACCCGGTGTCTGATGTCAAAATCCAAGCCCGGTGGCGTAGTCACGGCTAGAGGGGGCAGGAGGAAGGGGCTTTCTCCCGGGGTTTTCACCGTGGAAGTTATCTTAACGAAATCCCGGCGGCTGGAGGAGCTGGCTGGGGCAGCGAACCCGGGCAGAGCCGGAGCGGTCCTCGAGGATGGGCAGTCACAGCAATGTCAACTACGAGACAAAGTTTTGTTTTCACTGAAAGGACCCCAGGGAGCTATTTCTTGGCTAAACCAGCTTTTTAAGGTGCAAAAAAAAAAGTTTCCAGGAATTAACCAGGAGGTCAAAAAGGCATCCAGCCTTAACCTGCCACCCGTCTTGTGGGCTTGCGGAGCATGGGGAACCCCGCACTGCCTGGTGCCTGCTCAGGGGCGGCTGAGCACCCCAGCCCCGGCTCCCGCGGGGGGCTCCGTGGGCTCAGCAGCCCCCAAACCTGCACCGCTTACAGCTCCAGCTTGTGCCTCCAGCAGTCCTGCCCGGAGATCCAGGCTTCCCAGGCACGGCCGCTGCTCCCCGACCCCACACAAATCCTGCTCAGTCCCTGCCGAGATCCCACCTGTGTCGCACCCATCACGGTGTGCAACGTTTGCTCTGGATCAGCTGCGGGTGAGGCAGAGATCACACGCTCGGGGCAGGCATTTCTATAGGGAATCCTTAGAAAGATTGGAATTTATGCCACAATTTCTCAGTGGTCCTCAAAACGTGGCACACCAGCAGCAAAAGCACTGATTTCTGGTGCAACACAACTATGCTGCATGCTACATAATTTTAATAGCCCTACAAAGTTTACATGTTTAAATGATGTATCCAAGTCATGCTGACATCATTTCACCTAAAATGCGTATTCTAGTCAGATTACTGTTTCTGACAACATACAAATTATGCATCATGGCATTACTGTACTCTGAAGTTTCAGGCAAAAACAGTAATAATAAACAGGATTGTTTAATTCCATTCTTGTCCCAGGATGCTGCTTTGTAACTATAATTCCCAAATGAAACAAAGTTGTTCTCTGGATATTTCATTATTTTTAGTTCCCCTCTACCACTGACTCATTGTGTCCTTTCCTGCTGTTGCTAAATTAACTTCCTCTCCTGGCCGTGGGGATGGATCCTGACACAATAAATCTGAAAAAAAAACACAAATCCCATAGCCCGACAGGAAGGATGTGGTGGCCAGGAGCACCGGGCTGGGGGCTGAGCCTGCGATTTGCCACGTGCTTCCCTCCCCACCAGCCCAATTCGGGACAAGTCCCCGCATCACCCTGCCCTCATCCATCGGAGGGGGATGTCCCCGTGCATTTTTTAAAACTTTTTATCCCCCATTCCAGGTTTCAGGCCAGCTCACCTCTGCCCTGCCCTCCGAGCCGGGATGCTCCAGGAGCGGGCTGTCGGAGGGGCATCCCCTGAGCGGGTCCCACAGAGCTGGTCTCAGTCTCCAGTGAAAACCCCGCTTCCAGCGGCCACCTCATTCAAGGCAACAGGAGAAAAACCAACCTGGCAAGAGGCACGGCTGGGAGCCCCTGTAACCATCGCTGGAGGCATATTTGGGTGCCCTCCTTGATGGCCAGGACCAGACCCAACCGTGCATTCCTGGGAGGAGCATCTCCCCACCAGCAAAGGAAAGGCCAGTTTAAACTCCGGCTACCAAAACCGCAAGGGAAATGAATTTTGTGGTTGTCTCAGCGCAGGGACCAAACCCTTTGGTGTTCAGCCCCTTCCCCACCTGATGCAAAAGGCCACCGTGGGCAGATGGGCAGCACCGCTGCCTGCACCGGACTGCCCGACCAACACCTACGACTGTCCCTCTGGCAACCGGCCTCCGCTTGAAACAGCCCTCCCCGACATCCATTGTACGTAGAGGGTTTAAACAAACAAAAAAAAGCAATGATGGAAGCTACGCTGTCACATACGCTCCACGTTGGCATCGCTAGCCGAGGACTCCTCGCACGTCAGATCGCATCAGTAGGAAACTCCATGGCTACGGCCGCCGCGGCTCTGCCGGCACGGGGGGAGAGGCGGCCACGGCCACCTCAGCCTGCTTTTCTTTTTATAGCGTGAAGGGAAAATTCAGAACAGGCGTATCTGGAGCAGGTCAGCTGGGGTGTCCCTACTGCAGGAGCACACAGCCACAGACCCAGCGCCGCGGGGAACACACGGGCCGGGGACGGCTGCACTCAAGTCGTCCTTAAGCAAGGCGAGGAAATAGGACACATCAAGTTTTATGTGCTTGAAACACGCACTGATTGCTTATGGAAAAGCAAGCAGCTAAATTTAACTCTACTGTGCATACGTAACGCTTGCTTGAGTCGATGAAAAAGCCCTCAGTGCTGTTGGGGCACACTCCACTGGGGGAGGAAACTACCTCTCCCCAGCTTTCTGTTGGGGATCAGCTCCCACACACCGCCGGCTACCAAGTTAGTAGGTAAAAACCCTAAATTCCCAGCGAAGTTCAATGAAAGCACTCCAAGCACTCTCCCTGCCAAACCAGTGTTCACGGCCACGGGGCGCTCAGGCCAGGGTATCGAGGTGACTTCCAGATTCATAGAAATCTCAAGTTGCCAGAACTATTTCACAAAACATTCCTTTTATTGTAAAGGTCAGAATAAATCTCTTCTGAATAGTCCCTTCACAGCACAGCATCCTTCCAGAGCAGAACAGCCGGTACAAGGCACTTACAACCAGTCCCTGCAAATTTCGGGATGAGGTGGACCATGTCCTCCCTCTCTCTGATGATGCTTCCCTGAGCTTTAGCACACACCTACTTCACAGAGGTTTTTTTTTTTTCCATCTCTGTCTAAACAAGAAGGCCTTCAGCCTCAGCTCTCTATAATGCAGGCTTTATTTTATTTTATTGTAATTGGTTTGGGATGCAGGGTCAGTGCGCTCGGCCACACGAACTTGAGGTTCCTCTGCTATACCACGATGTAGCATCCCCTCCAGCGCGGCAGCCACGGGCGAGAGGCCAGGCCAGCAGCTCTCCAGCTCTGCCAGCGCTCTGCGGTGGGGTTTGTGGCGTTTGAGGTTTTCTCCAAGGCCTGTCTTTTGGGGTTATATTCTGCCATGAGAATTTGTATTCACTTTAATGAAAAAGCTGATGACAGTCTGGTATTTCTACACGCCACAAAAGCCTACAAAACCCTAAAGATACCAAACAAAATAAACCTAATTAAAAAAAAAATTAATGAGCATTTCATATTTTAAGCTTGTGACTTTCACGGCCCGACTTTTAAGGTTCGGTGCTCGGTGAGACCCTGGGAGCGGTGGGTGCCGGCCAGCCTTGCCTGGTCCATCCCCGGGGCAGGCAGCCTGACCTGCAGGGACACCAGCAACCTCCCCGCGCCAAAATTAACACCAGCACCTCCCCGCTACAGGGGTCTTTCTAACAGACCCCTCTCACGAAACACGCACAAACCTGGGATCACGAGAGCCGCAGAGAGTCGAGCCCGATGCACGCACCCGGACCAGGTCCCAAGCAGGATGCGCCGCACGCCCCGACCCGCCTAAGAGATTACTTCTAAGCAAATAAAAATCTTGGTTTTCACATCAGATTTTTTTTCTTTTTAATTTTCTTTGCACGTGTAAAGCCCGGTAACATCTCCAGAGCGACTCTCCCGCCAGCAGATAGCTCAGACCGTGACTGATGCCAGCGCACGGAGCCAAACCCGGTTCCCACGGGCAACTGCCTGTTTGGAGACTCCTGCCTGAGGCAGGGGCACTGGGTGCCGGGGCGGGGAGGGGGGGTTCCTCTGCTTTTAAAAGCACATTAGAAATCAACCCAACGAGATGATGTAAGTCTAGACATATTACCCACTCGTACGGCGGTGGCAAAGAAACACAGACGAAGCCAGCAACAGCCCCGAGAGTCCCATTTTGCTCCATGCAAAGGTGGACCTGTCGGGCAACACTGAAAATAGGCATTTACAAAGCAAACTGAAACACTGGCTAAGGCTTTCAGTAAAGCACTGCTAATACGCATGTTGGAATAAAACCTTTATTTCTGTGTTAAGGCCTGGATTTGCACGCTGGCCTTTCATTCTGTGCGAGCTCAGGACCACACAAAGCACTACCCAGTGTGCACGAGCTGACATTTTTCTTGTCAAACTGTAGGGGAAATACGGAGCCCTAAATAAAATGTTTGGCATAGGAAAATAAATCAGTATAAAATAGGAAAAGAGAAATAACTAAGAGAAAAATACATGGCACGAAAAGCGGCAGCAGCCTGTGTGACTCCAGGATGCGGCCACGGGAAAGACGTCAGATGCTGGGACCTCCTGACCATGGAGAACCTGGCCTAAATTCAAAGCGATGAACCCGACTTAGCCACATCCAAAACCTGCGGAGGACCTACGGCCACCTGCATTTCAGAGAGCAGCAGGGACAGCTCATTTATGGTGTGAAACAGGACTTTCAAGGCAAGGCACAGCATACGACAGAAATACCCTCCTCTTCCTCGGCACCCGCCTGCGCTGCGCCCCGTCCCCAGCACCCTCCCTGCCGCGGAGCTCATGTCCCAGCCCTGACGTGGTCATGTCAGAGCTTTTCTGCTGAATTTCTCCAAAACAAACACGTTTTTAATTTTTCCCCGTGTGTTGGCTTGTTCTTCTATTTGGTTTATTTTTAGTTTATTTAGTAGCTTCAAAAAAAGGAGTGCGAGGAGGGAGAAGAACAGAGTTACACACTGTCACCCTCCTCCCCCCGGGGCACTCCGGGCAGCTGCCAAAATCCTATCATTGCTGGCTTCCAGTCTGATCCAACACCCGGGATCGCCGGCCACAAAAGAATTAAAACTTGGCCTTTAGGTTAATGGGTTTGGGAGGGGGCTGGGGTTGCTCCTAATCTTTGCGGTGTCGTAGGAAGGTTTTGAAACAGATTTCACTTGAAAAACCACTTCTCCGGACTTCTTTCTATGATGTGCATGCTTTCTGGCTGTTTTCACTCTAATATTTCTTGGTTTGGAGGAGAGGAACCAATTCATAAACAAGCAAGTAGATGAAAGCAGATAAAAGGCAGCAGCGCTGCCATCGCAGCAAGCCCAGCGCATTAACATGCAGGGATGCTGGCCAGGCCTGCGCCGCAGCCACAGCTCGGCATCGCTCGCCCACCGCCACGGACCAGCTTCCACCCGGGAAACAATGCGCAACCTTTAACCCTTGCGTTCCTACGAGTACGCTGGGAAAACATCCGCTGCGCAGAAACAATGGCACCATTTATTAAGGCAGTAGAGAGCAACAGGCTCGGAGCTGCAGAAAAATCAGATCCCCTAAAAGAGAGGCTGAAGAAAAACCAGGATTTTTTTTTCTTGCAAAGGAGCTAAAAATGGAAATTCATTTCCAGAAGCATTTGCCAGATCGAAAGCATTCAGCAAAAAATCTTTTCAACTCTTCTCTCTCTCTGTACATACGTACGCGTTGGTATCTTTTCCCTTCCTGATATATTTTGCAATAGGAGATCTTTTGTCTTAAAACACAGGTTGAAGTTTGAATTAAACGTGGCGGTGGGGGAAAACGAGGAAAAGCTGCTGTCCTGGGCAAGGCCCCGTCTCCCGAGGGTCCAGCTCCACCGCTGGGAATGCCTGTTGGGTATTTTGCAAAACACACTCCACCGCACGTACGCAAACGCATTTCTCAGCATCGCCGTAGCGGATGGACAGGCGTTTGTGCATTTAATAATCCACCTGTACCATCGAGCCCTAAACGTGCCGTTTCCCGTGCAGGTGCACCCAACGGCACCCACCCTCTCTTTAGAGGGAAATGAAGCCACAATAACAACCCACCCCAAGCTCTCACTCGCCCCGCTAAGAGAATCCTGACACGGCTGTCAGTGCTGCTGCCAGGCCCCAGGGCCCCCCCCGGGGACGGGGGCGGCCCTGACGGATGCTCAGAGAGGGAAAAGCTGACTCCCCAACCCATCACCGGTTCTTGCGCGGCTTATTTAGCAGAACAACATGAACCACGACGAGACCGCGCCTGAGAATAATTATCTTGCGGGTCAGCCCTCACGCTTCGATAAATCTGGAAAGCGCAGAGAAAAAAAATCCCCCCATTTATTCTCTCCTAAAATTTACATCGCTCCCCTACGGCGACTCCCAAAGCGCAAAAACCCGCAGCTGGCTGGCTCACGGGGAGCAGTTTCATCCAGGTAGGCGGACAGCGAGCGGGGTGCAGGCAGGAGCGGGGTGCAGGCAGGAGCGGGGTGCCAAAGCCGCCCCCCCCCCCCGGCAAGCGCATCCCCGGCGCTTGCGAGCATCGCACGGCGAGTACAAAAGCCCCCCCCCCCCCCCCCGGGCGGACAGACTTTTCGGGGGCTTCCCCCCACCACCGCTGCCTCGCCAGCCCCGGGGGGGGGGGGGCACGAAGCCAGCAAGCCGGGCAGGCGGAGCCGGGCTGCCCGGAGCCCCCCCCGGGGGGGGGGTGTCAGTCCGGGGTAATGAGGGGGGGGGCCAGGCCGCTTTCGCCCCTTACCTGGTAGGAGCAGTTTTCCTGGTGGACCATCTCCGTGCATCATCCGCCGCCGCCGCCCAGCCGGCAGCGCTCCGCAGCCGCCGCGCCGCCCCCCCCCCCCCAACCCCCGCGGGGTCTCCGGCCCCGGAGGAGGAGGAGGAGGATGGGAAAGAGGAGGATGGGAAAGAGGAGGAGGAAGACGGGAGCCCGGGCCAGCCGCCCCGCCGGTAAGATGGATGCTGCCGCGCTGCTCCGCCTGCGCAGCGGCAGCCCCGGCGGAGCACGGCGGCGGACGGGGAAGGGGGGGGGGGGCGGCCGGTCCCGCCCCCGCCGGCACAAAGAGCGGAGGGGGGGGGGCACGGCGTAGGACCCCCCTCCTCCTCCCCAGACGCTGCGCTATGGGTGGGAAGTCCCGTGTCGTGTGTGTGTCCCCCCCCCAGCCCCGGGGCGATGCTGCGGCAGGCAGCGGCAGCCGCAGTTCCAGCCCCCCCCCCCGTCTGCGGCAGCACCGTGCTCCGGGGGGGGGCATGGGGGGGGTGATGGATGGCGGCTCCAAGGAGCGCAGCTACCAGCATCGGCTCCCCGAAACGCTGCGAGACACCGAGGCGTTAAATAAAGAAGGAGCAGATACCTTTCTTTTACCCTCCGCCGCAGAAACGTAGCGCAGGTTTTTTTTGCTGGAAAAAGGCTCTGCCCTACATTTCCAGCAAATTATACATCCACCCTGCAGAGAGGGTGAGCGGGGGGGCCCTCCGCTATGGCACCCACCGGGGCTGGGCTTCGACCACAGAGGAGACCCTATTTCGGCCACGCTTGGGGTCAGAGGGAAGCAAGGCCCGTCTCCGAACACATTTCTGCCCAGAAAAGGCCTGTGAAGATCAAGCAAATATCCAGGATGCTTTCTGCAGGATGATGGCCGGGTGGGCTGCCCCCCCCCCCGCCATCGCTGCGCACCCAGCGGGAATTCACTGCCGTTTGCAGAATACTCCGCTGCTACTCCAAAATAACATTGTGAGATCATCAAACTTTCTTCCCTGTTTGCAGGCTCAGGCTGGAGGCCTGACGCATGGAGGGAACCGAACCCTGATTTTGCTTTCTATTTTAAAAGTCCTTAATAGAAGAGACTGGACGGAGCGGCGGGACAAGCAGATTGTTTATAATTCTCTGCCTTTGCGATCTGCCGAGCGCTGGGTTCTGGTAGCTCGGTTCGACTTCACCACTCATTCTCCAGGGGGTAACGCACACCCCAATAGCCTCATTTGCAAGATTTTGGGGCTAGGCTGGCCCTGGCCACAGCTGGGGGCGAGGACACAGCCAGTCTCACATTCAGGCCCTATTTCTGGCTGGACACGGCCCATCCGAGGGGCACCAGGATGCCCAGAGTGCGACAGCAGTGCCACAGGCTGGGCTTGCACCATGCACTGGGTGCTCTTACCCAGGCAGGCGACAGCGTTTTGGCTTGCAACTAAAAGAAACTCCATGCCTCACCTTCCTTCGTTAGGCAAATTGGGCTTTATTCTGCTCCTAGTCGCCGCCTGCTGTGGCTAAGTTCAGAAATGCACATGACTCTGAAAACCAGAAACACTTGCTCACAGGGCGTCTCAGATTTGATTCCCTACGCCAGATGTGCCTCTAGAAAAAAAAGGCCTTTGTAGGACCATCGCTCTGCGCCAGCTTTCCCAGCTTCTCATCCACCCAAACAGGCCGGAGCAGCCGTGGGCGGATGGAGAGTCCCTCGAGTCCCGTGCAGCTGGGCGGCATGGATGGAGACAAACACCCAGACCCTCCTCCCCGATGCCCTCTCCCCTACAGGAGTAGAGCTTTAAAAAAATAGAGCTTTCATTTAAAAAGAAAAACAAAAAATATTCTGCATAAGTTTTTAAGAGAGGATGAAGTCGTGCCTATTTTTTACCAGATCTGCAAAGAATCCCATTCAACTAGGCAGCTATTTCCAAACATCAAAATAAAAAATCCCCACTTTTCAATATACTGCATAAATCTCGGGCTTGCTTTGGAAAAGTATCTGTGGCAAGCTAAAAGCAGCTCCACATATTACATAATCTCTAATGCCATTTATTATGTGCATCACAAGGAAAACTCCTGAAATTACCCCCCACTTCCCACGTGCGGGTCTATCTATAACGGCAGTGACTCAGAGCCGCTCCGCGTGCAGCAGATCCCCGGCGGGGACTGCACCAACCTCCCTGCACCCAGGTCTGCTGCGGCACGGGGCGAACCCCCCCCAACCTATTTATCATCTTATTCCTTTTGCAAAATGACCCGAGGGACAGCGCTACATTTGGCTTAGCATGTCACCTGCTGCAGAAAAGCCACCCGTTTGCAGCAAGGCTCTTCCCTCAGGGGCAGGGAGCCCTGCGCCAGCCTGCGATGCAGGTGGAAAGGGCCAGGCATCGTCCTCAACCTCTGGATTTGCTCCTCTGTTCTATATCCATTTGCGATTACCCGTTCAGAAATGAGGCGGGCAGGCAGGTAATAATTAAAGCAATGAGTGATTAAATTGAGTGAAAGGCTGCTGGCAGTCGTCCAGGTGGGTCAATGGGAAATGATGCTCCTGGATGAAGGCAGTGAAGAAGCGCTGCTGCCCTCTGCAGAGGCACAAGCCAGCGCGAAGCCCCAGGAAACCCCCGGGGACCCCCAGGAAACCCCCGGGGACACCCAACAGCCCCTCTCAGCTGGGAAGAGAAACCCAGGAGGTATTTGCACTGCCTCCTTTTGCTTTTCGTGTTGAGGCACCCTCTAACTTTGGGTGTCTTATACCACTTATGAGACGATCTCGACACGTTTTCCTGAAGCTTGCCCCAAAACCAGCTCTGAACTAGAAACATGTGGTTCAGAAAACCCTGGAGAACATCTCCAGGGGGTCTGGCACCAAGCTGGGGACACTAGCACGCAACACTTCCCTTCAAAACCCCCGCTCCAGGTCTTCTCCAGAGGGTTTGGGAAGATGCTGCTCAGGGGCAGGGTCAATCTTGGCTGAGCAGTCCCCAAGCGTGGACCTGTGCTGCCGTTAAGTTGGGCCACCAGGAACAGACCAGTCCTGATGCCCTGGATGCTTGCAGGGCTTTAGGGGTGACGACACAAGAAATTCAATCCTGCGGCACAGGCAGCAGTATCCCTCCACTTACTCCCCACGGACGCACCACTGGGCCAGCTGCCCCGCAGAGAAAGAAGATGCAGCTTTACCAGATACACTATAATTCTCGTAGTGAAACAACAGGATTTCATTAATTATCCATCTACAGAAGACGAAAACACCTAGTATCCCCAGTTCTGGGGGAAAATATATAATTTCTGATTCTCTGCACATCTTTTAGTTGGGTTTTTTTTTTGTGGGGTTTTTTTTTTGTGTTTTTTTTTGTTTTTTCTTTTTTAAACTTACAGAAAGCCCCGTGGCTGGGTCCCCCAGCACATCCCAAACCCTGGCCCTCTCTAGCAGCTGTATCTGCAGCACAAGGTGGCAAACGCAGGCAGCACCGTTCCTCCAGGCAGGCTGGCCCTGCCTGCCCCCATCGCAGCCCTTGGTGCTCTCCCTGGCTGCTACACCTCTGTCCCAGGACCAAGGAAATCATTAACAGGGGAAAGGGGGTAATACACGGAGGCTATCAACTCTCCCATCGTCATTCCTACTCGGGGAAAACACTCCTTAAAAAAAAAATAAAGCTGTGCAGTAAAGGCAAACCCTCCCATTCGCACTGCCTGGGAGCGGAGGGCAGCCGAGCGGGGAACGTTCTCGCCGCCGTGGGAGGGAAGGGAAGGAGCCTGGATGCATTACTCACATGAAAGCCACGAACAGCCCTTTTCCTTATGTGTTTGTCATTTCTCACTGTCCCACACATTTATTTTTACACACACGTGTCCCGCGCTGCGTGCCTGAACCCCACCAGCTGCAAGGACTTACACAGCCCTTCAGCCCAAGAGCTATGCAAGGGGAAAGCAAAGGGTAGGAGCAGCCTTCGTTCAACAAGGCAGGCTAGCGATGGGTTTCCTCATCTCCGATGAAAACACCAGAAACTTTTTTCTGCCCGCAGTGATTCCCTGAGAGGCCTTATCAGGTTGAGCGCTGGGAAACTTTATTTTTCAGGTTGGTATCGGCCAATCCATTTGGTTGATACAAAAAGCTAGTCTAAATTAACACACTTTTTCTTCAAATCTCAAAATAAATATGCAGCTGGATCATGTGGCAGGTGAAAATGAGGGAGGAGTTGAAGACTGCATCAGTAGCAGAGGGAGAGGCAGGGAGCCCGCCCCGAGCGAGCCCCATCGGCCTCTCCGGGATGCTCCCGCTGACCCGAGCCCGTGGGCTTGCCCAAGCACAGCGAGCTTGCATGGAACCGGGAATTATATCCAGCATCATGGGATTTCAGCTTTATTTGCTGACGATTTACTGGGAGTGATGGATTTAGCTCTTCTTTAAGCCAAGCTAAAGCTTTTCCAGGGTTTAAATCTAGCAAGAAAAAAAACTGAAAAAGATTATTTTTTAATCAGTTAATACTAGACATCTGCTTGGAAAGGGGAGTATTTGTTTGGATTACATTCATATATAATGCTTTAGACTATCACTTTTTTATTTAAGGAAGATGATGGTGAGGTGTTTTTCCATCATTTTGGATGTGTTACTCTTCTCTACGAGGGGATTAAACCTCTGACGGTTTAAGAATCCAAACAGTGCCCTTCCCTCCTCCATGCCCCTTTTACTCCCACGGAGGTTTCTGGAGTCCTTTACAAGCAGCAGCTTTACAAACCCCTCCTGAAGTAGGGGGGTACCAACTGATCAATTTTTAGGCATAAATACTTGTGCCCTGAAATGTTAGAATAAAACTCTTCTTAGTCTTCCGAGGACCAAATTTGACATTATCAGAGAAATGCAGGGGAAAAACCCCACTCTATAGTGAGTTACTATTAGTTTGGAATACCTACATGACTGGGGAATGAAGGAGCACCAGGAAGGGTACCTGTTGCATTTTTATTTTGATGCAGAAGTGCACATCTTGCATTTTTAACAGTCTCATGCTCCATTTTTAGCGGTAAGAGATTTGTCCAAAAATGTCAGTTTTCTACACGTCCCACAGACGGCATCCTTGCCATTACATAATCAAACCATGACTTTCTCTTCCTTCAAAACACGGAACAGAAGGTTACAGCAATTTCACATTCTGATACCTCTGATGCACAGGATGTCAAACGCTTTACAGGGAATTGGGGTGAGTAATTTAAGTCACCCAAGTATTTATAACTTTCTGGTGATATAGAAGTGACAAAATATACGGTAAACAATCAGACTTTTCCATGAAACCCATCTAGAAGGACTCACTGATACAGTTCACAGGCTTAATTTTCAATTGTACAATTTATAAGCTGGATCACACGTGCTTAACAGAGTATTTACCAGCGCTCTGATGATGAGCAGGTATGATAGCCCACCAAGTATTTACTGCTAATGAATGGAGAACCATTTCACCGACCAGCTCCTACGGAGCATGGGGAGATGGCAACAGAAAAGCTACAGCTGCCTCCTTGCAATTTTGTTTATATTCTTAAGAACAGGCCGGTCTTTTGAAAATCCAGTATTCATGGTATGCAAAATGCTATGGAGAACACAAGCTTTTCAGCAGGACAAGGTAAACTTGTAAGTTTTTTGTATTAGCGTCAATAAATTAAAAAATGTTACAATCCACCTCACTCCGCAGCACTATTTCTGTCCCATTTGGGAGAGGATTTGTAGCAAATCCCATCAGCTACAAACAATTTTCAGCATTTTTGGCCTGTACACGCAGACGGTGCAGCGCAGGAGACCCGACGTTCAGTGAAAGCAAAGGGGCTGGGGTAGCTAGAATAAACCCACGCGTCGCTCAGCCACAGCCTATTATTTTTACGTTGCCTCAACCAAACCAAAACCAAACCTCGCCCACCGGCTCTCCCCGCGGCCGAACCGGCCCCAGGGATAACGGACCCCCAGCAGCATCCCCAGCCGGCCGACGGACCAAGACGTGCCCCTGCCAGCGCTGCCCGGACCAGCTGCGCCCGACCTCATCATCCTCCTGCCTTCGCCAGCAGCAGCCAGGCACCGGCATCCGCGCCCGGCACGGCCGCGACAGCCGTACCCCCCGACTTCGGCTCAAAAGCCCATTTTCTGCTCCGAGCCGTGCCTGGGTGGGGGGACGCTGGCACCTGCGGGAGGAACCCAGCAGCTCCCCAAAACAACTGAAATCTTACATAAAAGATTCCCGAAGCTGCAGCCGTACAAGTACTGATACAGAATAACTGAAAATCATTAACGCTATTTCTTCTCATGCGTGAGCTCCGAGTAACATCTTCGTCAGATCTCTTCGATAACAAATTTGGTAGAAGTTTTTAAGGGAGCTAATAACCCAGTTACGCCTTTTCAAATTCCCCTCGCTCTGTGGCACATTCGGGCTTGCTGCCTGCAGCTTGCAGGCAGGCTTTCCTATCCCTCTTCCCCCCTTTATTTTTTTCATTTTCATTTTTCAAATATAAATTTGTTATATTTGAAAAAAATAAAGTTGCACTGGGCCCCCATTACACACCCTCACCTTTTAACAGCAGGCAGGGAGAGGAATTAATGTATTTTCCAACAATGAAGAGGGAAAAAACGGCATTAAAAGAGGGAGAAGAGAGAGATTTTCCCTGAGAGGATGAAGGACAGGGTGGCCTTTGGCTTCCTCAGACTGGGGACAGCAAGAGTTACATGGAAATGTTGATGAGTTGGAAGCACATACAGAAATCCCACGTCCCACGCTCAACACTTAGCAACCATTAAGCTACTGGTCTGGGGCCAAAAGCAATTTCTGGATGAAATATTAAGCCCTTTTAATTGTGGCAAAGTCCCAGAAACTCTGGTCCGGCCATGCAGGCAGACAGACAGCAGTATAACCTGCATTTAAATACGGGCGATTAAGTTGCCTTCAGCATGGTGCATAGCGACAGGCTGCACCTATGTTCATTCAATAACAAAAATTAAGCACTGAGTTATCAATTCTAAATTAAGTCACTGACCCCACGGGAGTCAGAGGGCAACGTCTGTGGATGGGGACGGGATTATCCTGACACCGGTCGCCTCGAGCCCGTCTATCCCTTTCCATTCCCCTTGTGCTTTCCGGCAGGGAGCGGCTGAGAGGGCTTATTTATGGGCTGGCTTTATATTGCAACTCATTTTAATTGCAAAATGGATGGTAAAAGCACAGAATGGGGACTTGCAGGCTGAAGAAGTAAACAAACCGTACTACAAACTCACTCTGAAATTAAAAGTTTCTTTTTCAAACAGAGCCAAATACCATAAATATGAATATACTAATACAAACAGGTAGTGGCAGTGTCCTTTACATGCTTCCACAATAAAAGCGCGAGTTTACAGAGACAAACCTCCCTCTGAGTCATGGCTGGGATAAAAATAGGCAGAAGGGGATTTTTCACACAGCTCTTAAGTCTGATGTCCATAACTCCAAGCTTACTAACACAGCCTGGCAGAAATCTACTCCTTTTTGGGGGGGGGGGGGGGGGGGGGGTGTCTACTTGCACTATGCATGCAACTCTCCAAAAATCAGTAAGCCTGAACCTCTTAATCAATAAGAATAAGAAGTTCAAACCCCTACACTGTCAAGATCAGGGTTTTTTGGAAGGATGCAATTACGGTGTGGGAGCAAACCCAGGTCCATGTGAGCAAAACCTGGCTCTTGCTTTAAGTTTGTTTTACATTTTCAGCCTTTAAGAAGATGGATGTAAAGATGATTTTCTGAGTTTGACTCCCAACCTCACTGTCACTTGAAAAGGAAAAAAATAATAATCCTCTTGTGCTGCAGCAGCCTGTAGGTCAGAAAGCTGATTACACTTAATGGACGTGGCACATTTTGCAATGGGTATCAATTACAAGCTCCAAAAAGAATACATCAGTGATAACAAACTCCATCCCTGCCCGTTCCTGACACCACAGCCCTCCACGGGAGTCTGCCAGGCTGCAAAACCAGTATTTAAAATAAGACGTGAAGTTGTACCCCCTCAGTAGGGCAGGCACACTGAGCAGGAGGCTGGAAAAAGCTAAAAATAACAGGATAAGCAAGGGTGGATCCCAGCTGAGCCTTATTAGTCATGGAGCGAGGGAGCTGCGCGCGTGTGGGGCTGCTGCCTGGTGGCAGAGCAGAACCATATAAGAGCAAGACAACGACTCTTGTCTCTTAAATCAGATTTTTCCCCTCTCCTGTTCTGCCTCAGGCACTCTTTTCCTCCGAGCAGACTTGCTCTGGCAGCCTCCAGCTTCTACTAATAATGCAGTGTATTGTTTTCTGTGAGTCTTTAAAGAGAATAAAGATCACGGGTGATTCATTTTAGGGTGTCTGCTGGAATTGGACCAATATTGACAGAGGCATGTGCAGGGTTTATTACAGGTTTTTGTTTTTCTTTTACTTACACCATCTTTATGTCAAAATTGAACCTTTGAGCTGAGTGATGATTGAGTCACTGGTGACAGGAGGGCCCAGCAGCGGCAGGAGGATTAATTTGGATGAGCTGAAAGGGCGAGGTGCAACGTGCAGTGTTTTATCCCGGGATGAAGGCACAGGACAAAGGAGGGATCAATAATCAAACACAGCTTAGCCTGCTGGGAACCCCCTCCAAGGCTGCTCCAGCAGCGCTCGGCCACCCCAGCCCCATTCCCCCCACACCATCTTCTCCCCTGGAGCTAATTGCAATTACAGCATCACACCAGTTCTGCCACACTCCGCCCAGCCAGCACCAAAACAAGCAGGGCCGTCGCCTTGCCGAGGGGACACGAGTGACACCGTCCGGTCCCTCAGCCCAGCAGACGGGTAGCAGCCCTGCGCCCGTGCTGCCCAGCCTCTGCTGGAGGCTGGTGGGTGCTGAGGGCACGTCCCAGGACCACCTCACCCGAAGACGCGTCTTTGCGTGGCTTGGCCACCTGGACACCCCAGCCCAGCAAAGCGACTGCCTGCAGCTTTCCGGCACCTCCGATGTGAAAATCCCTGGGAGTGCTCAAAATACCTGGGAGCGGGGAGCAGCACGTCATCCCTGCACAGCAGGGCTGCATTTGCACACAGTGGCTCCTTGTTCCCGAGGCCAAACCGCAGAGAATTACCATTTGTTTGCATGATAGGGGCCGTCTTCCGAGCTTTTCTAAGCATCACATTCATCCAAACCAGCATTTGGCTCTCCTAGCCCCTTTTCCAGCAGAACTAATGCACACGCAATGCGTTCGGCCTCCGCGCGCTACTCCAATTTAATTTTCGAGTTTAGACGGAATAATGATAATTAAGCAGCGAAGTAAGGCTTCAGTACTTCAACACTTGTGAAGACAAACGAGAAGTCAAACATAAAGAAGAAAAGAGAGCAGCGCTGCAGATAAAACCCCTGCCTTGGCCCCATTTCAGCCCCTGCAGCTGGCCGGGGGAATCGGAGTACTCACCCCATCCTGTGCCCTCCCACGGCCTCTGCATTTAATGGTATATTGGACTTCTGCATTTAACGTCAGGGACATTAAATCCACCATTACACCCCTGCACCGCCGGGGCAGGCTGAGGTGGCTCTAGGACTAAGCCCTACCTTTTGCAAACAAGCCCAGTAATGTTTTTGCAAAGCTTCAGGAACTCCCCAGCAATCGGGTATCAGCACAACCTCTTGATATGCCATTAAGCAGAAGCTGTTTCTGGGCCTCAGACTCCCTCTACAGAGAAATTAGCTTATATTTTTGGATTTTACCAACCTATCAGTGCAAAAGGAGCTGCAGAAAAGCTGCTCACAGAAAGAAAACGCTCAGAGAAGGTGTTTGCTTTCTGCAGCTGCGAGCCCAGAGCAGAAGGATGATAAATGGCATTTTAACATGAAAGCAGAGCAACAGCCAGGCAGGAGCCCTGGTTTGTAAACCAAGGAATCACGGTCACCCCTTCACCGGCACCTCCACGCCAAGGAGCACCCCTGCAGAAAGCAGCCCGCACATCTCCACGGCCTCCCCGCGCCCCTGCACCTTCCCAATCAGTTCTTGATTAAGTGTATGTAAAATATCTTTTGGTCCAAAGAGCTACAGCTCGGCGTCAGAGAAAGCTGCGTGGTCTGTCCTCGCTCTTTGTGGCGACTGACTGCTCCAGAGAAGTTGGCTTTGGCACCTGACGGGTCACCGTTTGCTCAGAGCCACTGATGCACCAACCCGGAGAGAGCAAAGCAAAGCTCTTTATAATAAATGCAATTATTTGGCATTTTGTTTGATTGGGGCCATTGTTTCTGCATGTCACGCACGGGCTGTGCGGGAGCTCGCATCAACACCCCATCTAGGGAGCAGAGCCTAGGTCTGGCCCGAAGCCCATCACGGCACAGCTTGAAGGGAATGAGGGATACCAAATACCTGGGCCGTGGGAGGAAAAAGAGAAGGCGATGAGAATGCTCGCTGCTACAGCGAAGCAATTACAGCTTAAAGTTACAAAATAAATTGCCCCGGGTCTCAGGGTGCTGCTTTGGGGAGCAGAAGAGCGCTTTGCTTTGCCGCAGTGGGTATTGCTCCAAGGAATACTCATCGCAATGCCTGAAACAGCAGCAGCACGTCCAAGGCACGGAGATACTTCTGATGGCCTTCACTGCGGAAAGTTTATTTTACCAGAAGCTGTTATTTCTCCGCCAGACATGTGCTATGTTACATGTTTACTAGTTTTCCTCCAAATACTTTGCTTCAACAAGTGAAAAAAATGTTAATAAAGCTACAGTTACTACATCAAGCAAGCTGGCTCTATCTCCCGGATGAAATGCTGTCCCTTGGGGATCCAGGCAGGGACATCTGCAGGGTTGGATCCAGACATCAAACTACTCCAGCCTTGATTCCAGTTTTGTTTGGTCCAGTGCAAAACATAAAAATAAGAGTAAACAGGCATGCCTTAAGCAGTGTGTTACATTCCACAGACAACACTGGCTGCAAGCTCCAGCCTCGTTAGCGCGTGGCTTCCTAAAGGCTCAGCCCTGCCCGGCCGCTGAAGCCCTTAGAAGAGTTTTTGGATGCTGCAGAAGCTCTCCAGCATCTATTATTAGTACCAGCAATCTCAATGATATTAACCTTCAGCTAATTCTACGTCCAAATCACTTCACGAGTACGAAAATGCACAGATAAGGTAGGAGGGCCTGCAAATGAAGCGCTGGAGAAGATGGGAATTCAGAGTGATCCTGAAATGGCAGCGCAGCTCCCCAGGGATAACGCAGCTTTCCGCTTGGTGTCGGACCCAGCCGTGCAGAGGGCTGGGATGGGGAACAGCCCAGGACCAGCACCGCAAAAACTCATCTTGCATCTTTACATCAAGCGAGATATATGTCTATATGTATATGGCAATACGGCATATAGGGAGAGACGGTACTATCTGTAAAACATGGGAAACCCTCATCCACATATCTTATGGACAGCCTGGACTGATATTCTTGGGAAACAATAGGTATAGTTCATCCAGCCTTTTTGCAGGGAGGAGGACTGGATAAGCTCCTGAGCAACTTCTTTGTGCAATTTAAATACTCTTAAGGTATGGAAATATTAGCCATTTTGGTCATTGGAGGACATGCTTTAAAAGACGTCGACAAGAAGAGGGGGACAAGGCTGTACAGAGGTCTGGTTTGCAGGCGCATGCCCTGATTTTCACCTACTTTGCCCTCCCCACAAGCAGACAACTGGAAAAGGTCCGGGAGATGTTTTTTCAAGGTTACAGGATGTTTCCCCACTGCTTCCAAGGCTTCCCAGGTCAGCCTCCAGAAGGAACAAGCTGGGAGTCTTCCTCCTAAGAAAAGGCCTCTTTCATCTTTGCAAGGCACAGCTAGAAGCTGGCTTTACAAATTCCAAGCTGAGAAATAATAGATGAGAAAGCAGAAGACGAAAGAAAAGGCCAGCTAGATTGTGCCAGGATATATGCTAAGCTATGGGATGTTATGCATTAATGCAAATGCACAACATAGAGAATTCAGTAAGGAAAAATGATTCACAGATTAATTTTTTTCTTTTAAACTAGTAAGAACAGTTTATGATCAAACTCCTATCAGGCAAGGGAAACAGAGAAGAGGATGGCCACACATGACTCAGGTACAGAAATCTGGTATTTCCCCAAGTCCCTCTTTAATAAATTCAATATAGGAATTACATTAAATAAAAAGTTTAGATTAAATTTTTAATAACTCACTAAAAGCATTTCAATTCCCTATGGCCTGTACGTACTAGCAGCTTTTGTATGCATAAAGAATTAAGCACTTTAATATAGTTCTCTTTTTTTAGCGTTGCCATCTACCAGCTGAGAGAGGATTTAAATCTCAGCCCGGCACTTCCCTTCCCTCCCCAACCCCTCTGAATTGCAGCTATTTCCTCCAGCCCAGCCGAACGCTTGGATTTCATTTTAACAAAGCACGGATGAGCTGAAATAAATGGCCTTAGTACGATTTTCTCATTTAAAGGAGATCTATAGATCACTGAGCAGGAAACCCAGATTGGTGATATAAATAAGATCTACCACTTCCGTGACGCAAATGACTCCATAGGCGTGACAGGGAAAGACAAAGCGCCCCAAAACGATACAAGCACTTGAAAAAGCTGGAAATCCTTGAAGAGAAGAGCGATTATGTAGCAGCTCACGTCTACGGCAACAACTGCAGATAATTGCAAGAGGGAAACTCGTTTTCCACCGAAGCCATCAGCGCTTTGCTTACAGAAGCAGGATTGAGTTCAGATCCAGGTTAGCGTGTGAGCTGGAAGAAATATTTTCGAATCTTTTTAGTTATAGCTAAGGAAACTTCTCACACAAAAGCGGAATTATTTGCAGATTTAACAGCCAAAAACGGAGCAAACCCCACTGCTGGAGGAGTCGCAGCTGCTCCTCAGCAGTATTATTCTGCCCTGTACCTGCGATGCCCGGCTGGGAGATGCCTTTCTGGGGGAGCAGCCCCGAGCCACAATAACACGCGGGCCAAGGTGGCCAGCCTTGGAAAACACTAAACTGATCAGATGATGTGATTGTTTTAAACAGCTATTTGGTTTAGAACATAAATACCTATACTGAGACATTGGGAGAAACTGGGAAATCAGATTTCCTTCCAGTAGTGATTATTCCTGATTTTCGTAGCCTAACACGGGAATTTTATACACCCTCACAACAGGCTTTCCCCTCAAAAAACATCACAAAAGTCCATTTTTCCCACCAGATATGAAATGGTGCTCCCTGTAAACCTCCTTTGGGCTATATGACGACATCCTAGCCATGCTGTAAGTACAGTAACTTGCACAGTTAAGTGTATAAGCTTATTTGTTAAAATAGTTACCAAACACGTCTCCTGACACAAGAAAGGAAACGTTTTATTTCAGTAGGGGAAGTCGTCCGGTGTCCAAACACAACCCGGTTTGGAATTCAGAAAGCTTATTTTACCTTCTCAAAGGCAGCTTAGCCAAAATATTGGTCAATGGTTTACTTCACATATAAGCATTCACAAACTAGATCGCACAGCGCCGGGAAGCTCACTTTGGCTTTCTCTTTACCCTTTGCTTTCTTAAGATGAGAGAGTACATCTCAAGTAGCCCTTGCAAACCCACTTTGGGTTTTGTGTGTTTGCGTGTTTGCAGCGCACGCTTGCTCCCATCGCTCCCCGTCCTACAGGCACTGCGAGCCGAGGTGCTCCTTCCCCCGATAACAAAAGTTACGCCGGAGAACAGGACGGCCGTTTTCCCTACGGGAGGAGATGCAGCAGTGTCAGAAATGCGCCGGGAGCAGGATTGGGCTCCGGTGCGCACAAGCTTCAGGCAGCATCTCTGCTCTGGAGCAACTCCTATTGATGCTACGTGAACAACATCGAGGAGTTATTTAAAGCACACCATGAAGCAGTACGCCTGGAAAATCTCTCTCTAAATGCTGTTTAAAATACCAGGTTATAGCAGGAGCATTGCTCGGCTCAGGTGCTCCAAGCACACCTGCCTCTGCAGGAGACGAGGACCCAGCTTTACACCACTGACATTAATTTTACTGACTTTTTTTTTTTTTTTTTTGCTGTTAGGAGTAGGAGAAATGATGCCCTGAATGCAGCCAGAACCCAGTTCTTTCTTTCCAGTTTCTACACAAACTTTTAAAAATAACCAACTATTGCACTTGATTTTCCAACCAGCAGCCAGTTAATGCAAAGCCGCCTTAAATCCAGGCAGCGAGAAATAAGGAAATAAATCACAACAATTCTTGCTGTCCGTATCACTGCTAAGCCAATTCTGCTGTTAATATGAACACACTTGGTAAGGTTTTGGGGGTATTTGGAGTATTATTTAAAATATTTAAATAAGGAGTTTCAGCAGACATGCCCGAGGTCCCCGTGCAACAACCGTGACCGTTAGCTTTGGAGTCGAGGACGGTGCTGCCCTACAGGCGCAGGATCACGAAAAGGGCAGAGCCTTCTCCATGGCAGACCCAGGACCACTTGCCTGCCCGCTGCGCGGGGGCCGATGCCGGCGAGGCGGGAGGGGCTGCTCCGCGCTTAGCAAATCACCACTTGCCGTTCCAGCTCCTCCAGCAATCTCCGCCTGATTAGACTTCAAGCCTATCGCTTTCTGCTCGCTACATTTATTTTATTACCTTTCGCTACGTGCTCGCGAGAGTTTGAGGGCCTGGTGAGTTTAATACTTGTTCCTGAAAGGCTTTGTCAGCAGCAGCTCCGGCAATCGCTGCTGGGATGGAGCTAGCTTGGCTTTCGAGTGCTCCTCAGTAGATCTGCAATGTGGTTTGAGTTGCAGTTTCTCTTCATACGGTTTTTAAATACCCTCTGCCTAGAATTTCTCTCTCCCATATAGCATTATTTTCCATAGTGCCAGGTGTTACGGACACCCCATCCCACGCCACTGCCAGGCAGAGTGCAACCGCAGTAACTGCTGTCCTTCAGCAGTAAAAATAACAGGTTTTACACAGCACGGGTCGATTCTTAGAATTAAAACCCACCACCCTTGCATTTAGCACACCCAATATGCAAGAAACAGATGCATAAGTACATAATTATTATCCTGTCAAATAAGTGTTCCTGCTGCCCACTGTGATTTCAACCCAAGATACTCACTTAGGTTTAAGTGGGAATTTGAAAGTATTAGTGAGGGCGCAGCAGGGGAGGGGTACAGGGCTCCAGACCGCAGAATCCTTCGATTTCAAGATTACACCAACAAAATGATGTTCTGAGACAATAAAAATTTTGACTTGCGTAAAGGCTCACTTCTCTCTTTCAAAATCCTTAGCGTTTGCTACGTACGATACCCAACACCAAAAATACACTCATTGGCCTTATATAGCCAGCATCACAAATAGCACCCTTTAGTATTGCACACAAGTACATTAAAGGGAGATTTACTGCTGCCTGCAATGCAATTAGCATTAGAACAAGCCAACTTTCTCAGCTTTTTTCAGCGATTTCCACATCCCATACGAGCCATTCACTTACCAGTCGACTGGGAAGCACTGCCAGCTCACTGGGGTCCATCACACAGAGGAATTCACATAATAGTAATACTCAGATCAAGGAGAATCATTCATCAAAAAAGAATCCGTATGCTGTCACCCCACGTATTTAGCACTTTCTTTAATGAAAGGCTCTGCAGCAGCAATGGAGATAAAGTTTTTGCTCAAGATTATTAATCGCGGGTATTTTGCCTGGCCCGGTTTCAGAAGCAGCAAACATACATCTTTTCAATCTATGTAATTACCAACGCTCTTCAAGCAACAAGCACTTTAGAGTACCTATAGATGTTTTCTTAGCTTAATGACATTGCACACTTTGGCAGAATCATTAATATCTTGCCAGCCTCATCTAACCTTTGAGCTGGGTGGAAAGTGGCCAAAGTACAGTGCTGCTTTGATTCCTCCGCAGCAGAACACGACAGCGATGCATCGCCCACTGCAATACATCCCCGCAGGTCCCGCCCTCAGGGAAACTGGGGGAACGCTGGCACAAAGCAAACACAAACCCCTGGTTTGATGGAAATTACAGTATTTTCCAGAGCTCAAAGGTTTGTTTTTCATGTCAGCTAGGCCTTAAAACAAATGAACTGCCCCGAAGAACCTCTCTCATCACGACTCTAACTTTCTTCAGATGCCCAATGAGGAGTTAAATAGTCAAATCAAATAGGTGAAAGAGCTGTCAGGTGGAGAGAGGAGGTCTTGCTGGGCCTCTGCGCTGTAGGAATAACAGAAATGCAATTTCCGGCAAGCCAGAAGTTTGATTTTGAAAATCAGTGTGTCAGAAGTTAATGCACCGACAGTTCTTGTCTGGGGAAAATTGCTTTCACGCATTAAACCGCTGGCTGTTACTCCCCGCTCCCAACACTTGCAAGCCAAGCCAACATCGAACATCATCTAGGGACAAAGAACCTAACACTTCAAGGAAGCTCAAACAAGCAATTATTACTTGTTTTAAGTGAGAACAAACTCACTGCCAACCTCATCAAGCAAATAGTTGCTCCCTACGTGCTGGGGACAACACACCGAGGTAGACCAAAGCTTTGCAACGTGCAACACCAAGGCTCTGCGCTTGATCCTGGCCCACGTTCCCGACAGCCCTGCTACACCGATACTCTCGTAGGGCTTTAACAAGCGCCCGTCAGGCACAGAAGCGTCCTTGCTCGCTCCATTCCTCTACTCCCTCTTGCCAACCTGGTCTACACATTCCTTCCACGATGGCTGCTCTGAGCCAGCTCTCTCTTCAGAGCTGCCCTACAGCTCCATCAAAACCAGACCCCTCTCCATGGCCAATTACTAAATTATTTAAAGATTTCATCCCGCACTGTAATATACACTTTGAATTCATTTCAAATTTTCAGCAGCCACGAGAGGAGGCACAGGCAGAAGAAACACATATTTACATCGTCCATAACAACTTCCATCCTCCTAGCTTTTGGCATCTCCCGTGTTAGCCCTTAAAGCCTTTTGCAGAGGTTTCCAACCGTTTTCAAATGCAGACTTGAAACTTCCCCAACCTACGCATACTGAATTTAGGACTGCCACCACTGGCTCTGGCTCTTCTTCGCTGCCTTTCAGGGTGCCCCCCAAAGCGGTCCGCAGACCTCCGCGGGCAGCCGGTCACCGATCAAACGCAGCTCTGAGCGAAGCAGGACCACCGTGCCCACCTCCACTAACTCAGGACAGCCTCGAGGACCAAGTGAGTCAGAAGGAAACAAATTTAACTTCCTCACACACTGTAAATGCGCAAGCCCACAGGCCTGAGGCTAAAAGTTGTGCGTCTGGGCAGACAGGGCCGATGTGCGATCTGTTATATGTACTGCCAAAGGTACCAGATAACGGACATCTATCTGTCTTGACAGCATATGTAGGAATATTTTAGTGATGAAAAGGGGAAATACAGACTCCAGCACACTCTTACCCATACAGAAGGCTTCTGCAGAAGTCCTGGAGGCTGCAGGGATGAGCTTTTATCACCACTGCCTGCAATAAGCCTACTTTGTGGACAGCAAAATTCATTCGGTAGTGCCATCCATCTACAGACTGTCACAAGCGCCCAAGTCTCTGCGAGGGTAAGTCAGCTGGCTGAGCCGCTTCCTCTCCTGCAAGTGTTTTTTTAATTGACTATGGAATTTGCAGATATTATTTTCAGAAAATACATCCTATCGATTATAATTACCCTCCTCGGAGATGCAATGGAAAGAATATTAAAACCATTAACGCTGATTTGGATTTTATTAGAGCCATTAGTGAAACGGCAAGCAGAGCGCCGTTGCTTCCCGAGCACCTCAACAGCTCCTAAGCGCCATAAATCATCTCATGGCACATTTGTTGCTGCTTCAGATACAGCCAGGAGTTGAGCAAAGAGAAAAAAATGGGAGGGGCAGGCTTCACGCAGCTGGGTGACGAGACTGGTCTAAGCATCTTTTAAATGAACCTTCTACGCATCAACTGCCTTCAGAGAAGATGTCGTTGCCATCTAACGCAACCCATTGGGCTTGTGCATCTCAAAAAGCAGGCTTGCAGGCAGCTCATCTGCCCAACTGCAGCTCCAGAAACAGCCATTTCACCCTCATTTGGGGAGAAAGAAGGAAACATCCTCCATTTCTAAACGTCATCTTCCCACAGGTACCTGGCCCATGTGAACCCTCCCAGAGCCACCAGACTGATGCAGCGTTAGGGACCCACGTCTTGAGAACAACCGCATGGCCAGGGCGGACAGACCCAAAGCCCAGCACCATCCAACCCAGCTGGCCCTGTGGTTCTCTCACCAGCATCATTTAACAGGGCTGCCGATGCCAAGCAGGAGTCACCAGCCTCTTCCCGAATGCTCCTGGTAGGAGCTTCTCAGCCACCGTTACCCCATCTGCAACCTGAGGAACCAGCCTTGGCCCTCACGTCTCGTTTGTGTTGTGTAATTGCATCTGGAAGCTTAACAGCAGCCATTCCCACACAATTAATATTCACTTCCTCTAACCTTCCCAGCAACTTGGGGCAGATCTCTGCATGTGCAGATGTGACTGAAGGTCCCTCTTCAGCTTAAACATTTTATTTAGTCCAGCTGCAGCCCTCCCGACTCCTCCTTGCATTTCAGCCCAGATCCTCCTCACCTAGAAAACCTCCTAAAACCAGGTTAGCGTTTCCTTAGAAGTTCAAATTTCCTTCTCCTGTAACTCCAGCCCCACCAACACCCCGCACCAAGGATTCAGCACAGGTCACTGCAGGCTTGCAAGGACTCAGCACAGGTCACTGCAGGCTCGCGGATCACCAGAAACCCCTGAAATCAGCTTTGGGTGCTGCCAGCCAGGGACAGGAGGCAGGGCTGGAGCGGGCAGGGTTCCTCTCCCAGCACCCAGCACCACGTCTGACCCGATGCTGAGGAGCGCAGCACCAACCAGGCAGCAAAGCTGAGGCCAGACGGAGCCGTGATGGGTCACTCCTGTCCCAGCACGGTGGCCTCTACCCCGCCTGCTCTTGGAGCATGATAAAAAGCAATTAAATATAGGTACCGAGGGCGGAAAGAACTCTCTATTCCTCTAACTTCACAGGAGTTGCTCAGGATTTTATTTTCCTTACTAGAACATCTACGCAGGATTCCTAGTAACATAAACCAGCCCAGGAAACACTTCCACTCAAAGCAGCATCTGCTTTCACATCTCATCCCTGGTGACGAGATCATTTTAGACTACACCAGCCAAAGCCTATAATACCGAAATTTCCCTTTTTCTAATATATTCTGCTAGCAGTTGGAGCAAGCTAGTCCATCTTCTCTGTAGTTGCTTCCTGGCTGGTTTCACTTCATGATTTTCATGTTTACAAACACTTGGGCTTCCAGCAGGGCAAGGCAAGGTTTTGTTATAAATAGCAAGATACTGAACCGCAGGAAAATGTCAAAGGCAGGAGAAAAAAAAAAAATAAAGAGAGAGATTGCTCTTCAATCTGATTTTAGTTAGCCTTGAAGGTATTGAGTCCCCGCAGCTTGTGGGGCATAGGTCTGGGTGCTAGAGACCCAGCCCAAACCGTGCGGGAGGGGACAGCGGTGCCATGGGGGGCATCAAACACCTCCTCCGAGCTGGCCAGGAGGTGAAATGCCCCTTCCCAGCAGGGTCTGGGCTGCTGCCGACAGCCCTCTCCCTTTGCCCCAGGTGGGAAATGGAAGGAGCAGAGCTGGAAAACCCCCTCCTCTTCCTCCTCTCTGTGCACCAGGGGAAAGGGAATCCCAGCATCGCAGGAGCAAAGACAAGGCTGGGAAAGCAAAGCAAAAGCCACCCTGTTCAGGTGCCTCCAGGACCTCTGGCTGGGTGGAAGGTTGAGGAAAAAGTCTCTCCGGGGCCACGCACGCTGGAAAACTCATGTCTGCAGAGCAGAAAACTCCAGTTGCTTCTGAGTCTAAGGGGACTGGCAGCTCAGCCCTACCCATGGGTGATGCTCTCCGGGCACTGGGCTCCTCAATGCCCAAACCTGGGTGCCCATCGCGGTTCAGACCGGCTCCGCGTGCTGCCGAGGAGCGCTCGGGCTGCACGGCACAAGCTACAAACCCCGACTCTTGGCAGGACAAGTCAGGACGTGAGGCAGACGTCAATGCCTTTTAGTGCCTTTGCGCTCGCAGGAGGGAACGGAAGGACGGCGGACGAAAATCCTTACAGAGGTGAACAGGCAAAATTCCTTAGGTGACACCTCACCTGGTTAAGCACATAGCCAGAGGCAAAGAGTTTCCAGAAAAGCAGATGCTGCCAGCAGCTCGGGCAGCAGGAGTTTATCAGATAACGCTGTAGAAATAAGCTCCCAAACCACAAAAACGAGTCTTTTTTTTTTTTTTTCTTTTTTTTTTAAATCCGAGTTTCTGCACAAATGACTGTAATTAAGGATGTTACCTGTCAGCTCTTCAGGGCACCAAGGCTACAATGTTCAGGCTTCGGAAAAAGCAACCTGCACAGCAGCTGTCCCACTCTTCTATCAGGCTATTTATCATATCCAGCCCCCACCCAGATTTCTCACCAATTAGTTGTAATTCAAGGATTTAGGGGGAAATCCCCACCTCCCTGCGCCAGATGACTTCACGGGAAGTAAGGGGATGGAATGCCTTTTAAAAAATAAAAAAAATAAATAAATAAAATCAGGCACGCCAGCGGCGAGGCCGCAGGGCGTGGGTGGTGAGGCACACATCTCTCATCACGTGTGTCATCACATCCGAGGACTCCTGCAGCGGTTTCAGGAGATTTTGTAGATTCCTTTTAATTCATACATTATGGAAGAGTCTCAGCCGGCGCGGTGCCACAGGCGCGTGTGCAGTGCTTGTTCATCTAACCGTCGCTGCGGCTTGCGTCTCAGAAGTTGCGTACAATTTCTAAAACACTCTGTAGATAACGCGATCGCACAACGATTTACAGGGTTTTCTGTAAAAACACGTCTGGGGGTTTCATCTCGGCTGACACCAGGTTCTCACCATCATCATCCCTTACCGAAGGGGAAGAACGTACACCCCTGGGCAGCCGCTGCCCCCAGCCAGCAGGAAGGCTGCTATTCCTCAGCCTCTCCGAGGGAAAACCACCTCGGAGGGCGGCCCAGCGGTGCCGGAGACACCTCGCTCCCGCCGGCCGGCACCGGCCGCTGCCCCATCCCCGGAGCCGCGGGGCCGGGCCGGCAGCGGGGCAGCCGCCCCTTCCCCGGAGCCGCTGCCCGAAGATGCTCCGGCAAAGTTACCTCCTCCGGCCTCCCGCTTCCCCGGCGGCGCCACCACCGCCGCCGCACCGGGGAGGGGGGTACCCCCGCCCCGAAGCGCGACCCCACGCCGCCCCAACGCCACCGGCTGCCGGTCCCGGGGGAGGACATCCCCCCTTCCCCCGCCCTCCCCGCCAAGCCCGGCTCCCCCCCGGCGGAGCCCCCCGCGGCCGCGGAGCCGGGCGGCGAGTCACCGCCCCGGGGCGAGCCGCGCCCGCCCGCCCGCCCGCTCCTCCTCCTCCGCCCTCCCGGCCCGACTCACCGAGGCGGGGTCGGCCCGCTGGCCGCGCTCCTGCTCCCGGCACTGCAGCCCCGCCAGGTGCCTCTCCAGGGCCGCCCAGTCCATGGCCGGCGGTTGCGGTTCCCGCGGGGGTTGCGCTCCGCCGCCCCGCCGCGCCCGCCGCCCGCCCGGTCCCGCCGCCCCGCCGCGCCGCCGCTCCTGCGGGGGCAGCGGCGGCGGACGCTGGTGCGGCCGCGGGCGGAGGGCGGCGGCGGCGGCGGGCGAGCCGCTCCGGCGGGCGGGCGCGGCGCGGCAGCGGGCATCGCCGGCGGGGCAGCGCGGCGGCTCCCGGCGCGCCGGCGGGGAGGGCAGGTAGCCCCCGTCCTCCTCCTCCTCCTCCTCCGAATCCTCCAGCGCCGCCAGGTCCAGGCTGCTGGGGGACGGCGAGGACTTGCCCTCCGAGCACGGCGTGGCTTTGCTGGAGTTGGACTCCGAGCTGGAGCGGCTGCTGCCGGCGTCGCTCCCTAAATCCATCCCATCCTCCCGGGAGTCCTGCCGGAGAGAAGCGAGAGGCTCCGCGTCAGACAAAAACGGCACCGGCCCTACCCGCCGGGCACACGGGGGAACCGCCGGCCCGGGGCGGGCCCCCCCCCCCCCGCCCCGCGCACCGGAGCCGCCGCTGCCGCGGGGCGGCCCCGGCCGGGAGGGCGGGAGGGCTGGAGGGAGGCGGCGGCCCCGCGGTCGCAGCGCCCCCCCCGCGGGCGGGAGCGGGCCGGGGAGCCGGGGCCGGGGGGGGGGCGGCGCTTCTCGCTGCAGCCGCGGGGGGAGCCGGGGCCGGAGGAGCCGGAGCCGGAGCCGGGGCAGCCGCCGCGGTGACGCCCGGCCCCTCCGCCCCGCTGCCTGCAGGCAGGGCCGGGCCTCCGCCCTTCAGGAGGTGGGGGGAAAGGCTGTTTTGCCGTACAAACACAGGTCTTTCGGGGCAAAGAAGAAAAAAAAAAAAAAAGGGGGGGGGGTTGGGGAAAGGGGGTGGGTGGCGTGTGGAGCCTTTTGCGTCAGGTTTAGGATGCCCGGGTTTGCGGGGGGGGGCTTCGTCGTTAATTCCCAGGCAAGTGGGATCCTCTGCCACGCACCCCGAGGGACGCGTACAGGCGCACGTTACAAATTACCACTTGTCACACTCCCCCATTTCTTTCCTTTTTTTTTTGGTAGTAAAGTAACTAGTTAAGAGTAGCCTATAAATAACTCTGCTAAAAAAACTCACCTAATTTATGTATTCTGGGTCACTGAAGCCAAGTTTAACATGCAAATGTTCTCATCCCCAAATTCATTTCAAGAAGACCTTTTAAGGTTGCGTGGCCGAAATGGAGAGCATTAATCACACAGAAGAGCGCCTTCAACGCGGTATTTGGGAGACACGGCAGCACCCGGCTGGCCTCTGAGCTTTGGGTGGCGGGTACCTACAGACCCAACCCAGAGGGAGAGCCAGCGACTAGTCGTAACTATAATTAAATTCAAACATTTAATTGGGTCGAGAGTTTATTTTTTTGGCAGAAATCGGGAAAGCCATGTACGAAACACATCCTTAAGGTTGCGTGGGGTTTAAAAATGTCCCGTTGCGTCGGATGGCGAGGGTGATGCCAAGCACCAATGCACGCCGGAGCGCGTACGTGGCACAGGCGGCGAGTGTGTTCGGGTCTGGCGTGGCAGCGCCGGGGGAATCCGTCCTCTGCGGTTCCCTGCTCCGGCGCTGCCAGTGCCCTGCCTGCACGCAGGCAGTCCAGCCTGGGTTTGTCAGTTCTTCCAAAGGGGGTAAAGGGAAAAGGGGAAGGAGGGAAACATCTGCAGCTGGTTAACTCCCGGGATTTTTGAAGTCGTTGCTATGCAGCTGTTCATCCGGAGGAGATTAGAGACCTGCACCGGAGGAGCGGGGGGAGGACATGCCTACTCTGCTGACTTACAAGTCTTATCCAACGTTCGTCTCTGGCAGCAGAGACTGAGTGCCGCGGAGGGTCACGATTTCAGTCCCAGGAACTCACGCAGGGTACTGAAAAACCAACACCGTGAGGCAGCCAGAAAAGAGATCGGCGTAACTTGTCAGGAGCCAGGGTACAGACTTGGGCTGAAATGTTTTAGGGTTCGCGGAGACACCCGCTTTTCTCCCATCTAAGCGTGTCCCGTGGGCTAGGAGACCCTGGCTCCTAGCCACAGCTTGGGAGGGATAAAATGGGACAACGATCCATGGCGAATGGTAATACGGCTTATTTGGCCTAGATGATATTAACCTCTCTGGTTAAGTGTCTCTGCCGGGTGCTTTCCAGGTTACTGGCACAGATTAACTCAAGTTACACTCATGTTAACCCAGGGCAGCCGTGTTCAAGGCTGCAGCCCTCCTCCCTGCTTGGTCCCTGCTTGCCTCCCCAGGCTGCCAGCCCTTGTGGTTGTGACTCATAAAATTAGTAACCGTGCAAAATGCAGTTTTCAAAATAATTCCAGCAAATGACAGGAGGGTGCAAGAGTTAAGCCTCAATCCTGGAAATGGATTATAGTGGCAAAAGTTTTTACCAGTCGCACACCTGTAAGGTTAGGAGGGGGATGGCATTTGACATACTTTGCAGGGAGTAATTCTTTATTTGAGTCTATTTTAACATTGCCACCACCCTAAGAAGCGAATATCTGCTGAGCAAAGCGGAGGAGCTGCCTCATTGGTTCCAGTCTGGCAGTGGCAGGCTGTGGAAAGCTTTATTTATAGGCTCTCACGGTGTGCCTGATTGATTAGGAAGATTTCTTTTCTTCAATGCGACGAGTGCATTGATAACATCTCATGGAAGATGAGAGCGCTCCCCTGCCCGCGTAGCCCATTGAATTTCCCAGTGCAGCACCAGTCCGCGGTGCCCGGAGGGGCACGATGCGGGTGGCAGCCACCTCCCATTGCAAATTTGCCTGTTCTGGATGGAATAAGACTCTTTCAGCCACTGTGACCATCGTTCAACCCACACAGTTGACTCAGTTGACTCCCCGGCACTGCTTTTCCATACTGCCAGACCTCGCAAATACCTGCCTGCCGCCCTGTCTTCAAACGATGGCGTTCTCTCACGAGGTTAACAAGAATACATGTGTTTGATGATTTTCTAAGTTTCTCTCTTTTTTTTTTTAAACTCTCTTTTCCGTGCAAATACAATCATTTTTAGTCTTGTAGTAAGCCCTCTACATTTCTAATTATATATGGAGAGTCTATTTCCACTCGACCCTTCACAAGAAGAAACCAGCTATTGTTATTCAAAACACATATGTAATTTATCTCTTTTACAAGCCTACATCAAATAGGTTGCTTCTCCAACGCAATGAAAAACTTGAAATTCATATGAATTTTAAGGGTGAAGAGTGTGAACACAAGCCCTTGTAGATGAAAGAACGCGCTTTACAGTTATTCAGTGCAAAGGAGGTTTTAATACAAACAAGGCTTGTTAAGTTTATTCTGAAACAGAAATATATCGTAAAAATAAGATACTTACTACTTTCATTGGATGAATGCAAGGCCGTTTTAAAAGCCAATTTGCTTATTATCATAAGCTATTAAATTTATTTCATTTTACCATTTTGGCACCACTCTAACCCCATTTGAAAATGCGTTTCATGTGCGCGCTCTCTCTCTCTCTCTCATGCCAAATTGCAGAATCTTTTGGGTCAGGGAAGGAGGAAGGTAAGGAGACAGCAAAGTCACAACCACCCTTAAGCTGCCTCTTTCTCCTGGCCTTCACAGACATCATCCAAATCCAGAAGTACGAGAACATCTCCGCCAGCTGGGTCTTCATCTCACCTACCATTCAGCACCCTCACCTCCACCCGGAGCTCCCAAACCCTAAGCAGCCCCGCACAGGACACGCTGTCCGATGCAGGTATTGAGACAGAAGACCCTGTAGACCATCTGCCCCGGCACACTGGGGAGTTCCTGGCATCAATCAGTCCTCAGATAATTACTCAAGGCAGCAGCCAGTGATGGACTGAAGCACAGTCTGTAGCGGACGCTGACATTTGATCTGATATTTTTTAACCAAATGCTTTTGGATTGTAACTTTTTTAAAAGTTTGGATTTTTCCCAGCTTTGGAAGTCTGTCTTTCCTGCCAGGCTCATTGATTTAGTCTCTCCTCTCCTCGAGGAGCCCCAGTCAGAGGATCTCCAGGTGGGCTAGTTTATTTTGGGCTGCGTTTTAAGGGAAGAGGACAAAACCACGTCCTGTGGGTACTCTGAGTTGAAACTGGATTGTGTTCCTCATAGCAAACAGGTTTGCAGCTCATACCTGTGCAACCAGGAGCCCACTGAGAGCCCCAAACTAGACCCATAATTGGTCCAAGGAAACCCTAAAGGTCTGGCTGGGGTTTCCGGAGGGATTTCTCTTAAATCGACTTCCATGCAGAGCTGACCGCTGTCATTATGCAGGTGGGGACTTGTCAGGGAAATGACGCTGACCTACCTGCCCCGGGATAGTACAGGAAAGCATAGTTTCCTCCAAACACAAAGAATTTATGCTTCCTACCACCCCTAAACAGGAAAAGGATTGCACTGAGATCAATGCACATTTCCTTTTCCTGGTACAAGCACTCTGTAAGTATTTCTGGGTTTTGTCACCCTGTGGGCAGGAGAAAGGCTGTCAGCATTTGCCTGGAGCCTGCACTGGACCCCAACACACATACACAAGTGAGCGTAGGCTTCCAAAAACCGGATGGCCAATATATTCCCTGGCCCCTAAACCGGCCATTTTTATTCAGGAGCTTTTTTTTACTCATTCCTCTTCTAGAAAAGTTTTCTGCCACACATTTCATGGGTCTGTCCTTGCTGAACTCGCTGTGGAGGTATTCTAATCTTTCATTACAAATAATGCATCTGCCAGCTTTTGCATAAGGCGTAAGCCAAGTGCAATAGCTGTGGTTTCTTCTTCCCAAGCCTGCAGGAGCCAGAAGGGTCCCTGGCTTCATTCACGTCACTGCCTTAATTCTGAGGCATCTTTAAAATATCTGCCCTGGTAAATATTCGCCGTCCCAGGAACCACAGCTCTCCCCAACGTGCCATGGCCCTGCTCCGGCACCGTCTGGGGGAGGAGGAGGAGGAGGAGGGAAGAGAGCCCACAAGCTGCCTCCATCTGGGACATCCCTCAGCAGCACCATCCCTTGCACACCCCCCAGCTTCTCCCCACAGCTCAGGATGGGCATTATGCCATTTCCAAGGAAAAAAAAAAAAACAAACCTGCTTTTTTTGGTGTGGAGGAGAGCCTGGTTCTGTCCTGCCTGCAGCACACAGATACCATGGTGACAGACACCTTCCAACATTACGAAAGCAAACAGGAACTCATGAATTCATGTTTTAAGGCCAAATTATATATAGGAGCAACACACGCATGACATCTGTTGCTGTTTCCTATTAGTACCCTTTGCTTGATTAATTTCCCGCAGCCAGCCTAGCCCCCAGCTAGTGCTGGGAGGAACCGCTCACGCTTTCTAAGCTCTATTGGAGAGATTTAACTAACTCCTGTGCAAGGCAGCCCTGGCCTGCTGCCTGGCCAAGCCGTGCCGAGCTGTGCCAACCTCCCACACACGTCTTGCAGCGCGTGGGAGAGAGCAGGACAAGCCACGCCAAGGTCCCACCACCAGCTACCGGAGGGGCCGGGGACGACTGCGGGAGGATGGAGCCACAACATGGGGACGTTGGAGTATTGTCCTCATCGTGTTCAGCTGCAGTTGGTGTTACTTAGCTATTTTCCCAGGTGACGCTGAGAGTCCCAGATACAACCGAGCTGGCAGATTGGTGCCTCTAAAATAATTTCCGCAGCCATCAGAGTAGGCAGGGGAATGAAAAAAAGGTCAAATTTAAGCTCGAATGCTGCTGGGAAAAGGAATGTATCACTCATACAGAAGTGATGACTATAATGCGTTTATAAATATACCCGTGCAAGAGGTGCTATTCCCTCCCTCAGCTGTCCTCAGTGCTGCCTGCCGCAGGCAGTACCCGCGCCTCTGCCATCTCCTGCTCACCCGTGCAGCCGGGCACCGATGCTTTGGTTTATTTTTTACCTGCTCTAACTTTTCTTATACTGAGCACAAGGTCTCACCTGTAAGATTTTCCCACCTCATAGGATTTCTGCTGTTCTGGGAGCAGCCGTGATCAAACCTAACCAGGGCTTCTTGCACCATCTTGTCCCAAGTGAAGGAGAGGAGGCTCCAGCGCTCTCCACACCCCAGGGCGCTGGGATGGGATTTGGCTCAGCACTTTGGTTTCAGGGAGCGTTTGAGCCTCATTTAAGTGCTGTGTGACCTCTGGGGCTGGTAGCGTACATCTCCACCCAGTAAATAAAACCAGAAAAGGAAGAAAACTAGATTGCTTTGGCTTGAGAGTAGCAGGAGAAGAGCCTCGTGATAAAAATGCTTGAAAATGGTCCACAGATCAGATCAGAAATTCTGCGATCCCTTCAGAAGGATAAATATTTTGGAAGAGTGGGTGCACATCCAGACCGCTGCCGCAGCTCTGGCTCCAGCCCTGTACAGTGTGGTCCTCAACTCCTTCACAAACTTTTAAAAGCTTGAGCAGCCAAATGCCCTTGTGTGCTGCTGACTCACCACATTCGGTATAAACTTGGCGTTGCATCTGGTATTTCAACTTTTTTTTTTTACTGATTTACTACTGCTTATTCATACATAAAGGGTCATCTCCTCTCTAAAAATCACAAATAACATCTTGCAGTCCCTGCACACTCAGATTATCCCTATCACAGGTCACAATCCCGACAGTTTGGCTTCAGGACTTAGGAGCACAAGGATGCTGCATTGCTCCACATTTCCCAGCCAGCCCTGTGCATCCCTGCAACTGAGACTCCAGTAACAAACCAAACACTCACCGCCCCTGAAACGCACAAAATAACGCCATTTCGTTTAAAAATTAACAGGGTGGGACACTCGCCTGCAGCCCAGCGGGGTGCAGACATGGGGTCTGGCCGGCAGCATCCCTCCCGGGGCAGCTGCAGCCTCCCGTGGCATTGCTGGAGGGCACGGCACAGGGCAGCTTAGGTGGCTGCAAGCAAAACCTTTGCGGGAATTGTTTTTGTACGTTGCCATTTGGATTTGCAGGTTTAACTATTTAAATTTAGCAAATTAATCCTTTGCTTAATTTAGAGGGGGGATAAGGGGGAAGGGAAATCGCACAAGGCAGCAAGAGTCTGTGTGATTACGCTCTCATTAAAGCTCTTCTGCTGGCAGAGGAGGTAACGGAGGTGGAGGAGAGGGATAACGGCAGCATCTCAAAACTAATCCCCTCATAGGTCGTGTTCATCTTTTTTGGCTCTGGCAGGCCCCAGTTCCCCATACTGGGATTCAATTTTTACAGCAAGAGCAGCTGCTGGGATGGCTCGTGCCCTGCCAGGGCTTCCCCAGCTCCCTCGCCGAGGCTCGGAGAAGCCCAGACCTCCTGCAGGTCTTCCCCACACCACCGGGGTCACAGCACAATGGCCGTGTCGATACCGCTGCGGCAATATAAGGGCTGCAAAAATGGCTGTTGCTGGTGTCCTAACACACCTGCAAGGACCGCTTTGTCTCCTATCCTTTGTACAAATTGGAGAATAAAAAAGATGGTCCTGCCCAAACTGGTTTTCCTCTAAATAATTTGCTACAGGGTGGAGGATGAATGAACCAAGTGGAAGGAAAGGGGCGAGCTTTTTAAACAACCTTTCTTACATATCTTATTTAACTCTTTTTATATGCATCTCTGACCAAACTCAATGACAAATTCACATTCTGACATCTGGGGAATACTCAAAAAGATAACGGTGGGGAAGGAAGAAGAAAGGGTACACCTCTGTTTTCAGAGGCACTCACCACGCCTTTCTGCTTCTCAGTGGCTTATGAAGGAGAAAACAAGGAAGGAAAAAATCCCCTTAAATTAAATTTTTTTCTTGACCATTTTAATAGGGTAGAACAGAAAAGGGCTGAAATCTCTTGACATCTGTCATTCAGGAGACCAAAGCGGCCAGTCAGGATAACTAATTTTATTCCCAAACACTGTGAAATGTGCTGATACACACACCAGAGGGTTTATCACTGCTTCGGCAAGGTGGGGATTACCACCTGAATATATTTAAACTGAAATTATGCTGACATCAGTAGGAAGTGAATACTGCCTCATTGCTTTAACAAAGGTGCACTAAAGGAAATTACCAAAAAGTACCCTTCAAGGAGTAAACGGGTTGCAATTCAGTTATTACCAGTCCTGTGCTGGCATTCCCCAAGGACTGCTTGGATGATGGTTATCTCCTGATGAAGAGTTCTGCTTATCCCTTCTCCTTCGACTCCTCCTGGTGTGGATGTCCATCTCCTCCACCTTGCCCTGGCCGTGCCCATCGCCTCCAGCACGGCACCACCCAACGCACCCCACTGTCCCGCTGCCCTCGGGGGGCACACGTGGCATCTTGGGGACCGGGACCGGGAAGCTGAGATGGGTTGATGCAGATGTGCTTGGTACCTTAGGAAACCTGATTATCATCCCTCCTCCTCCTCTCAACCAAGCCAGAAATACGCCTGCTATCCCATATTTTTCCAACCAGGACACATTGCTGGGGTTCACCGACACTCGGGGAGGTTGTGAATTCCTCTTTCCTTCTGTTATCCATCCTGCAGGGGCTGCTTTCCCTGTGACAGTTCCCGTCTACAGGCACAGGAGGGCCAGTAAAACGCTTAGGGTAAACAAAAAGCAAGGTCAATAGGGATCCTCCTTATCTGTCAAAAGGCCTCTGGAATTTGGTGTAATCATCAAGGCTGTGGAAAAAAAAAAATGCCCTTTTATAAACTGGTTTTGCAGGCACGTGGGTAAAGAATGCAAGTACGGAAATAGCTGAAATATTTCAAATGCACGAGTCTGCATCTTAATATTTATGTTGGTTAGTCTAAACACATTAACTCACAAATTTCAACGTGTGCAGAGAAGGTTGTGCAGTGTTTCTGCACAGAAACCCCTCCTGCTCGCGAACCTTTGGGCATAACCGCTGCTGCCCTGAAGAGAGAGGTGTGGGGCGAGGGCAGCGGGTCCAAGGCGCAGGATGAGGGCAGCGGGAGCCAGCAGAGGAATCGGCCCCTTAATTAGGCTTCAACGAGGAGAGCGGTATCTGCCTTGGGGGTCTCTAGTTACTGTAGCTGGGGTTTGAAGGTAACTACTAACAAAACCAGGGAGGACAGTGCTCAGCTCCATCAGTATTGCAGCAGATTTCGTCCCAGCTGGCTGAGCTGAAGCTGGTAACATTTAGAGCAAGAACCAATGTTCAGGAATTTCTCCCAACTTTCTGCTGCACTCCAGGTGATTCAGCCCACTGCCTGATTTAGGGCTGAGAATTTTTTTCTGGGACCGTAAATATCTGATAGTGAATCATTTCTTGCCCAAACCTATGAAACGAGAGTCACAGGAAATGCTTTGGAAAAATAAAGTTAGGATATTCTTTACACAGTCATGCAATCTCTTCCCAAGCGTAATGTTTACCAAGAAGTTCTACCATCCTTTCACCACTCTCTTCTGTTCAGTTCAGCTTGGGGGTGGATTCAGGTTACACATAAATAGGCCCAGCCTAAAGCAGCCAGTCTGGGACGCGGAGGGAACCTATGCGCTGGGAGAGGGGAAGGTGCAATTACTGCTGAAAGAGATATTGCCGCAGGTGTCCTTCAAAGGGTGGGATTGGGTTCCATCAATCTGCTCAATTACCAGTTCATTTTGAGCCTACAACTGTTGCTGATTGCCAGTGTCCAGTCAAGGGCAATTATCTTTTGTTATTTCTTTGTCCCTGCATCTTTACGAGGCCATACGCATTTAGATGCAGTTCAGGTTTACAGGAGTACATACTGCTGCTTTGCTTTCCTCTAATGATTTATGATATGCTTAATACAGCCGTTCACAGCAATGCAATATTAACATAACAGCTCAATAAACAGACTAAGGATGAACTGTTCTTGGTTTGTTGGGTTTATTTTTGTCTAAATTTCAGGGACGAGACTGAACTCCCTGCACTGCCTTCTCCTCCACAGCTTTTCCTATCGTTTATTTCACTAAAGGCAGCACAGTGCTGGGTGACATGGGGATACCACCCCCCCAGCCCCCCGCCTTTGCTCTCCTTTCTGCTTTGGCTGATGAGACCTGCCTTTGCAAGGCTATCGCCGAGACCACCGACCCATTTTTTGTGGTCTGGGGCAGAGCCAGCAGCCTCCCCCAGCATCTCCCTGGCGTTATCCCTGAAACCTGGCTCGGGGTGCTGCGCCCGTGGGGCAGCCCCATAGCAGCAGGGGCAACGTGGGAGCCCAAAGAGGGAGCAAAGGATGTCAGAACCCGCAGCTGCACGGTCACAGCTTCCTTTCAAGCACCAAAGGAGAATTGCTTTGCAAAATATATGTGCATGCATAACAGCCGCCTGTTAGAGGGCAAATTTCCGTTAGGAAGCTTTCCCTCCGTCATCCCTTGGGTTGCAGAAGACTAAACAGATTGCAGATACGGAAAGGCCAGGAAAGCCTTATCTGTTATCACACCTCACAGCTCTGCACTCATTCAAAGCCTGATTGCTGGCTTTTTACCCACTTGGTTTTGCAAAACATACCAAAGAGCCAATGGCCATAGATTTCTAATGTACCACATTAGGAATCTGGTCACCCATCACTGGGAAGTATTTTGGTACTCATCTGTATTCAAAGTAAGAAACGTAACTTCAAAAAACCTCCAAACCCCCACAGGACACGCAAAACCAGGGAAAATAAAATATGTAACTACAGCAAATGTAGCTGCGAGGAAACAAGCCCTCTTCCCTGATGATGAATTATACTTCGCTTGCAACAGATGCAGCTCTTTATATTTGTTTTCTGCATAAATCTACATATTAGCCTGAAAGCAACTGTACGTGCTTTGTCTTGCCTTGGTTCCATCACTCACTGCTCTTTTCAGCTGGTTGCCTTCGAGTGCTGGGCTGGGGCCTCCGAGCGCAGCTTTGCTCCGGCAAACAGACCTGTTTCCTGGCTTTTCCAGCCCCGAAATCGCAACGAGGGAGCGAGGGGACATAGACCACGTAGTGACCTTGCCGCATGCGCTGCAGGGATTGCGGCCTTTCTTCTTCCCTTGGCCATCGGTTCCTGCCGATGGGGATGGCATCTCCCCAGCCCCGAGCGACGGGCAGAGCCCTAGGGCTTATGGCACCCAAGAAAACGTGGAGGGACAGGCCGGGGTGGGTGCCGTGCCTGTGCGACCCAGCGCCAGAGATGGGAGCTGCTGCGAGAGCCACGGGCCTTGTTCTGCAATTTGATTAATATCGTCTCTAATTTATGGCGTGATGCCAACCGGACAGGCTTCCCTGGAGCTGGGATGACCGGTGAGGATGGCTGTTGGCGTAACGCAGCTGCGGCGTGGCTGGCAGCAAATCCCCAGCACAGACGGGCAATGGGTTTGCCCGAGGAGCCTTATTCCCTAAGAAAAGATGGAAGTGGGAGCATGCATGGGGTGCCGGTGATGGGAGGAATATTCTGCAATCCCAGCCAGAAAAGGTGAAAAGGATAGGTACCAAATATAATTATCTTATTAAATGGTGAGCCCATTTTTTCAGCTTTTCTTAATCTTGTTTAACGCTATTGGTGTCAAGTTAAATTATTTTTAATTGTTTTTACAAAATGCATCTGATGAATTTATGGTTTTCTCTATAGAATCTCCTGGAACATAATTCTCTGAGAGAATTTATTTTCCTCTCCTCTAAGGAGTCTTATTTAATATCTGTGTGCTGGAAATTGAAGCGACGAAGCAAGTAAACAATTACTGCAGCGTATCATTAATGAGAGCAGCCTTGTCCTACAGCCAGGGTGAGCATCCGTCCCCTCGTAGGCGAGAGCCTTGCTTGTTTTGCTCCTTCCCAGGATCCTGTCTGTGCTTGCCAGCCTAAGCAGCTCCTGCTTTCCGGGAGCCTGTCCCCTCCCCTGGGGAAGGCTCAGGGGTAATCTTTACTGGTGCTGGTGGGAGGGAAGATGCCTCTGTCCCACCAAGGGGTTACTGGGTGGGCACTCGGGTAAAAGCCAGGTGAAGTGCAGGATGGCTTTGAGGCTGAATTTAACAACTGAAACAAACCTCTGCCCATTTTATAGGGTGAAAGCATTGCCTATGAGCGGCTATGGGGCGTAGGAAAGCGTGCAGGGAAGTCACCAGCAGTGGCGACAGCAGAGAGGACGTGGGTACCAACAGTCCCCACTCCCTCTGGTCCTGTAAAGCCATTTTCCATCGCAGAGGATGGATACAGAAACTCTTGCCGAAGGGGGTTTAAATAGGGAGTGGTAAGCTCTCACAGGCAGGGCTAGAGGCTGGGGGGTTTTGGAGGGTCCCAGGCCTGTGACACAGCCACCCCGCCTGGATGGAGCATCTGCTCAACCTCTCCTCTTGTGCGTGGCATCAGGCCAAAGCCATTTCCATGGCAGAAAGGCCTCTACCATTTGCAGGGACAGAGAAACATGCTTTTTTTTTTTTTTCCTCCCATGGAACACCAAAAATCGAAAATCTCTGCTTCTGAAAGCTCTCATTATAGAGCAGCAGGTCAGAGGGATGCTGCTGAACTCGGCACACAAATGCTGGGGTAGGACAGCAAAAAATAGAAAGCAAATTGCCATGACCTATTACTCTAGAGAGAAGATCTATTTCTGATACATGCACTATTTAAACAGAGGTATTGCTAGCTAGTCTCAGGCTGTAACCCACTTAGGCAAAGCTTCAGGCATAAAGCAATGTCATTGCCAGCTCCTGGCTGCTTATTCACCAGTGACACACTGGCACGACGCAGCAGGACGGAACAAGACTGATCTACGTTATCACAGAGGGAACAACGTGGTACATATTAAAAGGCTGGATTATTGGTGCACAGGGATAATTTCGAGGTCTTTAGGCTATAGCTCTGGCAGGTTGCGGGCCGTTACTGTGAGCTCTGGGATGGGAAAGCAGATCCTCGCCAGTACTGGGGACAGGGAGCCGGAGGCTGCAAGAAGATATTCAGGGGACACCGCCATGGCCAACACGTGCTATGTACACTCAATGGCATGCTGCCTTCTGCATAAGGTAACGGTGACAGGTAATACAGTCCTTTATCTGAGTCCATGGGGCAAGAGAAGGTCTCCTGCCTGCAGCCACGAAGAGGATTATCACTGACATAAGCTCTCGGTATTCCCCGATCCAAGCCCTGTGACGCAGTGAAGAAAAAAACCTCTCAGTATGATGGAGAGAGATGTTATTGCTGAAGGCATCTCCCCTAGTCCTATTCCCAGCAAGGCTTCAAGGTGTAGACTGAAAACTGAGAGACAGGTACTGGTATTTTGGCTCAGCAATTGGCATTGGGGTTATGCTGTGTCTAATAAGAGAGGCTGGCTCCCAAACAGAGGCAGATTCAGTTCCCTACAGTCATTGCAGGATAATATCTTGAATAAACCAACTGTATCTATTTAAATGCCTTAACAAGCAACATACCAAGCGCAAGAGTTCAGAAGAAGTGGTAGATTTAATCCAGCTCTTGAGAGCTTTATCTGTTTATTTTACAGGACCCTTGCAAGGCAGAAACGCCATCTCCAGCTATTCCTAAACTGCAAAGTGGGTGGGTTGGGTATTTCTGACAGTGCTGCAAGAAAGCGTGGGACCAACGTTTGCATTTCTCTGCAAGAAAGCCGGGTAGCAGAGCTAAGGCACAGAAGTACCTTTCAGCAGGGTAAAGTCCGATCCTCCATTATAGGGAAGAAAAAACCTGAAGTTAACTCCCAGGACCGATCCAGACTATATAAAAGGTAGGGCAGTGTCGCACATCACTGCCATGGATGTTTATGTCCCCATGGCCTGTACTGCAGCCTGGGCTCCAGCAACGGCCTCGTGCCACTGGTTTTCCCACTGGAACTGGAAGTCGGTGAAACAGAAAGTGAATAATCCTCTTAGCGGGGCTGGCGCCGGCTGCCGTCGCCCGCGCTGCGCTCCAATTAACGCCAGTGGCTAAGCCTCGCCGGAGGTTTTGTTATTAATTACGGGAGGGAGGGAGAATTGAGCATGCTTAGTGCATGGCTGCTTGGGCTGGGAGAAAGGAGATGCCCTAAAATAACTCACAGGGAAAAAAAAAATTAATGCCTTGAAAGTGGCAGTGAATCAGCACCATCCCCACGACAGAGGACAGACCCCTCCAGCCACTCCAGCATGGTGGGGACTGGTCCCCAGTGCCTCTGCTCGTGCTGGGGCTCACCACAGACACCCCCATAAACCAGGGCCTGGGACACACTCCTCAAAGCCCAGAGCTGCTTTTACCTGGGGCCGGCGGGTCTGGAAATGGCCCCGGGGTGTTGCCTTTGCCCCAAGAGCTGGCGGTGTGACTGGAGCTTAGCTTTCGCTTTGCCCCCCAAACCGAATCCCTTTCCCATCCATGGCGTCAAACCCTCCACAAAATACAGCCCAAGCGTTGCTTCTATGTCGACTGGATTTTTAAATTGGAAGCTAACCCTTGTCGCTTTTCCAAGTTGACATTTAATCTACAGTTATTCTTTCAAACAGAGGGTTGCAGAGTACTTCGATTTGTGTGAATGCGATTTCTGGGGTGTCGAAGTTGCACTGCTCTCAAAGGAAAATCTTCAGAATGTTTGCTTCTTTTAAACACAGAATTCCATAGTTTTCAATTATTTTCCTTCTGGGAAAAAGCAAGAAGCCTCCCCCAAACAGGCATAGAGATGGGACTGGAGCCGTAGTATCCTTCGCTCCCTCCCTCCAGCCCAGCCAGGGAGAGGGACCCATCGCACCCAGCCCGGCTGCCACCCAGCTGGTCTCACCCTGCCCTGTGCCCCAGGCGCTCTTATCGTTCTTGAATAACTCATTTATAAGTTTTAGCACACTTGATAGCTTTTCCATTTAACAGTGAAAACCCGTAAGTAATGAATGTACTTAAGATAAAAGAGGCCAGCTATGTTAAATCGGGAATTGCTTCTGTAGGCACAAACCAGTGCTTTCCATTGGACTGCCAGAAAAAATTTTGTCTGTCTCTAAAGGGGCACAATGCTTAAAAATAGTCTGCTTTGTCCCAAATGCTTTTTAAGAGAGCTTAAGATTGTTACATGCCATAGGAGGAGATTTTTCCCTCTTCTGCTTTGGGTATTTTGCAGCTCTGTGGGCAGAGGTAAATGGGAATATTGCTGGCACCCAAGAAAGTGCAATTCTGACAGCCCAGGGTTTGCTACGGTGCAGAGGATTGCTCCAGGCTGCCCAGCTATGACGACACGGATGCCCTGCAAGGATGGCTGAAGAAAGCACTTCTTTCCAGAAGCTGCTTTTCCCATATTTCCCATGCCTGGAGGCTCTGGGAGAAAAACCAGACCAATGCAGGAGGGTGGGCAGGCGTGCTTGCCTGGGGCAGGTCTGCCTGCAGCTCCTTGCGCAGGCAGCTTCCTCCCCTTATCACATTCGTCGAAACAAAAAGCGTGTAACTCTTACGTTGCAACACAATTGGAAAGAGATTAGTCTCAGAACGAGATTAGGGGAGCTATTAATTGAATGGGAATTAATAAGTGTGCAGCTCTTGGATGCTGGGGGCTGGAGAAAATTAAAATAACTCTTGCAGGGTTGGGAGGAAAAACCCCTTCAAGGCTGAGGCAAGACAGACAGACAGACAGCACGCGACACCGGGCTCTTCCCATTTCAAGAGTACAAGCTTATTAGCGTGGTTGTATGCTCAGTGCTCCTCGGGATCCCATTTAAGGAGGTCAGAGACAGAGGTGGACAGCAATAGCTGCCTACAGATCCAATTAGGAACGACTTTTACAGCCACGTCCTTTTCATTTTTGCCATGGTTATTAATGGCTCTGGACAGACCTAGGGTGGATGGAGGAACATCGCCCTCCTCCTGCCCCAGACACGGCTCCCTTGGGGCTGGAGCCACGTGGAGCTGGGGGGGACCTGCTCCCCGGGGCTGGCAGCGGAGCTGGCTCTCGGCTTGGGCGGAGGGAGCATGGCATCTTCTCCCTCTTCACCCTAGGCATGATATCCTCAGCAGTGGCATCGATGGTCTGCCCTGGGGGCCCTCCAGCACCCCCCCCAGGGATGCCAACCACAGCTGAGGAGCAACAGCCGGCCCCTTCTACAGCTCTCCTGCTCTAGAAAATGCTTGACAAATGTCGGTTCCTCTGTGCCCTTATCTCTGGAAAAGGGGACAAAGCAGGAGCAGGGACAAGTCATGCTGTCAGGAGCCCGAGAAATGCCATTTCCCCAGAATACACGTCAGGTTTGCAGAGACACAGGGCCAGAGCTCGGTTTTGCAGCCTCTACCCCTCGGGCTTTTGCCCAAATACACCCCAGGAGCCCCCGTGTTTCTGCAGGTTGTGTGCACGCAGCTTTTCAGGGATCACACACGGAGAGCAGTGACATGCAGGCTGCTTCCTGAGGGTACACGTGATTTTTCCAGGCAGTAGGTAAGTACAGCATTGCTTCTCTGTCGTGCACAGCTCTGGCATGGCTCCGTCTCAAAGGGCTGTTTCCTCTCCTCCCTGCACGAGTTATTCTAATTTTCCCTGGTTGTGGAGGGCTGGCCATGCTGGGGGCTCCCGCTGGCTTCCCCACGCCGGGCAGAGGCCAGCGGTGCACAGCACAGACAGAATCATTTTCACCGTGAGCGAGATTGGAGCCATGTTTTCCAATCATGAATTTCGCTCAAAATGGTCCATCCGTTACTGAGAGTGTGGTTATGTGAACACGTCTTGTCTGAGTCATTAAAATGAATTAAATATCACTCCTATGGCTCTTGGCAGAGTGGCCAGCAGTACCGATACGCAGGGTTTTCCCACGGGACCTCAGCTGCTCTGAAGCTGTGGCTCCTCTGAGACACTAAAATCCCAATTTACTTATTTTTCTTTTTAAGAGCCCCGAGCGTTAATACCCTGCTGAAAGGAGCCAAATGCACACCTTGTCAAAACCTCTTTATAACAAACCCAAAGGAAAGCAGGCGGGATGCTGCCTGCCCAGCACCCCCCAAACCTGGGCTGGACACCCCCTCTCCGGGGCAGGGCTCGCTTCTCTGCGGCCATCCCCGTGCCATCAATACAGTACGGATGAAGCGCAGCCGTGAGATACAGCGTATGCACCGAGCGGCTCCTTCCCTCCCGTGGCGGGGAAATGGGAGTTTCCCCTGGTGCAGAGCAGCACCTGAAGCCAGAGCCCCCTGTAAGAGACACAGGGAGGGACCCCCAGAGCTGGGGCTGTGCTGCAGAGGGGCTGCACCCCCCCGCCATCCTCCAGGGACCCCCACGGCCCCCAGCTGTGGGCTCCCGCCTGCCTCCCGCTCCTCTCTGCACGCCTACCACTGGGGCAGCTGCTTGTTTCAAGATGCTGAGTCACAAACACAGTCAAACACCAAAAATCACTGTATTATCTGCAGCCCCTCGCACTTGGGAATTGCAGGCAGATTTTTGCCTGTCCGAGCAGAACGTGTTGCAAGGACACATCCAGGTCCCAAAAGGCTCCTGTGAGGCAATTAGATGCTTGCAGGGTCTCATTTACACCCACAAATTGTGCTGGAATAACTTCCTTTAAACAGTCTTGGCTGCCAGACACACAAGCTAGCTTAAGGTCACACCAAGAAACCTGTCAACTGCCCTTGTTATACACTTTAAGAAAAAAACAGTCCACGTAAAATTCATCAGGTAAATCAAGTAAGGTTAAAAATATTGACTTAGGATGAATCAGGATCTCTCTCAAGGATTCAGTAGCCGTTGTAGGTGTTGCTATTGCAGATTAATATAAGACGCACCCACGAACATTTCAGGCTGCTGAATGGCAGACTGGGAGTTGCAATACATTTGATTATGCAAAGCACTAGCTAATACATTTTGCTGCATGTCCCCTAACATCTTTGCAAGCTACTGAAAAGCATTAAGAGATGTGCTCAGGAATCAGAAACACTGAAGTTCTTTACTATCCTTTAGCTTTCTCCCCAGTGCCTATAGAAATCCTGCTGTGTCGGAGCTCGTTCAGACAAGGTACGGGATTTTTTTTCACAGGTACCCACGTTATACCGAAAGGGCTCAAGTCCCGATTTTCCTATGGCATTACAGTTTGCGACACTATCTGTAAGGTGGCGAGGCAGATGGGCTGTTGTGCTCTCAGGCATTCAGACTGGGCATTAGTTAAAGGGTCTGTCTCCCGAACTGTGTTTCTACAGAGGTGACTAAAAAAAAAAAAGAGACCGGCCAGCGTGAAAGCATCCGATTTGCAGTGTACTCACATTCATCTTCCACCTCGGGCTCCTCTTTCAAGCCATTTTGTGAGAGATCCCAGGCACTTCTCGGGCCAGGCAGAGCCCCGCGCTGGCTGCCTATAGCTCTGCTCCCTCCTTCCCCTGCCCGCCGGTGGCCATTCCTCCGGGACTTGCCAGTTGAGTTGAAAAATAGACTTCTAATTCATTTGGCATCAAAGATTCCGGCTTAACTCTTGCCAGCAGCTGTCATGTCCCACCGAAGGAGCTGCGGTGCCAATCGCTTCCAGTATAATCTCCTCTCCGAACGACTAGATGATGCTTTAACTCGTCTTAACGCTCTGGATGGATGGAGATCTCTGCAACGCCGGGAGAATATGATGCTGCTCTTTCCCAAAGCTTTCCCTTTTACATGCCTCGACCTTGCAAGGGAAATCCTGTCTCATTTGAATTATTCATAATACTTTCTGTTCTGCCAGCTCCAGCATACATTTTCAATCATTAATATGTCATGACTTTTTATCCTTTTGGACTTTTATCTTTTCTCCTACACGACTTGCCGCTTTCCAAATAATGCAATCGTGGCTATATTAATTAGCATTCATCTGATTTACTAAATAAAAAAAATGTCTCCATCCTAATGCTAATGCACGCCCTTCCTGGTGGGAAATACCACTTGAACAGCTCTGGGAACAGGGATAGCGCCGGCTGGTTCTAGCTAAAGCAGTGCAAACCATGTTTGGAGCTCACGCTTTTGGCAGTATTTCCCAGCTTGCAAGCCTGTCTGGTGACGGAAGGCAGGGTAGGCTTCCAGCATCATGAGAAAAAAACCCAAGGAAGGTAACCATGCTGTGAACTCTATAAAAGAGCTTGTTTTCATCCTTTTTAAGTAAAGCTGATGGTAAATCGTGGCATTCTTGATGATGGTGGCCGGGCCAGGCTCTTCTCCCTGCGGTGTTGCCGGGCGGGTGCATCCCTCCAGCTCACACCAGGATCTGTCCCTGGAGCTTTGCCCAGCGATGCAGTTTGTGGCGATCCCAGACCTGCCCTGGAGTCTGGAAATGAAAGAAACTGCCCGGAGGATCCTCACCCCTTCCGCCGGGAGCCCAGCCGGGACCCTGGGTGCCTGATGCTTCACCACAGCGGCCGAGGCCCCCGCTCCCCTTGGGTCCGACGCATCCGCTCTCTCCCACGGACAACACTTATTAATTGAAAGTCGGATGGAGCAATTAGCTGGTCGCTGGGAGGCTAATGCTTCTCTCGGCTCCCACTGCTCGACTCAAGGCTGGAAGAGCTGAAATTTCTGTCCTGTTAATCTGAAGAGCCAAATGACATTTCAGCAGCGGGGAACTCCTGCCAATAAAATTGCAGCCTGAACTCATTGCTTTCATTATACCTTAAATTATTTTCTGTACTTGAGGTGGGCTTATTGCTAAGTCTGGGCTGTGTATATGAAAGGAGAAGGGTGAAGGGCACCTGGCTGCTGCCCCAACCCCGGGCCCAGGCACCCCCAGCTCGAGATGCACGGGCTGCTGCAGCTCCAACCTAGATGAAATAGGAACAGATATAATCCACCCATTGCAACTAAATTCAATTTTATCGATTTTACATAGGAACCCAAACTGGTTTTATAACAGAAATGAGGTGGGAACCCGAACTATTCAGCATCGCGGTGCCCAGGACAGACGGACACTTGCACCCTTGCAGCCTCCTGCTCCACAGACGGGTTTGTGGAGCTTTTCTACACTCCCAATTTATTGCAACCATGTCTTATCAACCAACCAACAGCTGATTTTGTGCAGCCAGAGGCAGCAGTGTGGTGGGAGCCGGGTGGGTGGCTGGGGCTGGGCGAGCATCCGTCCTCCCTGCAGCACCATGCCTGACCTCTAGCTGGGACTGCTCTTCACCGTGCCAATACCAGCATCTCACATTTTACTTAAGCTACGCAAGTGTTGGCTGCCTGCTCCAGCCCATAATTATATGGCAAATTACTGCACATTTCCCAACAGCTAAATTATTGTGGTTTTTTTTTTTTTTTTTTCTTTTTGCAAAGAAGTGAATATTGTAAGTATTTACACTGATTTCTACTATGGCTGAAAGTGTGAAGCTGCACTTTAGGATGGGCTGTGCTTGGCTCGAGCAGGAGCTGGCTCCGGAGTCCAAAACTCCGGGAAACCATTTCTCAGAGTTTAGTGGGATTTTTGAAATCACTGATTGTGAACCGAGAAGTAATTTCTAACCAGCATGGCTGGGACCTGCGCTCTGATTTTACTGAAGCGATTAAAGGTGGGATGTGCATGTTGGGCACAAACAAACTGCAAAGCTTGCTCCCCCTGCTGAAGTGTTTTAAACTTTAACCCTCCATCTAAATTCAAATGGTAGTTGTGCTGGCTCATTTCTGTCTCTCTGGCACTGGCTCTATAAGATATTACATATTTCAGTATTTGCTAGCATGCACCTTAATGCCTTTCACTGAATGCTCCCAACAAATCACAGTGACCTACATGTAAAACAGTAGCAAGGTCCTTCCCTGGGCTGGCAGCTGCTACGGCGGTGGGGAGAGGCACGATCGGGGTACAAACTGGAGACACCAATATGAGATTAGGACCTTGTCTAATAGGTTTCTGCTAATTCCTTAAGAGAGTGGAGCACAAACAAATACTACACCTCTGCAGCTAAGAAGTTTTTCTTGATGCTGGTGCTGTCATCCTCTTCCCAAGCCCATCCTTTGAATACATCTCAGCAAGTGTTCCCGTTCCCCAAAGCAATTGCTCTGAATCGGCTACGAGCACATTGCCTTCCTCGCTGCCTGCACAGACCACGAAGCCCGTGCTGCCTGTGAGCCCATCGCGGTGCCTAAAGCAAGGAGGGAGTGATGGGCTGGGCGTGAGTTGCAGGCAGCAGAGCTGTAGCTGGGGGAAGAGGCTGTACAAAAGTCTGGCCCAGCTCTGGTACGCTTCTCCCCCCAGGGTTATGTGACCTCCATCAGAAAGGATGAGCACCCTGCATCTCTCTCTCCCAGCCTGGTGCTGGGTGCGGCACTCTTTGTTGGGTCCAAAATACTGCATCCTCCTCCCCTGGGATGCTGCGGGCTCCTGAGCTAATCTCATAATGCAAATAACATACAACTGCCTTGCGGGAGGCCACAAATTATTTTCATAGCCCGAGTCCTGAAGAAGCTATCAAACACGGTCAGGGAGCTGCCACGCTGGAGAGTGGCAGCAGCCGTTCCCTCCTGCAGCCGTGCGGTTCTGTGGAGCGGAGCAGCCGAGGGTTAGGAGGATGTCTTGTACATTGTGGGGTAAGGAGATGCTCAAGGTAATGAATTAAAAAAAAAAAAAAAAAAAATCAGGTAAGAATTGCATGGATTCAGCAGTGTGAAGCCCCCCAGACCCCTCGCTTCCCCCTCAGATGCTGGGGGAGCTCCCATGTCTGCCAGGTTCTGTGTAGCAGGGCCTGCAAACCCAAATGCTGCTGTGCTCAGGAGCCCCTCAGTTATAAGCCTACTTTGGGCAAGAACTAAAAAAAAAAAAAAAAAAAAAAAAAAAAAAAAAATTAAAAAAACAGGTAAACATTTCTACTCTTGTTAAGTTTTCTAACAAAGCAAGCAAGGAAGCTTGAGTTTCAGCTTCAGTGCCTCTCTGAAATGCAGCTCCCCTGTGGAGAGACTTTCGACGTCTGCCTTTTGCTGGCAGCTGCAGGGCTGTGCGTGTGCTTTGCCGGGGCTGCTCCTGCCTCTGCAGCCCTGGGACGAGGCACTTGAGGCAGGCGCAGGAGCCCGGCTCCTTTATGTACCACAATTTCACCCTTGTGTTGTTGGATTTGCATTTGAAGCTGCTATTAACCGCCAGGGTAATGAGGAGCCTGTGCAAAATTTGGAATAGCAAAAGAGGATGAAAGTAACCCAAAGAAAGGCTGTGAATGCGCTGATTACGCCTGGCTGGGAAGCGCCGCGTTCGGGGCTGATGCCGCTTCCCGGGAGTGAGGCAGTGCTGTACCAACACAATTCCCCATCAGCAGAATGTTCAGGCGTGGAGATATTTTAGGGCTGGGAGAGCTGCAACTCAGGCAAGACTCATTGGGGAAAAGCCAACAGCATCCTTTGCCTGAGCACCAGCACGTGCCCGGGCCTGGAGAGGTGCAGGGACATGGGGAACAGGGCATGGGAGAGGTGGAAATCTCTTCAGAGAGCTAGAGGCCACCGTGAGATAATGCCTGTTCACTTCTGCCGTGCTAATGCAATCTTTTCACCCCAAGGCTCCTGCGTTAAAGCCGGCAGGGTGGGTCAGACGGCGGGATGCTGCGCCCTGCACCCAGGGAGGTGCTGCTTCATCCCACCACGGTCCCCTCTCCCTGCCATGGTCCTCGCCACCTCACCTGGGAAATACTCATCCTCAGGCCTCAGACTGGCAGTTCCTTCTCTTTCCCTTCCTTCTTCTTGCCAGCTCAAACACAAACCAAAACTCCTCCATCTCCCCTCACCCTGTGGTCCCAGCACCTGATGCCGTGGTCCTCACCCTCACCCACCACCAAGGCTTCACAGAAAGGCAAACCCAAAAGGTCTGGCTGTCATCTAGAAGACACCTGGGCAATACATTTGGCCTGGCCTCTGCAAGAAGCTGCTCGTCTCTGCAACGTGGCGTTTGGGTGGTTACTGCCTCTTGCTATCTCTGTGCTTGCTGCTCTTCGCCAAAGAGGAGATAGGCGTCCTGAGGCTGGCTTGAAGGACACGGAGCCGCACGCAGCCCATCTGCTCCACAGAGCCTTTCCATCTCCCGTGCCATCCATCCCTCACCTCTCACATGCAGAAGGGGGGAAAAAAAGGATGGCAGGAGGCAGCAGAAAGGCGTGGGCTGCCAAGCCATCACCAGAAGCAGGCACAGCGGGCCCAGGACCTTGTACACCCACACCTACCACCGCGTGAGCGTGGGCATCTCTGGCCACAGAAACCCAAACCCCATGTCATTGTTTAGGGGATGACCGCTGAAGGAAACCTGCATCGTATTTCAGTTTTCTTGAATCAAAGGGCTGTGCTAAGTCGACCTGGCATAAATTGATAGCTCGGAGGACTTGTCCTGAAGTAATCTGCATACATATTTAATCAAGTCACCTTTAAAACTGCTGAGCCGGCGGTGCTGGCCTAGCCGAGGGGAGGGCTGCAAGGGGGCACCCACGTTTTGGGCTCCTTTGCTATGGGGAGCAGTACACGTGGCATCCCCCGAGCTGCAGGAGAAGGGCAGTGTGGCCCAGGCTCATCGCAGGGGACGTTGCTTGCGTGTCGAGGGGACAATAACTACAAGGAAGTCTGTCTGCTGGGATTGCATTTACCCCAGGGGCATTTTACGGCGTTATCCCCAGAGCTACAGAAACCTTCTGTTAGAGAATTAAAATTTGGCCCAATTTGCATTACTAAGTCACCCAGAAATGAGTCATGATTTTTTGCTAGAAACCATTTGAACTGCCGTTGTCCCCACCCGAATGAGGGGACACTGTCTGTTTTCCCCTTCCCGCAGCGCAACCAAGTTAAAGGCGGCTGGCTGAACCCACGGCACGTCCACAGCATCATCTGCTCCCGTCCTGCTGCCGAGGACCCGGGTACCAGCAGCTCTGTGCGGCAGCGCCTGCTCCAGGGCTCTCGCCAGCAGCCTCGCCAAACTGAGCCTCTCCGGGCCCCGTAAGGCAGAGCAGACCCTGCTGTTCTGCCCACCAAGCACCATCTGAAATCGCTTCTCAGTCTTTGCTGCTCCTGTTTAAGGGAAGGGGGGACAGAAGACAGACAAAAAACCTCATCTCTCGCTATTGCTGCCTTCCCAGCCTCTCTCTCTGTCACACGTGGTGTTGGCAAGAATGAGCAGCTACATAAAGTTCACAGGTTTCACGCAGTTCCTGCTGTTTTAATTAAATCCCACTGTCATTTTTATTTACTTAAAATTTTGCTTTCTCAGTCTGCTCGCTCAGCTCGTGTTGTAACTATATAATTAGCACCAGCCATTATGCAGCTCCCCAGAGTTTTCAAAGTTGGTGGATTTTTTTCATCCATTTTAGGCTTTTAGAATCCAGTAATAATAATTTTGTAATTAAAAATATGTAATTTGCTCAGAATGTTTAGCTCAGCACAGCTGTCTCCTTGGACAGCCATGGGCTCAACCCTGTTAAACTTTTTCCAGGTCAGTGGTGGAAGGCATGTTCTTCCCACACCTCCGTCTGTCAGACATCTGAGGGTTAACTATGCTGTATACTTTTATTGCCATGTTTTATTTCATTATTACAAGTGTATTGTGAAATTTAATTGGCAGGTAGGTAGTAGAGCAGATTAAAATGCATTAACATTTATTGCAAGCTCTGTTTATATGCTTCCATTTATTTCTGCTTGACTGTGGTTCACAGTAGCCTGTTGGTTTTAGCGTGGCAGCCTTTTAAATATGCCACTATAATGGCGCTTAGTTTATTCCCTTGGTGTATATTTGAAAAAGAGGTTTACTTAACAAGCCTGATCTAAAATAAAACCCGCTGAATTCAAAGAGACATGGGTAGCTTTAGGGCCAGATCCTTTAGGGACAGGTTTGCAGTTTTATGATGAGGTTATGCCAACAGGTATCAGGCATAGCTGCGATGCGCTTGGGACTGCCCAGGTCTACCTAGCCCATTCCTGTAACTCTGGGTGGGAGCAGCTCCCATTCCCAGGAATTTCAACAGCAACATGGACTGTGACAAACTGAGGCGTTCGCAGAGAAGCCCATCCATCGTGCTTTGTAGCCTGCAGGCAGGAACCAGCAGAAGGAACAAGAAGGGAGAGGAGCAGCATGTTTCCAACCAAAAACCTGCTGGGAAGGGCTGGCTGGGAAGGAGCTAGCACCCCAGCTCCTCTCCGAAAGAAGTGCTCTCCGGAGCGGACGTCCACGCAGAACAAACAACAGGGATACCACGCAATACGCAGTCTGCTCTACCTCTGCACATCTGGATTTAAGCAGATGTGAAACTGCACAAACCAGACACTGCTCCCAATAGGAAAAGGCGTAAGCATCACTGCAGCACTGGGCAGTGCCTCCATCCACACCCCCTCTCTGTCCAAGGCTATGCTGCTCTAGGGTACCCATCGCTCCCGCACGCCCAGGGTACCCATCACTCCCACGCTCTGCCGCGTTTCCTTCGCCTGTTTTCATAAGATGTTTTTTTCCTGTGGTGGTGGACACTGTTTGAGGTTTCTAGCTTCAGTTTAACACAGGATCCCAAGATGGCTGGAGAAAAGCTCCTCAAAGGACAGATCAATTATTTGCTCAAGTTATTAGCTGGCGATAATGGCTTGGTATGAAAACTAATATTAAAGGCATTTAAAAAAAAAAATGCTTTGACCTGATAGAGTAATGGCTCCTTTATAAATCCTCTCTGTGGTTCATTAACCTGATAGACGGTGCCAGTTGCTATGCATGCAGAATTGTGTGTTGTTTGAAGTGGGCTGCTCAGCCTGCAAAGCCTCTTGTGCTGCTGCCTCTGCCTCCTCCTCCTCCTCCTCCTCCTCCTCTGCTGGGGCTGCTTTGGCTGGCCAGTACTGGGCATGGTCCCCTGGTACCAGTGAGTGCCCTTCAGTGCTTGTCCCCATCCACTGGCCCCCAGTCCATGAAACAACAGAGACTGGGATAAAGCAATTCTAGAAGAGTACAGCATCAGCATGACTATTCAGGCAATAACAGCTCAATCATTCATTTTAATTAAACTCCAGGAGGTTGATAGACAGCAGTCACCTCTGAAAGATGGGTATCGCTTCATAACCCCTCTTTCAAATTGCCTTCCCCGAGGTTACACTCAAAGAGATCAGTCTAATTCCTGAAGCATAAAATATTTTAGGAATCTATTCAAACCTTGACATAGCAGGTGGCGATTAATCAGAAATTTGATTTTAAATGTCTTCTCAGAAAGAAATACAATTCTATGAAACAGTGTTTCTTCTTCCAAGAAAGTGAAAGAGCCAAAGCAATGGTGCGGCAGACCCCGGACCAGAGTTGCAGACTGGAGGGGCCCCAAGCCCACCCCTGGGCTCGGAGGACACCTTCCAGGCTGGAGCACCAAAACCTCAGTATTTTAGTTAGTCTCTGCAGGAGGCAGTGGAGTTTTTGGTCTTTCTTCACCATGCCATATCAAGGAATCACATCAGAGAAGCCAGAGTAGCTCCTGGTAAAACATCAGCCCTGCAGGGACTTAGGTGGAAAGTGCAACTGGAGTGAGTGAAACCCATAAGCCCCTCTACTTGGTGTTGATGAATTAGCTACTTTTGAACCAGCTTAATTGCTCGCTTTAAAATTTGTGCCACAGCTCAGCACTACTCATTGCTAAGGCCAAGAAGTGAAGATACGTATGTGAATATAGACATGGAAATACATTTCATAGGGTGTAACCTATACAGCAAGGATACACCCCCGCTGTTCCTTACACCTCCGCACCTGCCTGGCCGTCTGCAGCAAACGGGGAAGCTCCAAAAGCCTTGCCAGGCAACAATCAACATTTTAGGTCAAAATCTTTGTGCTTCAGCATTGCTGGGTGCCATGCTGCTGCCTGTATCGCATCTTTAGAGCAGCCGGGAGGGACGGTGTGGAGTGGACCAAGCGTCAGGAGACGACAGCCTGTGGTAGCAGGAGGAGGGGAAAGCACGGGTCAGACAGCGGTGCCGGTGCTGTGGTGGGGAACCCAGGCCCTGAATTACTCCTCCCATTTATTTTCACGTTATCTCCGTTTCAACCTCTGCCAGCGGGCAGGAGACTACGGCACGGTAACCACGCCTGACGCGCAGGGCAGCAGCATCGCCTCCCGCGAGAGGAGGGATGCTCCAAGCACTCAGACTAAATTGCTACTTCTGTTTAGTTATAAAGAGGAAGTCAGGCTTTCTACTAAAACAGTAATAAAGACCAATCCCAAACTAATGTAATCCTCTACTAGCAAAAAACCCCCTGCCTATCTGATCGCAAGTGAAGTGCCGACAGCATCCAGGGATGCTTGAATACAAATGGGCTGGGGTTAAGCGTTTCCAGGCCTTGGGAGATTTAACTTATAAAGCCATGTTTTATTTCTCCGAGCTGTTCTCAAGCTGGTTTCAAAATGTATGTGTCACTTCATTTTCACGTCTTTGTATTGCTTTGGGCTTTGAAATATCTTCTTTGCCAGCTGAAGCTGAGCTTACAGTAAGCCATCAATATCAGCCATTCAGAATTAATGCCAAGAACTCCCAGCTAATATTTTCTTCATCAAAAGAGATCATTGGAGAAAGATCCTAATAATTCTTTGTCCTTTGTAACAGTATTAGGATGTAAAAGTATTAAAGAGCAATTACGTGTTATCTGGTATGTAAATGGCTATAATTTGAATTTATGAATAAAGTATACTTCTAATATGGCTAAAGTGTACAGCCCACTCAATTGTGCAGGTATTACAGAGCGCTGGGGCTTGCACAGGATTTATCACAGTCAGTTTAAATGTTTGCATTACAGCGGGGGACTGCCTTCACCGGTTACGTTTTTCAGGAACCCTGAGGGCTCCCAGAGCATGGATGGGGCTGGTGCTCCCCTGCAAGACCTCCCAGCGGGTCCCTACCCTCTTTGCTGCCACCAGCTACGCTCCAGCAGTGTAGCATGGTGCACGAGCTATAAAAACAAAGGGGAAAGTTGGTTCTCAAAGGCAAAATTGCCCTTTTAATACATTGCAGTCAAAATTTCTAAGGAGCTTTCTAGGATCATGGCTTTCTCTTTTTCCACAGCCCATATGGGGTTTGAATTATTTGTGTTCACACAGTGTTGACACCAAGATACTTCTCTATTATGCTACAAACTGGCTGAGCAAACAATGAAAACCTAAACCGAAGAAAAGCAACAAAAAGCCCCCAAACCTACATAGTTGGCTGATGGTCAGTCAGCTGCAGCCCAGGTGCTGCTCACCCCCCTCCTGCAGGTCATCCTCCGCACCACTCTGCCTCTGGCACTATAAATCATCTGAGAAAAAATTGGAAATATTTCTAACAATGAGCAAATTACAGAAAGTTTAGAAACAGGGATTAATGTAAAAGCACCAATACTGGGCAGAGTTTGTACATCAATCTCTCTCCCCATCTCTATAGGATCCACAGATGGCAGATGTGGGGCGCAGGAAAGGGTTTCCCCTTTTCCAAGCCAACCCACTACTAAAGCATTCACAGATTAATTCGCTTCCGAACCTAACACTGTGCTGCCTGCTGCCTTTTTACATTCCGAGTTGTCATGATCTGCTTCTTCCTTAACAAAGCTTGGAAAGCTTACCCCCATCAGGGGGAAATATTCTTTTCGATAATGGTAAGCCTATTTTGAATGCTCAAATTCTCTTTCTTAATGGACTAAAAGGAAGCTTTTAAAGTTGCAACCACAGATGTTGGGATATTCTACTCCCTTACAGGAAATTCAGGCTGATACTCGGAGAGAGGGGATCCCAGGAGAGGTGTCCTTGGTGCCCTGCTTCGAGTCTTTCATGTAGGTATATGTAAAATATGACGTTAGCTGAGCATCTGAGAACCGTACAAACCACTACCTGCAAGCCTCCTTCAGGAAAAAAAATGTTATATTAAAAGATATTTGCTCTACATTATCTTTTGCCATAGCAATTGCTGAGGGATGCGCTACAGCCTCAGGGAATTCCTTCTGGAAAGAGATACAGGGCAAGAAATTCCTTAAAGGTTTTAAAAAAAGGTGGGGGAAATGTCATTCAAGAGAGAATTCTTCATTTTCAAGGATCAAAATACACCCTGATCAAACAACAATAAGCTACACTGAAGAAAAGACAACAAATCCAGAATTTGGCATTCTAGGTCCATCTGCTGTTGAAAATATGGAAATATCATGAAAATATACTGGCTGCAAAGTATCTCCAGCACAGCCAGCTAACAGGAAGCATCACCGAGCAAAGCAAGAGTGAAAACCACACTGAAAGAGTAGAATCAACAGTAAAAAATGGGGTGAAAGAGTCTTAAAAACCTAAAAAAGAAAAAAGAGAAAAATCAGTGTGGGTTGGCAGGAGTACAGAAGATAAATGGTAGGACAGAGAAGCCCAAAAAATAAAATAAGAAAAGATAAAGGGAAGAAATTGGACCAGCAGAAAAAAGGCCTGGGAAAGGTCCATGTGGTAGCAGAGTGACCAGAAAAACCACACCAACAGGGTAAAAAAACCCCAAAAAACCACAAACCAACAAAATTTTACTTTTTTACAGGGCAGCTGTGGGTACAGGGGCAGGATCAGACCAAGAGCTGCGGGATTCTGGGCTACTGCCTCACCCACCACCTCTCCCGTCTCTGAGGCCTCTCTCTAAGCCCTGCAGCACTGCTTGGAAAAAGATATTAAAGAGAAAGTTAGTCCATTAATTATTAAATAGTGGGGGAGAATTAAAAATTGAAAGAAATGTTAGATAATTTAAAAAATAAAATAGAGCTGTGCTGCAGAGGGGAATGCTGGATTCTGAAAAAGCAGGAAGAGATGCTTCAGATCGGTAAATAATTAATATTGCATTTAATTTATTCATATTTCTTTACTTTACTAATGTTCCAGAGAGAAAAGAAGGGCTCAAAGGATGGGGCTGTGTAACTGTAGTCACGAGGAGAGGGGAGGGAAGGTGGGAAGCCCGGGAGAGCCCAGCAAAGCTCTGCCCACCAGCAGCACAGCTGCTTTTTCTCTCCTGCACTTCCAGCATTACAAGAGATATACGTTTCACTACAGTTTTCACATTAAAAGTGTACTTTGATCTCCATTTATATCAACAAGCTGTCTAAAAATCACCCCTGTTAAAAGCCATCATTAATTAAGCTATTCCTTGCGCGAAAGGGGACAGGCGAGATGTGCCTTTCGCAGTGTCTCAGGCACGAACAGGAGGTATTCCCTGCTCCGGGCTTTTGGGTCTATACCATCACGGAGAGAAGAATTATGAAGAGCTCCGGGCTCTCGCTGTTTCGGAGGGGATACAGGAGCACAGCAGGGTGCCAAGCGGGTCCCCAGGATGCAGCCGGGCTCCGGATGAGGATGGGGCATCCCCAGTGCTGCTGCTGGTGGGTACCATTACACCAAGGACACCTGTAAGGTACTTTTTCTTTTTTCAGTGATTAAATGGGTGTGAATTAGCCTTGGGCATTATTTGCCCATCGTTTGGAGGAGCAATAATGCCCGGCCCCCTCCACGCGTGGGGGCTCAGCAAGCCATTTGTCAGGGCAGGGCACCAACCCCCTGCACTGAGGGACAGAAGCCCATGGGATGGCACAGGTCCCAACCTGCTCCCACGCCCGAGGGGATGCACTGGCGGCCATCCTTCCCCTCCCAGGATTTATCTTCAGATAAAACCAAGGAAAGAGCCACCATCGACCATCAATTTCTGATTTTCTCCCTGAACTTTGTCCAACTGTCTAAACTGAGTTTGGGAAGTAAAGGATTTTCCTCAGACACACATAATCGGCATAATCAGCAAAGCCCTGTCTTTCGGCCCCCTAATTTGCAGTGTGATATGATGGCACTTTTTGGCAATAACTAAAGTGATCTATAGTCATGAGGATATAGTCCCCGGGTAGAGGGGAGATTTATGGCTCTGGCTATAACAGATATTTTACTCCTCAGCAGCAATAAAGGCATGGCTGAAAGCTCTACAAAATCAAAATAAATGCAGAGAATGAGGAAGCTTGTCAGGTAATAAAGGACGTTCTTTAAATCAATGGGGAATTTAAGGGAAAGGTGACTGGAGTTTTAGAGCAAGTGTTGCACAAGCCCAATAGCGCCGTGTAATTACTTCCAGCAATGCCAACTTTTACCCTGGCTATGGTTAATACTGTGTTTATTTTATAAGAGATTTAAGCTTAGTTAAAATGTTTTTACAGATTACATTATACAGTTTTGCAGATCTTTTATTTACTCCATGACAAACAAATACCAACTACTAAATTATGTGTTGGGTGAGCGCACGACTATCAAAAACGTCTGGACCAAATGCTGCTTCAGTAAAAAAAAAAATCTCACAATTGGGTTACAAGAAAACAAGGCAGAGAATCGCTACTGTAAAAGCCTGGGTTGATGCCTTGGGAATGATGTTTCCTATGCCGGCGGTCCATCCACATGGAGCCTCTCCGAGCCAATGCACTGAGGGATGGGAGCTCCTCATGGCCAACGGACACACCAGGAAAAACCACCAGTGGTGCCGGTTCATCGGCTCTGGCGTTGGCAGCACCGGGAACCCTGATACCGGTTGGCTGCCACCCATGGATGCTATTTTCAACATTATGCTGCCCAACATTGCTGGGAGAAGTGTAACTGGTGCAGCACTGAAAACTGGTCTGGCAGCTGATGGGCTGTGGGCTTGAAAAGCAAGAGCAAGGCACGCGTGTGTGTAGCCCTCATCATCCTACCATCACAGCACGTTGGCAGCACCATCAGGATGCGCATGTGCCTCCAGCTGAACAAATACACGATATTATTGCTGTACTGTAGCCATCCCTATCTGCCATCCCTTTTTAATTTGCGTTTTCCTCTCTACCTTTGCCACAGCTACAACACAAACTATGAGCTGGGGAAGGCAACAAATCTTCTCACCAGCTTCTGTACAGACTTAGGACCCCTGACAAGCATTTGAAGGCCTGAGGTGACTTGGCAAGAAAAAGATAAGAAACCTAGTGTATTCACCAAAATGAGAGAAAACTATAGAGAAATAAAATACAACGCTAAACTCCTAAACTGACCTTGCCTACCAGCTAGTAATGATGATGTTCTTACTATTATCCTTAATACAATACCCTTAATAATTGGTCTAAGCCAGTCACCTGGGTTCCTTGGTGGTCAACCACAGGCAGACAGCCTGTTCTCACACAGCTAAACCTAAGGGAAAGAAACACCAGCCTCAGGGTCAAACCAGCCATTTCCCATCCGCTAGACAAAATGATCCAGAGTAATCTTCTGTAATAGATTTCACAGCAAAGTTTCTAACTTCACACGATAACCTTGAATTGCAGAACAATATATATGTATTAATATCAGAAAGTGATGAAACTCAAACTATACCTATTATAATTTGTCCCTCCGAGTATAAATTTAAACCCTTTGCTCATCTGTTGAACCTAACCACAGACAAAATGCAAAATTTTACCTTGCCCTCCAGTGATTTCTTAGTGTCTGTCCCTACAAAAAGCAGGTGCTAGTGTATGAGCTATACCCAAAACATACCTTTATTGTATATTAGAGTAAATACAATATATTCTTGGGTTTTCGGCAAGTGCAAATTGGCTGTCATTCATGAAGTACCAAATCATTGACACTGAATTCTTTTTCATAATATAGAAAAAAAATGACTGTATGAACCTCTTATTATGATGCTTTGCACTGGCAGCACGTAAGAAAATGTTATAAATGCGTCGGAGCTGGTTTCACAAAGCCTCTGGGTTCAGCAGCCAGCAGCACTGTTGGCAGGGCCAGGACTCGGCAGACTCCCCACTCCGCTCCCCATCATGCTGGGGTACCTCAGCCAGCTAAGTCATTGCAGTGCCAAAATTGCAACAAAAATCAGTGTGTATGACTCACGGCAGCTCGTGATACTCTGTCTTGTCAGTGATACACTAGCTAATTGATTCCTTAAGGGACCATGACATCAAGGTAATTTTTCCTACCTGTTAATTTAGCATCATCTGGTTGCTCGACGCCAGCCCAAATAAAGGGGTTTGAGCCTTCCTGTCAGCAAAGACTGGCATCAAACAGACCTAAGGCTCCCTAATATACCCTCCAACAAAATCTCCTCTGTCAGCTTCTTGCAAGAGTTCAAGCCCCACTTAGCTCTTGAACCATACGGGACAGCCCAAGTGGAAGAGGCAAACATTCAGCACCTGACAGAAGGGAGCCCCGGGAGGAGCTGGGACCCTTACAGAAATGACTTCTTACAGAAATGGTCTTGAAGCCACCTTGGAGGCAACTACTGCAGTCAAGACCTGGGCTCCCACCCCAGGCGATGCTGGAGCACACAGCGTGCCACATCTCCTCCCTCCAGCTGCTCCACAGTCTCTCCCAGCTCCTGGGTGGTATCCCACGGGAGCACACTGGTACCTAGCACAGGTTTGCTAAACATTTTTTGCAGAAAGCATTCACTGTAATTTAAAGTATTTCCTTCGCAGCTGGGATTCATAAGGCATCAACAGACTTGTCATCAGAAATAAGATCAACAATTTAATCCCTGGGATTAACCTTCATTTCTAAATTGCCACCTGTCCCGCTCAGGGTCCGCGTTCCTCTGTACTCTCCGCATGCTCAGCTAATGAGTTCCCAGGCAGTATTTTATCAAAGAAACATGTCAGGGCCTTTCTGTTATTGCTTCTTGTTTTGCAGCGTTAGTGTTAGTTATTAAAGCAAAGCGTGTATTTTTTTTCCCCTTGACAGCAACCATTGAGGGCTGTCGGTAGCGGGAACCAGGGTAGGAACAGCTGGCGCACGTTTAATGGTGCATTGTTGCGTTGTTAACACAAAGCTGTTACATGCCTTGATAAACACATAACGGGCCTCACAAAATTAAAAGAAAATTAAAATGCAAATGTTTACACAAGATATATTTCCCCCTTTTTTCTTTTTTTTTTTTTTAAACACTTATTCACCTGCATGGCAGGCGTGAGTAAGACAGCAGCTCGTGATAAACCACAGCTTGCAGGGTCACGACGGTTGTGCCACCAGCTCACGGTTGGGCACAGTGGATGGGAGATAAAGGGACACCCATATGGTCCCACTGGAGCATTGCTCTATTTGCAATTAACCACGCAGCTGTAACGAGGCAGTACTCCTTACAGCAAGGGTGCTGCTCTTCCCAGCGCTGTTATGGCAGGAGCTTGTGGCTTGGGCAGTGCAGAGCGGAGAGGGCTGAAATGGGTTGCCCCCAATTAACAGGCAAGACAAGAAAGCTGAAATACATAATACAGATTCTTCCAAGTAAAAAAAAATTACACTCCAGTCATCTTTGTGTAGATGGCTCCTTCATTAAACCTACACTGATTGCATCAGCTTGAGCCCTGCTTGGTGCGCAAGTGAGGCAGGAACAAACCTTGGGAAGGGTCCATCCCAGACAGGGAAGTCCAAGGGGCTCAGGGAAAGACGGGGGTAGCAATATTTGGGCCCAGAGGGCACCCAGCCGGGGATGCCTTCAGTCCCACAGCACGGGGCTTGTGGGGACTGCCCAACCTGCGGGACATTTAGGGAATAAACCAGCACTCAGTCCGAGTTAAGTAAGGGACAGGATTCTGGCTCCTGGAATCTGCTCTGCTACTCTAATTGTTATCACTGCCTTTGGGAATATTAACCCAAACGGACAGAGAGGAGAGGAGTTTTATTAGGAGCTGTTTCTACCACCTGATGGGCACTTTCCAAATGACCAGAACCCAGGGAATCTCGAGAAACAGTTTCCACCAGCATTTGTTCAAACGCATAAGCTTCAACTAAGGATTTACCTCCATTTGTGTTTGCATTTAATTGCTGATTTTTTGTTTGTTTTTATTTTTATTTTTGTTTTGATAGCACAGCTATAAAATAGGGCAAACAGGTCCATCTGGGCACACGAGCAAGTCCCAGGACAGAAATTATTTGGAGCCACCTCCCTTTTGGTAAGCAGAAAGCATGTCAAATGGATAATGCAAACACCTTAATTCTCTAACCAGGATAAAAATCTGATGTTTTAAACCAATACTGGGAGACTAATTTGTCTAGACCAGAACTATATTACTATCCAGGGACAGAGGTTGCTCCACGATAACATTCGTACAAGACCCCAAGAGTACACACAGGAAAGCGGCAGCAGACAGTGCCGTTCTCTATATCAGGAGTTACTGTGGGAATGTAATCAAGTGTGGAGTTGTTAAATGCATCGTTGCTTCTTTGTCAATGCTGCATATTCAGTGCAATAAATTGTGGCTTCCACAGATGAAACGGCATCGGCGTGCGCTGCAGTAACTCCCAGGTACAGCTTCCAAACAGGTCTATTTTCTACGCTATTGAGCAAGAGCTGATAAAAGGAGCAACTTAATGGGAGGTGGAACAAACCCAGAGCTGTGAGAAGCTCTGGTCGACACACACCCATCCACAGCAGCGCCAGGCGAGCCGTCGGCAGCTCTGCCCATACCTGGCTGTGGTCACCCATCTCAAGGATTACACAACCAAAAAAATCCTGATCTTTCATTCCCAACAAAACCTGGGCTTGGCCTGAATTCATCTTGGTAAAGCAGTTGTTCTGATATGACAGATTATTTTCCCCTTTTCTAAAATCAAAGAGAGCTTTTAGTACCAATACTTCTGATTATATGTAGGTTATGTGTTATGCTTTCATGTGTTTTCTTCCAAAGAGGTAAACCCTAATTTGTTTGCACAGCAACATGGATAATCTCCCTTGATCCACGGCAGCATGTGAGTAGGTCACTAAAATGATAATGTTTAATAAATTATCTCAAGAGGTATCTTATTTGGGTTTTGTACTCTGCATCACTTGAATGCAGCGTGAATTGCTGTAATACCACATACAGTTTCTGCTATTAAGCTTTGATATTTAGAGCTGATAACTGCTAATTCCATTTAAGTCTCCTCTGAATTTACCCGCTGGTAAGGAGGAGAAGCTTCATTCTGGCTGTACCTCCCTGTCCCACTGCAGGTGGCATTTGCCAGGTCCTCTTCCCGAATTTTCAGAGCATGGATGAGGCTCCGCAGCAGGAGGGCAGTCAGCTACCTCCTGTCCCCATCCCATCTCATGGCCACTTTACCTCCAGCGTCCCATGGCACTGGTGTGCGCTGCTTGCTTTTACTCAAAAGCCTAGCTTGCCTGAGAACAGTTACCAACATACCCTATTGCAGCTCCACACTAACCCGTGTCACTCCCATAAAACCAGGCGCAGGGGTAAAGTTAGTATTGATTAGTAAGCATCTACTCTAGCCACAGCATCCAAACATCCTTCTGCATGCTGGTGTTCACTACCTCAGAGTTATTTACCTGCTGGGACGGGAGCGGGATGGGAAAGGAGCCTGCCTGCAAGGGCAGCATCCCCTGGGATGCCATGCTGGGGCTGCCCAGCCCAACCACAACTGTGGGACTGAAACGCTCCTGTCCGCTGCAAGGGTGACCACAAGATGGATGTGGACCAAGGAAACCACCAGCTGGTGTTTTAATGAGCACAATTCACTTTCTACCCTTAAACGCAAATTGAGCCCATTCTAACCTTCTTCCCTGGTGATCAAGCTAAAATCCGTTCAGAGCAGTAAATAGACATGGATTTCTATTGCTGAACACACACACAGATGAAAAAAACAAACATACGTACATGAAAGCCCTTTGAAGATTTATCTTTTGCATTTGAAACGTGGACAAGAGCCAGCATATCTTTTTCATGCTCCTCTCAGTAATGGATGAAGCAAATCATCAGGGTTTTTGCTGGGGAGATGCCTGGGACTGCCCAGAAGCCTGCTGTGATGCTCCCCAGTCAACACAGCTTAGAGAGCACATGGAAATAAGCATTATATCTTTGCTTTTTCAAGATGGAATTTGGAAATGGTATCTTCCGAGGTCTCTCTCTCTGCAGTCTTTGGGAAGCTGCAAAACCCATTTAAATTAAAGGTTGTCACAGCAGTACTTGATGGCAGAGAATATTGCACAGTCTTTGCCATCAGTTGTAAGCAACAGGGTGCCAGGGATGACTGTGGCAGTTATGACTGAATTAGTTAAAACCCACCCAAACCAAAACCCATGTCCTTCTCCTCTCTCTCCCTACTAATACCAAGGTGGATGCCTCATCACTCGGCTTGTGTTTGTACAGAAGCCACTTTCCTCACACATAGCCTGCTTACACTCTCTCCATTTCAGCTTTTATCTTTATGGACCAAGACGTTACTTCAGATGACAGCTCCCATCCTACTTTGGTTTTGATTCATCTGCTGAGCAAAACATAATCTAAAACAATTAAGTTTCAGCGTGACTGTACAACTCCTACAGAACATTATCTTGCCATGTTTCCATGGGGGTCAAGAGGGAAACAGCAGTATGTTGGCCATTGGGTTTATAACTCTGCTTTGTTGTCTGAAATCACTGAAAATATGAAATGAAATTTGAAAGACACAGATTTTTAAGTTGGTGTCATGGTATAAACCCCGCTGGCAACTAAGCACCACACAGCCACTCACTCAATTCCCCCCACACCCAGTGGGATGGGGGAGAGAATCAGAAGGAAAAAGGTAAAACTTGTGGGTTGAGATAAGAACAGTTTAATAGGACAGAAAAGGAAGAAAATAATAATAATAATAATAATAATAAATGACAATAATAATAAAAGAATTGGGATATACAAACCAAGTGATGCACAATGCAATTGCTCACCACTCGCAGACCGATGCCCAGTTAGTTCCCAAGTGGCGATCCCTCCCAGCCCCACTCCCCCCAGTTTATGTACTGGGCATGACGTCTCACGGTATGGAATACCCCTTTGGCCAGTTGGGGTCAGCTGTCCCAGCTGTGTCCCCTCCCAACTTCTTGTCCCCCTCCAGCCTTCTTGCTGGCTGGGCATCAGAAGCTGAAAACTCCTTGACTTGGTATAAACACTGCTTAGCAACACCTGAAAACATCAGTGTGTTATCAATGTTATTCTCATACTGAACCCAAGACACAACACTATACCAGCTACTAGAAAGAAAATTAACTCTATCCCAGCCGAAACCAGGACAATTGGCTATTTATAAATGCATTTAAATATAATCGGTCATTTAACCTATACTTTCCTTTCCTTACCCCATGAGTCAATAGAGATGCGAGGAGAGAACAGAATGCCTTCCTGCCAAACTTCCTCGGTATCTATGCTTTTTCCTATATATTAATTCTTAGTGTGTATTTTAGGAAGGCACCTCCATTTTAGAAAGCAGTGCACGTCCTATTTCTTTCATAAAGCCGTATCCCTGCAGCCACTGGGCAGGATCCCACCGTGATGCGCGGCTATCTCCATATGCTAAATCCTTTCTGTCCTAATGGCTTTCACACTATCCCTTCCGTAGGCAAATTGCAAAGATGATATATTGGGCTTAATAGTCTATCTTTCCTTAAAAATGTACATTATGAAGCATGCTTAGAGCTTGCAACTTAATTGAAAAAAAGAAAGGAACAGCAAACAACCAAAAAACATACCTCAGTTTTTTTAAGTAAATTGTAGAGTATAAGAGAAAGCCTCATATATACAATACTTAAACTTTTTGTACGTAGATCACTATAAAGTATTGCATTAATCCCCTCATGTGAGGTGTATATCCTATTAACTAGGACCAGAAGAACGTTTAATTAAAACTCTAACTTCAGTGAGTAGGAAACCATTTTTCTCATAAGATAATTAACAGGTAGTAAAACTGCAGGGGCGGGGGGGGGGAGGGGGGGAAGAATCAATTTTAAGCCATACCTACAAGGAAAACAGTCTGAATTCACCTTCTTTATGACATTTATTCTTACTGCAGCTATGAGGTAGGTCAGTGTAATTAGGTCTGTTAGCAAGAAATTCTTGGAGCCATTTATTTTTGCTCAAGTTTTGAGAAGAGCCAACAGCTCTAGTCGCGTGGCTGTTAAAGAGACACCACAGGTAGTTCTGCTAAGACCAGAGTTCATTTTCTCAATTACATCTTCCCCAGTGTCATTTTGCCCTTTCCTTGGACTGGTGCAACTCAAAATTAATGGATTCCTTTTGTCTGAACACGGAGGATATTGTCTTTATTTTTTCCTCCCTTATTTGCAGCACCCATAGGATGAAGAAAGAAAAAAGCAAAAAGCCTGATTGCATTAGGCTTTTGGAAACTCTTGTTATCCCTGCTAGCAAAACTCCCAGCAGGAAGACGTTACCATGACATGATTTTTTGTTGCCAGTAGCTAATTTAAGTCCTTGGGACCCATTTTTCAGGGCGCCAGTGACCCGATTTGCACACTGGTTTTTGTCGTAGCTCTGGGAGCTCAGAGCTTGTGGGTTCAGACCATCCCCTATTGCACAGCAGTCGTGGATGCTACAGGTGAATGCGTGTGGAGCACAAGGCAAGGACCAAGGGATATAAAAAAAAAAGTGTTAAGTCTTCAGAGGAATGGGTACAGAGGAAGACTTTCTGCTGGTCTCCCCAGCCAGCCAAGAAGATTTTGGGTCCAGTTCTCCATGAACTACTGGGCCCGGCTTCAGAAAGGCAAAAGCTTTGTGTGGAGCTCTTTGGCTAGTCCTCTTGCTTCATGGTCTTCCTTTAATCTGCTCAGTCACCTGCTTGGGAAGCAGGGAAAAAAAACAAACCTGCAAGACAGCCAATTATCATTGCCCTTCTGAAAGAGCTGCACTGAAGAGCTCTTGGAAGGGAAGAGAATTACAAATGGCATCTGCTCAGTCCTACGTGACCCTACATCGTGTGTCCCTTGGGTTGCTTGTCAGCAACACCTCCAGTTTTGGGGAATTCACAGGTCCGAGGCAGTGGGGAGCCATGGCCAGTGCCAGGACAGTGGTGGCCAGCGGAGAGCAGGATGAACTTCAAGCTGTCTGCCCGAGCGGTGCATACAACCAGCTTCGAAAGGAAGACTAATGCATCCGTAAGACTGTCTTGGCTATACGTTAATGGAGTGCGGGCGGTGTCTTTACTGTACCACAGTTCTCACTTTCTCATTGAGCGAAGGAGACAGTTGATGTCTCCTGCGGGAACCATCACCGCTGCTCCCTTCCACCCACGTCCAGTCTCCCGGGTAAGCTCTGGGCAGCGCCTGGAGAAGAACAGCATGCCGGCAAAGCAAGAGCCTCTGAGACTCATATTATTTCTAGCTTGCAGCTAATGAGTACATGAAAAAGCATTCAAGTCATGAAAAGGCCATTTAGGCTGGTAATAACCTATATCCCTGTTGAGCAGGACCTGGCTACGGATGCTCGGGCAAGATCCATGCTGCAAAGGTTGTTAACATAACAAAACCCCTAAGTTATCTAAGCAGCATATAGCCATGCAATTTTCCCACTACTGATGCATGTTTTATCATTAAATCCTCTTACATAATTTTGGGAACACAGCTCTTTTTTTTTTCCCCCAGTGATTAAAACAGAGCAACTTTAAAAAACCCTGCTTCGCAATAATCAGTTAACAACAAAAATAACGTTTAAATATATAGTGACTTCATACAGGCATAGACTTTGTACAGGCAAAATATGCTCAGCTGGAGCCTGGAGGAGTACTGAATATTTAAAGGCAATAAAATTCTGATCCTAAAACTAATTTATTCTACAACCTATCTTGTATTTATCGGCATACTTAATCAGAAAGAAACAACTGATTTTAGATGATGTAAATCTAATCAAGGAGATTATTATCTAGTATAATAAAATTATCACATTCTAAGATACAAAAGAAATACCTACTGTAAATGCATATTCCTTTCTGTCCTAATGTTACAACAATCTATTCTTAGGTTTAGTCAGACAGATATATTTAGTTTGCTGGTGAACTCAGGTGATCAGTGAGCTCAACTGAACTGTAAAAAGTAGAGTCAGCAGATGCAATAATTTGCATTTTTAAGGTAACATCACTCAGCAGCACTGACAAAGCAAACCTACAGTTTTATTCATGAATCTTGGATAACTATTAATTGCAAGCTGTAGTACTGTGCTTGGGTATGGACGGTGCCGTCTGTGCTTACTGCAGCATGTTCTTGCGTAGCTGCTGTAACGTACAGGAGCGGGATAGGAATGATGGTGGGTCCAGCTGAAACACCCTGGGGCTAAGGGAAAGCTTTGAGGCCACCCCAGCTGGGATTTCTCATCATGGTAGAAAGCAGAGCCAGGCATAAGGTGTTGCTCAGGGAGGTAACCGTGTACCACAGCTGCCATTGAGCCAATTTCCAAGGCAGAAATCAGTTGTGCAAAATAAACACGTGCCAAATCTACAGGCTGTCCCCAAGCCTGTGCCACACGTGGGGACCTACGGTCTGCCCCCCCCACTGCTGGCTCTGCAGGGGAGGTGAGGGACAGGGATGTCCCCCCTCATTTCCCCTGGGAACAGGGGGATCCCAGTGGGGCCATCCCCAGTGCCAGCGGGAACAGGGCACCACGACACCCGCCGTGGTGGGGAGAGGGCTGTTAGCACACCCACGGCATTAGAAAAGCTGAGAAACAGGGAACACACCAGGAAAAAAAAAAAACCAAACCAAACCTCTCTTCAGTAGAGGCCCTGCTAAAACCAATGGTGTAAGGTGTAATTGCAAAAAGACTGCTTCAATAAACAAAACCAGCCAGATTTTCTGGAATATTTCTGGCAAAGCCAGGGAAAATGTGTCCATACAAATTACTGTAGCATTTTACCTGTGTTATCCAGGCAGCGTGGTTTTGTGTGTGTTTTCGCTTTAGGAGAAATACTAAACAGGCCATGAAGACTTCAGTACTTTCAGCTCGCAAAATTCACTGCTTTTTGAGGTGATCCACTGCTTTTGGAGGCACCACTGAACTGGCCATCCTTCTTGATTTCTTGTTCCCAGTCCTACAACAGCATTTTGTCCTCTCCATATGCTATTCCCCACAATACACCTGAGAGCAAACTAATTGCCTCTGGTTTGCTTTCCCTGTTACTTTGGAATAATTATCTGAGCAAAATTTTAAGATGCAAGTGAGAAAATGCCAGCATCAGAGAAGCTGCAGGCAGAGCTAATTGCTTGATCTGCTTATGTAGCTCTAATTTAAAACAGGAGTTGAACTTCTGGAACCACTGCTTATTTCCTCGGAGGCATATCCATCAGTGGGGTGTGAGTAATTTCAACATGTAGAGACATTTTTACCCTTCTCTGTAGGTATAATTCTGTTAATGCAGGTGAGCGGGTATTTCTGGGCATGCAGAAGAGACCGCAGCCATCCCCACCTGAATGGCAAATAAGTAAACTTGTAGCATGCCCTTCCCCTGCTGCAAAAATGCTTTTTTGGGACTTCATTTTTCAGAGATATTAAAAACTCTGTTGAAACTGTTGTGTGACATCCCAGGGCACCTTCAAGCTGGGGGTTATTGCTCCACCACCTTGCTGCTCCCCATAGCAGAGCATCGCGTACTACAGCCACAACTATGTTTTAAAAGAAAGAGGATAATAGTTAAAAGTGTGTTTTCAAGTAGATTCCTTAATTGCTATGGGTTCTGCAAACACCTAATCCCTCAGCCTGGGGCTTCTCATCCCAGGGAGCTACACCTCCTCCCAGCCAGAGCCCCAAATCCTCAAAGGCTTGAATTGATCCTGGCACCATCCAGGAGTGAGATGCAGGGAACAGGCTACATCCCATGGCACACAGCTGGCCTCAGTGCATCCCATGGTATGAATTATAGCATATATTCCTTGGTGGACAATCAATAATTACGATCTTATGACTCTTCTGATTTTTAGCTACATTTCTACACCACCCCTACCCGCCTTTTAAACCACTTGGATCACAAATAGAAAGCCTTAAAAGCTATTCACATGTTGGGTTTTTACTGAAATCCCACTGCAATGTCCATATGAATGTATGTAAATATACGTGCAGCATGATAAAACAAAAATGAAAGGTATGGGGACAGGGCTTTACCCTAGTAAAATCTCAGTGCAACTCAGGTATAAGAAAAAATTGCTGTGATCATTATTTTTCCTCTAGAGGTATTAGTAATAAAGAACAACAAAAATAAGCTAAGCATACCCTTAATAGGATTGAACAGCTATAGAGAGATTTCAGCTCTGGCTTGAGTTACCAGTTCTGGGCAGCACAGGTACTTGCTGGCATTCAACACAACACTTTCTCATGCATACTCCTCCTGAGCCTTGAAGGCTCTGAAGAATGACAGTAAGCAAGCTTTATCCCCTGTGAGGTAGCCAACACTCCCACATTATGGGAGGGGGAAAAAAAAAAAAAAAAAAAAAAATTAGGTGATTTAATATTGAGGGCAGACAGAGTTAAAGAACTGGAATGCTACAACCATCAAAAGATACAAAATATGTTATCTAGACCTGATACCATAATACACATATACAAGTTATTGATAAGATTTTCCAGAGAATCCAGGAAAAGCCCCAAACTAAAATGACTATGTAGAAAGAGCAGTTGTAGCTCAGCGTGACTAAGACTTCTTTTATTCAATTTCTGCCTTTCTATATCCATTTATTGCAGGGAAATGTAATACCCGAATCACATTTCTCTGCAAGTACACTTCACAATAAGAGCACAGAGCAGGACAGGCGAATTTTTCCAGTGTCTTCTGCCAAGTGTATTTTGGATAGCACTTTGCCCATTCCTGGTGATGCCAGCCGAGCTCGCAGTGCCAGGTTGGATGCCAGTGGTTCACCACCACTCTCTGGCAGACAAACAGACACAGACCTGGCAGCGAAGCATTTCATGAAGTTTATAGCTTACATACTCCCTGCTGCCCACATTACATGTTACGTTTCTTTGTTAAAACTACCCAATAAGTGGTTATCTCAATGATTTAACCAAGGTGCTTTTTACAACTTCCTCTCCTGCCCCCGCCTTTCCATTCCCAATGGATATTTTGGGCATGATGCACTTGGGTGCCTTCCTCCAGATTCAAGGGGTCACCCTCAACTGAGCCACAGGTTCAGCCTAAGCAGGGCTGTCCCTACCAAGGATCTCCCCAAAACAGGTCAGACCTCACTGCCTGCTGCTCTCCTGGCTTTTCCAACTGGCTTGCCAGGTCTGGCATTTGCTGAATGCTACTTCATCCTGACCCCAAGATGAAGGGCAGGAGCAACATAATTGTCTGCCCAAGCAGGATCCCATGGGACCTCCTCACCCTGGAGAGATGGTCAGAAGTTACTAATGACAACGTCTAATGCAGAATTTATCCTGTCTGGCCTCCACTTACTTGCTCCAGGACATTTTGCATGGTAAGCTCTTTGCATGTATGGCTACTAACTCTCTCCTAGCATCAGCAAAGTCTGTTTGGAGAGGGAGAGCTTGCCCAGCACTGCAGAGAGGCTGTGGTCTCCCACAGTGGTTTGAATCTAAAGAGCAATTTAGACCTAGGAAACCCAGGTTGGTGCCCCTGAAAGTCAAATGAAATTCAATACACTGGAGGAAAAAGCAGCGTGGTGCATTTGAACGAAAAAAGACCCCACGCTGCTCCAGACCCGTTCAGCTTCCCCAGACAGCCTAACCCAATCTGGTTCCTCTCTAAGGTCCCTAACCCAATCAACTCAACATTAGCAACAGACTTTAGTGGAACAGATACTGCAAATAAATACTGAGCAGTTACAAAATGTCAGAAGGCCACAACTAGCTCTCGGGGTTTGATCGCTTCACAGCGATGTCACCAAGCTCTCCCTCCACTTTCAGGAGGGCCTGTTTTCATGGTGTGCCATTTCCTGCCTTGCAGGGATGCCAGAGGCTTACACTGAATCTGAGTTAATATTATGACCCGAGATATGTACTACTTGCTTTTCAATAATAATAATAATAATAATAATAAAAAAACCCAACCCCAAACAAACAACCAAGCCACGTTTACCAAATACCTTTTTTTTTTTTTTTTCCCTGATACAAAAGCTGAACCAGATAATTATGACAACACCACCTCTCGGGAGTAGATTTTGGTCTTGGTTTTATAGGGAGACAAAGCGCAAGTGGTCCTTATCAGACACACAAAGCACACAGCCAACCGGAGGTTTCCCACTTGCCCAGGCCACGTACAGACAGCTTTTCATGACCCCAAACCCCAGGTTCAGCATCATCCCTGCTCCCCTGTAAAGCAGCTCTCAAATGAGACGGGAGAGCAACTGCCTGCACACCAGGGAGCTCCTGGACTATGCATATCATCCCCCCCAAAAAAGTCCAAAGCCTTGTGCTGGAGCAGCTGTCCTACATTTCCTGAAGGATATTGCACCAGCACCCAAAAAAATCACTTTGCTCTATGACAGAGGGCCAGTTCTGATCTCAAAGCGCTTCTGCCTAAGGACAGATGCAATCCAGCAGAAGCAATACTTTGCTTTGATAATGTTGTGGTTTTGGTTTTTTTTAAGCAACAATAACTACTTTGCATTTGGGTTACTGTCTGCATTTCAGGTCAGTGAGTTGACATGCTGAGCAAGTTGGTGGAGACCAGGGCTGCAGAGTGCACAGCTTTGATGCCAGCAGAATCAGAGAAACCCACAGCATTAAGAACTCCAAACTGAACGCACAAGTTCTTAATTGGGGTGACGTGATTTTTACTTTTTTTTTTTTTTTTTTTTTAAAAAAAGACCCTCTATTGGTGGCTTTTATTTTCCATCATGTACACATTGCTAATACCTGGTCACAGTAGCAAGCCTATACCATAGACACCTTGAACATGCACTAGTCCCATACCTGGACACAGAGTAAACAGATGGGCTTGGATAAATGAAAATCAATGAGCTAACAAAGGCTTCTCTCATTCGATTGATCCAAGCCCCCAGACAGCAGGCGCAGCAGCATGCAGAATGGTGTTAACTTAGCACAAGTATAAATTTCACTCACAGGAAATACAGTAACGAAAACTAATAGCAGCACAAATGCAGTCCAGAACATCATTGATCCCAAAACATTAGATGACAGCATCAGATAATTTAATGAACAGGAAAGATCTTTTAAGAGCAGCAGCAGCCTGGTTAGCATTGCTTATTTTATCTCTGTACCATCTGAAGCTGCGCAATGCTGTACATCTTGTTCAGCACGTACGTGACAACCATTGTTTAAACACTGATCTACAAAGTATATTTGGGCTTATAAATTCTTATAGTATTTTACTAGTAAAACTTTTACATTATTTCCCCCACTAGCTATATTGCTGGTACTTCTTTACTACACAGCAGACATTTCCTGCAATATTGTGCAGTCACATCTACATATGTTGTCACTGAAAAGTCTCTTAAATAACATCTGTTGTGGTCTAAAACTGATGATCCATAGGTAAGAGCACATACGCTTATCTCCAGTTTTAATGGCCTGGTGCACTCAGGATGTTGGCTCTCTGAAGGAGGGGGCCAGGATGGAGTACAAGGGGTAGTTTGCACAGCATGTGTTGATTCTTCAAGTTTGGACACTGGTGATTAGCTTTCACTGAATTAACCTCCGCGTTCCTGCCCACCATTGCCATGTATGGGTAAATAACCATTCAAGGTTTCTTTCCTATATATAAAATATTAGACAACTACTGTAACACAGAAATAAGATTTGCCCCCAAAGTATCTTCTTTTTTTTAGGGACTGTGTCTTTCTGCAGCTGAAACCAATGGTTCATTTTTCTTCGACTTCAGTAAGAGCAACACCCAGCCTAGATATGCCTGTGCATTAGTATTGTAAGGAACATCCACACCATCACACAGCGATACATCAAAGACACCGGATTTCAAAATAACATTGATCTGCTCCAGAGATTTACAATCTTTGTTAAAATACATCTTCAAGGTATACACAGTAAAAGGACTAACAACTTAACGCGTTAGAAAATGTATAGGAGCGTGTCAGAGCCAATGACAAGGTTTTCAAGTTACCTGAAGTTTTCATTTGCATCCCTGGGAGAACTGGCTGGTACAGAGGAACATGAGCTTGAAGCATGATAAACTCAGGCAAAAAAACCTAGAGATGAGCTCCTGGCAGTTCTACTCAAGGCCAAATACTGACAATAAGTTAAAGAAAAATTCCTGCGGTTAGTTTTTCTGAAGTCTTTTAACAGTTGCAGAGGAACCTGCTGAAGAGCTGCATGCAGATTGACCCCTTTGCCCACCAAGGTGCTTAGCCACCACGGGTCGTGGGGCAGAGTCCCATGGACCTCCACAGAAGGCACAGGGACGGTGTTCAGCCTGGTGGGACACAGTGCTAGGTCAAATGGGAAAGTCTGACCGCAGATCTCCATCTTTAGTCCCCAAACCCCCCATCTGCCTTTCTCTGCCCCATCTTACCCCATGCATCACCACCCATCTCCATCCACCACATTACAGCATTTGCCTCTTTTAAATCCCCAACACTCGGTCACACCAGTTCGGAGCACAACCTGCTGTTTTACAAAGGACAGCCTATTTCGCAGTGAAAAGTTGCAGTTGTCTGTGGCAGTGAATATGCAAGCACCATTTTCTCTGCAGCTGAACTTTGGGGAATGAAGAGTTAATGTTCTCATTTGCATGTCAGGCCCAGACATGACTATGGGTCCTTGTCTCACTTCTAAAATACAGCGATTTATATTTCAAAGTATTGCTGACTTGCACCCTTCTCTTCCTAGAAGATCCCTTCTCAGGCGGTCTGAGAGGTTGTACAGATTTGGTTCCCTAGCTCCTATGCCTCTTAAAATGGCAATAATTATTTGTAGGCAAAGCCTCATCTCTTTCCAAAAAACCTGGAAACAGCAAAGAGATACACACTGTGCTGTTCCCCCACAATAAGGAGTCAAGAATGGTAAAAAGGGCAAAAGTGAACATGCGTTTCATTACCATTTTTTGATTAGCAGTTCCTGAGCCATAACCTCTAATGGCAGTAATTAACTCACTGAGCTCTAATAAAGGCTTTATAAAGCCCCTGATGCACGCTGGAGACTCAACACACAGGGCAGCCGCATCACTACGCAGCTGCGAGTTTTAAGATGTTGTAAAGAATGTCAAGGAACAATAACTATGATTGAAGAGCTTGTTTGCAGGAACCGTTCAAATGCTCTCGTCATACTGTGAGCAACAACAAAAAAGGAGAAAACAGGCTTAATTGTCTTCATTATGCCTATCAGAAAGACAAGCTACTCGGGAAAGCAACACGCAGGCTCACGTTGCCCAGGACTTCACTAAAATACTGAAGCTTGGTCTGCTTTAGTTTCCAGTTGTCACTGTGAGAAAAGGCATTTTTAGAGTATAGACAAATGGGGAATTTGGTATAACAGTTGCTTTTTGCCTCTTGGATGCACAAATATAATCCCTGTGTTATCAATTCCCATTGCCCCAGTATAATCTCTTCCCCAAGGACTTCATCTTTTAGGTTAAAGACAGGTTTGCCGCTTGTCACTACTTCTTTTTTCTTTTACCCCTAAGTTGCATGAAGTCAGGACTTGTGCTGTTACACTTGAAGTTTTAAAGCCTTTTAGAGAGATCCTCTAAAAAAGAACAATACAGATATGCTCTGCTGCACCGGAGGGAACGTAGGGCTTCCTCAGAAAGAAAGCTCCCAAATTGTTACTAGCAGAGTATTTGCTTAACATCAGAGCGTTGTACACATGAAAACAGAAACATTCATTAGAGTTACCATTTTTTTCCTGTACCCCCAGTGCATCAGATCCCCAAAGAGCACACGTGCGCTCACACTGGGGCTGGAAGGCAATCGTACAGTTCAGCTCCATTGCATTCGAGTTACAAGTACAGATTTCAAAGGCGCTTTCGCATTTCATCTCTCACAAGATTTGCAGCCTGTGAAGTCGCAAACTGTTTCAACTAAGTGCTTTAGGCAAGGCTGGACAGGCAGGATCCTGCCTACACACCACCGCACGGCAAAGCTGCGGCCCCGAGCAGGGGGGTCCTACGGGTGCCCTGGCCGATGGTCACGGCTCATCTCTCCTGCCAGGAGCCTGACGGGGAAAGCGAGTCCCACAACCACCGTCAGGGAAGGGTGCAAGCAAGGTGGTATTTTTTTCCAAAGCCTTTTCTGGAGCTTCTTCATAAGGGGAGCTCCATAGGGGCTACAGATAGTCATGTCGTCCTCCCCCACAGCCCCCTTCCTTCCCTAGCATCCCATCTCCGAGCAAGGACAAGGTTTGGCAAGGACGGCGCACAAGCCGGTGTATCCACTGCTAGCAGCACCTCCTCGATCAGTCAGTATTTATTTTCCCAGGTTCGGTCCCGTTCCCAGAGGCTGGGGGATTTCCTCAGCTGCTGCACTGCCAGCAGCTTTCACCCTCCGCTAGAGGCACAGACCTTCCTCCCTTTGCCTCGATTCCTCCTCATCAGGCACAGAAAACACAGCTCTGAACGGAAGGTTAATCCCCACACAGAAACATAAAGCCATACCTGAGATTTCCAGAGACACGCTCTTATTCCACAGGGTGAAGCCAGCAACCTTCCCCAGCCAGCCCAGCCTTTGGAGGTAGGCTCTTCCCCCCGAGCTGCGGAATCACAGCCCCTCACAAGGAGCACTTCTCATCAAGCCTGCAGGCTCCTGCTGCAGCACTTTTACCATCACAGCCCCAATCAGCACCTCCATCACCGACACCACTAACCAGGTGGAGATGTCTCTGCTCCAGCTGAGGAGCAGCTCATTAAACCCCCACCGCTACCCTGACAGAAAACAATTGCCTTTAAATGCTTTATAAATCCAACAGGCTTCCCTATTAAAGCTGGTGCTCTGCTAAATCATTTCACCACTTAATAGCTCAAGGTTCAATCTGCACTTGACTTCTCTATTTACTATTTTCATGCTTTCTATTACTGAAGGCAGTGGTCTTAATTAAATGCAATTACACGTCTCCTGATTAAAAGCTACACATATCGTGTAAGAGACCAGCTCTTGAGTAGCGCAAACCAGCCCTGGGAGGGGGATTGCAGCTGGGGGACGGCATCTCCTCTCCCTCCGCGCCTTGCACACCCCGTTGCACCCTCACTGTAACCAGGACATGTGCATCTGATGATCTGAACAGTCTTTCTTCAACATTTCAGAAAGATCTGGTATTTGCTCCTCGGCTGTATAAATAGGCAAAACAGAGCTTCTCCCTTGCCAGCCCTGCACCCCAAGAATCCAGCCAGCATCTCCATCCACTGCCTTTACCCTCGAGGGTAATGCTTCATCCAAGCAGCTAGAAATATTTGCTGCAAACCTTAAATGAGTTAATCTTTTCCAGGAAAAAAAAAAATCCCATTAAATATGTACTCAAAAGGAAGTTTTCTGAAGGCATTGCAACCAGTAAAGTAAAAAACCTGGCAAAACTCAGCTGTCAGCTCCCAGGCAGGGTCTCCGGGTCCTGCGGCTCCGCGATGCAGCAGCTTGGAAACTCAGCAGCTGCTTAATTTAATTTGAAATGGGAGAGTTTTGAGGAGTAAAGAAAGGAGCAGTTTCGAAGTGGCTGTGTGCTGTTTTGACATGCAGTCCTTCCCCAGGGAAGGCTGGCAGGAACACATGTATTGCCTCTCTGAGGCTGCTAAAAAGATCAACAGGAAAGCAGCAGCTCTAAAAAAAAGTGGTATTTCTAGTCTTGAAGGGACTCTGTGGGAAAGGAAATACCTCTGAAAAGTTAAGCCTACCAGCCATCACGCTGAAGTGAAAATATGGTATCGATTTGCTTTTTTAATGATTAATACCATAGGAATGGAGCAGTCTAATTTTAATTAATGCAAATTACAGTAAAGCAGTCTATAACTTTTTAATTGACCCGCCAGCTCAGTCAAACATAAAATGGCAGAGTAAATACCGACAGACCAACGTGCAGTTGCGTGGATGTGGCAGAGAGGAGTAGCGCTGTGGGGTGAACGCATCAGCTCTTCATCCACCTCCTCCTTCCTCCTCTTCCTCCAGCCCAGGAGATGCTCGCGAACGGGTCCTACCTGCCACCAGCTCCGCACTGCCTCCCCACCCGTGCGTGCCTGGAAGCTCAATATAATAAATATTTTATATTAATCAGGAGCCTTTTTTATTCCAGGCATGGTACACGGCTCATTAACGGTGTGCGTATGTGCAGAGTGTGTTAATTTATAGCTTATTCCCTTAAGAAGAGTTAATATTGTACTTGAAGTGCCTCCCGCTCTTGTTTAGTTTGGGGGGAACATCTCAAGGGAATGGTATTGATACACCATGCCCAGGTATTGATACACCCGAGCATCAGCATGAGCTTACTGCATGAAGAATTCCCTGGAAAAATTCTCAACTGCCATTTTTATGGTCAACTATTAAAAGTGTTGACCGAAAACATTGTCATGGGCCATGGTAATTTAATAGATGCGGTGAACATAAAAGTTGTGGCTTGAAAATGTTTTTAAATTTTCATTTTTTAAAAATTGAGCTCTCTTAAAAGCTTAAGTGGAAGTCTTGAAAATAAATAAGTAACACTATTTGCTGAAACTATGGAACACTTCATTCACAGATTTTGAGCTACTTCACAAATATTCAACTGACACGACTTGGGCTTTGGGGGCGTTTGGTAACACTGTCCAATTTCCACGTCCTCTCTGCAGAAACTCTGCCGAGCACTGTCCCATCACAGGAACCAAGAGGAAATTAAATTTCAGTCCCTTTTGTGTCTTCTCTGTCAGAACAGAGGTACATTTGGAGATCTGATGGTACTGTTGCCTTTTGCTGTTACAACAGCCACTGGAAACTTGCTTATGGCAAGGATAAGGAAGATTCACTGTCTTTACAATTTGCAATGCTTATGCTTGTGTGCTCTAGTCAAAGTATCTCTCACTGCACTTGAGCAACTAAAAAGAAGTAATGTGAAGATGGCCCAATGCCATTTAAAATTTCCCAGGAAGGCTATGCTCCATCAAAATCTTCTCTCAGCACCACTTTCCACACATCAAGTTATTTTTCTCAGTGAAGAACTGCAGCCATAGCCCTCACCCAGGTGTTTTAGTGCAGCTGCATATGGGCAGCACATCTGTGCTAATAAATACTCCTTTGACAGATACTAGAAATCATTTGCATGGCAGAATAGATGAAGTATTAAAAAGAGAAAAAGGAAAGCAATTCACTGATACCATGTAAAATCAAATTAAATGAACCCCCCAGCATCCCTCACCTAGCTGTGTTGGACCACGTTGCCAGGACAGGTCTGGGCTTAGGCACTGGTAACTGTGCTCCCCGGAGCTCATGCTTACAGCTTACACACATTCCTTGCACTAAAGCATCAAATAAGATGTTCAGGTTCACTGCTAGATCACATTATGTGGCCCAGAAACAACAGGTAACATCTCCAAAATAATGATGGACCTCATCAGCAACTTTCTTTACTTCTCATCTTTTTCGCATCCACAGGATTATTTGTTTTCCCCTTTGTTTTTCCTAATGCTACCAAAACCAAGCCTTAGTTGCCTCACTGAAAATAACTGTCCTCCTCAGGGAAGCTCCTAGCGCTCCATCAGGCTTTACTATCAGAGTTACGCAAGCCACTGGGGCAAACGCAAAATGAGAGGGGATCTGGCCAAACACCACATAATATCTATTTTTTAGTCCCTGCAGGTCAGAGCACACCATCTCCAGTGGGCAGCATCCTCCCAGCTGCCCGCAGCAGGCAGGACTGGCACACAAACTGGCAATTTAATGGTCATTTTACAGCGGAGATTTTCTGAGTATGGCACCCTGTCATTAAAATAAGGAGAAGTAAGCTGGGTAAGTGTGATGCTCTGGTGTCACCTTATTTGAGCTTTCAGTAGAGGAAACCAGTTTCAGGTCTGCGCTGAATGGCTTCAGTAAAATGATTGCTATCATTTAAGTGATAAATAAAACCAGATAGCAGTGTATCTGAGGACATCCCTGAGTGCCACAGCCTTACCTGGGAAACTTATGTGAAAAGAAACTCAACAAACAATACCATATCTGCTCAGAAAGATAAGTGGTCTTCACGGTAATGACTTTTTTATCACTGGGGTGGCAGGGGAAGAACAATTTACTTTGCTGGTTTCCATTTCTCCATCTACTGTCTGACAAAATAGTGGGTGGACATAGAACCTTTTAAAAAATACTTTAAATATATTTGAGTCCAACATTCTCTACTTTATTTTATTCATGGTAAGCATGATTTGCAGCGCTCTCAGCATCAATTTTTTCTATTAATTGTTAATGAAACAGCCAGATCTCCTGGGGCAGAGGGAGGTGTTATTTTCTAATTTTTCAAATCAAGAATATTGTAATAATCCCTCATTAATTCAATCATCTTTCTGTCAGATAACTGCTGTATAATTTAAGGGGTAAGGTTTTAAATAAAGATCCTGGCAAAACCATCAGGTTGATTTAATACATATCCTCCATCTAAGTGAAACTCATAACCCTTGAAAACAAATTAGTCTGAAAATTAAAGGTAGATGGCAATGGAAATGTCATAACTCTTCATATATGTCTTCTTTTCTCTCTTTTTTTTCTTTTTTCTTTTTTTCAATCTCTTCTTTGTTTTTATTTTTTACCATTTGGAAAGAAACATTGAACATGCTCTGTGTCTGCTTGTACAGTCCTTTGGGCTCCCTGGAAGATGTTGTTTCTATCCTTGACAAGGAGAAGCAGCAGAACTTGTCCCGTTTCAGCTCTGTGCTGCTCCCCAGCACTCATTTCTGCTTGAGGAGCAGGTTGGCAGAGACAGCTCCAAATTCTGCTCCATCCTTGGCTAAATACTGTATAAACAGCATTGACTAAATGCTTGTCTCTTGTTTACTGGCTCTGCCCAGAATTATTTGTGGAATTCTGCAAGCGTTCATTGGTCCAAATGTTGAAAAAATTGGATAGCACTGAAATGCAGTAAATGCCCTGTTTTTTGGGGACACATCTTAAGCTATGTCAGCACTTAACGCAGTGCTAATATTGGCTAACCTCTCTAAAAACATTATGCAGTTTCTTTAAATGAGTGTGACACTCGGTTCCCTCATTTTCCTGGCTGTCATGTTATATCACTTAGGGAACACACTTAGGAGCCCCTTATCATGCAAACAGGAGTCATCTGCTTTACCGCTGCTTCACCTGGCTGGCTGGACACGTCCTGCCCGAGCCAAAAAGGCAGTGGCTGCTGTAAGATATCTCCTCCTGCTAGAAGAGGAGACATCTGAGTCAAGGTAGGCAAGGAAGTTTTCACTGTCTTTTTTAAAATGTTGCTATGTTGAAACAGAGCATCTCTCTATAAACTGTTACTGAGGAATTTTATCAAGCCCAAGAGGAAATTTCTGGTCAAAACACACTGTAGCAAATACTGCAACGATGTCTTTGCATCGTGTACCCTGTGCACATGTCCCCAGCCCCGGGCTGCTCCAGCTTTCTGATGGATCTCAGTCTCTCACCCTCTTCTCTTCCCACACGTGGGAGGTTTTGAATGGTCCCATTTCTGTGCTGGCACAAAACAATAGCAACATTTTCAAAACTAGACAGTTTTTGGTGATGGATTTTTGTTTTCTAGTCATCCCAAATCATTGCTATGTGATCAAATTTGCAGCTTCTTATCTGTACCATCTCTGACAAAGACGACCACATCTTATTTTCCAGCTTAACCAGCCAGCCAATAATTAAAGCTGTCCTGCCTTAATCCTTCTTATTCAAAGGTCAGCACATTTCCTTGCACTGCATCTCAAAAGAGCACTCCTTTCTAAAAAAAAAAAAAAAAAAAAAAAAAAAAAAAAAAAAAATCATTCAGTCCTTTGGGCTGACGTTGGACAAGGTTAAATCATGGGGAAAGTGTCCACAGTGAAATTTGCCCTATTTGCCATGAGGATGTTTATTGGGAGAATGCAGAGGATGCCACCACGTGTTTTCCACTGATGGAAATAATCACTTAATGCAATTCTATGCTTTCTTTTCCTGAAATTGCTGCAGGTGGTAAGAAAGAGCTCTTGGCTGTTTGAACCTTGCAATTCACTCACCAGGATGATCATTTTAACTTGCTCCATCAAATGTTATTTGTAATTAGAACTACAAGTCAAGAGATATAGATACTTAAAAAGAAATATATTTTCCTAATAGCTTCTTAGGTAGAAAGTAATAAAATGCTAATAGGCTGCAGAGAGGAATACAGGGAAGATGAGTGTTATATTTGATACAGACGGAGACAAGCAGAAGAGAGCAGGACACCCTTGCTGGGACAGCCTTTCACCTAATGCCAGCCAGAACAAACCAGCCATGGTCTTGTTGGTCTTGACTGTTTGGTCAAAATACTCTAAATGAGTTCAGCCAGGTGAGCAGCAGCGGAGGCCGGGGAATAGCCAGCCCTCTCCTCCAGTGCCTGATGGAGGACCTCCACCCACACCCTCCACCTTACCTGGGAAATCCTGCTTTGTTTCCACTTCTACAACCAGCAGCTCTCCAAAAAAAGTCTGTTGAATCTGGAGCAGACCTCCTGGGAAGTGCCATAAACAGCGGCATGCAGGTTCACCTTCACTTGGCTTTAAGACAGGCTGTCTCAAGCACGAAGTGCAGCGAGCTTAACGAAATACTCATCTGAAAGCTAACGCTACCAGGCACGGAGGGGAAATGAGCTTTGAAATGGGACTTACAATTAGATCATTTTCTGGATGCACAGTAATTAGCATTCCCTGAGTCGCTAGGGCCCCAAAGTCTAATGAATTGGGTACTATCTCCCTTGGCGCCACAGAAATATGCATCTATCAGGGCACAGACAGGCTCAGACACCTATTTTTAAAAACACCTGCTGGCTGATACAGCACAAACTCCTTCACGTGCACTGAGAGTTTTAAAGGACTTTAAAATTTCTCTGAAAACTGAGGGCTAAAAGAAATTATTCGGGAGAGCAGGAGGTGTGTGAGCCTGTGTATACATGCCTGTGCATGCAGGTGCGTGTGTCCTCTGTGTGTCTTGAAGCTGCCACGATGTTATATATGGCACTGGGTTGGACAAGTTTTAACAATAAAAAATATGTATTTGCCCTTATTTTACTAACTCTTACTTTAATCTCCTCCTTAACATAGAAGTTTTTCTATGGAGTTTTACATTAGCAATTTCTTTTGAAGGTCTCGCCAGGCTTTGTATATCACTTTCACACCAATCATTGTGAACAACATAAAGGCAACGCAGTAGGATCATCAAAGTCTGAGAGGGGCTCCAGCATCCTGGGCTGTTATATATGATTTATCCAACTGACTTGAACTGTTCTGGCAGTCTCTTGCCATTATTAAGCAAATGCTATTTATGGAGGTGTGATTTTTTTTTTTTTTAATACTGGATTCTGTCAGCAACTGCTTTAATCTGTTTTCATGTCTTAATAAGTGGTAATTGGAAATATCAACTGTTTTTCTCTCCTGTTCTCTTTTATAGAAATAAGTGTTGCAATGATGAGTTCAAAGAGACTCCATAGCTATTTCCCAGCTGTCATTTAATAAGCAACCTGGAAGATTTTAGGTCCTCTGGAGAACATGGTGAATATGGTCAGTCTCTGGCATCAGCCGTACTCCAGAGTCCTGCAAGTATTACCTCTTGTAATGCGTCTTGCTTTAGGCTTTCACAGAGATATTTTTCAGGTATTAAAATTTTTTAGGATCATATAATTTATTGTAAGAGGTTTTTAATATTTCAACTTATCTTTAAATTTCTCTTAAATCCTTTAGAAATGGAAGCAGGACTGAATACAACAGGCATTAAATGCCCTGCCTTTTCCTATTTCAGCTCTTGTTGTTATCATATATTGACAAAAGCCATTACAGGAAAATGTTGTGTACCCCACCTCTATTTTTCAATGCTCAGAATAGCTACTTGTGTCCTTGTAACTGTTGCTGGCTGGTAGAGAGCAATGAAAGGCAGGTAATCAAGAAGTCTGGATCTATACATTGCCTTGAGGGCCTGATCAGGTTGCTGCTAACTCATTTATTCAGTAAATCTGTAATAATAGATAATAGCATCACATGGCAATCGTAGAAAATAAATATATGGCCACAAAGGTTAAACTGAAGGCTGCTTCATTTGTATAAAATCATTGTTTTCGTGAAATGAGTAGCCGATTAAACTTTGAAGTAACAAAAATAATTCCTTGGAAAGCCTACATTGCTCTCTTAAGACTGATCTTTACTGGCAGAAGAGAGAGCATGTCCACTCTAATGGAACAATTTAAATGCATAACGGTTAAAATAAAGTCCTTAAAGTATGTCTCCACATTCCTTATGTTGACTAGTAAGACATCGCTTTTTCATAAAATACTGTATAACTGAGAGATATTTAAAGCAGAAAAAAAAAATTACACTGTCTATCTCAGGCTGGTCTATAACAATTTCCACACTTAAAGGCATGATTGATTGTGTGAAAGGTAAAACTAAAATGCACTTCACATAGCTTTGCAGATTTAAGCCTCCTTTCTGGTTTTCCTTATGCATATGTAACATTCCGAGGGAATCTACTGCAGGCTAGAATAAAGCAGCAGGGAACATGGCAGAAGAACAAAAATTAAAAATAAAAAAAAAACAACAAAAAATCCCAATCCCCCAAAAACCCCACTAAGGTAAACCAAACCTTAGTATTGTACATGCTCCCCGTACAAGACCCCCACCTTGCTCAGCCCAGGCTGCTGGAAGGAGGGACAGGACGGTAAGTGCAACTCTTCCCGCACAACTTGATGAGTCCCTGGGGCCCACGAGGCCGACCCTGCAGCTCGGTGGATGCACTGGTGTCACCACTGCCCCCAGCAGAACGTCATCTCGCAGGGGCTCCCGCGGGAACAGAGCTCAGTGACTTGCACTTTTCCTCCCTAGGGTTATCAGCAAGCTCAGAGTTGATGATTCACGGCAGAATAAATCAATTCTGGGACTTTTCCTTGGATTTCATTTTAAGAAGGTTAAATAAATAAATCTACATTTAAGCAAATTTATTATCTGGCTAATGCATTGCAGTTTTACTCAGACGGAAAGCTAGAACGATCAAATCAAAGTCACAGATAGGCTGGAAACAAATCAATGAATTAGAATGATCAGATCTTCTTCATCAGCCATAAAAGAGACCTAAGGATGAGTTTGTGATGACAAAGAATTACCTTCTGTCAGGAGAATTGATGGAGGCTTCACCTTTCTTCCAGTGTAGGGCCCTGACTTAAATTAGGAAGGTGTCAGGTTGAAAATATCTCAACATTTAACTTCAAATAAAATTACTTCAAATACGAGGCAAGGAGACTTCCGAGGGAAGACTGGAGATGAAAGGATTTGGCCAGTGGAGAAAAGAAGAGCGAGGTTCTTTCCATCCCTGCAGGCAGGAAAGCCAGTACCTGCCTGTGTGGAAGGGGACCAGCTTGCTGCCATCCCTTCCACAAAGGAAGGGACAAGGTCTTTCCCCTGTGCTATGTTTTTGGTGCAGTGAGACCCCAGTAAGGACACTGGTGTCCCAGTCACTGTGCACAGACACAGAAAAGCTGACAACAACAGGGGGGTTATTTGCACTTGTGACTTTTCTTTAAAAAAAACAATTTATGTAGGAAATGGGAAGTATCTAGCACAAAAATACACAGCATGGAGGCAAGACTTTTGTAGATATTAGACACTTGATTGTATCTATTAGATACTTAATTGTATCAGTGGCATGCAGGCAGAGCCCACCCCAGGCTGCTGCTCACACTTGTGGTCAAAGGATGGCAAATCCCCTTAAAAACCAGCAAAAATAGTTGGGTTTGGGCTGGGTAGGTGGGAAATGCTCATAGACCATGTGGTACAAGTGGGGTCAGTCTCATCCTCCTTTGCCTCCAGCACACAACAAAATACACAGCAAAGTATAGCTGGATGGTGCCCCACTCCCTTGGGCTATCCTGGGGGGTGTTTGGGGCACTCCAGGAACTTGGGTTTGGTTGTAGGGGTTTTTTTTATGTCATTCCTCTCAGATTAGTCAAGCTACACAAAGCCTTCTTTCTAAAAAGTTACCCAAAGAAAACACATTTCACACATTTTCTAAACAGTCAGATGCCTTCAGGCTAAACATTCTTGAATTAATTCTCTTACCTCTTTCCTGGCTGAACTATAATTATTGCAGCAGTAGGGATGAGTCATCACTAGCTGTAGTTTATCTTCTGGAATATAGCGTGTACTGTACCTAATACTGTGTGCACTGGAACTAAATCAGCTACTTACTGCAATATCTTTATTATAAAAAAAAAAAAAAGCCAAAGACAGGATCTATCTGTCATTCACATGCAATGCGTGGCACAAGCCCTTAATTTACACCTTTCCTACAAGAATCGTAATAAGAGATTTGATCTTATGTTTAACTATCTCTGTGTGCCATGTGTACAAATAAAGAGCAACGGTCTCGGGAGAAGAAGCTCAAGCTGGTGAGAAAAAGGTGGAAATAAAGGAGGAAACCCTGCTCTGGGCATTTACGCTTTTCCTTTGGGTGCCCCCGTGGGCACAGGGAGGCTCCGGGGGGCCTCACACCAAGCCGTGCCCTTAGGGTGACCATCCCCATGTCCTTCTGGAGGAAACCCCTGGGAACTGGGTGTTCCCAAAAAAGCACAGCCTCAGGGATGATATGCTTTTTGTACGTTCTCAGGAGTTCTGATTTCCTCATTTCATCTCTAGTTGAAACACCTTAATTTAAGCTTCCCCCATTTTGTTAAATTAGCTTCCACATCCTAATTAACAGCTTCTGCACTTGAGAAATGTAGCCTCCTGTTTTAAGAGTAATGACTCTTTCCTATTCTAGGTTCCTGCCTAATTTGTTCTCTGCCAAAGACTTTAGAGATAGCAGCTTTTAATTACAGAAAAGGTAAGTCATCAATTTGTCTGTACCACCCGATTAAAGGTTTCCTTCAGAAAAGTTATTGTTGTGACTTATTGCACCAAAGCACTCAGAGATCTGCTGCTCCTCTTAATGGGATAACCAAGGGGCTGTGGCTACATGTAGCATTAGTTTCCTCACTAAACCCATCTTCAAATTGGATCGAAAATTTATCTTTTCTTCAACAGCAGGCTTGCTAAAAAGTCCCTGTTATAAACAAGCATGTCACTCCCAAAGAAAATCAAGAATATTTCTGTGACTGCATCAGCTTCCCCCCAAATAAAGTGACAGCTTACAAGTCAAACACCATGAAGATGGGGAAAAATGCAAAGCTTGAGAGAGCATCCGTGCGAGCTTAATGCTAGGAAAAGGCATGGAGTTCCTATTTTCAGAGACAAATTCCTTGAGAACTCCTATACGTCTGATCGCTTGAAGGACACCCAAAAGCACAAACAACGGGGGTGCCCAGGCTCTCCTGAATGCCAGCAGCAACTCCTGGGGCTGCCTCATCAGTTTATAGGTAAGGTGAAATTTGGCCACCATCCCCGTGGGGCTCGTGCTGGTGGGAAGATGCTGTGAGGTTTATCCATGTGCTACAAAACCACCTTATTACTGCAGACTTCTGTGTGGTTGGTTTCTCTTCTGTGTGGTGTACTGTATTTTCTAGGATAAATTTTTCCGAATCAGATTGTCCAAAAAATACTACCTGACTGGTGTAATTCTCAAGTTACCTCTGTCAGGTTGATTAAGCAGTTCACACTTGTAGTCCACAGGGCTCTGTTTTTATTTTTTTTTTTTTTTCCCCAGTGTCTGTGTTTAGGTAACACTTACTTTAGATATAATAGCACCTTCCAGTACTTGGCCACTCACAGTTAGATTTATCTTTCCATGCTCAGATTTCACTACTATGCTCCTTGCAAACATGGGCAGTTAGAAAGCCACGGCTGACACTACCAGTTTTCTCCTCTAAAATTAAAAAGTAGGCTCTGGCTTTCATCAGCAGCATGACTTGAGGTAAATTAACTTTCACTTTGGCTTTTGATGGATGTATAATGAACTCTGCATTGTTCAGCTGGAAATCTTGGAGCTATTTTTCATTCCAAATGTCTTCTGAGCAGCACGTTTGACAGGTTATTAAGATTTTAGTATCACTGTGGAAACATTTTTCTAGGCTTCTTGGCTAGGATCAAGAGAGGTTCACTGCACCTTCTCCATCTCCACACCAGTCTGCTGATCCCCTAAACTAGCTGGTTTTCAAAATTCGGCTTTTTTAGATTTCTGCGCATAGGAAATATTTAATAAGCAACGATTTCCAATTCTGGTTTCTTTGTCCTAATCACCAAGCTGCACCGAGCAAGGCTTTCACATCATTTAATTTAGCTACTTAAATGTTGGAAGTTTAGCTATTAGTCATTGGGAAAGGTCAGGTTCCTCTGAAGGATCACCGAATTACAGAGCCAGGGAGATGCTGGCTGGAGAGCATCTCCGGGAGCTCATTTAGAGATCCGGACCCCACAGCATCCCTCTGCCAGGGCTGTGTGGGAGCCGGTGGGCAGGAGCGAGGGCAAGGGGTGGGACAGCAGATGGATGCTGGATGCTCCTGACTGCAGCTCTCTGGCCTATAAGGAGAGATTTTTATTATCTGAATTACTCAAACCTCTTCTGCTTGTGCACTATTTCCATTAATCTCACTTCTATAAAGGTTTTCATGATTTGCAATTTTCCAAGCAATTTACAGAACACATTTCAGCCTACTGAAAGGACATTGCAGGCAAATGTTTTCCTTCTTTTGGTGTACTATGACTTCAGTGCTTATGTACTAAAGACAAAACTTTTCAACTTTGAAATAATCAATCACAAGGAAACTAGTGAAATATTTTGTGAACAGAACCCAAGAAAAGGTTAAAATCTTCATATAACAAACGTATTCAAGTAGATTAAAATCCCAGCCTCCCTGAAGTCCATGCAACCATCAATCTCTGCTTCTCCTACGTACTTCGATTTTTTTTAATTAGCACAAGGTGAGCCCTAAGGGAGGCAGGGAAAAGGAAGGCGTGTATTGGATGAGAAATGGGCTCCAAACGCAGTTTCCGAGTTTTCAAAGCCTGCACCTGGCAAATGAATTTCAGAGTTCTTCAGAAAGCGCAATCTGATGACACATAATATCACTTTCTTGAGCAACAATGACAAGACGGATGCTTTTTGCTCACTCCGTTCTGATACAACTATTTCTTGCTGTCTGAGTCATCTTGTCAGCCTGCTCAACTCCAGACAGATTTTATTGGTGTATAATGCCACTGATTCATGCCCTGTATTTCAGAACTTTATGAAAGAGAGAAAAAAGGGGCCCAATATTTTTATGAAAAAACAGCATTTGGCCAGCTTAGAAATGATCAGTTAGCATCAGTCACAAAGCTACCATGAAATTAGCACTGGATGTAGGGCTTTCTTAGAGTCTAAGCTCCAACCCTAACTCGCCTTACCTCAGTATCGGTCAGTGCTATTATTTTTTAAGTCAGCAGCTTGGATTAAACTGGTGTGGCTGGGTGTACTTCTAAGCTCCAGGACAGGGACAAGTAAAGAGAGCAATATATTAAGAAAGCTAACTCTTCATTTCTGTCTTGCAAAATCTTCACTATGAAAGGCTACATGGAACTTTTTATTCCAGGGTCAGAATTTTTTTAATTTTTTTTTTTTATTAACACTGAGAAAATGCCTTCAAAACAGAAGTTATGAAGGAAGTTGAATAAGTTTCTCATTAGTGTTTTAATATCTTGGTAGTTTGAAGGTCCAAAGTTATTAAATAGAAAGTATTTTCAAATAAAGAATATTTCTAAAATTATTCTTGCTCGATTTCTTTATTAGCTTTTCCCTCCTGAAATAGGAACAAGAAATCCTATTCACACAAGAGGAAGAACAGGAAACGTGTCTGAGATTTGAGGGTCATTTGAATACATATAACTCCACATTCAAACCTTGCCAGCTACGGTGATAAACATTAAACTATAATAGCTTTGCTTTTAACAACCCTGATTCCTCTCTCTCTCACCAGTAGATCTGTTGTTTGCACCAGGATACTCAATGGACAAATTAGATTTTCATATTTTCTGACTTTTTTTCCCCAAAATGGTATAAATCAGCATTTTATGAATGAATAAATCCCATCTGCCAGCTGTTAAAAATCTGCTTCAAGGCTATGCTATCTGGGTCATTTTATTTCATGACTCTGGTACCACCAACAATAAATAAAGTTGTTACTGCACAACTAAGGATATTTTAGTCTTTCTCAAAATGAACTGTTAAAATAAGCTGGTAACTGTTTAAAGCAAGTGGGTAGCATCCCTTCCCCATCAGCCTTGGCCTGTCTTTTGAGCTGTATGTACATCATTAATTAACACTGTGATGACCACAGTCCAGCAAACTTGGGAAGTGAGCAACTGGCCAACTGAGATAAAGATGAACGATGGCACTTTTGGAAGTGTACTTGTATGGCTCAAGTCTGGCTGCCTTTACCAAAGCTCAGAGGACAATATTACATGAGCCTTGGTATGTCCTAGACCCTCTTGGAGCATCAGTCACAAAACACATGTCCATTAAAATTTGGATGAGATGAGATGAGTCTTCTATGGCTTGTTGAAGAATTATTTACACATAAGTGAGCGGGCATATTCCTACTGTATGTAAAAACTCATGCGCACACTTAAGTGCTTTCCCTACAGCTGATGTTCCCTACAACATCCTGTGCCAGCCCAAGATGGCCAGTTTGTTGCAAAGCTTCAGATCTGAGAGAATAGATTTTCTGAAGATTGTGCACATCAGAGCACACATTTATCTCCCTGCCTAATTTACATGTACAGTTATTATTTGTGTGGGCAGCAGCAGCCACTGTGCATGTGGATGATTAATGAAATGTGTAAAAAACCTCATGCATTTGGTTGCTCTGAGTGTCGCACAATCCTAATAATTTTGTGCATAATTTGTGTCCAAAGCACATTTTTTCCCCCACGCAGTTACACCCTTTAAAAGCCAGTTTGAATACTGGGAATCCATCCCCATCTCTTTTAACCTCATGCAATCTTGAGATCAAGATTGCAAAACATAAAAGAACAATTTCTTACTAATAATATCCCTAATGTTCTGTTTAGTTTGGGTTCTGGTAAATGGTCACTGATTATATTACATATTATGCTAATGAAGAGCAAGATGCTATTTCCATGGTTGTCCTGAGCTGGCACAATATTACCCAAGAGAAAAGACAGAGATCCTTTCCTGGTGCATATGACCCTCCAAAATTGGAACTCGTTGTCACTAAAATAATTGATGCACAACACTTCTTGACACGTCTGTTTTTAATTAAAGCATATTTCAATTAAAAAGGGAGAACAATTTTAAGGGAATCTTTCTGCCAGATGGTGATCCCTAATTTACCTCAAATGTGTTGGATGCAGCATAAGTTGTTCCTGACTAGCTGAGGTTGATCAGGTGTGTAAAATAACGCTTTTGATATGAAAAATGTGTTGAAATAACCCCGTGAAATGACCAGGTGGGTCTTTTCTTCCATTGATATCTGAGCTATTTAAGAACTAATGGGAAATCTGGCTTTGTTCTAAGACTATGATTGTGGAAAAGAACGACTACTAATTCAACAACCAGGGATGCTGCGAGTACTCCACAAGTACTGTGGCTGCAGGTAACTATCGAGTCCCTAAACCAGCTCCCTATCCTCTCCTCACCTGCAAATTGGCAGAGAATACATTATCTTCCATAAAAAAAAATAATATGTATTTTCAAGGAAACAACTTAAATGTAACTCCAGCTTTTTCTACTGTTAAGACTCCTAAGAAAAAACAAATATAGAACATATTTTGTCCTACTTCATATTTCTATGTCAAAGCAATTTGTGCAAATACTACGTCTGGCCCGTGGAGTTCACAACTTCAGCTCCCGCAAAACGATTTTCAAGACCTAATTGGAAAATCTGCACTACAATACGGGTTAATATTAGATGTCTCCTTTCACTTTTACGTACTTTCATTTCTGTCAGCTCTTAATTTGGCATGCTCATTGATGGTGAATGAATTGACTACACCATACTGAAACAGCAAATCATGCATACAATGAACATTAATATTTCCAGCATGTAAAATACCCCTTACACATCAGTGAAATACATGTTTTATAAATTAAACTGAGAATGCAACCATGATTTGGCACTACATTAGCAGATTATGAATTGCAATTTATTGCAGTGGCTGAATGCCAGTCCCCAAACCCCCAAGTCTTGGATGACCTTCAGCACCCTTCAGACTTTCCCTCTGCTCTGCTGGGTGCCATGTGTAGATTACCACTTTTTGGATTATAATTTTTTTTTTTTTTTAAAATACTGGGGATTTAAGTTTATTCTAGTGCCAGAACTGGCGGTGCTGCTGCGGCAAGGGGCCAGGATTCCATGACTGCTGGGGAGGCTACAAATCCCTTTGCTGCTCTGGTCAATCTGGACCTGAGAACTGGGCAGGATTAAGGATCATTAGGTTACATGGAACCTCACTGCAGTCACTGCATAAACTCATGCTAATTTAAGAAGTTTTTACATTAAGGTGTAAATAATCCTAAACTAGATCTGGCCACATTAGTATTTTATGAGTGGAGAGGGAGAACAGAGAGATGCAGAAACGGGACTGAGCTGTGAGTGGGTAAAATGTTGTTGCCTTTTATCTTTCCCGCAGTTGTTATTTCTTTCTATGACTATCAATAAAACTTTACCTTAGCAGTAACTCACAGGAGACGTAACTGATAGGAAATTAGATTCTCTGATATCTTGATATTTGCTGCTGCGATATTATATGAAAGGTTAGCTGGTATCTGAGACCCCAGTCCTACCCGCTGGGTCGCTGTGAGTAGACTCATGGAGGCAGTTTTATGATCAGGGCATTGTTAACTACCTGACACATTAATTCCATGGTATTTACAACGACCCTTGGAGCCTTAATATTTCACCAGCCCCATTGGAAAGAAATGACTTTTCTCAAAAGCCCGATTCAATGGCACTTGCCCGGCAAAGCAGAAAGTCCCTGCAGGCCAGGCGGCATTTTAAGATTTCCAGCTCACATTTCATAGCGTAAAGATCATCCTCTTACACACCAGCCATGGCAATACTTGGGAGCTAACATAGCTAAATACCTCTTTACATACTACTGTATTTCTTAGAGGGCAAGGTTTTCAGTTTCAAAACCTTTTTTAATTTGCATTTCAAAGTAGCTATAAAATATGAATTCCAGTGCAAAGCATTAGCATAAAGCCATTCAGTATTATATATTCTGTCAAAAGTGCCAAGAAAAATTCCACAACTATTGCATTTCCATCTGGCAACATCTTCCTACCCTGAATATTTGCATAAAATATTTCCGCAATAAAGAAAAATTATGAAACATAAACTCTTTACATTATTTCCAAACAGATAACTTCTTCACAATCGTATAAGCCAAGGAACCCTGCTATTGCAAACAAACTAATTCCCTCTTTTCCAACTATTTCAGAATAGTTTCAGAACACTCCCTACCCTGTCTTTCACTTAAATGTCTAGGTAGATTTTTAAATTTATAAGATTTTTGGTTTTTAAACCAATAAGAAATCACCGAAGAGAGGCTCAACAAGGTGCTCCTGTTCACTGCTGTTTGTGTGCTCAGTTCTACCTCCATTTGCAGCTTAGGCTTGCCAAATTATTGAAGTAAGTTGGTGCACAGCATCATTTTTGCCCCTGGTATTTAGTCTGTTGAATTAGCCCTGACTTTTCATAGGTACATCTTTGCAAGTTAACATTTAACCTGGCATTACCCTATCTCACAGAATTAGACTTTAAATACTGTATTTCCAGCATTCTTCCAGATCTTGGGCAGCAGAGAAGAAAGTTATCATGCAGCTGCAGCAAAACATGTAGTAAAATAAAAAAGAAAAATAGGTGGGACTAAGTTAGGATCGGATCTTTGGTCGAGCTGGGAATTATAGTTAGACACTGAACTAAATTCTGCATCTGGGCTACAGTGAGGCTGATAGGGAGAGTGGGCGAGGAGAGCAGAGTGCGTTAGATGCCCATTTGTCACCATGGCTTTCCCATAGATTTGGATACATCCGTGAAACCCTCTTCCACACATGATAAATCAGTTTGTAAAAATGTATTCCTGAAAGGAGAGGGTGCTCCAGGCATTAAGTATTAAAACTCTTGATCCAACATTTCACATGGAGAAGATTGTATAGCTCTGTTTGCCACCATTGTCTGTGAAATTAATTTGTAGAAGATACCACCATTTTATACTCTGTAATAACTCTTTAGCCCAGTAGTGATACGGGTATGATGTTTGTAATAGTGGAGATGAAACCCATGTTAAAACAAGGTAAATAACCTAGGCGTGCTATTTTTTTTCTTTTCACTTCACTGTTTGGGAATGGTATTCACAGCAGTTCTGTTCAGAGCTTATTTCAGCAAAAAGGTCGTGTGTGTTTCAGTCACAGAAATGAGGAAGTTTAATGCAAAGCATATTTTCTTTCTTTAAACATGCACATTTATCTAATCCCTTCCATGATTACGTGTCAACCTTCTAAGAAAAGGAGGAAGAAAATGCAAAAAAAAGTATGTTTGTGTTTTGCACATGTCCATGCAGGTTATATGGAATAGGCAAACATCTTGCTCATGCGATTATAAATTCTCAGTTACAAAAATACTTCTGTTAAAATATAGCTACATTTCCCAACCATTTACAGCAAGGTTCATTCTCAAAATCTCATGCACTTTTCATGCTTTAAATGAAGTTCAACAGAGATTAAACTTCTCTCAGGCACAAGCTGTTATTTAACCAAGTAAACAAACAACACCCTGCAACACCCTCCCCAGCTCGTTCATGGGTGCCCTAGTTAACACCAAGCGCCTGAACTCAGCATAGCGTGGCAGGCTGGGACTGCAGAGGACAGCCTATGTTTTAAACACAAAGGAGGAGCAAAAGAGCCAACGCTATAAGGGCTCACTTTTAGACAGTAATCAATCCGGAATACGCAGTCAACAGCACTGCAGCAAAACCACTGGGGAAATTAGAAACACAGCTTGTCCCCACTGATTTTGCTGCTCAGTGACTAGGGGACACATTAAACTACACCTTACACAGGGTAAACCAGCAGCTATAATACCAAACTTAGACTCAAGCTCCTTTTTAGTCCTAATTAAAGGGAAAAAAAGAAGAAAAACATGATAAAAATTACTTTTAACTCAACCGTATATAGAGTCTAGACTTGCACAAAAGAATTATATTAAAAAAAAAAAATCCCTCTTTGAAGAGCCACAGTTTGAGAATAAACCAAGATGCACAGGCTGAAATAAACCTGCCCAGACATGATTCACTGAGGCATGTTTTAAGCGAGTGCTTTCTACAACCCTACCTCTCTTTTAATATAGCTTTATGCTCATGTTGATGTAATAAAACATTATTTAGAGTGAGGCTCATGTGTCCAGAAAGAGATTCCACAAATTCTTGAGACCTTTTACATTGTTGGCATCAACCATTCAAGCACACAAGAGTTACTCTGTACGGCAAAGGCTTAAGACAAACGACAGTGATGCTGTAGAAGACCCAAATAATGCCCTTCAGTGATGCTAGAAAATATATTCATTGAAAGCCAGAGGCACTGGCATTCTTTTTTTCATAGCGAGAGGGATTCAGTAACAGCCTCTAATTTCTTTGGCATGATTATACAGAATCTCATGTTGTGCATGCCCTCTAATGCATGAAATAATGCTTTTCTGTTTAAGAGAGTCAGATCTAAAACAGGGGCATGGCAGAAATATAATCCCAAAGACAAGGACAGTTGAAGGGACTTCTATACCACATGCAGTGTTTGGGAGCAAAGGTCCATGCTTATACTAAAGGCTCTGAGGGAAATTAAGTATGAACATTTAAAATTAAAATATCTCTTCATTGACAAAATGTGAACATTCTTAATTTTCTGGATCATTAAACCTCCTCCTGGAAAGTGAGTTAAGAAACTTTGGGATATATTTACAGCATCAGGTTGGGTTTGGGGATGTCTAATAATGTGGTGATCCAAGCTCACATTTGCAGGAGATCATTGCCCTCACAAAACCTTCTCCAGGAGGGAGCAAGAGTCTCTCCTGAAAGGTCACAATTCGTGCACAAAGTACAGTTGTCCAATTCCCTTTCATTTGGGCTAAGGATCAGCAAAGGATCTGTTTCATTAGAAAAGAATGAAGGAGTTCTTGCAGATATACTTAACAACTAAGTATATCAGGATTAAATGTATTGGATGGAAATAGAGAAAAGGAAAACACAAACTGGGATTTGTACATGCAAAATCTAAGCTCTTCTAAGCCTCACTGATTCTTACCATGCTGTCTTAGAGAAGATTTATGTCTCCATCAAGTGGGTTCTTTTTTTTGGCAGAGATTCAGAAAGCTCAGAAATGGGAAGGGGCAGATAGATGTCCAGAGCTGCCCAACAACAATTGATGTAACTCCACCCCATGAAGTTAATTTTAAATTTATTTCAGAAGAAGAATCTAGAAAATTTCTTACCAGCAGGAAGAGAAACGTCAAAACAGGCACCAAATGGGCAAGAAGCCATGACAGGATTTCCAGTGTTGCTGTTCACAGCATTTTGCCAGTCTTTGGTAGAGAAGCCATGGTCATAATTTTAATTGCTTTGCATGCCAACAAATACAGCTCCGGACTAAAACTGCTGAATTCTCCATAGCACCGCCATGTTGCATTTCAATTTCCTTTGAGGTAGGAAGTCTGTTTCTGAAATTTGGCTTCAAGATTTAATCTTTGGGTTTTCATTCCAAGTTTGTAAAATTAAACTCAAGAGACAATATAAATCACAAGCACTCTGGGCAGCTCAGGAATGCTTGCAGCAAGTGTTTACAGGTTAGGGTAAACAGCACTGTGGCAATCGTAAATACCATGAATCTAGCATGTAAAATATTATGACATGCTAATCTATTTATATTTCATGATTGCATTTACTTTGCATAAAAATAAAATTACAGGGAAGGATCTTATTCCTGCATGCAAAACCTTTTCCTTTTCATCCCTGAACTGCTCTTTAGAACAAGATGCTCCTTTTGCTCCTCGCTAAAACGGTAATATTTTATCCAATAGGCAGTATGATATCTAAGACTTCTGGACACTATCATAATCAAATATAATAATAATAATATGATATTCTTCTTAGCTCCTCAGAGTACCAAAGTAATTTTATTATTTTGAAGATGGTTTGAAAGCATCTTAACTACACCTTTATTGAAGCAACATAAATGTCTTTAAAGCTATCTTGGTGCAAATGTATCAAGAATACTCTTGAAATTCCTTGTTATAACTTGTACCTGAAAATCTATTTGAAACATATTCTACTGTATTGAATTTCTGTCTGAAACAGCTGATTTAGGCAGCTGATAGAGTATGGCAGGTGCCCCATTCATTGTGTTATCATTTTATACAGTCTGTCCATAAAACCCCCAAGAGAAGGATGTACTGTCTGTCCATGAAAAATAATCCACTGTCTGTGGCTTATGGGAACAGCAATAGAATTTTAAATACCTTGGAAAGACCAAAGCTTGGCCATTTACATTATTCTAGCAGCATTTTTCTAGCTGAATGGCCATATTCAGTCTCACAATGAGAGGAGTAATGCAATTAAACCAGCACCATAATGAGGAACTGGAAACATGGGTTTTAGTTTGAAAAACAAAAGCTTCTAAATTTTAAAATAATGAAGCAACATGACTGTTGAACACGAGGGGAAGAATGCATTATTAGACACAGCAGTAAAATGTCAAATATAATGTACTACAGCAATATTCTACAGTTCACCTATGGCTCTTGATACCCTGTACTCCTGTATTTCCTAATGTTAACTGCTGACACCCCCACCATTTTTGCTCCCCGCAACAATTGCCCTGTCCAACAGGAGGAAAAATGTTTAATCAAATGCCTCCTAAGAAGGCGCAATTAGAGCAATCCAGGCATGCCCTAAGTAAGGCTGGCTCACGAGCACGTGGGCTGGGAGCCAGCACGGCTAGCTCGGCAGGCAGGAGAGCTCTCTGCAAATGGGATGGGGTGCAAGTGAGAGAGTAAGATGTTAAAAAGGACAAAACCATCCAGAATGGGCAAAATAAAGTCTAAAATGTCAGAAGCCACCACTGAAGAAAAATTTAAACCACAGTCAGGTGGGATAAGGACACGACTGGTGCATTGGCAAAGCTCTGGCCACAGCTCAGCTCCCCAGAGAGGAAACCAGAGGGGTTTGTGCCATCAGTTCGAGTATGATTTTAGGTAGCCTGGCAATGATAAACAATATTATTGTATAAAGGAGCATGAGATGAGAACAAAGGAATGGGAAACCCCTTCAAAATTTACTGTTACTTGGGTAAGACAGTGGAAGTTTGGGGATATCAAGTGGAACAGGTTCACATAATGGCTGTTAATTTAGAGGCAAGGGAGAAAGAGTCACAGAAATGGAAAAGAAGGGATTTTTTCCCCCTAGTATAAGCTGCTCCCAATTCCACGCTCAGTAAACATCTGTTTTTTGGTCTCGCCATAGGAAAAGTGTAAGAGGAAAACAGTCAAAAGCAATTAGTGGCAACACAAAAAATCCCAAGGACAAATAAAGTTGTAAAAGAAGAGCAATTACCCCTGTGGAGGAAAAAGAGAACCCAATCAGAACCTGTTCCTGTTGCAGTCATGGATTAGACAAAACTGAATATAATATAAGAATAAAATATATGTATATAATATAGAGAGAGCATAAGAAATCAGGTTATTTGGAGGGCCCAACCCCACTCTAGATGTGCAAATATTTTCAAAGACTTTTACCCAGGGAAAAGCAGCAATATTCCCTCAGCTCTAAGCGCTGACCAAATGGGTTTCATATGCAGTAGACAACCAAGTGATACAATCAAACAAAACATGGAAGTAATTCATAATACAGAATAAAAACTAAAGGTCCATTGCTATCCTTAGATCTCTTTGAAGGCCTTGCAGGCCTTTAGCAGGGTGGCTTTGCTGAAAAATACTGTTATCAGAGACAAGGCTTGGAGAAAATATGAAGACCTGAATAAATATAACATATGAATCTCCATCTATTAGAGTAAAAGTTACTAAGACATGCTCCAAAAGATTTCAACCACAAGAAAAGGTTGGTTTTATGTCCTGTGCTGTTCTTTTTTATTGAAGTCCTGGAACAGTCACATCAATGCAACTAATCAAAAAAAGCCCCAACATCTTACTAAAACAGTAGTGAGTTCTATTCATAAATAAAAAATGAAAGCACTGTCTCTGGATGGTGCAATGTTACTGGCTGCCACCTCACTTATACTTTTAAAGAAATCCTATGAATTCAAGGCTGTAACACTAATTATCTTAAATCAGTCCAAGAATCCATGACTAGAAAGACACATATGAGCTTCCTTGGTCCAAACAAATGAGATCATTGGGAACAATACTTCTTCAGCTACATAGAGTTAATTTCTTTCTGTTATTTCAAGATGGAGGATTCTCCCCTCTGCTTTCCCCTCCACACAGACGATTCCCCAGGGGCTGCCACATCCCTCACGGACCCCACGTACCTGGGGCTGCCCCCCCGCTTTCCACATTGGGAAGCTGCTTCATATACATGGTATATCCATGGTACAGAGGGCATGGTGTGCTTAAATCTATGCTATTTAAACCCACATCATCTGCGACAATGTATCCATGACAAGTGTTTCCGAATGTAGATAATTAGATGATAATTCCATATCCAATATCCACAGTATCACTTCTCAAACAAAACAATGACCAAATACATCAGAAAATTGTGTCTTAATCCATTTGAGTAAAAAAATTATTACCTCAGAGAAGGATCCACTCACAAAACTATTACCATTAGCACCCAGTTGTGGAAGAACTCATTTTGGAAACTATTCTCTCCTGCACATTAGTGGCACAGAGAAATAATATATGATCATTTTTAATAGAAAAACTGACAGACAGTCTGGATCAAGCTGATTTTATAAAGTAATTTGTTCTTGGAATTTGACCAAAGGAAAAATGGATAGATAACATTAGGAGGTCAACCAACCAAATAGTAATTTACACTTAACAAATTCAAGTTATGACTGAGATTTGATAATTCCTGTATGGAAAGTTCATGTATCACCTTAATGTTAAAATTAAGACCTTTTCAAGAATACTCAAGGCTTCTAAAATGCTGTTCGTAGCAAGTCAATTTGGGTTTCGTTATGCTGTGCTGGGGACAGCTGATCACATAGCTTCCTCGTTCTGCTGCTCGGCGCGGTGTTTATTCGGTGTGTTGAGGAGCGGTGCTGGACGGGTGCTGAGCTGCTGGGCAGCGGGCAGAGCTGCCAAAACTGCCTCTCAAAAAGCAGTGCCCGTGTGGTCTGGGCTCTCCTCCGCCATGCACGGAGCAGATGGGAAATAAATCACTAACAAAGAGGCACTTCTCTGCTGCTCCAGTTTGGGCTCTTCACTAAAATTGTAATGGCTTTTTTTCCCAATGTGAAATAATTCACTACTTTGAGAGAAATTGCCTAAGAAAATAAGGGCTTTTGCCTTAAATGTATTCCTTTGGCAGAACTGTTCAGCACGTTCTCCCCCCTAAAATGTCAAATACATCTTACTAATGAACTTTAGCTGACCCTAAGAAGTCATTTCATATGCGTAAGCAGCAGAGCTGGCTCAAAAAATGTAGTTGTTGAAATAGATTTAGAATCTCCCAAAGACCAGGACAATGTTTGCTATTTGGTTGCTTAAATTCATAGCAGTGAGAGAAATAGCTAAAATAGTTAGTATTTATTCAGGTAAAAATATACTTTTCCCAGTATATTTAATCTAAAAATTTATTTTATGAGCAGAAATAAATACTTTCTACTTTGGGAGGATATAAACTGAATGTATTTGGAAAGATACACTGTTCTGTAACAGACACCATTAAAGCAATGCTGCCACATTTCAGTGTCGATATAACCACTAATAAAATTTAATGGATCTGGCTCTGGCTATTTCAATAGGGTTTTCGCTACATACTAATAAGTTTCTATGACATGCATTTTATATATTTAATTCCTTCTGGTCCTCCTAATCATGACTGTATTGTCTGTTACTTAGATTTCTTACTTTTTTTCCCCCTTTTTGGTAACATCAGAATATAATTAATTCCAGTGAGTGAACTTAATTGCCTCAGGGAAAACCTGTGGTTGGAAAACTCCCAGTCTCAAATAATGTAGAGTTGGAGACATACCACCATGTACTCTTCCCACACAATTGATAGATGGAAAAATTAAACAGCAACAGCAGTTGCTGGAAAGAAAAACCATTCTGCAATCTTATCTTCTCTGTAGTAATTTCTACCTAGCACTGGAGGAATACCATAGCAGATCCCGTCTTAGAGCTGTGCATGACAAGAAAAGCAGTTGTGGCCAAGAGGGTGGTAGGGATAAATGGACACGTTACCTGCAAGATGCTGCCAGGTCAGAGCAAACTGCAGAGAACCTCTGCTCAGCTTTTAGATTTTTCTCTCTTTCCCATTCAAAAGCCATTCTCATTTTCTGCACTGCTCAAATCTATGTCTCTGTAAATTTGCTTATCTGACCTCTGTCTTCTGCAGCACTGTCCCTACATGTGGGGGAGGGATGACAGCAACAGGTCCCCATATTTTGGATTTGCCAATGCCTGTTCTTCCCCAAGACATCCTAGGAACTGGGATTAGTGTGCTCTGCTGTATTCTGCATCCTTGCTCAGCTCTCAAACTGTCACCGACACCCAGAGTACAAAGCTGGGATCCCAGAGAGTCTCATTAGTAACTCTACGTATTTTAGTATATTTTAGCTGCACACCCTAAACCGCAGGAAAAGACCTGTTTTTTTCAGGCCTAAAGAAAAAAAAACAGACATTTTCAACTGGAGAGGGATCACTACCCAAGGAAGTTGCAAATACCGTCATCAAGACTCACTGGTCACAGAGCATACAACACTTATCGGCGCTCGTGGCATGCTACCCCAGCTGCCAGCACATGCACTTGCTGGCAAATAACTGCCGAGCAATGCAGCCCCCCTCTAGCTCTAGCCCTGTTCTACATGAGAAGAAAAACATTGAGAAATAAAAGAACAGATGTATAGAACATCTTATAAAATATTTTAATGTGATTTTGGGGGATGCTCCTCACACAAATGAAATTCTGGATTTTCAAGATGTTGCCACAGGGCAGGTGAGAAACCCTCCAAGAACTTTCTGTAATGGTCTGATTATGCTCTGCACCCACCTGCTTAATTAAGCATTAAAAGTCTTCATTACTATTATTTTCTTTTTGGGGGCCTGGCTTTGTAAAAGGCAGGGTGTGGAATTTCCATGCTGTAGGAATAAATGAGATATTGTAGATAAAATTGTCTTAGAAAACATTTGTGAAGTATTCAGCCTAATTTTCTGAAGTGGAACACGTGAAGTTCTAAAAGAAACCTACTATTTTTAAGACCTATCATCAGTACCAGACAGGGTAATCCTGTTGTGAGCCATTGCACCAAAGTCAGACCCTGTTCCAGAAGTACAACAAATTTGTTTTCAATTGTCTCAGGCAGCACAACCCCGCTGAATATTCCCACAGAAGCATAGTTCAGAAACGTCTTGTTAGACATTTTGTCATCAACTGAATTTTTGAATTGATTTTGCTGCTACTAAACTGCAATGTATCAAATTGACTAATCACATTGATAGTCAACATTCAATGTACACAACACAAAGAAAATGAAATCTATTGGCATTCTGCTACCACCAGCAGAAAGGAATTGAGATGGCCCTTTTGTATCCCAGCATTTAAAAGCCCTGTGGGACACTACTTGTAAGAGAGTTAAACATACATAGTCATTCCGGATTATTATGTGTATGTACATGTACATACACAAACTCACCGCAAGAACTATTTCTACATAAAATCCCCATTCAAAAGATAAATGTCATATTAGGCCAGAAGCATTGCGTATTCTCTGCTTACATTTAGAGCTGAAATTATCCGAAGCAAATTAAAGGGACTGAAAATAACACTTGTTTCCACGTTCACTTAATTTCAAATGTTATCTTATCACCCACACCAGCATTAATGTTCCTCACAAAATCATCAAATATTTGATTTCTAATTAAGCCCTTTTCATCCCAATGCTGGATTTGTCTTCCTCATCTTTAATTATGTTTCCATCTACATTATTCAAGAGCAAATGCAAAGATTTGCATTTTCACATTATATAGAAATCACATTGTAAATATTTATCAGACAGCTCCTTCTCGCCTTTGCTGTTCACAGATTCATGAAGCCAGGCTTATAGAAAAGAGCGAGCTTTCCCCATACCAATGCTACCAATGCTCCACTTAGCTTTAGGTGTAGCGTTGTAAACACAAAAGACTGCTTGTTAGGATTGCACTGCCTGAAATAATTTGGTGTCCCCTACGCCTCGGCTTCTTCTCATCGCTCCTGCAGGTGTAAAACACACCCGAGGAAAGTCAGCATAAGCACAGGCATCACTTGTAGGTGTGGGGACCTATACACACACAAAAGCTGCAAATAGATTTTGTTCCACTTTCAGATCCAAATCTTACTACATCACTGAGCAAAATGAATGCAGCTCTGAAGGTACCACACAGGGGAGGAAGGACAGCAAAGCAAATTGAGCTTTTGGTGGCAGAGGTAGTTCAACACTCTGTCTTTTCCCAACTGGATATTTCCTTCCCATCTTCCTACCATTGTAAATCTGCTCTTATTTCATAAACCTCTTAGTTCTGGATTCATTTTGCTATAAGGGCTCTACTAATCCATTCCAGACAATTGGAAATAATAATAACAATTCTTCATTTGACCTTCCAGAACAAAATTATAAGATTTTCTGGCACAGACATGGGTATTTTGCTAGAGAGAGGTTTGATTTGCAAATATGTAACATGTTATTAGCATTAAGAACAGTAGCACATTTATCACAATTAACGTCTCTGAGATGCTTTGTAATATTGAGTCACAGATTCATAAGCAGTGAATCAAGTCACGCTTTCTGTTTGGCACTGGAGCTCATTCTGCTAATCATCACAAATTATATTAGCTGGTGGAAGTTCCACCTAAACAAACTACCACCCTCCTGCTAATACTGCCTGCTTACTGCCAGAGGTAAAAATCTATTTTACAGTCCCAGCTCGTACTGTGTACTACCTTAATCCATGTCTGTTTAAAGCTACACAGGATTACTGGTGCATGTTTGAACAATTCCTGCTAATAGTTTAATATTTACTCTCAGTAACAAACAAGCCATAGAGAAAACCAAAGGAAGTAATATTTAGCTTGAGCAAGGGCAAAGCAACAGGACTTAGTATTACTAATCATTACAAAATCATGCTTACAATTTCTATTCTACCTCTCAGAAGAATACTATTTTTCTCAAACACATCCCTCCCACCAGAGCTGTCCTGTGCTCAGTCTCAGACAAGGTAGGAATTCTGTTTGGAAAGTTGGACCTATTTTTGGTTACCCAAGTGTGGAACCCTATTTTTGTCAATGTATTTTTTTTTAATGCATTACAGTGTACTCTCTTACTTATTTTAAGCAGGACCTAAGGGCAGGATTGGTGTGCCGTGCTGAAGCAGACGGAACTGAGGAACAGAACAGAAAAGACTCTACAGGAAAAAAACCCAATCAAACCCAAACCCAACAGCATAAGGGGGAAAGCATTAGATGAAGGTTGTCATTTCAACCAAGAGGGATAACTTGCAGAGGCAGGACTATCTACTGTACCTACGCTGTACTCAAATTAAGACATATTTGCAGTTTCACACAGGGAGAAGGTGTGAGCAGGGGGTTGCTGCAGGGATGTAGCAAGCAGAAGGGGAGGTAGGAAATAATAGAAAGGGAGGAAAAAATGGCAGGTGGGGGAATGCACAAGTGCTGTGGTGAAGGAAAAGGAGTTTCTTTCCACCAGTGCAGAGAAATGTCCCAAAGACCAGGTTTGATTAACCTGGCCTCCTTCCTAGGTGCACCAACTTCAGTCAGTTATTAGAGCTGAGCTTCGGAGTGTCCAAGGGAAACCAAGCTCAGGGGCGGGCACTGATGTCATCTAGTAAGAACTAAAAATCTCCATATTTTGTGTCATTACGTCACAAGTCCTGCGTCAGAGCAGCAATTACAGTTCAGGATGGCACTAAGGTACAGAATACCACAGCCACAGTTTTACTGTATAACTGGAGCGCTGAAGATACAAGAAGAGCAAACCTTCCCTTCAGTTTGTTTACCATCTGGCACAAGGGTTTGGGCAGGAAAACACTCTTGATGGCATCTGGCTTTGCCTTCTACCACTTCCCCTTTTTATACCAGTGTTTTAACTACAGTATGTTGTGAAATCCTTTGAGACAGGATGTAGCAAGAAACATGAAATTCTCATGGCTGTAATACACAGAATTTTTTTTAGCCTCCAAAATGAGTGAAATGAACACTCATACAAATCACTACAAATTGGGACAATCTGCCTACAAGCCAGAGGGTCCAAGCCCCATCAGAAGGTTTAGGGAGGAGATATTGGTATGACAAGTCCTTTCTTTCAAATCTTGAAGGCAGTATTTTGATTGAAGGCAGGTTTCTGTTGGAAATATCTTATTGAAAATTATGTCAGGCAGGATGATGTATTACTTTCCATCAGTGTGACAAAAAAGGATGAATTAATGGACTGAAAGAATCTCTTCAATCTTGTATGTTAAATTTTACATTTTTTTAAAAAAATGAAACTTTGATAATAATGCAAAAATTCCCAATGTCCAGCACCCAGATACAGGCCCTGGAGGGCTGGGCTCTGTCTACATTAAGTCAAGAGATATTTTAAACCTGCCATGATAGAGTCTAGGTTTTACCCTAGACCTTTTCCTTGCTTCTAAATAGCACTGCATTGCAGTATACAAAGCCAAGATTGCTTTAGCTAAAGGTGACAAGATTTATAAATATATAATGTTAGAAAGCATTCAGGACATTTTTTTCCTAAGCCATAAGGGTGACAACTTCTAGTAGAGCAAATTAAATAGGAAAACACATGACATTGTCCAAAACTCTTTTTTAGAAAACTCCACATTTCTGAACTCTCAGGTTACACTGCAGTCCCAGATCACCAGAGGTAACCGGTACTAAAACAATGGCATATATTTCATCCAAACAAGACAGTGTTTAAAAATAACATCTATTAAAAGGCTCGTAATAGCTAAAAAGTAAACTAATGGTTATCAAAGAGTTAAATAATTTTCAGTGAGCAGCATGTGGTAACAGCGTGGCTATTTTTTTTTCTTTGTTCCATCTACAGAAGTTTGCAAGTTACGAAGAAAATGTTCTGAACTGTTGATTTTCTGGAGAGATACCCACCCACACATTATGAGTACTTGCACATTGTAAATTTTATGATTTAATGAAAAATAGTCACTTAAATTCTGCCCACAGTAAGTAGTTATGGATTTTAGTAGTAAATCTGCATAAAAAGGCTACTATTTCAAATTTGTAGTATAGAAAATTATATACACACAGGATAAGTGGTGGAAGCTAGCAAAGCTGTATATGCACCACTATTAAAGTATATATAAAAACCCCACATACTTTTATAAAGAAATCAAACACTTTGCATCTTTTTATTTTGCTACTTTACAAAGAATCCCTCCTTCCCCAACAGTGAATTTAGTAAATTATGTGCTAATTCTTGCTAAGTAGAAATGTTTTTCTATTGTAGTTCAAATTCCCCAAGCTACAAGATAAGAAATCCAGCCAGATAAGAGGCTTAATTATGAAAAGAATGAGCTGCAAATGTTTCTTTGCAGTTGTCTGTATTATCTTTGATTCAATACTGTTCTTCACGTCCAACTATTTCACTCCAATTCCTACTTACTACTTTACGGAATCACAGGATGGCTGAGGTTGGAAGGCACCTCTGGAGGTCACCTGGTCCAACCCCCTGCTCACGGAGGGCCACCTAGAGCAGTTTGCCCAGGACCATGTCCGGATGGCTTCTGAATATGTCCAAGGGTGAAGGCTCCACAGTCTCTCTGGGCAACCTGTGCCAGTACTTGGTCACCTTCACAGTGAAAAAAGTATTTCCTAATGTTCAGACAGAACCTCCTGTCTTTCAGTTTGTGCTCATTGCTCTTGTCCTGAACATTAGAGAACAAATATCAGGTACTTGACACTGTAATTAGCTGGAAGTAACATTTCTTTTATTGTCAATAGTATCCTTGTGAGACAAAGTAGGAATCCGGTCTGTAATGTGGATTTGGTTTATGTTGCATTTGCAGCTAATCCAGCCTGGGGAGAGGGAGGAAGACCTTGGAAATTACTTTCCGCGACACCAACCAGTGGAGAAAGGATAGAAAAATAACCATATGGTCACATTTGGAAAAGCATATTTCACATGTTTATAGCTCTAACAAGAGTATTTCTTAGTAGAAAGCAGCTTATTCAAGCACTCCGCTGAAGTAAAAAAAACGATCATTCTACAGAATCAGTTATCGCCATCCTCGTGAACATCAGCATGAACACTATGAGCAGAAAAACCACGTGCTTTGTCGGTATACCTGGGCAGGAGTGAAACGCTTAGGGGGAGAACCGCATTACGAGGCACCGAGGCCCCAGCGCGGCTGGCGGAAGGCGCAGGGCCGCAGGCGGGGCGCGCCGCTGTCCGCGGTGCTGAATTGACAGCGCCGCCGCTGTCCGCGGTGCTGAAGGGCCGCGGGGAGCGCAACGGCAAGGGCAGGAGGGAGGGCGGCCCGGCTTCTCTCCTCGGAAGCTAGAGCAGGGTGGGAGCTGGCTGCTGGGAGAAACACGTCCTCCTTGACATGTAATTTCAAATCATTGCACAGCAGAAGACACTTCTGCCCAGAGAGGAACAAATTAATTTTGTTTCCATGCCAATGTTTCAGGTTAAAGTGAAAAGAGAAGAAAAATCAAGATACCATTGCAATTCTATAAGAACTCTGGATGCAGGTATGTCTCGCACCAGCTTTTGCTTGTCTGTTGAGGATTATCAGGTTTTCTGTGGCTTTCACAGATTATGTCTTTGCGACTGAACTATTTAAAGAGACACAATGATGTCATCATGAAAACAGGTCATACCCACAACCACATGCTAGTGGGACATATCCAGCATAATTTTTTTTTTCTTAGCAACTACAGACATAGTTGATTATTTCTGGAGAAAAAAGCAGAAACTCAGTCACACGCTACATAGGAAGGTAAATTTTGCCACCTTTCTACACAATAAAAAGAAATAAAGTATTTATAAGGAAGAACATTCTTCTAAAATCTAGTATATGTCTTGCCTCTCTTTTTTTGATTAAAAATAAACATGCAAAAGGGGGAAAAAAGCAACTAAAGATGGTACAGATACCGCTTGTGTGCTCCTAATACAATAATCTGATAAGTGATTGACAACCGATCTTTTCCACAGCTAGGAAACCGCCTGTACTACACACATGCACTTGGCAAATCCTTTCTTTGCTAGCCTACAAAGCAGTAGCCGAACAAGAAAAGTCTGTTTCCTATCTCATCACTCAAGCTATGTCCTTTCTCTGTCATTCCACCCATTATATCAGTTTTCTACTGGGAGGCAGGCCCAAGGAAACTATAGCACAAACACTTTGAGATAGCCTCACCACTTTTTTTCCCCCAATGTCAAGAATGATTTATCTATTTGTAAACATAAAGCATGACCCATTACCTGATAATTTGATCTACCTGAAGCGTTCTTAGATTAAAAGGGTAGTAAGCACTCTGGCAGGAGCCTAGGGAACTAACAGTGCTTTCACTGAGCACACATACATGTCTTAAGACCTGGATAGTGGCAGCCTTTGTGAGAGTCCTTCTAGGACTGGCCAGTGTACGAAAAAGAAGAAAGCCAAATGAAAAGAAAAGGGGATCTGTTTTTGTTTCAGGTGGGACATCACTAATATGTAGAGTAGACAGTTTGGCCCAACATCTTAAAAGAAAATCAGTTTATTTAAAACATGAGATGAAGTCTCATTGCAAATGTTCACAGATCATTATCCTCTTAAGTTTACCTTCAAAATACTGAAAAATGAAATTCTGGACTTCATCAGCTCTACAATGTATATAATACTTTGGGGATAGTATCGTTTTTTTCTGGCTGTGAATTTCTGATTGCTTAGTACACTGCTTTATTCCTTCCTTCTACATATCTAATAGGGAATTTTTATTGCTTTTCATTGTGCCCTATTTTATTTTGTGCCTTGTGTTGTGTCTCAGTCATGGCTGTTTTATTAGAAATATGTGTTGATTGGACATGAATCTCAAAGAAGAATATTTTCAGTGACAAATATTCAGCTCAAGTTGAGTGTACTTTATTAAGCATAAAAGTATGCCTAAAAACCAGTAAACTTTTCCAAGAGATGCATATGTTACTCCCCAAGTAATTTTCCAGAACAGTAATCATTCATCTTGCTATTTCAGTTACTGCATCCCAGAAAAGGCTTAATAATATTTCTGTTTTTCTTAAACTGTATTATCTGCAAATATGTTTATTTTAAAACTTTAATAACAGAGCAACCGATTTCCAACTACCTAGAACCATGCAAGTTACTTGTGATCAATCATTATGAGTTTGTTTTAAATTATCCATTTTCCTCAGTTGCCATTCTGCACAACCCTTAACCCAGAAGTAGGAAGACAAAGGTGGTGCCAGTGAAAAAAAAAAATTAATTGCGGCCTTGCTTACCACCTGGTACCTTCAAGCCAGCTCACGAAAGGACATGCACAACTATAATGAAATGCTATCGAGATGAGATGCTCAGGCTTCAAGGGCAAGAAGCATATAAACAAAGCCTGAAGAGTCTTTTCCCTTTAATACTCACAAGGATTCAGTGTCCACATTCCAGAAGACACTGTTCCTCTGCCATAAAATTAAGACAAAACTTCAGACAGGAGAGCTGCTGGAAATTATCAAGACCTGGAGGCAGCAGCAAAAACAAGGAATTGTTTCAATTGTGGGGTTTTTTTTCTCCTTATCTAGTAGTTCCTTTTCTATTTGACAAGTTTCTCATCAGTATTTCATTTTGAGAGCAACAGTTTTCTGTAGTCATGAAGGCAGCTAGCTGATGCAAAACAAGTTCAAACATTTGATTCAAAGGTATCATAATTAATGATTTATCACGCTTCTGAGTCTTAGAATCACACAATTAGGTTGTCTCTCTGAACTGAAATATGGTAACCACAGCCAGCAGGGCTAAGCTACAGCTTTTTGAAGCCAAATACATAAAAGACATACATGATCTTCAGCAAGTCAAGGAGAGCTTACATCATCCTCTATCAGTGAACCGTGATGAACCGACTGATTACATGGCTGGCATCTCACACTGGCCAGAGGCAAAGCCCATTTGCCTAGCTATCGCCATCTCATGGGAACCAAATGGCTTTTAAAAAGTCATATGAAAACTGCTAACCATGAATGTTGTGGTACGGCTGACCAGAAAGCATCCCTGCTGCTGTTGAGCAGAGTAAGAACTGTTCCTGGTACCTCCCCTTCTCCTCACTTCTCTAAAGTTACTAGAAAATTGTTGCTTTGTGTTTCTGTACTTATTTTCTTGGCTGGGACAACAAGGAAATATCATATTTGATGAATTCACAAAGTTTTAATGATTACGTATGAGTAAGTGCCTGCATATTGGGAATGCACAGCTACAGTCAAGGCTCAGGCCATCAACGCTAACTCCTCTGGGGGTTAGCGCTCGTACTGGTGCCCTGCCCTCCCACCTTGCACACAAGCTGCGCATGCACTGACAAAAGGCCCCACCTTTGATTCTGGGCATTTTTTACTTTGGGTGTACAGATTTTTCACTGGATTTCAGTTTCCTATGGGTTTAATTACTTTTTCTACTTCCTGTTTGCATGTTTTGTCTTTTTTTTTTTTTTTTTTTTTGAGAATGGAAAAGTTTTGAGGGCAAGAGAGGAAAAATGCTTTTGAAACTCTGACTTCTCTCAGTCCTAGTAATTCCCCATCTTCCCTTACAAATGCCTCAGGATGTTTGTAGTAGTAGTGGAAATGAGCTCAAAGACCTTATCTTTCAACTACAAAAGACCAAACGTCATTCTTAAATCTCCAGCTGCAGACTGCACATGCTGACACTCTCTGTTGTGCCCAACAGTCTGAATAAACCTTGGGTTTAGGTATTATTCCTCCAAATCAGAGTTTCAAAATTCTACCTCACCACAACTGCTGGTCCCATGTACTGGTACAAACAGATATTTGGTATACACAGTTTCAATGCCCATCCTGCTGCAGTGACACACATTTGTTAGCCCACAGGCTCTCATCTATTTTTTGGGCACGAGATCCTTTCTGTCTTTCATGATTCAAGTAGCCAACTCCTTTTTTGCCCCCAGGAGTGTGTAAATCCAGCAAAGCTGAACAATGGGAGGCTTGCACTGAGAAAGGAAATTGAAAACCAGGATTAGATTTCAGCTGAATTAAGTGGCTGTGTTGTGACAGTGGTTTCTCAAAATACTTCATAAATTTCTCTCTCCCATCTGCATCAATGCTTATTGCTAACATATTTTGACATACTAGTTGCTTTCTACTTCTTTGAAAAAGAAATGGGAAAACCTCCAAAGAGTCCAAATTTCAGTCTGATTTTCTCCCTCCTCCAAATTTTTTGGAGGAAGATTGCCAGACAGCAAGAGAAATTTGAGGGACTCCATACTGCTCAGCTCAGCACATTTTTATGCAAACACTAGGCACAGGCGTATTTCTTAGGGCACCTTTTGCTAATGCAAAAGGAATGGCATTATAATGAATTTGCCCCATTTTTCAAAGGTCTTGTTCTGGAATGTAGGCCAAATTGAGGACTTGGCAAATGGATGTGTTTGACTGCTTGGTTATTCCCCAACTCCGCTCCCCTGCTTCCATCTTGGGTCTTGTAAACACAAAACTTCAAGAGAGTGTAAAATTACAGATGGGTCCAGCAGCAGTTTCTCTGCTCAGATGTTTTTTTTCACCTTCCTTAAGTTTGCCTTATACTTGAGCAGAAAACATGGCTCAGTCCAAATGCTGCATTTTATTCTGGCCAAGTAGTTATTTGGTTAAGACAATCAATTACTCTTCCATTCAGTTGTTAACAGTTCAAGGTTAATTGTCCCTGGTCTATTCTGGCCTTATCCCTGCCCTGCCCTGAACCTGACAGTATGAATTCCAAACCAAAAAATATGCAACATTTGCCATTAGGAAAGCACATGTGTATCAGACAGAAACATATCCACTACTGCATTAGATCAGAGTCTATCCTTAGCGTACGTGCCCAAGGACTAGCAAGGATGATCCAGCCCAGCTCTGAGAGGCACACGAGCCAGTGGCATTTCTGGGCACACACCTGTGTGCCTAACCATGGACTGCAGAAGCTGAGACCATGATCCACACAGGGCCAGCACTGTTTCACTTCATCAGAAGCAATCAGGAAACAAAACCACCCCAAAGAGTGTTGCTGCCTATTTGCTTTGTGGCAGTAGCTGTTCTCAGACCTTACCTATATAGTGCCTCCCCACCAGATCTCACACCTTCAACCATCTTCCTCTTTTAGGGCACCTGCTCTACTCCCACACTAAAGGCTTCTCCTCACCCCCCTTCATCTGCTCCCTACTTTCATGATGCTCCACAGAACTCTCTGATGCAGACAGAAAAAACATCTTAAATCAGTATGTTGGTTTTTAAATACTTTTGAAGACCTTGAAAACTACAACGGCATTTGCCTGGAGTCACGGTGCCTCATCCCAGAATGGAGGACCATCCTGCACATAAAAATGGGGGACCCTCACAGCCTCAAGCATTGCGATAATCAAGGTCACACTAAATAGATACGGGTTCCTTTGCCTTCAGAAACGTTCCCTCATTTTTCAAAGGTTATTGACAGGCTTGGCACTAGAAAAGTGTAAGAAAATATTCCCATCTTCCTTTGCATTAAACAAATAGGGTGCAGAACTGAGATCAGTGGCTGTTGCATTAAGACAAGTTAAGCAGCAATTCTAGTATCCAAGCTTCATTTTCCCGCAAATGTACAGCTCCCAGAAGTACTCATTTTACCCCGAAAGACCCGAAAGCATTGAAAAATGCATTGTTTTCCAAACGAGGTTCCTGACGGAACCTCCCCACGCAGGGTACGAGGGGCCTCTTGTGGTGGCCGAGCAGCTGGCTCGGTGCTCCGCATGGCCGGCGGGCTCCAACAAGTGCCAGCGGCAGATACAAATGTATATGCAAATTTATCTCTCTCATTAGAGGAACCTCACTCGTTTAATACATGAGGCGTTAGTGTATAACCCACTACTGCAACCTAGTTTATCATCCCTGGTCTCTGGCTATGAACACAAGGCATCTAAAAATAAAAAAGTGCACTCTCAGTAATGTTTTATTAAATGCTGTCAAATCTAATGCAGCCTGACTAACCACGGTGTCACAAAAATAATAGCTGCTGGAAACAGCTCACCTAGCTTCGGTTTGAACCTGGTTCAATGGAGGAAAGAGTCAAATTGTCCCCGTAAATCCAAGACCACAGTTCTTAGCACAGAAAAGCTCTGTTGGATCTGCGAGCCTGCCTTGTGCTTTACATTAGGTGGCATTGCTCCAACTTTGCAACTGAAGGCAGAGTTAAACTAACGAACATCTCTTCCTTGCACAGGGGCTCCATCTGCTTTAAGAACCCCACTAGCAATGATTTCTAGATTTTTGTAGTGAACTCAGAAGCCACCAAATGCTGTCCAGTGACTGGCAGCAGAGCTTCCTATAGCTGACCAATACAAACTCCTAGCAAGGGTCCAAATGACCTGTTCACACCTACCCTGCACACCTCAGTCGAACAGGGTGACACATACTGCTTTTATTTAGCTAGTCCAACACACACCGTGGCAATTTCTATCTCCTGTATTTTTCTAAAACTATTGAATTATTTCATGCACTCTAGTCTACAGTTTGCTCTGTCACAAAGCTGAAAGCAATATTTATAGGCTCTATATCTATCTGCTGATTTATTGACCTAAAAGATCCCGCTCCAGAGACAGCCACAAAACCACTTGTCTTCAAAAAATGGGCTCTATATTTGGGTTTCTAGTTTAGAGTCGCCTTAAAAAGAGAAGTACAGCCTTCAGCCACTAGTCACCCGGTCTGCAAGGCGGCATGAATATTTATTCCAAAATCAAATTGAATTTTTAATCCCTAGATCAACTCCTCTAAGTCCCCTTTAGGAAAAAAAAACCAAAAACAAAACCTACAAACCACATTTATTTGTAGGAAAAGGACCACAATTTGTTTTTTTGGAGAACACAAAGTGCTAAAAACACGTGAAGATCCCTGCTTTCTGCAGAAGAACACACCACCATTTGGAAATGCCTTTTTTCCATCAAGAGCACTGCTAGTATCGGCTGAGATCCAGGTCTAACATGCACAATCACACATTCAACTGTACCTACAAGAGGCACACCTGCTTGCAGGTTCATTTGAGACACTAGTACTCCCCTAAAAGTCCCTCTTTCATGATTTGCCCATAATTTAGCTTTCATTTATCCAAAGTCCTAGAAAGGAACCCAACAAAAGGCAACAAATAGGAAAACGGGCCCCAACGCTGTACTCACCGGAGTGCTGCTGTCGGAAAAGGTGTTCATGCTGATGGACCTGCTCATCTTGTCTGAGGAGAGGGATGGTGGGGAGGGACTGCGCTTGTCCAGCTGCTCGTGGTGTGGGAGGTCCTGGCGCTGCAGGTACTCACGCCATGCTCGCTGGATACTGAGGTAAACACCAAGGCACAGGGTTGGGGGGGAATGCAGCAACAAAAAGGATTTAAAATAGATATTCTTGGCTGAAGAGGTGGGTTTTGGCCTTTTTCTCTTTTTTTGTGCACTTTGTTTTCCGATTTGGATAATGATCACTCGTAACTACCCTCTGTAGATCTTATATACTACACTAGTAGTATAACTTGCGGTATCTGTTAAGTAGAAGCAATTCTTTATTTCAAATCCCTAAACCTACAGAAGTCATTTAAATTTGAGACTGTACATAACTCAGCAATTCTCTTACATCTTGCAAACAAAATAAAAATATGCATTTATCTGTTTAAAAGAATGAATAGCCTTCAACATGTTATGATTATATCAGCTTTCAGATTATAATGAAGATACAGGTGGAAGTTCAGAGCCAGAGCAGTATCCTTTAAAATCTCCTCCATCTTGGGTAGCTGGGGACTTAAAACCTCCTCCAAAGCAACACATGGGGATTGCAGTAGGAGCTCTGCTTTGAAACTCTAAGCTTTGACCAGATTTCTAAAATCTCACGTGAAATTCTGTAAAGAAATTCCATTTTCTGTGCTGGCCGGTGGCCGGGGAGCTGGAGGCCAGGGTGGCTCTCACCAGGTGGCAGTGCCGGACTGCCTGTGCCTTTCTGAAGGTGCTAGGGAGACCAGGGAGAGATGCTGGGAATTAAAACTGTGTTTACAATAGCAACGGCATTAACACAAAGTATGTGGGTGTTTGCATGCAGCATGATCTGTGAACTCCATAGAAAAGCAGAGCTAAATTCTGACCTGAGACTCAGCAGCGTTGCTGCAGTGCAATGAGCTAGGAAGAGCTCCTTTTAGGATTTTTAAGCAATTGGGATTTTATTCACTGGGCTATCAAGCCAATAAAACCTTCAGTGTGTCTGTTAATCAGGTAGAGTACCCTGACCTTCGCTTAAGTTGCTCTCAGTGGTGCAAAGTTCTGTGGCAGTTGTGCGGGGAGTGGGTAGGAGCCGGCACTCCTCCACCCTGCCCGGTCCCGAAGGGTTTGGCACACTCAGCACCCAGCCTTGCTGCTGGGGTGCTCCCTGGGAGGGGTCCCATGCCCAAATCCTGCCTGGCCCTGCTCCCACCCATGCCCACGGTGCCTGCACCCCAGGGCAATGCTCCTTCCTGAAGGAGCCATGTGCTTTACAGTTCAAACCAAAGGGTCCAAAGCCGTCAGCATGGATTTACTTTGTCCTAGAAATACTTTTTTTTTTTTTTTTTTTTTTTTACATTGCCTTTTTAACAGATGTCATTTCTGCTCCCATCTCCATAAGTCAGAAAAGCATTTAGCACCCAGACACCACTGAAAAGGCATTTCATTACACACTGGCACTTCCACCTTCTTGGCTTCACAGAAGGAGGACAAAGCTCAACACCAGGACACCTACCTCTTCTCATTGACTGCCTACAGTGCTGGGAACTCCAGACAGTGGGAAATGCCTCCTGGCATGTAATTTTTCCTGGTCAGGGAACAACGCTCCCAACACCCGTGGCATTTTGAACATCTCAAGGTTGAGGAAATGAAATATATATGTACTTTGTTTTTAAAAGAATACCAGATTAGAAATGAAACAGCATCAGACAGCCTCACCAGGATAGGTGCACTTCAGAGGCAGTCAGGTTGGTTAAGGCCTGTGTTGTTTTCATCCAACAGCTTTAAAATGGACAGAAAGAGCTACCAAAGCTCCCAAATGCGAGTGCCAATGGAGTAGCTTTCAGTAAACGCATTTTGCTTTAAAAAATCCCCACATCTTCACACCTCAAGCATTTACACTTTGCATTGTTTCAGTTTCAAGCTCCACAGCATAATATGGACAAGTAGTATTTACATATTTATATTTACATGTATTTTCTATTTTAAAGCTTGAGAATATACTGAGGTTAAGTCATAACTACCCTTGTAGAAAGCTCTCTGAAAATTTATTCTTTCATCTGGCTTATATTTGCATGACTAAAAGATGCTGGCTGGATTTTAATTTGAAACTTCATGTCCTTTTAATATTTTAATATAGCATTAATGTTTCAACATCCTGTATAGTGAGTTAGCTGTAGCTTTTCAACTGAAAGCGAAATTCAGTATGTAATGTAGCAACACATACAACTCTGTGTAAAGCTGTGCCTGACATCACAAGATATTGCCATGAAGTAATTGGGGGCTTCAGCATAAAGATGTTCACCTCTTTTTGATGCCAGTGGAGCCATGTTAAACTTTCGCTCTCTGCTGGGAAGTCGAGGGGCACCATGTTAACGCAGAGGTCATGCCTGCTGGGTGGAGGTAGTGCCTGCACCAGGGCTGGAGGAACAGCGCTGGAAGAGGCACAAAGAGGAGTCCTCTGCTCTGATAGACATGTAGGTAAATTTTAAGTTATATCCCCAGTATTACCACATGTCCTGATACAGCACGGTCAAGCCTTTTAGGATAACTGACCCCATGGTAAACTATACAACATGTGGGAAAGGTATTACAAAGGCTCAAATTATTGCATTTGGAAGTTGGGGGTTCATTACCAGAACGTAGTGATGCTTATCTCTTCCTTCCAGGTGGTGCAGCTAGGTGTCATGCATGTGCCTTGGCTGAGTGCTAGCAACTGCCTTGCTTTCCAATAAAACCCAGCTTGCTTAGTGCCATATAGCTGTGCTGCACGCCCCAGTCCAGCAACCCTGGTCCCCTCAGACTTCCACCTCCATCCCCACGCAAACCCAAGATTGCTCCTTGCAGAGAAGTCCCGTGAGGTGCCTGGGGAGCTTTAACCGGGCTTCATGTTAGATGTGATAAATACCACTGACGAGACTTCTTGCTCTGTGCCGGACCTCCCCCCGTCTAGAACGTTCTCTGTACATACAAAAACTCTAGCAGATTCTCAAATATTCTTTAATTTCACAGAGGAAATGACAAAATTAGCGCAACATTGAAGTTTAACATTTGAAATTCAGTTCAAAGAGAATGTTCACATGCTTAAAGGTAGAGAAGAGCTTAGTTAACTTGCTAAATTGAGGCTTTTTTTGTACTTAAAGTTACACAGAAATCCACGATGGATATAGTCCGGGTTCTGCGGTTCAGGAATCAGACAAACTCAGCTGCATTTAAAGGCAGAAACAACATTCTTTGTTACTTACATTTTCACTTTTGATTCCAAGGGCTGTAAGTTGATATGATATTTTTCGATATTATTTTCTTCATCCATGGCAAGCTGGTGGCTATGGAAAAGAAAAGAAAATGGGCTTAATGCATGTCAGCATGACATTTTTGCAATCACTGTGAATTAATTCTGAAATTTTGACAAGAACATACAACAGCTGCTTATTATAAAGTGTTGCTGTCTTTGGAGGAAGGCATCTGGGTCCCTGTGTCCAGCCCCATTTGATTGTTGACAAAAAGTATGAATTTGGTTCCAGTTTCCAGATCAGAGCCTGCCTGAGTCCTTGCACTAAACCTTCCAGATGCCACAGCTCCAGAGACAGGCACACCCAGCAAAGAAGCCTCTGCAAATAAAAAGCCCACTGGCAAATATAATAGATATTCTTGCTAAATTAACTTTCATCCCTGGGGCTATGTTTGAAAAGCTGGAGAGTAAAATGGAAAGTAACAATGGTAATGCCGGCAGCAAATGAATTACATCAGCAAAAGCCATACAGGAATATGAAGAAAAAATTCTTTGTAATAAATGATGACCAAGGAATTGGTGCTGCAAACCGATCGCTTTGAGAAAGCAATTTTAAAATGCTAGAAGATAAAAATCAAACATCTTGGGACACTGCTTTGGATGGGACTAGCAACATGAATGCAAGGTCTTCGCATGAAAATTTGTAAGATTAGACCCCAACCTGTGGAGTTATTTTGAGACTTTACTGGACACTTAATTACATCATTCAATCAGCAGCAGTTTTCAGAAATTATCCTCCTGTAACTAAAAATAAGAATCGTTTATGGGAGAGATGCAAAATCTTAAATATTTTGTATATTACCAAGTGAAAAACATAGTCTATAAAAAAGAGACTGTCCCTCAGAAAGGGCTTGTTGCCTTATAAAAGCCATTTCACTTTATCATGTGTGAGATACTGTGGAAATCGCACATTTACCTTTGAAGCAAGTCTTTGCCATCATTGACCTGTTCCAAGGTGTGTTGGAGCCTTTTGAGTTCTTCCTACATGGAAAGAAAAAACATTTCAATGTGCTTATGGGAAGCCCTTGGCTGACATTGGAAATTCCCACTCAACCTCAAAACATTGTGAACCAACCACTAAACAAAACAGTCCCTCAGGTAATGTCTACAGGATTGCTTTCAAATTTAGATATCCAAAATAACTACAGAGAAACCAATATATTTATCAACACGTCCAGCACAAGTCTGAAAGAAAATATCAGACCTACAAAAATAACAGGCAGAGCAAAAGAGGAAAGTATTTGTTCATGTCTTAGGTGTGTGGCTGCTTTGATTTGAGAGGAGATGGTCTTCGTAAGAGGCAAGTGAGCATGAGCTCCCACTTTCAGGCACTTCTCATTGTTCTGCAATCAAACAGTATTCAGTCGCATAATTAAGAGAGTCACTGGCTGAGATTTACAGCCCAATGCCTTTACCAGGGTATTTGTATCAGATCCTGTTTCAATAGCAGAGATGTCACAAATTTAACTGCAGATGCATAGCTGGGGTTCCCTGCATCCATGATAATGTCCTGGGAAAAATCTACCCGTGCCATTCAGCACAGAGATTCGGTTTAAAAAACTAAATTGTATCTGACTCCATTGTTCAGAAGGGGTGGGAGTTGAGGGGTGGAGGAGAACCTGGTTGCAAAGAAGTGTGTGCTCCAGGGGTTGCAGTTCCTGGGCTGAACTTTCCATCCCCTCACAGGGCACAATACCACAGAGTGCCCTGGCATCGCTGGGACAATAACACGCAGAGCACACGTGCCCAGTCACCTTAAAAGCTCGGCTGACGACCAAACACTGAACCCTCCAGAGCGCATCCCTATGATGCAATGCAAAGAGCATCACCACCCCGAGATGTGGGGATGTGTTTTCAGGTTTGTGTTTATACATCAACTGTTCGATAATTAAGCAACACTGGAAGATGAGAAGTCTATGCAAAACACAAAGATGTTAACTCATGACTTCTTTTAGCTCATTAAGTCAGGAATCAAATCTAAAAGCAAAAGCTACTGAGAGTAAGGAAGGAGGGTAATTTACTTCACACCTGCCTTGCATACAGATACAGGATTCCCAGGAAGACTAAGAACATTAAAAAGGCAAAACAAGGATATTTTTGTCTTGTATATCTTATCTGACCTGGGGATGAATCAAAGATTTTTGTTTCCAATAAGACCATTGCAGTCTCCAGGAACGCAACAGATCAGCTGACTCTACCTTCTGCTTTCCCAATTAAAGCTAATTTTGTGAAACAGAGAAATTTTACGCGGCACTTTTTAATCCTGTACAAGACTGTACCCTGTTCGACATGAAACAAGATCACAGTTGGTAGCTGATTTACTCCTAATACAGCTTTCATTTCCTCCCAGCCTTAGAAGGACTATTACTGCGAAATATATTTTATGCATAAATGAGATTTGTCAAGATGACAAGTTAGATGTTTCCCCAGTCTTTGTCCCTCCGGGTCTCTAATTGTAGCACCATCTTACGGACACACTGCAGCTGATAATGCACTGTGTGTGATTCAGGAGGCCTGGCTGCTGCCTACCGCTCATCAGCCATTGGAAGTGATCCAGTTGTGAAACTTCTTTTTATTTTTGCCTTCCTGTTTTTTGGGGTTTTTTTTTCCTGATCTGAGGAACAGCCTCTTCTAGCATATTAAAAACAAGCAACTTTCAAAATTGTTTTCTTCGAAGCACAGTTCAGTTTAGAAGATAACCTTTTCTTCTCCCATATTATTCCGCTGGTCATTTTTTCAGTGTACCCCAGAGCTATGTACAGTAATCTAGAATGAGAAAACAATTTGCAATTGACTTTATATATAGCTCTGGGTGACAAAACCTGCATGACTTACATAAATCATTTCTTGTGTTTGACATCATTTTCTATTAACCTCAGGGTGAAGACTGAACAAAAAAAGTAAAAGCCAAAATTGGTTGTGACATTTTTGACTATTCAATCTTTCAATTAAACATCACCGGACAGTTTTTATAAAAGCCGTAATATAAGGCAACTACAGAAGGGGCATAGCAATGTTTGCATAATTGGGAAGAGAAGGAGACATAAAATCTATACTAATTTCAGTTTTGCGTCATTAACCATGAAGTATTGATTATTGCTCCTTGCAACAAAATTTATGAAGCTAGCTATGCTGCTGCGCCCACAGAAAGTGAGTTGGATGCTTTGCCCTCAGCCCCTGGCGTGGTATCTGATGGGTGGCAGTGACAGCCGGGATGCTGCTCTTTCAACCCACAGCCTTAGGAGATGCATCTCCCACATTACACCAGGAGTGACCCAGCTGCAAACTCAAACTTCAGAAAATTAAATTGGAAGAGATCCATACTTCTGTTGGAATACATGATGAATTATGATGCCCCTATAAACCTGGTTATAATGTAAACATATTGTAAAATTTACTGCAGTTTTTGTTTTCCTACTTCAGTTGAATACAGACGTTAACAGCTATTGGGCAGCTACACACACATATAGATACCTAAGGAACAAAAGGCAATAAAAGCTTGAAGTGCAAGACCAGTGTTAAGAGCAAACTAAAATGTCACCTTCTAGTCTTTAATATGTATATTCTGCTTATGCATTAATTATTTTCCAGTCTTCCTGTACTTTTAGGAAACTAGGCTATTGCAATGACTTAATTATGGCCAGGAAAGCCTGTAACCTTATGGGGCAGAAAAGACCAAGGGGCTCTATAGAGTCTATAGACTCTTGCTGGGGAGAAGCCTGCGCAAAAAAGCCGTCTTAAGCTGCACTGAGCTGGTTTCCAGCACAGTCCACAGGTTATAAAAGCCTGGCTTGGCTTTGCTGTCAGCATTTAGTTAGAGCAAAAAGGTTCTGAGTCCCTCTGCCTTTTTCCCTGCAAATCAGCTGTGTTTGGCTCCATGCAGCCCAAGGCAGCCCAGGCTCTCTGTGTGCATGTCCAGTGCAATGATTTAGCAACCTCACCCAGCTGCCTTCAGCAGTTTTCAGGGTCTTTTTTTAATGGAGGGACCCAGAGGTTGCCATAGAGTTTGGTTCTCGTTTGGGCTTGCACTGAAATGTCACCTCTTATTTGACCAGCAGTAGAGATGATGGCAGCCAGCAGATAAGGGGTCATCGAGGCAGGCTTAGACGCAGAGGAGCAGAAATCTAAAACAACCTAAATGCACTACTCCTTAAATTCCTTTCAAAGAAGTCTGTTTTAAAAAAAACAGTTATTAGTGCAAATTGTAAGGAAAGAAATCTGCAGATGTTAAATCATACCTAGATGAATATTTACCTCCGCTAGCAGGCAATGATTCTTTTTTGTTGCTATACCCAAAAGTATCCATTCAGGTCAGTGGAGCTATTTATACCCGTGGGTTTAGACTAGCACAGAAAAACCAGGGCAGAGGCCACATATTAAAAATTAATTTTCAAAATCCTTTTTGGACATGTGTGCTGTTGTTTGAGTATCTCTGCCTAAGAGTTCTGTCACTTACTGCCAAATGAATATACAACAGTGCTTCCTGAGAGGTCAGAGAGATGGAGATTGGAAGAGAAAGCTTCGATTCCAGTAGAACCGCAGCCTAAAAATAGCAGTAAAAAAAAAGGGGGGGGGGGGGTCCATTTTATAATTAAGAGTGAGTATAGCAGTTACTCAAACATGTCAGCTTTGGGTAGTTCTGTTTCATTGATGTTCTTCCAAATTTTATTTGAAATTTTGTCGAATGGTGATTTTCTACGATGCAGGAAAACTTCCACTTACGTGCATCTCTTCCTCTCCTTGCTTTCAAGTCACTTGATGAAACACCACAGCGCCAGTTTGAGATCCTCCTGACACAGAAAGCCCACAGTGACCGGAGAAACCCTACACTGGAGTGGCACAGTTGCTTTCCTGTTGGAGCAGGATGTGCCCATCATGTTGGGCTACAGGGTGCTGGTGAGCACAGGGAGGATGCTGGAAAGGGGCTGGAGCATCAGCACTGCCTGGCAGCACCTGGGTGAGATGTGGCAGAGCAGAGCACAGCCCAACCGCTGCCTTGAAGGCAAACTACATCTCACCAGCCTGCCAGTGCTACGCAGGGAGGGAGTTAGTGCTGAGAGCTTTAATTTGGAAATGCCAATAAAGATCACTGGAGCTTTCTCAGCCGCTCTTGCCAGCGAACACGTTAGTCTGTCATATCATTCCACAGCTGCTGTATTTAAAGACAAATGTATGAGTTCTTCTTCATAGCACTGACATAGGCGTGTGCAAAACCGATCGTTCCTTTTCGAGCACAACCTCTGAAGCAATGGCACAGCTAGGGCAAGCACAGCTGATGGCAGTCTGAAGCCAGAAATGCTGCAATGCCTGCTGTCATTAAGACCAGAAGACATGCAGGATCCATCCTCTGATCAAAGCCACCTGATGCCTCTTTCTATCACCTATTAGGAAGCCAATTTATAGGCTTTAACATCCTCACCTCCTGCCATTTTCCAATCTTGTGGTCATCACAGGCAGATACAAGATAATGAAGCTCTCTCTGCTGCTGTTCCCCTTTCCCAGTCCATCGTGCTGGTCTGGAGACAGCACATGCAGTGCTAAACCACCTTTAGCACCAGCTCTGAGCCATGTGCCATTTGTATTCCAGCACAGAAGCAGCAGCCTTAGCTGCTTTTCAAACACCCCAACTGCTTCTGGTTACTGAAAACAGTCCATTGCCAATGCTGTTCTGAGCTGCTTACACCCATGTCTGCTGCTACCCCTTTTTAAGACTTTGTTTCCCATTTAACAAAGAATTTGCCCCCACACTCTTTTTGTGTCCATGAAGCATCTTGGGTTTTATTCCTTTTATACTTTATATTTTTTCTTTTTTCATTTTATTCATTTTAATTTATGTTTTGCCCTCTTTTCCCAGGGAAGACTGTGGCCCCTGTATTAAATGATGTAGAGTCTGTGTTTCAGTCTGACAAGGCCTGTCAAGCAGTGTGTTAATTAAGCCTCTTAGCAGGATACAATGAGTCTAAAGAGGATAGAAAGATCAGGATCCTTTGCAGTGAAGGCTTTTACTTGCTACTATTTTGGGCACCCATTCATGCTGGCATGGAGGTGCTGCTCCCGTGGGAAACTCTCTGGATTACACAAGCAGCCCCCTAAAGCTCCTGTTCCCTCTTGGTACAAAACAGCGGGGTTTTCCCCAACGCAGCATCTTTAGTGGCAGCTGTGTACCCACTATGGGGGTACATCAGAGGCACAAGGAGCGCCAGTTTGGGTGGACACGAGACCATCTGCATTAATTCCCATTTCAGGGATGTGTAGAGCTTCTGCATCCCATGTTGGGGGCTGGAACATAAAAGATAATGCTACACCACAAATACACCGAGCATTCCATAAAGTTGGTAATTAAATGTCTGATGGTGACAACTGCTTCATATCTTGGAACAAAAAGACACATCAGATGATAGTGGGTTTTGTATATCGGGGGTGGGAAGGGAAAGGTCTTACTTTATTTGCTCTGGCAACCCAACAGGGACCTTGAACACTTCAGCTATGAACTTTCAAGAAAAGTACATTAACTGCACAAGATTAACACAGCTACAGGGGCTCTGCAATCCACAACTGTCAGAACGATTTGCCAGATCACTTTAAAAAATTGTGCCATCAATAGAGTTACCGAAACCTACTTAAACAAGTTTCACATTCAGATTTAGAAACAAAATATGAATTAGCCTCGCTGAAATGAGTTAGTTACTGCAGGGAGACACAGCACAGACATTCACATCAGATCCTGTATCCTAGCCCGCCACTGACCTCTGATGGCATCTTAGCTCTTTCCACCTCCTTTCTTGTGGGCATCTTGTGCATTTAGGTCATAATATCTTCAAGGAAGGGAACAGCTCTTATTTTTCGCTTGTGCATAAGGGCTCTGATCTTGATTAGTTAAGATAGAATGCAGTTATCAATCGCTAATTAATAGCAAACAATTTCAGACTCTTCCACCAAATAACTGCTTATATTTCCCTTCCATGGCTGACCTTCACTGCAGGAGGACCACAGTCCCTCTGCTACAAACGTTGCTCCTGGTGAGCACAGGGTAAGTGTGTGCAGGCTCCGTCCACGCACTCGTCTTTCCAAACAAGCCAAAGAAGGTGTCAACCAAAACCTGAGGGCTGCTCAAGGAAAAAGTGGGTCACACTGAACAGAAAATGAGGCCAAGAGTAGGAAACAAAGGGCAGGCATCACTGAAACATTTCAGGCTGGAAAGAGATTACCGCTAATTAGAGTGCCACTGGGATGAGTGCTAAGCATCACCGCTGTTCAGCACAACATGAGCGTGCGCTGATGCTGCAGCAAGGTTGCTGAGGATCTAGCTGATAAATGGAGCACATATGGGAACAGTAGCCATTAGGCAATTAACTCCCACAGTTTATTGCTCATGCTTCCATTATTCTGGATACTTAAGAGATACTTCACTCAATATGCATTTTCTTAGTTTATTGAAAATCAAAGTTATGCTCGTAGAACCCAATTGCTACAATTTAGGTTATTCTCAGACAAGAAGGACCACATTGCTTTCCACTGTTCTCCAGCACAAGCCAACTCTCAGGGAATTTTTTCAAAAACAAGTCTCCTGTAAGTTTACTAGCTAATATCTTTACAGAGTATGGTCTAATTTTCCAAAGGTCCCCTTAGGTCCTCCTTACAATGTGACTTGGTTGACAAGTCTTTCGTGGCTTCTTACTTGCTCAGTTTGCTGTGTTTAGAAATCTGTTGGGGGGGGGGGGTTGACCCTGGCTGGAGGCCAGGTGCCCACCAAAGCCACTCTATCACTCCCCTCCTCAGCTGGGCAGGGGAGAGAAAATATAATGAAAGGCTTCTGGGTCAAGATAAGGACACGGAGAGATCACTCACCAATTACCATCATGGGCAAAACAGACTCAACTTGGGGAAAATTAACTTAATTTATTGCCAATCAAATCCGAGTAGGATAATGAGAAATAAAATCAAATCTTAAAAATACCTTTCCCCCATCCTTCCCTTCTTCCCAGCCACAGCTTCACTCCCGGATTCTCTACCCACCCCCCCCCAGCAGCACAGGGGGACGGGGAATGGGGATTGGGGTCAGTTCATCACATATTGTCTCTGCCGCTCCTTCCTCCTCAGGAGGAGGACTCCTCACTCCTCCCCTGCTCCAGCGTGGGGTCCCTCCCATGGGAGACAGTCCTTCATGAACTTCTCCAATGTGGGTCCTTCCAACGGGCTGCAGTTCTTCCCAAACTGCTCCAGCGTGGGTCCCTCTCCCGGGCTGCAGTCCTCCAGGCACAGACTGCTCCAGCATGGGTCCCCCACAGGGTCACAAGTCCTGCTGGCAAACCTGCTCCAGCGTGGGCTCCTCTCTCCACAGGGCCACAGGTCCTGCCAGGAGCCTGCTCCGGCGTGGGCTTCCCACAGGGTCCCAGCCTCCTTTGGGCATCCCCCTGCTCTGGCGTGGGCTCCTCCCCGGTCTGCAGGTGGAGATCTGCTCCCCCGTGGACCTCCCTGGGCTGCAGGGGGACAGCCTGCCTCACCATGGTCTTCCCCACGGGCTGCAGGGGAATCTCTGCTCTGGTGCCTGGAACATCTCCTCCCCTCCTTCTGCACTGACCTGGGCCTCTGCAGGGCTGGGGCTCTCACATGCTCTCACTCCTCTCTCCGGCTGCAATTGCTGCTATGCAGGTTTTTTCCCCCCTTCCTAAATACGTTATCCCAGAGGCACTACCCACCGTCGCTGATGGGCTCGGCCTTGGCCAGTGGCAGGTCCATCTTGGAGCCAGCTGGCATCGGCTACATTGGACATGGGGGAAGCTTCTAGCAACTTCTTGCACAAGCCACCCCTCTAGCCCTCCTGCTACCAAAACCTTGCCATGCAAGGTGTTTTATTCTGTTGTACCATCGGTTTTTTTCCCATCCTTCACATGTGGCGCATATCTATGATGTCCCCACACATACAGCAGTGGAGCATCACTTACAATGCTAGCACTAAGTCCCTTCTGGCTAAGGGACTTCTCGCCCAAGTACCTGAAATGTCTATGCTGATTTGGACTGCTTTCAGATTGACTTCTGAGATTTTCCACGGGAGTTCAGGGTGGAGCTAGGGCTACAAGCTCAGGATCATTTGAATCGGGCTTTCCTGTAACACTGTCCCACAGAGGGGGTGTGTGTGTGTGGGGGGAAATATAAAATTGCAACACAAGTTTTCCAGCACTTCTGATAGTTTCTAGATTGCTTTCTGCCTTTTGCCCCCTGTGCCATTCAGCACCCAGTGTGAACCAACACAACAACTGGTAGCTGAGTCGTGTCCCCCCCGCTACTCCTGCCTGCCAAGCCAGCAGCAGCACAGCCCCACCACCCACCCGGGGCTGGCTTGGGTTTCAGAAGCTGGAACCCAATGTTGGGTTGTAGGTACATCCCTCAGTCCTTTCACTGAAAACCTAACAAGGCAGAGAAGGAAAAGCTGTATTAGAGTGGCGAGTTTACTGTTCTGCCAAAGGTAAACTCCTCGCTGCATCATTTCTCAGAGTTCTACTCGTTACTGTTTAAAATTCCCAGGGGATGCGTTTGCCTCCTATTTTGCAGGACTCTTTCATCACCTAATAGATGAATTGGTAACATTTTCATTTTCTTCATGTAAAGCCCTTCCTCCCTTTTTATACCCTATGGACATAATATCTAATTGTTTTTCTTCCCAATCTTGTAAATCATTACATTGCTCTCTTCCCACTCATCATTTAATCAAAATAGGACTCCATACAAAACTTCATTGACTAAGTGTCAGACCAGCATAGGAAACAAAAGCAGAAAGTCTTGGCCTTCATATATTTGAACTGAGCTCGTGCCTAATCCCTTTGCTACGATCCTGGTTACAGAAGGATGCCCAGGACAGCTGATAAATTAATTCCTCTCATAAGCGGGTGTAAACGGCCAGAAGGGAAATGCAGCAATGCTGGTGATATCTCCCAGGGGACGGAAGCACTCACAGGATGACCTGTTGAGCTCTTCTCCACTTTCCATGATATCAATAAATTGTTTTCTTTTCCTTTCTTCAGCTCTGCCCTCAGGAAGAGTAATCTATCGCACCATGGCTACAGAACATTATTTCATAGTTACAGCAGCTCTGGAAACCTTGCACAAAGATGAATACCATTAAAAAGCCAAGTTAGATTCCTTTTAAAAAGCCTCTTCTTTCTGATGCTGCCACTGCAGTCAGGGCTTTCAACAGCACCGCTTCTGCCTCAAAATACACAAGCTTTTAACTTTTGTCAAGGGAAGCAACTAGAGAGAATGAAGCCTCTTGACATCTTGGCTTCTCTGCCACCAAAGTGCTTCTGAAACCACAGCCAGTCTGAACACCAAGGGAAAGGTCTGGAACAACACAAGTGCTACAGGAGACTCAGCAAGAAAGCATTTCATAGGCTATAGTGCAAGGGGAGGGGGGGAAAGAAAAAAAAATTATATATACACACACACACACACACACACACACTGGGATTCAAGTCCACAGCAAGAAAGACAATTTCTCAATGAAATCCAGAAATGTTTGGAGTCAGATATGACAGCTACCCTGCAAGTGGCAGCAGGCACTAAATGAGTCACAGGATGAAGAGATGCTATAACCATATCTAGGATTTTAATGCCATTTGTATGGGACCTGATGTGACAGTGTAAAACCAATACAAATAACCACAGCTTCACCAAAGCAGGGTGTGTTCCATGCTGTCTGTTATACATCGCCTTTACTACAGCAACGGACTACACCAGAGCTAGAGCTGGTCAAGACAGCAACCAGCATGCTGCAGGAAATGATGATTTTTTCAAAAGCAACTTTCCATTTGGAACAAAACCCAACAATTTTGACATGCCAAATGCCACCACACACAGTTCAAGCAACCAGCCTTCTCTGCAAGCCCTGGATAGCAAAAGGCAGCCCCAAAATCCCAGTGGGGCATGTCCGGTGCTGGAAGACCCATGGAGGCAACAGGGCCAAAGCCTAGCAGGGCTGACCATCTAGAACACTACACTGCAGAGATGGCAGCTAAAGCCTAATATCAATATGTTTCAGAAGAAATAAAGCATTCCAACCCTGTATTGGTTTATGTGGAAGGGTACTTTAATCTTCAAGAAATGAAAGGAAATGGCAACCCTAGTGTTGTGTTTTACTTCATGGCACAAAAGCTGTGCCTTGGAGAGAAGAGCATTGGCCAAATTGCACGGGGAATGGTAGGGGAATGTTTTTATGGAGAAGAGACATGTCCACCCTTAAGTGTCACCAAAAATCCAAGTTTCTTCATCTTTACCATTACTTCACCCTTCCTCTGAAGGGCTGCAGAATTATGCCTGCTAAAAAGACACCAGTGTTTTGGTCTAACGGTTACTTTACAAAGAACACAAATCTGTACCCAACCCAGTCTACTGGAAGAAACCTGCATCTTCCATCTCCCTCTAAGGTTTTCATTGCAAATTACAGTTAAGTCCAGCTTAATTTTGAGAGAAATATGATGAGATTGCAACCAAGCCAGTGTGAATTTCAGCATGCCAGGAAGAGGAAGGCAGGGGGAAAATCTGACGTGACAGATCCATCTTCTGAACTCCCAGTGGAATTTTTTTCCCCCAGAAAAAGTAAGCAGCTCTTTTTATAGCTCATGAGCCTATTACTTCTAATGACAACAACAGATGACTGTTTTAAAACTGAAAAGAAATATATTAATCCAATTTTAAGCTTTTCAGCATGTGGTACTGTCTACTAATTTTCACAAAAGAGAAGACTAATGAACTAGTTTAAGAATCAGAAGGTTACTGTAAAAAAAAAAAAATCACACATCTATTACAGAAACACTTTTCTACACTTCTTGCATTTCTGAAAGTCCCATTTAGGCTAAGCAGTATGTATTTTGTCCATAACCAAAAAAGTTGCTTTTCAGAAAGGATGCACAAATATCTATTATGTTGCACTGTAGCAGTACTTACAAAACGGTCCCCAAGCCATCAAATTCACAGCGTCTGCCTTTGCTCAGACAATGCACCTACAGGGTTTACTGCCAGGACACTTTGCCTTTCAACACTGCACGCATGGGAATACCCATCCCTGGGCAGGACAGGCGTCCCTGTGCCAGGGCAGTGACAACAGAGGTAAGGCAGAAGCATTAAGCATCTCTGAGCCATGATGAGTGTGGACAGTCATGCATGGAGGAGCCTGCCAAGGGAGATGGACCCAGCATGGCCTGGCTCATCAAGCCTTTCCACACCGCATAGCTGCTGTTTATACAGTGGCTTCATCCTCAGCCACAGCATCAAGGAGCAACTCTGGCTCCCACAGGGTGCCACCAGTTCCCAGCCAGCCCAAATGCACAGGCCACCATGCTTTGCTCCCATTTTTGGTGGTTTGAGACATTGCCACCAACATGGTCCCTCTCCTGCAAGGCACACGAGTGAGAGGTGCCAGCAGAGTCAGCAGCCACGTGAAATCTCTGGTCAAGGACTCTGAAGAAGAGCAGCCACATTTAGAGATTTTAGGTTCATGGAAAAATATGTGCATTCACAGAAACACTATGCTCTCTGTTATGATGAACTTGAGACTGAGCAATTTTGATTAGGGTCTTAATCTTTATGTATGTTGCAATTTCCACCAAACACTCTTGTGTTTGTCTTCAACATGAGAAACAGCTTTTCCATGCTGATAATAATGAAACTAGTCACTCATTCTGATGCTTATAACTATGCAAGCACACCAAGAAACCAGCAATCCACTTATTAATGTGCCAGCTGAGCTGTGCTTGCTAGAGACAGTAAGCACAAGTTATGTCAGTCTCCATCCCTGTGCTACTTTCCATCCCTACCATCTCTTGATCATACAATACAATATTTTCTAATATAAGTGGAAAATGTTTTATATTTAGCAGCCAGCAACTGCTCAGCCATAAAGATCATTACAGCTGCAGAAACAGAGAAATAGTACTCCGAGGCCAAATCCTCCTGCAGGACAGCACCCTGCATCCAGCCTAGCCAATGTCCCTCATCATCCACTCCAGACACTGCCAAACTTCTGGGGTGTAACAACAAAAGACTTTCATTTTTCTGTGCAGATCTAACTTCCATAAACCTTCCTCAGCACTCTCAAGAAGTAAATCTGCATCACATTCATTTTAAGGATGGGTGTAATTATGCTAAGAGGTATGCACAGGCCAATTAAATCAGTAGGGAGATTAGCAAAAGGGCTACCTAGGGTAAAGCAAACACCATGATTCTCGCTTGGATCCCAACACTGATAGCATTTTAGGATTGACATAAGAGCACCCTACATCCATGTATGATTACCACCTTGCCATTACCACCCAGCTGTAAGCCAGGGAGCCAACATGGGCTCCTGATCAGCTACCATTCTTGCACGACCCAACAGCTCCAACTAATGACCTCTCACAAAGCTCATCAGTTTAATTTAGCAGAATTTTTTTTCTTTTTTTCTTCTCTTCAGTCTTCAGCTTGCTGTATGCAAACCGGATAGCAAATTTATTAAGGCAGGGACCCCGCATTGGCAGAATGGTCACCACATCTATGAGGCTTCATATACACAGAGCACCTTGCTAAGTGATTTTTTTAAGCTCCTTCAGAAAGAGATTGTTTATGCCCCAGCATTTCACCCCAATGCAGTTGGAAACAGCCACAGTGCAACTTAAGAGGGGGATCACAGCAGAAATTCCTCTAACTTTTGTAGCACTGCTGGGTACCACTATAAAATGGTACTGAGCTAATTAGACAAGTCATAAAGATGCTCCCCTGGCAATCTCACAGGTGAAATAATCTAATCTTCTACACCCTGCCTTCCTAGTTAATCTCTTGATAAGAGTCATTAACACAATTGTTCAGTCTACTGTAGTCCCTTTGTAAAGCACATATAATTTACAATCCCATTAAAAAGATGGCCACAGATTAGTCTCAGAGGCAAATTACAAAACTATTCAGTTGTGATTTTAGCACATTAGCTATAGCTATATGAATCCTGGAGAAAAAAAAAAAAAAATCATAGAACATAGCAGGTTTCAGAGCAAGTATACCCACCAAAATCCACCTATCTAATTTTCTGCATAAAAATTAAATATAATTGCAAATTGTGGGATACTCTGTTCAGCAGCTGAGCAACCACACGGACCTTTTTCTTTTGTGAATATCAAGAAAAAAACCCAAGTACTAAAAGAGCACAAAAGGTATATGAAGTTCTTTCATTTAAAAAGCTAGGATTTAGTTACTTCACAGCTTATGCTAAATTTCTGCTGCTATTCCAGTATTCAAGTTATTTCTGTTAGGTAATTTGAGGTGCTGGAGGATGCTAAGCATTGGGTGTTTCAACAGAGCGGAAAGAGTGAAGGCACTGGACCTTGTAAAAATATAATGGAACAGATGTTTGCTGCTTTTCTGTATTTATGCTTCTTAGTATCAACTTCTAAAATCCAGTTGTAGAAGCTTCCAATACTATCTACTTCTTCCAATACTTCCAAGCTTCTAATACTCCCTTCAGGATGCTCACTTTCATCCAGGAAAGTGATTAGGAGATTGTTTCATAAAAGCAGCAGAATACTCTGGCTTTGTCTGGGCTACGTCAAAAGCTACGCAGGCCCTAAACAAAATGTGCTCCAAATGCACAAATACTGTGAAACATCGCCCACAACAGAGCTGTGGTCTTGCCTGGGATCTTAGGACAGAAACAGCTCAGGTGTGATTTTTTCATAGGATACAAGAAAAAGCGCTCAGATCCTATTAGTTTTCAGCAGAATTTAAGCATTTGAGTGCTTTGGAGATTAGAAAATGGGATTTTCAGAGTTTAACATTACTGAACTTCCCAACGTAAAAGGCCTCTCATTCTTGTGTTTCCAGTCCCTCCTCAGCCTTCGGCAGCACTTCACCTTCCTAAGTGCTCCCCATTTGTTTTTTTATCTTTCACAAACAATAAACCAGCCGGGGAATTTAGGACGTCACAAAATAGGGCAGCAAGTATTTCTAATTTGTAAAAGAACCCCCCTCATATTTCTACTCCAGCTGCAGGGATGCTTTAAAAAAAGCACACTAAAAATGATAGCGCTTCCCAATAAACATCTTTCCGTTGCTTTTAGGAGGAAACCTGAGGAGTCTGTGGAAGTCTGAGGAAGCAAAGGTTGCGTTTGCAAGCTTTTACATGAAGGTGTGCCTCAGAGTTAGAGCATGAAAATCTGTTCATGCTGGAGTCCTTTGGAGCAAGAGAAAAGGACTAGCTGTTACCACCTGGACCAGGGTAGATGGAGCAAAGGCAGGCGGCGGTGATGGGCGGAGGTGGCAAACTCCTTGCAAAATCTAGGCTTAAATCCCTTTAGAAAAGTTCATCTGTCAGAGCTTATTTTAAACGAGCACTCTTCCAGCACTTAGATCTGAGCTCTGTTTTGAGGCTAAGGTTGAGCCTTTTGAATTTCTATGCTTCCCAGGCCAGATGTCCAAAACTCCTGAGGTCAGAGGTTGGTTCAAGCCTCTCTCCCTCCTCAGAGTTGTCTGACATTAACAAGATGCCTGCAACTCCAAAAATATTTAATGACAAGCACGTGCAGGAGTCACATCACTAACCTGGAGGGAAATAAAACAGCACTCCCAAGCTTCATATTATAGGTGAAGTGACAGCAACCGCTGGTGTCAAGGAGGAGGGAGCTATGGCAGTATCTGCTAGGTTCAGAGGTTGCTCTTGTTTGAGCTCCTGAGGAGTTAAATCTAATTTCTCATATGCTGCAGATATCTAAGAAGATGTTTTAATTGAAGGCGGTTGCTTAGCAACTGCATCCCGTGTGCTGCAGCAATGCTTTTCACCTGGAGCAGATAAACATCAGGATGGCACTTTACAAATCTGATTAGCAGCAATGAAATAGCTGGCTACAACGAGCTGCAAGTGCTTTTCCAGAAGTTATGCTTCTAACCTGATAGCCATCAGCAGGGAAAACCCAATGAAACTCATTTGCAGGTTAGAAGAGCTCTCTTCTCCTCTTGCCCAGCAAATGTTTCGGTCTGCTTCTCACAACTTGAGCTTATCAAAAGGGAGATAACATTGGCAGGATTTTTCTTACTCGAAAGATTTCACTGCAGTTGAACACATAAAATACTAGAGCGCTTGCAACCATGCACAGATGTTTTTCTGAACAGGCCTATGATTCTTTGAAAAGCATCAGAAAACGCCCATTTCCAGACGACAGAAAAAGATTTCCTTGTAACTTTTGTAACTGGACATTACTGTTTAAAGACTGCTACTATACTAGCCTTTACAAGCTGTTTAAGAGCTGGTTATTGGTGCCATTACTGCATTTCTAACAAAGAATTTTAAACACTTGAATAGCTTACTTTCAAAATCTTCGCATTATAATGTTAGTATAAAAACTAACAGTTTATGTTACTTCAGCCATGTTCAGTGATTTGCTGTATTTGGGTCTAATACATGGTGACCAGTTAAGCATTTGAGGTTCAGAAAGGAATTCATATGTATTTTCCTATCCATTGCAAGTCAGCTACACGTCCCAGCCTTGACCAGAATGGGATTTGCTGAGTAAAGGCTAGACTTGCTGCCTTTATCATGCTCCAAAACCCCCTAATACCAAATGCAGAATAACAAGCTGCAAGTCCCCGGAGAACAGTCTGTTTGAAGGCTCAGAGATGCGTGAGAGATTCACTTCTCAGGTCTCCAGGTACCTTCAGAGGGTTGTTCACCGGCAGCGCTCCAGCTTATGGGGTGGGGAGCAGCCTGTCTTGGTACCATGGGGCCAAGAGGTGAGAAGGGGGGCTGGAGGAAGCGCAAACTTGTAATACAGACCACTGGATTGAGGAGCAGGGGACATTTTTCATCGGCCTTGACATGTCAAATACAAAACCAACTGCAAAAAGAGCTCCCAGGAAGGTCAACTGTTCTTGGAAAGATACGGGACCACCATGCCCTGGGCAAGCCCCAGAAAAGGGTATGCTGGGAGGGTTTTCAAGGGAAGTTTAGCTTACCTGGCTTGGATTTGAATACCTAATTGCCACAAAAGTCCCAGTTCAAAAAACTCCCTTCTGCTCCAGCTGGCACTTGAGCATCTGCTTAGGCTTTTTGTATTAAATAGAACTTGGAAAAACATGTTAATTTGCAGTCCAGGATTAGGATGAACTGAAGTTCAGCATGTGCTAGAAGTCTTTCTGAGTGTTACGTGTACCAAGCTTCAGCCTTCACCATGAGAAGCAGTAGCCTTTAACGTAGCATCTCCATATCACAGTACAACTGTGAGGATACACAGCAGGGCTCTGTCACATTTTCCAATATCACTCTGAAGCACTGAGCCAAGGACATCCCTATTGGAGCTTGTTTGCAGTTACTGAGCTATTTGCTGAAGTCCAGATACTGGAGGGCTGTTACCGTAATGCAAAGTACTAATTAACCTGGACCATAGAGAATTTGTCCCAAATATATTCTTTGTCTGCAGGAAGAATCATGTTGAATCACTGGCTGTAAACCACACGAATCAAACTATAGGCAAGAGTTTTCTCTTTTCCATTTAATCTTCTGTAATCTCTTAGGTAACTCTCCATTCTTTGTTATTATTCCTTGGTTTAGATCTTCATTCTAATCTCAACAACTGGCAGAGATATCAAGAAACAGGACAGTTTTCTATATGTCTGACACTAGGCAAGTGAAACACAGAGGGGTAGCTCAAGCTGGTTGCCAGTTTTGAATGCTGCTCGTCTCATGACAATAAGGTCGTAATGCTTTACATAAAGATGCTGCTATTTGATGGTTAAAAGGAAGTTAAAGTAATATTTAGAAAATTCTGCCCTTGACCTACTGAGAAGAAAAATAAAGATAGCCAAAGGAAATTCCTTCCCTCCTCAAAAATAAGATCCCATAGAGCTGCCTTGTTTTTGACCACAATATTGCTACCAAGATATTCGGGCACTGACATTTGCAGTTTTATTTAGAAAAACTAGAAGAAAGTCCTCCAACTAAGATGTGGCCTAGAAGCAAAATTTAAAGCCCTGTGTAGTCATCCAGCCCAGATGGCTACACCCAAAATATGTCCTTCTAATCATAAAGAAAACAATCAACACCTGTATTTCAGGATCTAAGGAGCTCCAATAGGGCCAGGAAGATGTTCCCTTCCCTCTTTGCCATCTTCAGACTGGATTAGCCATGGGCAGGGGTAGGAAAGTTAAACCACCGTACTTCCCTGTAGCGTCACAAGTTTCTCGTGGGGAGGTTGAAGGTGGGTGGTGCGATGCCCTGGTTGGATCCATGGCAATGTCTACATTAACAAGTAGTGGGAGGGAACAGGAGCAGATCTGCATGGCAAAACCAATGGTCTGATAAGCAATTAGGGATATCAACAGCATGGTCCTATGGGCAAACACCCATGAGTGGCTCTCAGCTTAGCTCCAGCTATGACAAATACAGTTTGTTCAGTACAAGATGTTCTGAGTCCAAGTACAGTAAGGGAGGGCAATTGGGAAACTTGTTTCAAAGACAATCTCCTGATCCATACTAAAATGCTAATATAGAGGCATTGGTGTCAATCTAATGTCCTGTTAGTCTTACGCAGGTCTGGGGCATTGGGATGCAAAAGATTTTTAAAAATCAACACGTACATTTGGAGCTAAAATAATAAATATTTTTTCCTTGGTGGCAGCACTCTGAAGTCAAAGCAGAACCATGGCATTATTTCCAATGTTTATTAGCTCTTCAGTTATTACATTCCCTTGTTTCCTTGGCTCACCCTCCCACCAGCTGCCTTATTTGCTGTGTGAAACCCTCAGTATTAACCACAATACAGGTTCTTAATGTTTAATGTGTGGCTGATAGAATCCTGCAGCATCCAGCAGAGCCTTTGAATAAAGGGCACCCTATAAAAAACTTAAATGCAAACAAAAAAGCAGCATGTGAAACCATATGATAGAAGCTGGTCACATTCAATCTCTGAAAGCAAAGAGCTACAGTTTATATGAATAATTCAAGAACAGGCTCAGACAAATGATCCCAGGTCTATAAGGAAATGGTAAAACCTCTGGAGTCTGCAGCTCTTTTTATTACAGCCTGGTTCATGCTGAATGCTGTTTTCTCTGGGGTTATTTTTTACTCCTTTTTTTATATATATATATAAACAAACAGTCAGATAGGATGTTCAGATAACATGTACAGCAGACCCCAGAGAAATATTTTAATTTTATATTCATTTCTGACTTGTAAATTATTCATTAACATGGATCATGCAATTGGGTAAAAATTAAAAATTGGCAAATTAGTTTTCATTTGTTTATATTAATTATTTAGTGTTCTTCTTTTTTATTAGAAAAAACAGAGGGAGATTAGTCTTGTTCTGATGATCTGTGTTTGCTCCCTAGACAACACACAAATTAGCATTGCTATGGCTACTTTTATGCAACCTCTATAAAAATATGACTCCACTGCCCAGATTTGTTGCTGAAACATTGTGGCATATGCTGGATTTCTAAATTGCAGATATGACTTTTGATATTTTTCAACAACACTTTGAAAAATAGGCTGTTGGGTCTTTGTTTATAGATGAAGTCAATGATTCTTTCCACGACCCTTCCATGAATTCAGCTGTGGCTCCCCAGCCCTCACCAACACCCATAACCTCCTCCACCACCCCAAGGGAACTCCAGCCAGTGGGAGTTTCACCTCCAAATTAAGACAAAGTCATTCCACTTTGATGCTAGGTTTCAGAGATAGGAGGTCATCTCCATTTTAATATCCGTTGATGGATTTAACTACATAGAGAAAAAAACCTAAGCACTAAGTGCCACCACAGCACATGTAGCAAGAACCTGCTGGATAAACTGCTGTGGGTTTCCTAGGCAATGCACATCAATGCTATTTGTGTATTCAGAAACACTTATCCATTACATTTTTTTTTAAATGTTTGTTATTTCTTTCTTCTTTAAGATCTCTCTCCTTAGAAAGTGAGGACTGTGTCTACTCTCTACACAAGAGCAGTGGGATTGATGTCTTGCAGCTAGCTATGGGTTTGGCCCTCCTCGGGTTCAGGTTCAGCTGTCACTGTGACAAGGGGATTGGGTTGCTCGCTCTCCTCCATCCACATCCCCACACCACCACGGCTTGGGTTACCAACCAGGTTTATTCAGCCCATTGAGTTGCACTTGCTGTCAACCCCAGATCCTCGAGGGGAAAGCCAAACATACTCTCCCTAAGAAATTTTTCCACAGTATGTTATCTACTCACAATATATTCACCCTATCCTAGGTTATTTAGCTAGACATCAACTAGACACAGCCCATTTTGTGGGTGCTGAGGTTCATCATGTTCAGTCACCACCTCCTCTGTTGCTCAGACACTTCCCACCCAACCCACAGAGCTTTCTTCCTTGAACCCATCGGTGGCTGCCAACCCAACTGCTCCACTCAGCACAGAGAGGGAGCACGAAGAGACAACGCATCTGCTCCAAAACACTTTTGGATACCGAGGAACACATCCTTCATGGTCAGTCTTCAGCTTTGCTATTTGCTACATAGCAAGTTATTAACACAATAACAGAGTCAAGCACAGAAAATGTTAAAAAAAAGCCCATATAGTCTGCCAAGGAAAGCGAGTAACCATGAGCATGGTGCAAATCCCATAGCTCAAAGGTCACCTTAGGTTATAGCAGGAATTCAAAACATTCCCACGCACATTCCTAATTACTTTGGATGCAAGAAATCAGTGCTGTAGGCTGTGTAACTACTACAGAGGGCTGCAGATCAATTAACGATATCAGCAAATTAAAAAGAAAAAATTGCAAACAGAAACTTGAACTTGTTTATAATGCCAGTCTTTCTCTACCCAAATATTTATAGCTCTTTGCAGGATAGCTTCTCCTAAGGAATTAGGATGACGACAAAGAAAAAAGAGAAAAATCCCAAAGCACAACAGAGAAAGTTATATCAAACAGCATTTCTAGCATTTAATTTGAACAGGACATATAAGAATATTGATTGAAAACATTTTTCTGAGCTTTTAATTCCATTATTTCTAGGAATTGTCCCTGACAAGTATACAAGCTCCATCTTAATCCAGTTACTGTGGGTGGATCTTCAAGGTAAACAATATCACTGCTGCTTTTCAAAAGAAGAAATACAGCATGTTCCTTCCTCTGGCTGTGTTAGCTAGGCCGGATTTGGAGAGATGAAGAGCAGTGAAGACTGTCTAAGTCATTGCAACAGCCTCTGCCACCTGAAGGCATAGGTACCAGGGAGGAGACGGCTCTGTGCTGCATGCATCAGAGGAGAAGGTTTATTGGAGCCGAGATTCACTCCCTCCCCCAAGGTGAAAGAATTGGCCCTTGCATTAAGGATACTTAGGAGAAAAGATGACATTCTAATTTTGTCTATTTATCCGAGTCAGTTTTGCTGCATAGCAAGTATTAATATAAATAGCCCTGCAAAACACACTGCAATTCCAAATTAAAGATTTCTTCATGGTGGAAAGCAGAAGTCCATTTTTATTGAGTGATTCATTAAAAACAAGTTTCCTCCCTTGACCTACACCTTTCAAAAGTACAACAAATTTAAATTATCATCAGAAACAACATCCAAGTGTGAGTTTAAACCAATGATTTCTGCTTCACTTTACACAGAGAGTCACAGTGATTAAGTTATGCCTGTCCATGGGACTCCAGGGCCCTCCTTGGTGTGTTAAAAACTAGGGCTGCTCACGCATGCTCTCCCAGGAGGCCGGGAGGGCTCTGCCCAGAAGTAAATCCTGAATTTCACATTATGCTTTTTATGACAAATTGTGAATTCTCCTCTGAACCCTTCATAAAGTGAAGAGAGAGAGGAAAGGAAAAAAAAACATACCCACTCTTTTTCAAGCCCAAGTTTGTAGATAGTGTGTTTAAAATTATGTATGAAAAGCAACTGCTGAGCAATCATTTATTTTACCAGAAGCGCTAGCGCCTCTTCCAGGTCCTTAATCCTGGTGGGATGAGAAAAGCAGTTGTTGCAGAGGACCTGGGATTTACATCAACCCCACAGTAATGGGGTCCTTCTGTGCAGCACTGTGCTGTCCTCCCGGAGCAGCGAACTGTGCAGATCCTTGCCAATACCGCAAATCTCCGTCCCTCTCCCGCTGTAATGACACCATCAGCGCTTCCACCCATGTGTGCTTGCCCATGGGTTGGAGGCTTCAAACTTGTCAAAGAAGGTTTTGCACTGGGCTAATTATCAACATACAAGCTCTTGAGGGAGCAAAGTTGTTTTCATTATTTCAGTGATGTTCCCTAAAAAAAAACCCCATACCTCATTGTCTATGTTTGAGCACCTGCGTATCAGTCCACCCCACATCCCTACAACTTCTGAACTCCCTGGCCAAACACAAAGTGATGGGCTTGCATATCCAGCAAAGTCAGGGGAATTTGGCCATGAGCCCACAAGCATCCTTCCAGCTGGAAACTACCAGCACTTTCAGACACAGCCCATCTCTGTCCTCTTTGACACTAGTCAAGTTCCAAAACACTTTTAAAGGAAAAAAAAAGGATTTCTCTCATACAACAAAAACAAACCCAAGAACATTTATGGCCAAGACACTGCAAAGATCTTCAGAGCAGATTTGAAAATAATTTTTCCTCCCCCTCTTTTTTTTTTTTTTTTTTTGCACCATAATTAGAAAGGTGAACTTCCATCTAACTAGAAATATCTTTATACAAATCAAGTTTTGTGCTAATTTAGATTTCTCCACCAGGAAGCAGATGCATTCAGAAGACAGACGTAATTTATGAACTCCAGCAGCCGTCATTGCAAACTGAAAAAAATACAGATTTAAATAGTTTCAAGCATCATTTTGGCTGCACATGGCTTGCTTTCATTCTGGACCTGTGTGGATACAATAGCTTAATGAAAATTAATGGGGAAAGAGTGTTTTCATGGACAAGAGTCCCAAATGCAGGTAACTTCTTAATAGAACTTCACCCTTAGAAAGATTAGTTATCAAGCTCTGGTCTCTTTAATACTACGGAAAAAGGAAAATTCCTCAACTTAATTGCTTTGTGGTTCTTGGATCAGACCTTTGCAAGTAAAATTTCTATTAATTACAATAGCAATTTACCCTGCTAGAAGTGACACGCAGGCAATGCTGGCAGAAACCCTTCACTTCTGTTAGGTGGCATAACTGGTACTTTGTGAGAACAAGTGACAAATAGCTTTAGCATCATAATCCTGTACAAATTATTTACACATTTGGGCCCCATATTGGAATTATTATAATCAACACTAATTCCCAAAATGAATTCACAGTTTCCTGTAACTCTAGAAACTGGGTTGTCATGGTGAATATTTATGAGGTTGATAAAACAACCTTATGGGATGTGTTCTCGTTCAGATGCATGTGATGCACAACAGGAATTTCTGCGTTTTCATACAAACTGGTCTGTTAAAAAGAAAGGTTTCCACAGGCCCAGAAGTTCCTACACAGGTTCACACCCTCTACGTGTCCACAGCAACAGTTCACCATCATTTCAGCTCTTCTTTTCTAGGCATCGCTGCCTTTCCCAGAAGTCAGCCCAGCTACTTGCCCAGCTTCTTCCTTTAGGCTTTTGCTGGAGGAATGTCTACACTTCAGGGGGAATTAAATAAAAATATTCACAAGCAGCCGCATACCTCCCAAGAGTTAAATTCACTAACTGGGACAAGCGCCAGAGCTGACAGTTACTTGTACCATGGCTCATGAACTTGAAGGACCTTGGCTTCAAGAGTTTGGTTGACATTCCGTTACTTAACAGATGCCTGAGACAGCATCACTGCAATGAAGGAGGTTTTACTAATGGAGTTTCCCCAGCACACTAGTATAACTCCAAATATTAGCTCCATGTTTTTAATGGGAATTTTAATAATTTATCATTTGGATTACCAGAGCTGCCTTATCTATGCTTCCTTGTTAATAAGTCTTAATGCTGAGCAAACTGATACTGAACAAGTCATCTAAACAATTTCATTCTTTATATTTACAGTTATAATTGCCAACAGGAAAAGCTCATTCTTGTTCTTAGAATGCTCTATTGAACGATTTCACTTATTTAGATTAACACTTTCACATGGACCCAAAGTGTCTCACCTCTAAAAATCTGAGCCTTACTCCCTGCCTAGAGAAGGAGTCATGCTCCGGTTATGGAACCAACTGCCTCCATTTTTTTAATTTCTGTGAAATTGTCCTTAAAAAAGTGATTGGCATGCATACAATACCTTTGGTTGAAAACTATTCTTTATTAATTTGAAAGAAGATTAATGTACTCACTTTCACATTTTAAACATAATTCTAGCTGCATACATTATGGTTTAATAACTTTATTTCTGACTTTTACTGGTTTCTTTTCCCTAAATGAGATGCCTGAGGAACAAACAGATATCAGAACAGAAAATACAGTTAAAAAAAATGTCCCAGCTAAGTGGCTGCAAGGCTGGCCTGTTTGCATGGTTGTGAACCACCACCAGAAGCTGCTCGAGGCCAGTTTTATCAAAATGGAGGGTGGCCAGTTACCCCTTGCAATCATTTGGATAAGTACACACCAAAGGAAGAGACATTGCCCAGTACTTCTTTTCAACTGGGTACCTGCCAGCTCAACGGGATGTCAACAGGGTGTGCCTTGGGTCTTTTAGTGGAAGAGGCAGCAAAAATTGATCCTGCTTATCCTTGCCATTGTAATCATTATTATAAATCATCTACTGTGCCCAGCCTCAGTTCTTTCTTTTGCAAACTGAAGAGCCCTTGTTTATTTATCCATGTACAGAGGCTCATCTACAACTGATTTTGTTTGCTGCCTTCCTTAAGAGTGTTTCCAGCTCTGCTCTGTCCTGTTGGGATGCAGGGGCAACACCGCATACAGTAACATCAGGATAACATCATGAAGTTCTCCTGTTATTTTCCTAATAACGACCAGGATTGTATTTCCTTTTCTTACCACTCCCAAGCATTGAGTTGACATTTTCATCAAGATATCTATTACCGTGCTGATGTCTCATTGCCTTGTGGTAACGATCAGCTCAGAGCCCATCATTTTATATGTGAAGTGCAGATTTTCCCCCACATATGCATCAATTTACATTCTCCCTAGTGAACTTCATCTGCAAATGTAATGCCCGGTCACAGGCTCCTTTAGCCACTCTTCACAATCAACCACCTTCACTAACCCAAATAATGTAGCACCCTCAGGAAACTTGGTCACTGCCCTCGTCACCCCTTTTTTCAGAAAGTCTTGGAAGGACATAAAAATTTCAGATAAAATAGGTAGCACATTGACAGGTGATTTGGCAGTAAATAAATCTTCAAATAAGAGCAATTTAATTTTCAAAGCTTACTGCCACTGTATCATCCAAAGATGAAACTTCAAAGTGGTAATTAGGTGTATTTACTGATCTAATCTGGAAATAGAAGTCCATTTCTCAGGACAGGCTTGCAGAGAAATTAGATTCTAGTAAGACATCTACATTTTTATGAATGTGGTTCAAAGCAAAGAAGAATATCTGGTTTGTCACCTAGTGCCATTTTATACCTTGATACTTTCTAATGGCAGGTTTACAACTAGCTAATCATGCTTATTCTAATTCAGAACTCCAAAGGCAGAAAGGATATCTTGCTTCATTATTCATCGACCTGAGCAGAGGTATCTGTTCCACTCAGCATTCGTTTAAGAGAAATGTTTTAATATTAACAGAAATGTAGACTTCAAACACCTGGCAAAAAAGTATTTTTTAATCATCCAGACCTTAAATAGTAAACATATTCCAGTTTTCTATATTCCACTTCAAGCCTGGTTAAAAAAAACCAAACCAAAACAAAAAAAAACCCACAACCTTCCCTGTTTAAGAGTGGAGTGAATTTGATTTTGCTTATGAAAATGGAAATTCTGTACAGTCAGAAGATGAAGCTGTGTAAAGCAAATGGAAAGGAAAACTACATGCTAGATCCCAGTGTCATAAGTCAAGATTCAAGACCAGTTTAAGTGTGATGGGAAAATGCAGCCTGTCATTTATCACCAGATCTGTATCAGTCTGGCTGATCCACTATCACAGTAAAATTCCTACTGGTATTATCACACAGTACTGCAGAGTTATTTTTCTCCCCTCACAGAGGGAAAGGGTCCGATAAGAAACATCCTGTAATTGTCTTTCAATTCTTGGATTTTATGTCCAAGCCCAACAGTTATTTGTACCTCATCTGTGCATGTATATATACTCTGCATATATGTATACATGCACACACATCTATACATACAAGCCAAAAAGCTCACAAAAATTTCTTTGTTCAGGTCTGAATTATCTTTTTTCTTTCCCACCCCCTACACATGAATTATTCTTTTTCATGTTGCAATTAACTGTTCTAGAAACTTAAAAGGCTGTCTAAGGATTTGCATTTTTCCTATAGTTCTACCATGAGGAAACAGGTTTGCACCTACAGATTAGCCCTGAAAGAAAGAAAATAAGAACAAATATTTGAAAACAAACTTTGAGCTTAATCTTGCAGCTTGCTTGAGGCAGAAGTTGAAGTGCCGTCAGAAGCATTTGGTATCTTGCAGTGTGAGTCTTCATTTGGTCTTGATCTTTTATCCTGATCTATTAGACCAATAATGAATTTTTGCTTCACATTCTTTCTAACACTCTGCTTTACTACAGTAGTTACTGAGAAAAGTGCCGTAATAATACTGTAATATTCTGAATATCCCCAGAGAAATGGAGCCTAAGCTCCCTGTGACCACCTGACTGCAGAGGTCTCTGTACGGCTCAGCTGGAGAGGGACTGGCAAGAGGCACCACGGGTCTGCAGAAGACCTGGGGCAGGGGGCTGTACGGAGAGAAAGACCTTGGGCATGATGGGGACAGGCTGAGGTTAGGCATGGACTCAAGGCTCAACTGCATGGTCATGTTGGAGGATAAATCATGCCCCAAAAGGGCTGCAGATGCAGTCATCCTTTGGGCTCAGAGAAACAAATTCAGAGGTCACATGGAAATATCCAGACTTCTTTTTTCTTTCCTACAGATATCTTCTTTTGTGCGTTCCTATATGTCACCCTGGACAAGGGTACCAAGGTTTAAATAATCTAAGGCCCTGTATTGCTAAGTCATGGCATGCTATTCATGCTTATGCACGTGTTTATGCCATATCAAATTGCAAGATGCTATAATAGAACATTTTACTTATTAAAACAGACAATTTACCATTTATTTGTCAACACACACATTTGGAAATAATGTCAAGAGATAAAAAAGTGGGTCAGGAAACACTACTATTTGTATTGCAATTATTTTTCTAGCTAGATAGGTGCATAGTACGAAGAAAATGCAAGTGAAAATTTCAACACATCTTGCATAAATCAGCATGCTCAGCGGATGAACCAGTACCAGGAGTAGGGAATAAAAAAATAAATTGTTTCTTCTGTGATCTTCAAGTAAATCCACCTACACAGACCTCATTCAAGGTGAGAGCAACAGGAGGGAGGGAAAAATCCCCCCCAGGACAAAGCAAGTCTGTAAGCCGCTGTTTGGCTAGTGTAAGGCTTAGCACTCCTGCAGTGCTGAAATGCAGCCTGGGGCCTGAAAAGCACCCACTGAAAAGCTGCAGGTGATGGAGCTGTAGATATTTATGGTTTTAGACAATGTCAATCAGATAGAGCCACAGGGGGGTGTTGGTTTTGCTTTGCTTGATTAAAAAGAAAAGAAAAAAAAAAAAAATCACTTGGCTTTCTGTTGCATATTGTACTAAGACTTTTTTCCATTTCACCTCAGAGCTTCAAGTCTAAAAAAAAGAAAGGAAGACAGACTCACTAGGGCTGATAAGACACAGAATCCTTTCTCAGAAGCCCTGAGCTGGCATGGGGCTCCAGATGCCCCCAGCCTTCCCCATCCACCACGCACCCCGGTCTGCTGCAGGGCTTCCTCCCACTGCCTCCCTTCCTTGCAGACTTTTCCATCGCTTTTGTTTGTTTGTTTGGGCAGGATTCATGGAGACTTTGAAATGACGGGGCTAGATGTACTGTGGATCGACAGGGCTTGAAGAAGCCTCAGAACATCTCTTTTAAAGTTGCACTAGTCACAGCATTAGTGCAAAGCAGATTCCTCCCTGGGGTGCAGATCCCTAAGCCTTAGCCACATGCATTAAACGTTTGCATCAACCTTTAATTGTTAATGTGCTTTCAAGTAATAAGAAAATATACATGTACTGATGTTTAATGGACAGTGGAAATAGGATTGTCTCCAGAGCAATTTTGTTTTGATTTTGCAGACTTGCCGCTCTAAAGAACAAGAGTCAGGATAAGTTAATCACAAATGTTGGGAGGCAGACTAAAATTATCTTTTCTTCAAAAGTCTCTAGGTCCCCCTAACCCTGCTCCTCAGCTTGCAACAGTTTTATCTAGCTTCACTGAGCTGACCCAGAGCTGGCAGGAAAGCTTGTTCAACATCTCATAAAATTTTTGTTGCTCATAATTTCTGTGGCTGCTCCATCCTGAAAAACTTGAAAAGCTCTTCCTCCTCAAAGCTTTTCTGCCCAAGCAGACACACAACTCCCAGCCTCAACACTTATACTTCTACAATACTGGGTAAGTGAAACCTGCTATGGGGCCACATATATATATATAAGATGACAGTAGAAAGTAACGGAAAAAAAACCCCTGACTTTGTGGGAGTCCCCAGTCTGACAAGACTATAACTACTTGAAGATTTTAAACAGGTTACAGCTTTCCCTAAGAGATAAAACTGCACTTGCTGCTGCTTGGCTGAGAACCTAATAGCAAACAATCCCGGCTGAGACATACCAGGGAAGTTTGATTCTGCAATCACAGAGCAAAAAGCCTGTCCTTCAGACCTGCTGGCTTTCTGCAGCATCCTGTCTTGGTCCGCTGAATTTTCTTGCTGTGAAGTCTGAAGGTGACTTCATGAACTGCAGTATCTTCAGCTAATTCAGTCAGATGTGGTCAGTCTATAATGACCGCATTATACATATTGGCTTGATTTGGTTTGTTAATTTTGTTAATTCTGCCCTCCTCATTTGAGATTTGCGACTGCATCATTGCAGATTAAATGTGCAGACAGGGCCTTTTCATACTCCCAGTTTCCTGAAAGCATACATTCTTAGGAAGCTTTAAAGAAACAGATCTGACAGGACAGGAAATTAAGGCCCCATCTCCCAAACATAACAAGATCAGATAAAAAAAAAAGGGGGGGGAGGGCACGAATCAAACCACAGCGTTCATAAACAAAAGAACTACACATACTAAGCAGCCCCAGATGGCATCAGTCAGGAAAGGTAAAACCAGCCTATTCATTTTAACATTCAGGTTTGTCACCATTTCAAGGACATGGATTTGGACGTTACTCCTAGGTCCCATTAATAACCTGAGCATTGACATGGGAGCTGGTCTGGGAATAAAACTGCCCTTGATGGACCTGCTGGAGCTGCTGGTGGCCATCAAGACCTTCCTCCTCCTTTCCCAAGCTACACCACCACTCCAAGCAATGTTTTCCCTGACAGCAAGCAGGAGACTACGGTGGATGTACTCTCTGAGCAATAGCCAGGGCAAAGACAAAAACCATGCCTCCAGTTTAATATATTCTTGTAAATACTTGCCACCTCTTTCACTACATGATGGGGATCAGCAGAAAGACACCTGAGGATCATTAGTAAATCAGGCAGGCAGAACACGTAGTCTCTGTTTCCACTAATGAGCCTATTAATTTGTGCTCCAAGAGAAGCCTAGCTGGTCAATGAGCAGAGAGACTAAAGTCTTTGATACAGTGTGCAAAGCCAGATAGTCTGGGGGACATTTATGTGGCCTTGCTTTGAGGTAGTCTACACAGCTGAGACCGTCATTTCATTTGCTGTGCAAGATGCAATACGGCTGCGGCTTGCACACTGTGATAATGGTAATTTGAGTTTTTGGATGGCTTCAGAAAAAAAAAAAATAAAACCAACCAACAAACAAAACCAAAGCCACACCACTCTTCACTCACTGCAAACCCCCAGGGGTAGCATCACTAGTGCTGGCTCTTACTTAGCTGTATTACAAAATACTAACGCAATCTTGTTCTGGAGCTCCATATCCACACTGTCGCCAAACTAAACAGAAATACTGCATAATTATTTGAAGTAAAAGAAAATCCAAATATTTAGTGACAAGAAAACCCCTTTCCTCACTGTCTGGTATCACTGCACAGGTGTCTGCCACGAAGGACACAGTAGCCTCTACGTTGGGTTCCCAAGAGCAAAACTGAATATGACTGAACTCGCAAGCATGAAATGCCAGAAAGAGCACAGCAAGAAACCTTTATTTTAAATGCCTGCATCTTTCCTCCATCTAAGTGGCAGAAAGGACAAAAACTCAATTCACCAGAAGTTTGAAATTTTCTGTCATCAAAAAGCAAGATAGAGCCCTTAGGTTCACACATGAAAGAACCTGCCTGATTATATCTCTTCTTTTCAAGGTGCTTTTATAGCGCCTTCAATTTTTAAAGTTAGCCCATTACACCAAAGATCTTTCACAGCTGAGCCTGCAAGTGAAACATCCCATTTTTGCCAAGTTTAATACTACAAGAATGCAAGAAATACCACTATCATAACACAGAACCTCTGCCAAGCTACAATAAGGTCACAGGAGTGAACTTTATTGACTGAAAAGCTGAAGAAAAGGTCAAACGGTCACAAAGAGTCACATCCCTACAGATTCAGTTTGTGTGTATGCGTATGGTAGGGCGAGGGTGGAAGCTACAGTGAAATGTTATATAAATGTTAAGTTGAAGATGCTGCCTTAATGCTATGGTTATATCTCTGGAAACTGCAGTATTACCAGGATATATCTGTCAAAATCTGGAGATTCAGGTTTAAAAAAAAAGCAAATGTTGGCACTGGGTGTTCATCTGCTCCATTTATCATGGATTGCTGAAAGCGGTAAAGGTCAAATCACTACTTCTACAGAAAACTCTTTACAAGTGGATAAACTTTGGCCATGGGAAGGAAAGGTCAGATCAATAATGCTATGTAATCTCTCAGACCCAGCCAATGCTCATCATTTGAAAGACTGCAAAGATCGTTTCGCTGCTGGGACAGTTTTGGGCATACTAGCAGGTACTGGCCATGCAAAGGAAAACCATCTCTTCCACTTCCCATGCTGGGCTCTCTGGTGTGAAAGGGAGGTATAGGCTGGGTTAATTTTAAGCACGTAGTTCTCCATCAGGCTCTTTTTATAAAGCATTACAAGCCACCACAAAACATAAGTCCTAAGCTTAGGACTTAAGCCTAGAAGTATCAAGTGGCTCTGATAGGCAAGGGTTTTCTCTGGTTCACTGAGCACTCCCTTGCTGGGCAGTCCATTTTTATAGGCAGAGGAAGCCAACACAAAATGCAAAAGCACTGTGACCCCAAAGCACTGCCATCCCAACCCAAGAAACTTCAGCTGAGACCCAAGCCTCACTACTACCTTCGCCCGCTGGAGAAGGGACTGGGGAGATGCCTCCAGCCCAGAAGCATCTCCCAAGCAGCCAGGAACAACCAAAAGGCCAAAGTCCTCTTATGATGCTCCCTTACAAAGGGACTCGTGGTTTCTTAAGGGGTGAATAAGAACTGCTGTGCTCCTCTACAAGCACAGCCAAGCTCATCTCCGTACCAAAAAAAAAAAAAAAAAAAAAAAAAAAAGCCAACCACAACTGGGACAAAGTATTTTTCTAAAATTTGCTTAGTGTTGAAATACCGTTTTAAGAGCAAAATACCAAAAGGAAACCTGGCTCTCACCAGTCAAGGTTCCTGTCCAAATTGGTATGGATTCTTTATAATTTATTGCTTTCATAACAGAATACGAGGGAGGAGCTATACGAACATTTGAATCTCTATTATAAATGCTATAGCCAGAAGTTTTTCCTGTTGAGTGCCTAGAAGAAAAGGAAGATATCTTTCAAGGAGGTTTTCTTGCCTACTCAAGAAACCCAAACCCTCTAACAAAGAGGAAGGTTTAACTCAGATCATTTGTTTCAGACTAGTCCCCACACTACAGGATAAGATGAACTATTGCTTATTACAATGCTACTTGATACTGGGAAACACTTGTGCTTCTGCAGAAAGATTGACCACTGGGAAAGAGCTACTGGGAGACGGAAGCACATTGTTACAAGCACAGAGAACTTAATTATCACTAAATTTAGCACAGAGGCAGTAAAAGCTATTGAGAAAGTAAATGGATTTCTATTTAAATCTTATGTTTTCCCTTTCTAATTTCACCAGACAGAGAAGCAGCACAATACATTTAATCAATACTTATTGTATCTACTGTAGAGTCATTACTTTTCTTGCCATTGCACATTAGGTTGTTGCACATTTTCAAAACCTGACTATCAGTAGCGTGGGCTTTGTGAGACACCTTGAAGTGACAGCCCTGTCTACAGTGCAGATGGAGGAGCTTTGTTCTGGGCCTGATTCTTCTCACGGGTAGAACAAGCTTTGCTACTCTTATCCCACCAGATCCCCCTATTTAAATATTATAAGGTTTGAAAATGTATTCAAAGCACATTTGAGACCATCGCCTGGCTAGAACCTAGAGACTGACCCAGCTAGAAGAACAGGCTGCTCTTTCTTTCACCAAAGCACCAAGCCATCCACTCATAGCAATTTCATATAATGGACTTTTAAGGACAGAAAGCAGTTTTGATTGCTTAGTCCCATTTGCCGTTTGACACAGCACACAGAATTTCCCCTATTCATTCCAGCACCGAAGAACATAACCCCTGGCTGCCCAAAGACAGGAACCAGACCCCCAAACCTTAATGGGGGGACTTCAAGAAAGAGAGGACCCACCACACCCCTAGGCAAATGGCTCTGGTCACTGATCATCCTTACAGCTGTCATTATTCTGGCCTCATTTTCTACTTGCATTCATCTCTTTCTTGCAGCCGAGATCTAAGGGCTGTCCAGGTGAGCCTGACCCAGTGCCCTGTGGGGAGGCAGGGCAGAAAGCAGAGGGTGGTGAGCTGGGCTCGTGCACCCTGCAAAGGGGATGTGCTGCAGCAATTTTTCCCAGGTGAAGTTTCCTGAAGGAGCCTAGTGGCATCAAGCACAGGCATAGACATCTTTCCTCTGGGACTGTCTGTCTGCAAGGACTACAAATTCTTCTCTGCAAAGAAAGTTGGGTGGCGCTTTCTTTTTTAAAAAAAAAAAAAACAAACCACAAAACCAAATAATGGTGGAGAAGTGGCAAACAGAATATGCATGCCCTGTGCTGCACGTAAGAGCCCTGGTTGAGAAGAGCAGCCCTACGACAGGATCCAGTAGGAAACACCACACTGTAAGAACATGAGCTACGGTGGTAACTAATTAGCAGTGGAGTGCACTGCTGTTGGTCTTTTTAAAGGATCAAAGGTGATGAACTGGGGAATCTAAGCTTGAATTACTGCACAGACTTTGGACTCCACCACAAGCACCGATTTATCCTTTTAGCTCTTTCCTGCATGACTCCCACTGACCAGCTATGCTTTGCCCAGGCTCTTTGAGAGGGTGGGAGTGACTCGCAGCATGCAGCACGGGGGTGATGTGTTTCCTCCCTCATTATCCCTGCCACAACAGACTTTACTGATATACTCTTCAAAGCTTGCCACACATAGCTTGTCTCAAAAGAAAGACCAACTTTGCCAGTCCATTAGCTCAACAATGCACAACCTAATCCTCAAAGAAGTGAGCGTATGCTGGGAAAAACAAGCCTGCAAAAACACCAAGCTGCAGAGGCTCTCCTCTTCAGAGCTCTGTAATCTTCAATTTAACCAGCATTATTGTCTCAGAAAACAATGCTGCTGCTCCACTGTCCAGCAACCCGCTCTCTAAAGCTGTTAATACAGCCTTTTCAGTCCAAGGTAAAAGCTCAGTGTCTCACAATATTGCTGACCCATTTCATTAAAGAGCGGTTTAATAAACAGTAATGGAAAGAGGCAAGGCACTCAGAGCTGCTTTGCAAGTTATGAGAATGGTAAGCAAAAAATAGCACTGTGAAGCGTTTATCCCTTCATCTCACAAATAATTAGAAATACATGAGATCGTGTTACGCTTTTTAAATAGGCTATAGTAATGGCTTGTGGCAATACAACTCAATGACAGTAGTTTATCATGGTAAGTCAGCTCTGTAGGGTTACAGTACGCCAAGTCTAAATGGGAACCATTTGTTTCCCTTCTGCATTGCAGCAGAAGCTGGTGTACTTTTTATGGGAGCATCATTGACAGTCTCCAACTGTTATTTTTTTAAATTAAACGCCATGCCTACCGAGTTAATAGGCGTGCAGTCAGTAAGGTTTCTCTATAAGTTCCTGTAATACTGCACACAATACTTTGCAGTAACAGATAATAAAATTTGACAAAGCATTCTGTAATTACTGCTCTGCTTTACAGAATATTACTAATACATGTACTGTGCTGCTCTTGTAATGAATGACACGTCACTGAGCGCCTGCTGCTTCCTTTAAACCGAAGGCACACAAAAGTAGCCGAGTTGAAACATGTAAGTGGGTTTGTTGAAAAGCCAAGAGGCTTTACTATTTGTGAGTAGGTGAAGAACAAAACTCTGCCTTTCTAGGCAGTCCAAGTCCTTATCCCCCTGTCAACACTGATTTCTGTAACATGCTCTGCAGAAGTCTTACCTTGGGACCTCTTGAGAGCAGAAGGTAAGGCAACACCTGCTCATAAAGAGACGTATTGCCCAGAAAACATACATCATTAGGTGATGCAACTCCAAGATGCATGCTCCTCCAGCTCCCGGGAGCTCTTGCTTTGGGAGAAAAGAAACTGAACAAGTCTGGTCTGATCTAAGAGACACCAGGATAGCTAACATGCCAGAGAGGCAGTAAATGCTGTAGCCTTTTACCCCTCTAATTCTCATTTACTGCAAGAAACGTTACATGTCAGATGACTGCAGAACCTATCCTCTGCCCCAAAATTTTCAAGCCAGATCTCATCTCCTCTGCACCTACCCTTACGTTGCGGACTGGCCCCTGCACACCTGTGGCTCTGGATATACCAGCTTTCCCTCCTGCTCCTTCTCTGCATCCCAACCTGCATTTTAACTGGTCCTGATAACAAGGAAGTCTTCAAACTCCAAAGGACCTTTAAACAATTGTTTCAGTCCTACTAAATTAAACTGGCTATTACAGAAGAATAGCTTTACCACTGGACTGTATCAGGTGAATAAATTTTCCCAGAGCAGGTTGGTTTTATTCCATCAACTCTTCTCCCTTTTCAATGATACTCTGTCCCTCACATTGCCCCAACGGATTTTTGTATGCATAACTTTTTCCAGATGGCAGATTCAGTGCAGACAGTAATTTACATAATTTAAATCTGCTTACTAGCATAAATTATATCACAACACACCATGGGTTTTTTCTTTCAGCTCCCTATGCTGCTCACACCGAGGTCTCAGCAGTGCCCGTCGGTGATGGATCGCAGGTGGCCCTGGAGAGCCACGCTGGGCTGCGGGCTCAGCGATTGCACAGGGCAGCTCCACAGGTGGAAGAGCTGAATCAGAAAAAGATTTCTTCACAGACATAACTCATAACTGAATGTGCTCCAAACAGCAACATCACTGCATTAAAGCAAACTCCATTAGCAGACTTAGCTGGACAGCTACTCCGGTGCCAGAAGGTCAAGGAGAGCTTCTGGTTACGCGTTTGGATTTTCTCACAAGGAAAAATACAAAATAGGTTGTGTTCCAAGCAGGCTGAAATGACTACAGTATCAGTGATTTTCTTCCTTACCATCTCTACACAAAATATGTGTTCAATGCTTTAATATTTAAAAGAAAACAGCTTTAATTTTTAGCTCAATTTGTTAACTTCCAAGAAAATCTTATATACCTCCCTGAAAATATTTTGTCATTGAAAGCTATTTATATCAAGTTTTGATTAGTGCATTGGTCTTTATTTGGCAAACCCTATTCCTACAGCTCAAAATAAATACTAAGTAAAACCTCAGGATCTTCAGGATATCATCACATTCCCATTCTGGGTGGGGTTTAAAAGGGGATCTGTACCAAGACCAATGTATTTGTTCAGACTTGTGCAATGCACCTGTACATACACATGTGGGCACAGATATGAAAATGTGATCAGCGAGCCCGTATGACAAGAAAATCCTCAAGTCTTCCCATCCCTCCCCATGCCTCTGCCACACAATGCCTTACAGAATGGCTCAAAAGCAGAATAAATAAAAAGAGCTATGTTTTGTTGAACAATAAAGAGGACCAGCTCCAAGAAAGCCCAGTTGCTGACTCTCCAAGAAACTGTGGACAAAGGCAATCCAATTATTCCCACCAAGCCTAAAATGAGCAGAACGGATGCACTAAACACACAATTTAAGACTTTCAGTAAGAGCAACTTGAGCCGCAGCAAAGCGATATTAAACCAGTGCAGAGCAAAGTGACTATGCTCTCACATTGGTCTGCTTTCCTTAAACCATGGGTAGGTAAGAGTAGGAAGCATTTTCCAGCAGCAGAGGCAGGTCTATTCATAAGAAAATACAAATATCCAGTTTTCTACTGCTTTTACATGGGAAGATTTCCATGTTATATGGTAGTCCCTACAAAAATTCTTTCTGTATATGGGTATATAAGAATTTCTCATCCTCTTTGCAAATTGATAGAGAAACTACTAAAAGCACACAGCTGAAAGAGCGAGGATACAAAGTTATGCTGACCACCAAAATCTGTCAGGTACAATGTTTTCTTGGTCCTGTGACCTCTGCCACCAAGGTCCAGAGTAGATTAGGACTCACAGAGATAGCTCTCTCATGCCTGCCTAGAAGGCTGGGATGAGCGAAAAGGTCCTAGACCTTACATGTATAGCACAAAAAATGATGTCACACTAAATGTCAGCATTTAAGTTGCCAGAATTAAAGTAGCCTAACCTAAATACTCAGCCCCTTCACGCATTCCTGGTACTTTTTCTAACTACACAACGCAACTCTACCCCACCTTCACCCTACTCCATAGGATGGAGTCTGTCAAAGTATAAACTATTGAACAGAAAGATGTTTTATTCTATAAATAATATTCTATATGGCTTGCTTTCTTCTCTTTGTTTGGTGAGGGAACCAACATCTTTGCAGATACATTTCAAACCTCAGTCTGCATCGCTACTTTTCTTTCTGGTCTCTCCTACGTGCTCATCACGATATCACCAGGGCACTTCATTATCCAGTCTGGAGAAGAAATGGAAGCAATTTCCATTTTACAGAGTGAATCAGAGGCGCAGAGAGACCAAGAGCAAAGCTTTTCCTTCATTTTGGGTACACAGTCTGGAGCGGGGAGCAGGGACAGAGAACTGGAGAATACTTGGATGTACTTACAGATTTCAAATGCAACTGTGACTGCTTAGACCCCAAGGTCATTAGCTGAGCATCCAGAAGAACAAAGATCACACGAGGATCCCTGAAACACAACCTGAGGGACTGTCGTGGTTTCAGCCCAGCCGGTAACAAAGCACCAGGCAGCCGCTCGGTCGTCGGTCCCCGGCCCGGCGGGATGAGGAGAAAATACACAGAAAAGCTCGTGGGTCGAGACGAGGGCTGGGGGGGATCACTCCCCACTCGCGGTCACGGGCAAGAGACGGGCTCGGCTTGGGGAAGAAACAAAGCCGACCTCATTTCCCACCAGTCAAACCAAAGCAAGGGCAACGAGGAGCGAAACCCAACCTGAGAACACCTTCCCCCCCCGGCCCTCCCTCCGTCCCGCCTCAGCTCCGCTCCCGCTTCTCTCCGCCTCCTCCCGCCGGCGGCGCAGGGGAGCAGGGGCCGGGGGCCGGGGTCGGTTCCTCACCCCTCGTCTCCGCCGCTCCTTCCTCCTCAGGGGGAGGAGGACTCCTCCTCGCTCGGCCCTGCTCCGCCGTGGGGTCCCTCCCGCGGGAGACGGCCCTTCACCGACTTCTCCGGCGCGGGCCGCTCTTCAGTCACGGACTGCTCCGGCGCGGGCTTTACCACAGAGCCGCGGCCATCTTGGGGGGCCTCCGCTCCCCTCCGTGGGCTGGGGGGGGACAGCCTGCCGCCTCGCCGCGGGGGCATCCCCTCCTTCCTCGCCGACCGCGGTGCCTGCAGAGGGGTTCCTCTCACGTCCCAGTCCCCTCCGCGCTGGGGGTTCCCCTTCTTCAGTCTGTTCTCCCGCCGCCCCCGAGGGGCTCGGCCCGGGCCAGCGGCGGGTCCGGCCTGGGGCCGGGGCAGCTTCGAGCAGCTTCGAGCAGGAGCCGGCCCTGCCCACCCTTCCCCGCCGCCAAAAAAACCCGCGCCACACAAACCCAGAGCAGTGACCCCCACACAAATGCTGTCATTGAGACATCTCAGAGGACAAGATCTTCCCGGATCATTCAAATCCACTAGCTAGGATAATGCTCTTCATCTATCTGCAGCCCCTTGTCTTGCCTACATACTTCCCAAAATCTGCAACAAGTGACATAAGGGTCAGCCAGCTATAACTTCTTGCATGCTATAGCACTGCTTTTTCTTCAGGACTTGTTCATAGTCTTCATCTCCAGTCACCAGAAGCCAGGCTGAGATCGGGGCAATCACCTCTTTATAATTCAAAGCAACACATTGATCAAAAACGTGTGTCTGCGTGGCCAGTTGGGATGCAATCACTCAAAACAGAAACCTACTGCCAAATATGAAGTTATTCACCTTCCAGAGAGCTCCAGTTTATATTGAACATAAGTTTCTGTCCTGAAATATACCCAGTAGCAACTGAAACATGAAAACACTCTAAACAGAAGTGTGCTGGCAAACGTGAAATGCAAATGTGTTCATCTTCCAGAGAGCCCCACTATGTGCAGAACATAAGTCTGAATCCCAAAATAATACCCAGTACCAACTACAACACACACATTCCCCCCACATCTTGTCTTGCTTCCATCAATTTAGCAGCACAATGAAGCAATTTCCATCGTTAACATATGCACCGTATTAAGGCTAGCCAAGATTTAACATTCTTTTGTTAATTTGGCAGAGGGGAAAGACACAATAGAAGAGAGCCCTACAATTTGCAGCCATCTGTGATACTGAAAACAGTAATAAACTTGAAAAGTGCTGTTATTATACATGTTATCACTCCTAGCAAGCCAATGTCTTCAAACATTTATGCCTTTTATGCCTAAATTAATGCCTCTTAATTTCTGTATGAAGAAAGTGTTTTCAGACTTCTCTTCCCATTATATGACCATTAATCTTGTCCCCTGGTTTGAGCTCCCCTAGCACGATACAATTTACACTGTCAGAGATCACTGGATAAGTCGTACTCAATTGTAAATGTAAGATGCTAAATTACTTAATGCTGTTATTTTTAGGGTTGTGACAGGCACCACTAGTACTCAGTGTCTTAGGCCACTTCATCTTCACGCAGAGAACACCTCCCAGTCTGATGGGGCGCATCCATCACTGAAGTCATTGCTTTGCTTATGAAGTGAACATCAAGTTCCCCAACAGACAATTAAACCAATATTTTAAATTAAAATTTGTGCAAGAATATTCATAGGCTTCTCACAGTGACAGGTCTCTGTGCAATTGCTTCCCCCACCCCTGCTTGAATATGTTTGTTGTCCTGATGATGAATCTCCCATCTACCTTCTGCTGGGAAAAAATTACAAAGACTTCTCAGCATGCGAACGCCGCGGGTCACATCTATCATCCTCAGGCCTCTGTTTTACTTTTAATTACAACACTTCACTCGGGAACGTTACTTCAAATCATAAACCTAAGGAGAAAGTAGCTTTTAATTTGCAGAACAGACATTAAATTCTCTGCTTCAGTGACATTAATTTGCTGGTGCTCTTTGTACTAAGGAAGAGATGATGTTACCTTGCTTTCAGACTTCATGAAAAGGTAAGTTTGCCCAAAGTCACAATTGCTTTAAAATTAGTTGCCTTTTGTGTCCACAAGCTTCTTGTGATACTGCATTTAACCAAGGCCTCCACTGAGAATCATTTTCAATTAGCAGTGATGTTTTTAAATGGGTAATTTAAGATCAATCATTTTGTCTGGGACATACATTTCAGTTTCAATGCTCTGGTTTAATTTTACCCAGTTTGGGTTTTTATGTTTAAGCAGATCCCATTTTTGTGAGACCAGCAGGATGAGGAGTTCAACACAAATCTAACAAGTTGCTGAAATGCATTTAAAAAAAAAAAAAAAAAAAGAAAGAAAGAAAGAAAGAAAGAGGGGCTTACACACACACATACACCCCGTGGCTCTCTGCTGAGCCTAAAACCCACTGGGGTTTCCAGCCAGCTTTTGCCTCTGTTCCTTTGCGAGTGGACATTTTCCATCACGATTTGGAAGCGATCACGCTGCTGCCCACATTTCAGATCAATAACCACCACAACAGCATTGCTGTTCGATGGAATAGGCCCCATCAGTCACTGCTGGCTTCATCAGGTTGCCTGCTGTATTTCCCATAGAAAGGAGGAGAGAGAAGGGCTAGTAGCTCAGGATGTTTTGGGGAGGGAGAAAAACAAGAAGGTAGGCTGTTTAAATATTACCCTAAAATTTAGGCACCTAGCTAAGTACCAACTTTGAAAACCTGAATGCTACACTCTCTAGGTTCCTAGTAGAATAGGAAGTTATAGCCTCAAGGATCTTTTGTTGTGGATTTAAAATCAAACATTAAAAAAGAAAAAAAAACCCCAACCAAACACAAAAAAGCAATCTCTACAGTAGCGCCCAAAAGGCAGCCACCTGCACTGTGTCATCAAAACAGAGTCTTGAAGACAGTATTTGCCCTGACCAGCAATTTTCATCCAAGGCAATAGAACAAAAATAAACAGACAAAATGACTGGAAGAAAGTCACGTTGCTCTCTCCCAGACAAAAGCGGTGAACGAGGTGGGGAGACAGCAGAAGTAATGGACACACGATGGGCTGCCTGAAAGCCTTCCCCATCCCGAGGGAGGGCTCCAAAAGGTGCCCACTGACTCCAGAGGGATGAGCTGCAAGGAAGATCCATTGCTCACCCAGCCAGGTTTTCCTGTCCATCGCACCAAGGGAAGATACAAAACCACACCAGGCTAGCCTGCAAACAAAGTAGCACAGAAGATTATTCTTTTTAACTACATATTTGGATTACATTTGAAAAATCACCTGCAGAACTTAAAGGGCAAAATCCCGCCCAGTCCACAAAACCAGTAAAACTTTCATATTTGAGAGACAAGCCTAGCTATACAAAGCACCTTCTACCTCTTCTCGGTGGTATGAAAACAGGTAGGACATGCCAGGCTGGCCCAGTGTTGATATATGTCTCTTAGAAAGTGAGAAGACAACTCAGCTGCTGTGTGATTTGTGACGATTTGCATAGTAAATCTGAAATCCGAAGACCAAAAAATACACACTTTTTTGTGATGCTAAGATCATTCTTAGTATTATTTTAAATATACAGAAGGGAATTTTAAATGCTCTCAGCATTTGCCTCAGCCTGTTCCTGGTAAGGTTAACAGAAAAATCAGCATTACTGTTAATAAGAACATTACTTCCAATGAGAATAGAGAGAACCAGCCTTTGGGTTTCTGTTGCTCATTTGAGTTTTGAGGATTATTTTTCTCCCTGCTCCCTCTCGTGTGGTGAAAAGATGGTGATATTCTACATACATTGTGTTTCACATGCATGTACATGAAATTCAGATAAGCAATGTATGGGTCAGACAGCAAGGACAACACGTTTCCCACGTGAAGCAAACCCCTGCATCGGCTCTAGCAAGCAAGGCATTTAAGTTCCGTACAGATGCAGATACCATAGGGCCAGCAACATTAAGGGGTTTGAGCATTTCAGTTTACGCAGTGAGAACCAGCAAGAGTGGCCTCGTTCAGAATGACAGAACGGCAGGGGAGATGCTTCCTAAGGTAGGAAATAGTATTGCTCTGCCACTTTTATTTCCATATAAATCAAAAGTTGCCCACCTAGCAGCGCTGCTGGTACCAAATTACCTTTCTGCAATGAGCTTTTGCTAAAGGAAAATAAATTTAAGATATACCTAAAATCCAGTAACCTTTTACCAGAATCAAGACTATTTGCCATGGAGCACAAATGCAGAATCACCTAGAAATTACTCTCACCCTGCAATCGTGTATTTCTACAGGAAATGCACAACCTGCAGATATTGTCTTAAACAAAAGCTTGCTTAAAGAACTGCTCATTTTTTTCAGTTATAAACACATAAAACACTTTAAATACTTTAAAAAACAGGTTAATTGAAGCTGTTCAAAATATTAATAGGAAACTCATCCGAAGTATCTATGTGTTTCTGAAAGCAGCTGGTTTACATTGGTTTTTTTTAAATAAACTTAAACAAATACTGTTTAATTGTTTTTTAATAAATGTAAATAATATTCTGAAAGAGGGACAAAAAGGCAGTAGTTGAGGGGTAGCTGAGCTATACCTAGCTTGTAAACGAATTCCCTGCTTGAGTATCAGGATTTATATGGGCAGCATTCAGGAATAACATGAGCAAAACTTTCACAGCTTGAAAAGAGCTTCGCAGAGCTCCAAAGTATTACTTTTATTATTGATATAGAAAAACAGATGAGCAGCAAAGGTGCAAGATTGCAGATGATACTAGCATTCAGTCAAACCTAACAAAGACCATAAAGAATGCTGAAGTTTGGTGAACTTGAGGGCAGATTAAACTTACCATTAACAAGTGAAATGCAACAGATACTGGAGGATATAATTAGATTTACATGCAGACCTAATGGCAACATTCCTGCAGCTGGGATATTAGACCCAGGTTCCTTCACTGAGAAAGAACAGCCTGTAGACAAGTCACTAGACTGGCCAGGCTATGGAGAAAGCTTCTCATCCCCAAAGAAAGCCTTGGAGCTTCTCCCACCAGAAAGGGGATGGACAGGAGCAGTCCCCATAAGCCCTCCAGCACGTTACATGGACTGGAGCTCAGTAACTTTCAGGACCGGACACTGGCATTCATTGGAAAATAAGCAGCAAATGCAAATATGACCAGAAGAAATGCTTTTACACAACGGGCCCTGAGTTTAAGAGCTCCTTGTCAGGAGAAGCTACAGCTCCACAGTACGCCAGGGGCAAGACAGGTCTAGACGTACAGGGAGAAAGGATACCATGATGTATAGGTTACCACAGAAGGATGTAAGCCCACCTAAGCCTCTGGACTGTGAAGTGGATGATTTAACTTAAGAGGATGTCAACTGCCCCAGCCAGCACCGCTCGGGATCCAGGCTCCTGCCGCCACCGCTGCAGCGGGGCACTTCGGCACGATGGCCAGCGCAGCGCCACGAGTCCACAGCTTCAGTAAAAGACAGGGTTTTTTAAAAAATAACAATAGGAAAATAAGAACAGAAAGTTTGGGGTTTTTTGCCCTCCTTGAGACTGCATGTTGCCCGTATAACTCACATAATGGCTGGTAAATCTAGATGGTTAGACAACATAGCAATAGTTAAAAATAAGCCCACTGTCTATTACATTTTATACACAGGACAAGGAATGCTGTCCTCAGTCACTGCATGGAAGACTTGGAATGGGGAGGAGATAAAAAGTGAGGAGAAAGATAAAAATAGCGAAAAACTAACATCAAAGGCTTCAATTTTACTTTCTATTTCTTCTTTCCTTAAATCATTTCCAAGTAATTTATGAGATGGGAGGAAATCTTTCAAAACAGGATTCATAAAACATAAGTCTATATTTTTTTTTAAAAACAATGTTTTTCACATGGCAGTTTATACCATTTGTAATTAACTTAGGAAATCTGATACAGTGTTAGTAATTACTTCAAAAGATACTTCAAAACCAGTATATTATCATTCAAAATCCATAAACCAAACCACCAAATGTCATGAAACTCAATTAAAAAAGAGTTACTCTAAAGAGCTGTAAATATTGGTGCTTTATATGCCTTTGGGGTTTTGAGCCTTTGAGCTTCACATTTGTAAGCTATCGTCAGCAAACACAGAAGGCCAGAAATATATTTTTTCATTAAAAATGTGAAGCAAGAATATTTCTGCAAAATGTGGAGCTGGAAAACAAACAGCAAGCTCTTCTTAATACTGATGCATCAACAATATCTCATCCAACCCTGCCAGCAGAGCTGATGTAAAAAGCTCTGCGAATCTGCACAGTGCAATTTTAGCCAATCTTCCCTCTTCAGGTTTTGCTCTTTCTGTACTTTTTTTGATGGCATAAAGCTACACTAAAACCTGCCTTTGGGATTCACACCAGAGACTCAGAGACAACCTGCTGGCTTGAGAAATAAGAGCTGAGGTCCCATTTTTGACTACAACATTTCCAAACTTTTTCACTTGTGCTGATGAGAGTTTTATTTTTATTACTAAAGAATGTTCTAACAGGAAGCATCACAGGAAAGAAAGGTATAAATTAAGAATTTTGCATCTGGCTTTAAAATATCCTGAAAGTACTCAGAAACACTACCAAAACTTTGCTGGGTTGTACCACTGCTGTTAACATCCAGGCTTATGCAAGAATTTATCCAGAGTAAGATACAAACTGCTGGGAACATAGGGAAAGGGATTGATCCATTCACCCATCCTCTTACAGGAGGGGAAAAAAAAAAAAAAAAAAAAAGTGACAGAATAAACACAACCCACAAAACCTAGAAGCTGTTCTGCCTCTCAACCCCTCCGACAGGTACCTACAGACCAGGCAATGCTCCCAAACACCTCTGCTTCCCCACGTCTTTGAACTGTGCCCCAAAGACTTTAATCCCATTGCTTTCCATGGAGCTGATAAATTGAAGGGGGGGTGCTTTGGCCAGCAGCTCATGCCTGCTAACCCTTCTGCAGCCAAGATGAAATCAGGAGAGGAGAGGAGCTCACCCTCCCAGGGAATGACTTTGGTAATTCTTCGAGCACTAACTGCATGCTAGCTGGTGTGCAAACCTTCTTGGCAAAATACCGAATGCACAAGGACTAGATTTTTTTTTTTTTTTTTTTGAGGAAAGGTCACTCCTCTACAGCCATTATTCAGCTGCACTTAATTGTGCTTTAGGAAGTAGGTTAACTAAATCACATCTCTCAAAAAGGCTTAGGAATGACTTTGCTTTCAAAGCTGTGCACTCTGTGTTCCTAGAGAGCCCAGGTATGTAATTTTTCAGAGGAGAAATGCCATTTGGTAATTAGCTTAAGTGATGTAATTTTCTTCCAAGGATAACAACACTGACTTGCAGCATCTGACGTCTGGCGACCTTTGCAGCTGCAGCTTCATCCTGGAGAAGGATGTGAAAACAAAAAGGAAAAGTCCTACAGCTGGTAACAGGGGCATGTCCACCGTGCCCCACTCTTGTCAGCAGTGGGTACCAACAGGTCAGTGATGGGAATAGCCTACCAAGAACGTCCTTGGTTGCCTTTCACCATTCTACTTCAGGTTGTGATACCCTGTTAATCTCCATATCCCTTGAGTTTGCATTCAAGATATTTTTTTCCTTGGGCTTTCATAAGAGTCATTTATTTCCTGGTTGAAATATGAAAGCCTTCAATATCTTACATTATGCAAGATGGGCTGTTGGCAGAGATCGGTCAGCTGGGGAACTAGCAAAGGCCAGCCGTCCTCAGCCCTTGAGCTCCTCCTGCAACACCCATGTCTGACTGGTACTCAAGTATCAACACAGAAGTAGTTGCTTATTCAAAACTGGTCTACCAAGAGCAAGAAAACAGAATATTAAGAAGGGTCTAAAGGGAAATACAAGAGCTGTTGGGTTTGCTTTGCATTCATGAATAACCTGTTTCCAAATGGATGTGAATTCAGCTCGTTAGGCCATTTGTTGAGGTGTGGCCGTTATTCCTGCCGCTTCCTGGCGAGGGACACGTTGGCAGGCAGCTAGCATAATCACCAGCCATTTCTGCTGAAAGATTTCCAAACCTAATGTTTCTGGGATTACGCCCAGGATGGCAAAAGAAAGATCGAGCTCAGCTACCTCCGGTGCTGCAGAAATTGATGCGAGGATATCTGCCAAGAGGCAATCTGAGGCAGGACTGCAGTAGATGTTAACATGCCCTAATTTGTTTCGTGCTTATCAAGAATAAGCAAGATGCACTAAATTAACACACCAGAGTTAGGACTCACTAACATGGATGAAGGTGTGGTGGAACTTGTGGAAGGGGGGGAAAAAGTCACTCCAAAAGGATTTTCCTCATTTCTGATCATTCTCAGAGTGAGTAGGGTTGTAAAGTGTAGGAAACTGCATTTTCTGATGTATTCGAACATTGTGTAAAGATGTTTCTGTTCATTAAAACAAGCTAGTACAGAAAACCCTACAAAGCAGTCTGTATGGTTTTCTTTGGGGGGTGAAGGAGGGAGGTCTCTTTCAGTTTTTGCAAATTGATTTACCTTTTCCTTAGGAGCTTCTCAAAACACTCCTATCAGCCTAGGAACAACTTATATTTTCTGTAACAAAAAGCTTCTGTCCTGAGCAGTTGCAACCAGACATGCCTCTGGACAGGAGACACACTTCCACTTACTTTCGAACAAGAAGTTGATTGTGAGCCCCTGGAAATGGATATTTGCTACTGTACAATTTATCCAGCAGGAAAGCTGGAGCTCTGAAGGGCAGGGACTAATATTCTATGGAGGGCATCCCCCCAAAGGGTATCCAAAGATTATTAAAAATTAATATCAAGTTTACAGTGCCATACCATAACACATCTCACTCAAATGTTACTGTGGAGCAACTTGCAGACAGTGTTCATTTACCTGCAGCCAATTTAATTGCAGAGAACCCCTGCAACTCTTCCACAAGGCACAGCGCTGCCCAACGTATCTTTAGTACGGGAAATGAAAAGTATTTTGCCCTGAAACTGCAGAGGGAACAAAAATCACCTGTTTCAACTTCCCAGTTTGTTTGTTTGTTTGTTTTCCCTCTTGTAGGAGAGAGCAGGTTTGTAGGCAGAGCTAATATCTTTCATTACACCAGCTGATGCTGCTGGAAACACTAGCCAAGCTCCCGGACTCGGGAGCCATCTTTGGCACTGAGAGAGCAAACAGCAGACAACACCATGAGACATAAGATGAGAGATACTGCTGGCACGCTAGATACGCAAAGCGGGATGACCACGGCTTGGAGCAGAACCCCGCTAGTTGGTATAACAAGGACACGAAGGATACCACGATGCTGCCACCACCCGAGTCCCTCAGCAGGAGGGTCTGGTGCAGCCAAAACCTACCCATGCATGGGTACGGCCACCTTTCACCACCACGAACTTTCTAGCCCCAGCCCTGCCCACATTAAAAGATTTGTCAGGATTATAGATGATGGTTCATACCTGCACTCTATCTCACCCATCTGTAACACTGCATTCTGTAAAAATATCAGATTTCTGACTTCACCCACTGTTTGGCAACAGCAGTACCATGGATCTTTCACTATAACAGTAGCCAACAGGTATCGTGATGTCTCCAGGTACCAAAATGCTACGTAGCTTCTAGAAAAAGAAGCAGGAGCTTTCTACCCCTTCCCTCGCTAAACCACTGGTGCCTTCCAGATCTGATCACAGCCCATCCCTGGTGGGTCTTGCTCCACCAGGGAGGACCTGTGCTGGGACCTTCCTCGGTCCCACCTATGCCTGGGAGGCCCTGGCAGCATCCCTTTGTGAGGCCATAGCGGATGGAGAGCACGGACCAGAGCAGCATTCCTAGCATTAGCAGACACTAACAGAATAGCTTCTGTGCATTTGGTACAGTTAAGAGCAAAGGGCATCTTTTTTATTATTAACTTTTTTTTTTCCAGTTTGTGATCAGGGGAGGCTGCTTCCTCTCAAATCTGGAGTTTAGCAAATATCTATCCCCGAAGAAAATATTACATTGTGTTCTTCAGGCAGACAAGCATACCACGCAAACAACATTACAAGGTACTGTCCATTCCCTCATATAAAAATTTGATCAAACACAGTCATTAAATTTGGAAGCAGTAACGCAACCGAGGCCAGCTCAGGTACATCCTACTGACACCTAATCAGAGAACATGCACTAGCTATAAGGTCTGCGGAGGTAATTCAGCTTTAGGTCACAGTCACAAAATCCAGTACGGGGACTCACAGAAGCTTTGCCTAGACAAACATGGTTGTAACCTACTTGCTCAGAAAAGCAGGTTCTGCCCAACAGCATCACAACAGACTTTCCCATTCCCACCTCACCACAGCCTGGGGAGAAATCCTGCTTTCCAGAGAGCCACAGGATGGACACAGTGACACACCAGACCCATCTGGGACTCACGCAGGCAGGGACTGCCTGAGAAAAGCAGCCAACTCTTTCCAGAGTTGGCAGGATATTTCTATAAGACAAGTTACACATTTTCTCCCCATGACATGCTTTAAGATTTCTTCTTTTAAGGTGCAAACATGAAAAATAAATAACCACAGGAGAACCCCTTGCTGCAAGCGGTTGCAGCACTCGCATCCCTAGCCCTTCCAAGAAGTGAAGGCGAATAACACTTTCTTACCTGTTTTTCTCCACCACCACTCCAGTACAACAGCAAAACAGAAGGCAAAGGACGGCTCTAACATCTGTCAATGGAAAGGCAAACCCGCCCTCTCCCTGCTCCAGGAGGCCCTGGCCCTTACCGAGGGACTAGGCAGGGAAGGGAGCAGTGCTGGCTCCCACCCCCACTGGGGTGGAGATGCTGGCACCTCGCTAATCAGCTTCCTACACCCTCAGCCAGCCAGGCTGGGGCTAATTACAGGTATTTCAGGTGCAGCAATAAGAGTAATTACAACAGAAACCCCTGCAGCAGAAGCCTCTCTGGGTTTTAGCTTGATGCACTAAGATGAGAGTGTTTCATAAAACCTCTGAATCACTGCAAAAACTAAACCTCCCGGGAGGAAAATGTGTCTGGGGACCACCAACACGTTTAATTTCTTCTTCCTCCTGTGCTGTTTGCCTGGGTGCAAAGGGGAGCTTTGGGCAGAGAAAGTTCAGCAAAATCTGTTGCTGGTGGGAGCGGTAGATTTGTGCCGCTGTGAATTGTACCGATGCTACAAAGTGTTTTTACAAGTACTTTCGGGTAATTCCATAAAGTGACTGGCAACCGTGCTGCCACCCCTCAGAGAGGCAAAGGGCTCAGGAGCACTTTCCTGCAAATGTCTTTGCATTGAAGTAGCTTAGCTGTTTTCAGATATGTCAGTTAAAATTGGGCATGGTGGGTTGATTGCACCAATCTCCGCATCCAGCTGGCTGGCACAGAGCATCAGATACAATATTCTCAGTCCTGGGTAAGAATTACTAGAGAAGTTTACCATGTTCTCCTGGTTTTATTGTTCTAATTTCTTGCCAGAAAGGTTGAACGGCGTTGCTGATGTTGAAATGCACCTCATCTGTGCTTTGCATTTAATAGTCCTGTTGAACACCTACATTTTATAGGTGTTTTAAACACTTATAATTTAATAGTCCTATTTAAACAGCTCATTGAATTCTGAAAATAACTTCAAGTTTTACTACAAATTTCTTTTGCCACTGAATGGTAATAGAGATTTTAAAAAAATGAATCCAGTTGCCTGATCCAATATGTGCTGTATTCATTTGGGCACGGAGCTTGTCACAGCTCTTTTTCAGTGCTTAAGTAGTAAAATTTCATTTGGCTTCCTGTAGAGGTTATTTTGCATACTATAAAAAAGACCCTACAACAGGAAAATATTCCTATTTTCAGCATAACTATGCCTTTATCATCTTATTCATTACATCTCTTCCTACCACAATAAATAATTCCTTGCAATTCCCTTCCTTCAAAACTGCAGAGTTTCAGACTGGTGAGTGCTTTATGTTCCCGATCCTTTCCTATTTAGCCAAATTATATGTATTTCACTTTTAGCATCTTCCCAAGAACCAGCTCCTCTGAGCCGTCGTGGCCGGCAGGAGGACTGACCGCAGCTGAGGTGCATCATTACAGCCGATGCTGGAGGTCAAATCCTGTCTCCAAAGGTAGCTGCCTCTGCTTTGAAGCCTCTTGCTTCAAGGTGTTTCTACATCCATTGTGCAGACTGCCTGGGAAATGCACCCAGTCGTATGGGCTGGGAGCTTCTTTCCACTTTGTTTCCCAACAGCTCAGGCTGGATCATTTAGCCCAATTTAATCGCCCATTTCAGTGTCTACATACAAACCATGTTAGCCTGGTTCTACCAACACCCACTTATCATCGTTCACAGTTCTCCTGAGGACAATTTTAGGCTACGTCTACCTTCACTTTTTTGACATACCTTTAAATGAAGTATTGTCTAAGTTCAGTTGACTTTCTCGTTCTTGTAGAGATGTTGAAGAAGAGACCTGATCATTGCTCTTGCCTAGTAGATATTTTCCCAAGCACTGTTTTTTCTCAAAATCACATTATATACTCTTCGAAGGATCTGACCTTGCTAGATGAAAATGTCTCCACATCTAGCTTCTGCTGAATCCAGGGAGAGCAGAGCTGACTTCATCTGTCTCATGACCAAACTCCAATTAAACTCCTGACGACATCGTTGTTTCATGAGAAATTTTCATGTTACCTCTAGTGTTGCTGCGGGTGATTTTGCACACCCTATTTACTCATCCAACCTGTCGTAGAGGAGTGTATTTGAACTCAGGTAACAGCCCTCCTTGCCCAGCGGACAGCAGAGCCACCTGGGACAACATCTGGAGGCTACACTTCTCCTATCCACCTGAATTACTGCCTTTCTAATGCTCCGGGGTGCTACAGTGCAGGCTTTTCAGATGTACAAAGTGTTAAATATTGGGTTTACTGTGAAGCTTACATACAGCTATAAGTCTGTGTAATAGTTACAGGTATTCTGAAACACTAAGACTTCACCTTCAGAGAGCATACTTACAAACAATATGTCATTTATTACTGTGTTTTCTTTGGCATCCAGCGAAATTACTGTAAGTAGAAACATTTTACTTGCATTTGATCTCATTTCTGTATTTCAGGTCTATACAAGCTTTTAAACGCAAAACAGATGATCTAGCCCTTGGGCGTATAAATAGTCTCCTTGCTTTTATTGAGATTACATGAGTCCACAAACTGCAAGAGTATGAACCTGCAGGACCCTTGTGTAACATAAAATTAGAGTTTTAGGAGGCCAGAGATTTAAAGCAAGTGAAGGTCTCCTATAGTATCTGTACTTTGAAACGCGTAGTGCAAGCAGGTGAGAAAAGTATTTGACACAACGCACGAAGCTTTACAGTGCTGCATTGTGAACATTAAGTGAATCCCAGCATCTTACTACTAAGGTAAATTCTTTATGTATTTCTTTTATTTATAAGACTACCCATAGAGCTTATCTAGCCTATTGGAAAGCTGAAAAACTTGAAACAGGCAATAAAGGGAATCAAAATATATTCAGCTCTATGTAAATTAGATATTCCTAATGCATTCTTTTTTCCCGTGCAATTTAGCAAATTAGTTTACATTGTCTGACGAGTTGTCCTGGAAAACGTAAAAGCTCAGATTAATTTTAGCTTTGGAGAAATGATAATTCAATATTTGCTTATTTACATCCACCCACACTAGAATGAAGAGCCATATCTTCTATGCCATGTCAGAAATATCAATACCAACATGTTAAACCTCCTCCTCCTTTCCCACTGAATTAAGAGAAGCAGCGGATGCCACACGGTGAGGAATTGCCTGTGCAGGATGTATCCTCACCTGCTGCGTCAGAAACCTTACCGGGAAATGCCTGAGCTACCACTCACAATTAGCTTTAACTCCCATGTGTTGTCTCAGAAGCATGTTAGTCTGCTCTATCTCTTCAGAGTTAATAGCACCTAGTTTTATTTTTTACCCCGTGGTGTTTACATATAGGCATTTCAATGCATTGCCTTCTGATGGATAGCTTTGTAACGATGCATACAACATTTAAGCGGTCTGTTTGTAAGCAGAAGAAAATGAAAAAGCCTCATGGGCTATTTCTGCCCTGTACTGAGCTGACATACAGTTTAGCATCAGGTGTAAAGATAACACACTGTGTAAGCTAGTCTTGAGGGAAGTATCGCTAAAGGAAGACAGACAGAATTTGCTCTTAAAAGAGCTTTGATGCTAAATACATACAACTAGCCCCTCCAAACTAAATCTCTGCCTATTACAACTACTATGTTAGGAATGCAAAAAAAAAAAAAAAAAATCCATCTGAGAATAACTACTTCAGTCCTTCGACCATTGTCAGAGCCAGGATTGGTCCCCACAGCGTTTCCTGGATGACTTCATAGGAATCTAGCAAGCTGCCTGTACTGCACCCGACAAAAGCTGTGAGATTTTACATGTTGACAAACAGCTGAACTCTTGGCTACGGGAGCCCTACATTGATCTGCTTACTATTCAAGGGCTTGTATTTAGAGGAGCTGAAATGCCTGCTGAATACCGAAGCTGAAAAGCCCTGTAGGGTTACCCCATGAACCGTAGCCACATTTTTTTCCAATAATTGCAGAGCAAAAAGAAAAGGGCAGTTAAACCTAGAGAAATTCTGCCACAGCAGCATGACCACTGCTCAGCAGAGCCCTCTGAATCCTCAGGCATCTTTAGCAAACACTGTTTTAAATTGTTAGCACACGAAGGCGATTCTCTCCTTTCTGAGCCTACAATGTAACACAGCCTTAAATTTTGGTTTCCCTAATAAACTTACTGCAGCTCTGTCTGTGGACATTAGGAATCGCATCTGCTAATCTGTATTTGTTCAAGCCTCCTTATCTAAAGGAAAAAGTGCTGCTTGATTTAAGATTCCTTGAGGAAATCTGCTTGTACATCTCTGGCTGGCGAGTAAAACAAACAGCATCCATGTCCCAGTAGGCATCCGCCACCCCCCCCGACATGTCTTCATTTAATTAGTTCTAAGAAAGCCAGTCTATCCAAAAGCTGACAAAGATGCACAAGAGGAACGCTTAAGTATGTATTTAGAAAATGAAATACATTACCAGCCGCATTGTGAAGTTTCTGAGTCACCTGCAGGGAAACAAGGCAGAAATCCGACGTTCACACACTACTCCTGACTGTACCGGCGCCCAGGCTGGCTCCTACAGAATAGCAGACGAGAGCGAAGCTGCAAACCTTTGAGTTGAGCTCACTCTATAGGCATCAGAAAAACCTCAAAGAAAAAAAAAAAAAAAAGAGCGAGAGCGGGAGCGAGCAGCCCACAGACAGCAAGATGAGAAACTTCTGGCAAGTCTCCAGCGCAGGAATGAATTTGCTGTCATTCAGAGACGTATAGCGATGGAAATGAAGGGAAACTTGAATTTACAGGCGGATTTGGATCCTGCTCTAATCGTTCTGCAAAGATGTGCAGGGTGCAGCTCAGCTCATTTTACAAGGCTCAACTAGAAACAATGCTGGATCAAAAATTAAATAGCATGGTAGGTATATATACAGATGCACAAACATACATACATATATATAAGCCAAGGTGCCAGCACAAACTTCGATGGCTCATTCCATCAGCTATTTGCTGTGAATTTTATTAAACCCAGCACAGAGGTACAGTGGCAGCTAAAATTCCTGTTATGTATCAAAGTGGATTCACAGGCTTTTATAATGCTCTTTAGGCACATAAACAAATTTGTTTAGGTTTCTTCTAGTATTACCAGGAAGCTAAAATACATTTTACAGAGATAATTCAGATGTTTTCAAGCATGTGGCAAAAGTGTCAGCACACTGAGACTAAACTTGTCCAAACATTTATGCCTTTTCAGCCAACGGAAGGAAAATAAACAAGTCCATAGTTGAAATAATAAGCAAGAAATATTGCTAGCTGCAAATATTTCATAGGTCAAAAGAGTCCATAAGGCATAAGCAACCGTGATCACTAAGAAAGCGTTTAAATCTGAATTTGTGTAAAATGCAAAAATTGGTGGTTTTAAATGCTAATAGTCAATATGGTTAATTTGGGTGTTTTGCACTGAACCCTGGCTCCAGCACATCTCAGGGATGTGCAGTCTGCTGTGTTTAGATATTTTGCAGCCGTGTATGCAAAGTGAATGTCAACTCATGAAAAATTTGTAAATAAACACTTTCTTGGCATGAAAAGGGAAAAAGAGGCTCCACACAGTGTGGGTTAAACTGCGTAACTGAATTCAGCTTCTTTTATTCCCTACCCTGATAATGCACTCATTTAAAATCTGGTTACAAGTTCAGACAGTGTCTTGGTAAATATAGCTCCTAATAATTACAGCTCTCCAAATTAGAAGTAAGGTTCCTGTAGATTTGGATTGCTTTTAATTTAGCTAACAAAGAAGAGTAAGAAGTCAAGCTAAGCTAAATAACTGGAGGGATTCTTTATTGCTTGTTTTCTTCCTATTAATAAATCAGTCCTCTGTGGGAAGAAAATCAAACAGTAACAAACAAACAAGAATTCATTAGTGACACAGAAGGCGATGCCAAGGAAGGCAGAGGAGCTCCATGACAAAGAGCAAAATATTTGCCGCCTATTTTTGGATATATAGAAGCAGAAACATCCTTAATGTCAGCGACGCTACAACATTTGGTTTATCTCCAGTTTTCAGTTCCAGCCCTGCAGATGGAGCAGCCAAGAGGCGCCAGCTGTGCCCAGCTGTGTCGATGTCAACTGCAGCAAGGCACCGTATGGCCACCGGAGCCCGGGCTGTCCCCGCTGCCCCCGCGCTGGGAACGCGGCTGCGTTTGGTAATCACCGGCCACGTCCATCTGCCATCCGGATAAGCACAAAGGCGTTTTTCAAATAATCCCATTTCTCTTCTCTCGTACGCGCTTCCCTTTGCCTCCAAAGACGGTGGCACGCTGCAGCTGGATGGGAGCTCCGAGCAAATGCATTCCTGGCTGGGGGGGGGGGTCCATGGTCACCCTCCAGCCCCGCTGCAGGCTGCAGATCCCGGGGCTGGCTGGGTCTTCTGCTCCGGATCTCAGATCATTTCTTCCCCACGGACACACAGACTGAAGGCAAGCCGATGCCACGGGTGGGTTCGGAAGGAGGAGGTTTCCTGGTGGTGGCTGAGCAACCAACCCACAATGGTTGTGAATGACACAGCTCCCAAAATATAAGCTGAAAACTCTGGCCAAAACTTACTCGCTGGTTTGCATTGCAGATTTGCATTTCTTACCAGGGAATACGGGCATTTATAGAGGTAGATAACCTGTCTTTGAACAGCATCATTAGTACAAGCTATAGGGGGTATCTCTAATGAAGTAGGGAAGGTCAGGCATTTCAGGACATGAAGAAATTGGCCCAGGCACTATTACTGTTGAAGGCAAAAGCAGTGATTTAGAGACTGCGTGTACCATCGTGTTCAGGTTGATACTGGACTCTTTGTCTAAACCTGTTGGCGAACTCCACTTTGATCACGGGGCTGACGGCTTTTTCTGCCTCCGAGTTGGACTGAAATTACCAAGCAAACCGCGGGCTGACAACACACATGTAGGAAACTGAAGACTGCTGCGGAGGCAGACGGAGCATCGTTGGGATGGCTGAAACCTGGTTCAAAACTGCGCTTCGTCTCCAGGTCGGATGGGTTCGGGGCAGAGCCCGGGATGCTGTAGCGGGGCGAGCTGTCTCCTCGCCTGCCTCGTCCACCAGCACAGGCACCCGCCGGCTTCTCGGCCAGGGATCTTCTTGCTGGCAGCAAGTAGGAAGCAGAACAAAGTTTGAATTCCCAAGGCCAGACCGAGCTTGCAGTGCTTGAATTTAGAGCAAGCCTGCTTTGACTTGCACGCAAAGCAGCAGCAAAGCCCCGCTCCCATATTTATTAATAAATCAATAACAAAGAGAAAGGTACCGGCAAGCACCCACCCTGGGAACAGGCCCCTGAGATGGGGATGGCCGGGCAGGCGGGGGAGAGCATCTGGCTTTTCACACCTGCTTGGGTTTGTGTTTTTTTAACATGAATCCATGCTGACCTTCTAACAATTCCTCCATGCTCTCATTTACACCCACTTTCTTCTCCAAATTTCCCTAAATTTCTCCCCAGATTCTTTTTTTCAATTTGGAATTCCCTGAATTTAACCCACCTTTTGCTGGAATATTTTTTGTGATGAGTTTGCTTTTCCATGCATCTTCATTTAGAATCACCTGAGAAGTATTTTCACTGGCAGCATTGACTTGCATCACACTTCCTGCATCTTATTTTAATTTTCCCACTCTAACCATAAGCAAGAACTGCACTTGCTCACTCACACTCTCCCTGATTTTCCCCATGTAGCACCAGCAGCTCCCCCCAACCCTTCTTGCTGCTACGGGAGGAAAGGACCTAAAGACTGAAGCAGCCAGTTTCACCATCTAGCAAGCAACCTCACCAAAAATTAAGAAAACGCATCAGGGCTATAAAAAGGGATGAACTCTCTGATTGCACGAAGTGAAACCTGGGAGACCCGGGAAAGGTAGGATCGTATATCTTATTCCACCAGTTCCCTGCCTCTACCGGCGCCTCATGCTCCTGTGGCACAGTGAGTTTTTCAAGGATTGTAACACTTTGGTCTAACTCATGTCTGTGGGCTCAATACAGAGGCACCTGGGTGAGGCTTAACGGCTGTGATGAAGAAAAGGTCAGACCAGATGATCAATGGTCCTTTCTAAGGATTGAGATTAAAAAGAAACCCCTGCCGCTTGCAGGATTTAACCTGGGGAGTAATTACACCATGGGAAAATATTCCTGGGGTTTGTGCAAGAGTCCATCAATTTTAAAGCATCCCCCCCGAAATGACAGCTCCACACCTGGGGAAGAGCCAGGGACAAAAGCTGTCCCAGCGCAAACAGCTCTGGATTTTGCAAAACTAACTCACGAAGTTACTGCTTTGCACCACAAGACTTTTCCATGTGCGGTCCCTGACATCCGAGATCCAGCCGTGAAGACCCAGCATCGCCTCGCTATGAACGCGAGTAAATACTTGGAAAGTATCCTGTCCTCAGCAACATTCCCTATTGCTACATTTGTGCATTTAGAATATCCATTTCTGTCAAATATTTTGGCATATGAAAAGAAACACACACTTTTTTGACTGGGAAGATGCTGAAGCTGTCGTAACCTGTTAGAGTTATGGGCTCCGAGGGGCTGGGCAGAGGAAAGAGTGGTAGCAGAGAGCCAGCATGTGAATATTAGCTATACAACGGATTTTCCTGAGCTGGATTCTGTCTAAATTACATATTGCACCGAAAGTCTGAAATGTATAACATGCTCAGTAGATTTTTTTTTTTTTAATTTGTCCTCTGTCTCCCTGTGACTGAAGAGAGATCATTACCAATAAGTAATGAAAGTTGCCAAGCTGATGAAGCATGTTTTGCTCGGAGCTAATGTCATTTGAGGTTGGGTTTTTTTTCACTGTTTTTCTATTTGCTGTCTGACAGCCTGCTGTGCACATCACTTCTCTTAACCAGTGTCTCCCAACAACCACACCAGCACAGCCATAACTTCCAGCTCCAACACTTCTTCATTTAGCTTGACACACAATTATTTTTCTCACAGCAAAGACAGAACTCAAAACACCTTGGCCTGAAACAGCTTTCAGGTCTCTGTTACACATCTTTTCTGTGCGCCCGAGGTTTTCTTCTCAGAGCATTGGACTTCTGCCTTTAGAGGCTTCACAAAGTTTCTTGCAATTTATAATAGCAGATGATTGACTGAAAACCCCTCTCCCTTCTTTGAGCAGTTTTGCAGAGAGCAATATCATTATATAAATTTATATAGTATAATTTATATAAATAACAGCTGAAAATGAGTCATTTGCACTTCTCCCATGCTGTCAAAACCCAGTTCCAGGGCCAAAAAGTTACGGTTGGCTGGTACCAGGGGCTTGGGGGAACGCTGTGGAGGGGACCACCGGACCCCTTTCCCCAGGAAACCCCGGGGAAGTTGTACAGCCCCCCTCCCCCAGCTTCCTTAGCACCAGTGACAGCATTTCCAAATTCAGTCTTTGGTTTACATTTTGATTTCCAGGCATGCTCATTTTTTATAAAAACACAAGTTACATCCATAAGAAGGTGCTTATCTAATCTGGATAATATTGGTTAGAGAAAAAATTAATTTTTCACTCAAATAACAAGATCACTAGAAAGCTGCTCTTTGAGCCAAGTGCTTTATCAAGATCCCAGATGTCATTTCTATCATTTGCCTATGCAGAAAAGAGAGAAACAAGGTTTTTGGCAGAGCTGCAGCTGCCCTGACCCACCCATGCTTGCCCCCATGCCTGCCGCACTACAGTCAGCTCGGTTTTACACACTCTGTTAGAAGGGTTTGGGTTTAACCAGATTTTGTTCATAATCACTTTTTCACATACTAAAATAAAAACAATTCAGAAGAAGAAAGAAATAGCAAAGTAAACAGCAATCTTGCAACCATCTGCCTACCGCAGACGAGCCAGGTCGTGCACAAATCCACGTGCAGAGAGGGAAAAGGACTTTCCTCTGCCCCGCCGTGATAAAACTGGGTGGCTCGTCGTGGAAGAGAGTTTTTGCCTGGACATCAGCCCTAAAATTTTATGCAGCTGATGATGCTTGTTGCTTCTTCCTCCAGATGCAGGACCTGAAGTGGGTGCATTGGCAGCTGCCTGAGGCTGGGACCAGTGGGACTGATGGGTCCTCCCTGTCCCCAGGTTGGGGACTGATGGTCCCCTGTCCTCGTGACCCCATTGCAGCACCCACATCCTCCTGGCAGACCTTGCACACCCCATGGCTGCAAGATCGGAGAGAGGGATCCTCAGTCAGACTTTGCAGCAAAATACAGTTACACAAGACCTATGGTGGCAACTTTTACTAATCTGTCCTAGACAAGATTATGGAAGAAAAGAAACGTGGATTTTCTACTTAAAGAAAGGAAGCCCTGGGTATCTTGGAATAATTAATAAGCTGAATTACTCTATCTGTAAGATAATAAGGCACCATTAGAAAAAGATCCAATTTTTATTATCCAATTTTTATCAGAAATTAAAATTAACTGCAGTTTAATATAATTCAAAGTCGGCTAATTATAGCTCAGGCAAGGAGGATCTATCTTCTATGAACATATCAGATGCAGGACGAACTGCCTCCCCTCCCTGTGCCCTCCCTCCAGCCCTGCCTGGGGGTCCCAGGGGCTTTTGCACACTCTGAGCCCCTCACAGGTAAGGTGACCACCGTCCATGCAGGGCAGCAACAGTTCTCCTTTCTATCTACAGCAAATCTAGGTTTTAAGAGCATTTTTGATTTCACGATCAACTGTGTGAATTAGGAAATAAACATTCACCTATTCCTGCAAACGAAGCCTGAGCACTGCTGTTTGACAGCCGCTGCAAAGATGATGATTTTTTTTTAACACCCGGTTTGTTTAAAGGAGGAATGAACAGAATCACTGAGAAAGCTGATGGATTTTCTCTGCCCTGCAGTCACCATGGGCATAAGACATTGTCCAGATGCTGCAGATGATGCCTTGCAAGAGTTAAGCTTGCCACATTATACCCCGAGTAAAAAAAAAAAAAAACCAAGAGAAAATCCAGCTCAAACATTACCTCTCTAAGTCTTTTTCAAGAAAGTTTGCAAGCCACAGCAAGGCACCGTGACAGACTCCCCAGCCGGCTGCACGATTGCCTCCCACCATGCCACACAAAAGGTACACGCGTGTCTGCTCTCAGCCAGAAACCCTGATTTTTGAGCACAAAATTAAGCTGGAAAGATTGACGGTTCCTGCACTGGGCAGCACGTTCCTCGGTTCATTCCCAAGTCTGGTGCCAAGACGAGAAAAATCAACCCTTGGTCCTTCTTCAGGCCTCCAAAACCCAGTTGTCCATGAAGTTACTTGGTCTCCTGTGCTTCAGCCCCTCTTCCTCACCTCTCCACGCAGGAAAACCCTCTCTGCTCTCCCCAGGAGCCACGGTTGCCCTTTCCCACGCTCCCAAGAGCTGACGGCCCGGCAGCACGACCACGGCAAGAATTTGATGGATGGCCTTGGGACAGCAGATGGAAAGGGAGAAGAGCTGGTTCCTGCTCGGTGCCTGGTAGAGCAGGAAGGATGCAAACAGCTATAGCTGTGAAAGCGAGGGTCTGTGCAAGTTGCTGGTATCCAATCTGCTTAATTCCTATTTGCTTCTTTAAATAATGAGGGCTCTCTGCCCAGCTAGCAGATTTTAAGGCAGCCAGTCAGCCAAAGCCCAGGAGCTCCTGCATTCCTGTGTCTCACCCAAAACTGCCTGTGAACCCTCTTGTAAATAGCTTTAAACCCAGGAATTAAATCAACAAAGCTAAAGGAGTATTTTTCTCACCCAGCTAATTAGTCGGATAAGAGATACGCAATGTGGTCTAGAGAGCTAGTGCTAAATATATATCCAGCCATACATGTATATACACATAATTTAACTAGGGACAATATGGTTTAACCAGCTTTTTCCAAAGAAGCAGTTCCCATCTGCTGAAGTGAACTGCATTTGCGCTGCGTTTTACAAGCCGTGGTGCTTTGGCCCTCGCTGCCCGGGCAGGGCTGGAGCAGGGTGGTCCAGCTGGAGCAGGATGCTCCTCGACATCCCCAGCTCTCGGGGCAAGATCCGGGCGCATCTCACGCCTCTTCTCCAGGGTGTATCTGCAGTACAGGCAACTCCTGAGCCACAGCCGGGGCAATCTGTCACCCATCATAGAAAAAGGATTTGTAAGGTCTGTCCTTGACATCATCAGACAGGACGCGTGCCATATATGCTGTGTCAATACATCTTCACAAGCCTGTGAGGCTATGTGTTGAATTGTTTTAGGCTTTTGACCAGCACTGGACCTAAGAAGCAGTCTTTCACTGTAATCTGGTTTTAAGAGCCTTGAAAGGCTGGCTAAAATGCGCTTACTGTATACTGAAGAAATTGTATCCTATAAATAGCATATTAATCATTTATGGCAATCAGCTATGGCTTGAGATTTTAAGCTCTACACTCCCTGAATGCCAATGGAAAAGAAGAGCAAAGCTGGCTCCCTCTGCTCAAATCTCATACCTCTGGGGAGCTAATTAGCGTGGAAACACTTGCTGGAAATTTTCAGCAATCTCTTAGTACTGTATCTGTTTGGGATTTCAACTCTTAGATACTACAGCCAAACAAAAGCTACTGGACGGCTCTAACAGCCTTTGCCAAATTTCAAGAAGCAGACTTTAATATATTTAAGAATGCAATTATTGAACTGTCTAATTCAAATATTGTACTAAGCAGAAGTTGTCTCATCCTGCCCGCACTCAGTCGCTTCCAGACATATTTATCCAACAGAAAACAAATCCTGGATGCTGTTCGCTGCGGCGTTATCACACGGGGGTATCTGTACGAATCTCTAACTCCTTTCAAAAAGGCTGGTTTCATTTTAAGCCTGGAAAATGCAATTTCCTAGCATCCACGAAGAGGCCGGTATCATCTCCCATTTTGCCAGGGGAAGGGGATGGAGGGGACCGAGCGGTACACACAAAAACCCACCTTTTCTGATAGGATGCGATGCGCCCAGGCTGCAGAGCCCCAACCCCAGCTGCCCCAGGACTCACCGCTTTCAGACCTTAGATCTTGCTTCAGATGTCCCTGTCTGGATGAAACAGAGAATTTACCTATTTCATGCATGAGATGGAAGCAATTGTGTATCTGAATAAGATTTTATGATTAAACAATTACTTTAAAATAAAACCATTCTGTATAGAAATGCCCGGCAAATACTGGATTTAGACATGAAAGCACCTGGAGATGGCTTTGCCTGCTCCCATCTACATCAGGAGGTAACTTCGGTGCCTGCATTTTGGTGGTGTGAAATTCCCCCTTCAGTCCTACCTGGTAGATTACTAAAACCCAATGTTAAAAAAAAATTTAATGGCTTAAGTGGGAACTGGTTTTATTTTCTCCAAAGACACGGAGCTAGAATTTACTGTATAAAAGCAGAGGTAAGTGGCTTCGGCCATAATTTGCAGCTCCCCACTGGCTCTGTTTGGGAGCTCAGACTGATTGATGTGCATGTAAAGATTTACAATGCAAAATAAAGAATAACTGATTAAAGTGGAATCCACAGCATTTCAGGACCTTAATGAGTTGTTGGAGAAAATTAATTTCCATGTTTAATATATGCAGACACTATGAGGAAATCTTAGAATTTAATTAATCACAGCATAAAAAAGTTATTGGATATAATTGTAAGTAAATACTGCTTAATTATTCTTCTAATACCATGGCTAATTTAGAAGTCATTTCCCCCGATACTGTTCCTGGTTCCGTCTGCTATGTATTTATTGGTCCAACTACAGTCTCCACATTTTTTGAAATAATGGTACATTTTCAACTTCTCCGTTCTAAAACCAACAAATTTGTAGCACAACCCCCGCTCACAATCCCAGAGCAGAGCCGTATGGTGCAAAGCCCAGCCTGCCTAGGAAAAAAGCAGAAATAATACAGATTAACATTAAATTCTCCTTAAACTCAGTGCTGTCATTCCTATCCCTTTTATTAGCTGTCATTTGTAATTAACTAGCCTGCTCAAGACCTATTTCAGCTATACTTCCCCTTTCTGATTTTATTGTGAATGCTGCTCTGTTTAAAGCTTCACAGTGCGTATTTTTTTTCATTCAAGAGGCTTCCCAGAGCAACGATCAACAGTACTTTGAGTGAATGATATATTTTAGAAACTCATTTATCTCAAAAATGTTTATTTTGAATGTCCTTGCACTGTGCAAGCCAAGTGGAAGCACTTGGAAAGTATGACATTTGTCTTTCCATAGGCTGCTCGGCGAGATGCCCTTGCTTGTTGAAAGTGCAATCCCGACTGACTCCCATAGAGCTTAGATGAAATCCAGACATCGCATGTCAGTCTGCAGTAGGAATGAATGGAAAAAATTCAAAACACTATCCTGTTTCCTACCGACACGATTTCAGTTCTTTAAAACGCCCCTTCCAGCCTATACCTTCAGGAGTACTGGGATTACAGCCAGCTGAAACACCAAAGCTTTGCAAGGGACCATGACATCTTATGTGTGGGTAAATGCTAGCACTGCATTAATAAAAAGCTTTGGGGGTTTGGCTGCTGTTGAGAGACAAAGCCCTGGAATAACTGAGTATATACATCACTGCATACATATGTAGGTGTCCATTGCTGTTTAGGGCAGGTCTGGTCATTGGCTCTATTGCTTTAGTAATACCGACTGAAGTCCATCATCCTTTCTGAATTTTGAGCCAAAATTCACCTAAAAAAATTAATCATCTGATTTAAATACTAAACCTTTCTTTTGGAGAGCAAACAGTAAAAAAAGTCATTACGCTGCCTATGTCAGCCCCCTTCTCAGGCCAGCCCTCAGGGTGCAAGTGCGGGGGGAGATGCTCTTCCAGGGGGCTGGGAGCTGCTTTTCTGCTGCCTTGCAATTTCTCATGGTTTTGCTCCAGTTAATTATGGTTTTTAATTAGTCATTAGTGGTGCCTGGGGAATAAGATAAATGGTCTCTTCTGATTTATAAAATTTAAAAGATTGCATCAGTCTAAACAAAGTGAAATCTTGGATTATCACTAATTGCGCCTGGACCCGACTGATGCGCCGCTGCAGGAGCCTGGATGGCATCGACGGGGAGCCTCCTCCTAAAGGCTCACCACGACAAGGAGCTCCGCTGCCAGCGTGGTATTCAAGACACATGGGAAACTCCCCAAAAATAAGGAGCGGGGGTAGATTTATCTGCATTCCCTGGAGCACATGGCAAGTAGCAGAGCTCGTACCCTGCAAACGGGCCCCCGTGCACTGCGGGAATCGGCAGCAGCTCCGCGGTCCAGCAAAGATCTCAACGCCGGCGTAGCAGCAGGCACCAGCTTTGCAAACAAGTTGTCCTGGTGGCATCGTGTAACTAAACCATAAAGGACCACTGGAGGCTGTCACAGAAATCCACTGGGCAGGAAAGGCAACGCCAGCAACGTCCCTCTTTGCAGCAGGATGTTGCCGTATTTTCTTTTTTTTTTTTTTTTTTTTTTTTTTTTTTTTATATAGACATCAGCATCTGCCAAAGCCAATTTAACACGGTTCACAAGAACGCTGTGATCAATACCAGCACTTAACATACAGGATGGTTACACTAGAAATAAAACAATTTGGAATAGGAAAAATAAAATAAACCAATGTTTTCCTTCGAAATATCAAAATGAAACTTTTTGCGTAGAATTTTTCCCAACCAGAAGCATTTAACCAAAATTCATAGGAATTCATAAAATACTTCCCTTGATCCACACCTCCCTTTTTTCTGGCCAAGGAACAGCAGCCAAAACATTTGCTGCAGTTCTACCGGCTGCCCGACAGGTTTTGACGTTACATGGACAATTTAACCATTTTCTCCTTGGGAGATTGCTCAGGTGACACTGAGGTACAGGGGGACCTGACACTACTGACCTATATGAAATACAGCATTCATGTCAGGAATAAAATTAATTTAAACAGAAACGTACCATTTGTACCCACACTGTGCCTTCACATGCATTTTTCAAATAATGAAGGGCTCGGGCGCCGCTTCCCACAACTGACGCGCTGATGCGAGACTCCCATTTCAAGGCTCGGATTTTGTGGGAAGCACGTCCGTGGTGTGAGGAAGAGGGACAGGCTTGTCTCCTGCCCAGCCCCAAGCATCCCACAACACCATTACTTACCAGCATCTCTCGTCCATCCTCCCCTAGTGACCCTTCTCACGTGCATCAGAAACACAGCTTCAGGGGCAAGAAAAACCCCTCAAGTTGCAAATGTTATAGAATAGAGAGAGAGCCTTGCCTTAAACGAGAACTTTGCAGACAGGCTTGCAAAATCAATAGCACAGATGTTGTAGTCACAAGTAAGAAAATGACACTTCATTAACATGATTTTTTTTTTTTTAACTAAATTCAATGTAATCTACTTCAGATAGAAAATAAAAAAAAAAATCTGCCACTTTTAGATCATTTTGTTTCTGCCAAGGACCATCTGAAAAAAGCAAGTCCTGTGAGGATGCAAAGCCCCTCCTCTTGCAAACAGGATGGCAACTGCCCTACTATTTTTTTCTTCATGTATAAAAGGCAAATTCCTCCACACGTTTCTGTAGACAGCTGCACCTGAGTACAACGCAGGGCCTGCACATGAGTAATTAGGACCAAAACGTGTTCTCCTTGCTCATCCTAAGAGCAGAGAGTTAAGAATATTGCAGTAAAGGCTGGTTCTTGCAGCACACGTGGGTCTGGTTCAGGGACCGACTTTGGGTTCGCGCTGTGACCATTGCACTAAACTCACAGAAAATATTGCACCCTGCAAAGCACAGAATCCAGCTTAAACTGCCGTGGGTAGAGAAAAGCAGGGGGTTTTTCCTCCCAGCACCAAAAAGCAGCTGCAGATTCCCACTGGTCAGGCAGGAATAAGAGGAATAATTCCATTGGACTTACAACTTCTGCTACTAAACCAGCAGCGGAGCTGCCACAGCCCAGCGCGCCGGCAGAGCTGATGCTCCTCTTCCACACGAAACGGTGCAAAACCCTGCGGAGGACTTTGTGCCTTCATTCCTTTTATTCTAGCTGGCTTTTCTACCTACAGCTACCCTGCCTGAAGAGAAAGGACACGTTTGCGCACTACGCTCACGTGTTTTTTCATCTCTAGCCAGAAAGGTACTTTCGCAGAAGTCAAACTGAGGTTGAGGAGGAGAGAATCGCTGCATCATCCCAATATTTTCACCAGCTAAAGTATTTCACACATCAACTGGGGGATTTCACAGGACTATGTAGCAGGCTGCCAACAGCAAGCCCAAAATTAAAACAATTTAACTTTCAAAGGCTTCAGCCTGAAGAAAAACATAATCTTATTTGTATTGAATGAATTTATTTTTTGAAATTAACTTTGTTGAAAGCAGCTTTTTTCCAAGACTTCTCTGATAAAGGGCACCAACCACTACATAAATATAAATTATCCAATTTAAAAAGCCTGTCTTTCAGCTCAAAGAAGCGCCATGACTACTCGGTAATTCCCCAAGGTGAGGCTGGGAATATAATGCACCGGCTGATATATAATAGCTGTCTCACATGTGAAGAGTAAAGAGCCATTTATGGAATTTTAGCATGCAGGAAGACTAACATGTCTATTAAAAGAAAAACGTGAACTCTGGGTCTCTCATCAGGGACTCATTTAAATGCAATTTTGCTAAATTAGCTGCACTAAGGAGCCAATGGAGGAAGGCTAACTGTAAACCCAGATAAAATAGTACTTCTTTGGTAATAGCAATTCATATTAAAGGACTCCAGTGGATAATAAGTCATTACTAGGTAAACATTTTTTTAATCCAGTATATCCTAAAACAAGCCCAGAACTCAGCACTTCATACTGTTATCTGGTAAACTGAGGTTTTACACATTTCATTAAAGAATTCCAAATGCATCATTTATATCTAAGCCATGAAGGGAAAGAAACTGGGACCTGTTAGTCTGATCTCAAACATATGTGAGACTTCAAAAGAGATTTTAAAAAGCAAGAAAGGCTGGAAAATAGGACATAAGGCAACACGGGTTTACCAAATGACACTAGATTAGCACAGTACCTTCCTTTGATAGATTATTGCTTATACAGAAGAAGTGTCTGTCCTGATAAGGGTAAGTGGGATGGAAAACTTTCTTCCTCGAATCCTTACAGTACATAACAATTTGCTGCAATCCGCCTGTTTGTGGAGGACCTGATGTAAAACCCTCCCCTTCGCCCAGCTCGTCCCGGGGTCTGCAGTGATGGTTATCAGCTGCCTCATATCGATATGCCTCCAAAATGATGGCAGCAGGGAGAAGGTGCGTACTAAGAAATAACCAATAGTGGAAATATCCCATTTAAAACGATGCCATGGGAAGCTCTCTGTGCAAGACAGGCAGAGAAAATCCTCGGGGAGGAAGGAGCTGTCGCCCGCTGGCAAGTGTTGTGAGATGCTTCAGGGAAACGAAAGCGATATGCCCTAATGCCCACCGGAATGTAATTTATTTTAATTGGTTTACACTCAAGACCATTGGCATACTATCCATAATTAAAAGCAAGATGATGGAGGAACTCTCTGCAGGATGCAAGGGCAGGATGGAAAATCATCAGAGCCAAAGGAGCAAAAGGGAGAATGGAGCTTTCTGGAGGATGTCCCAGCAAGGAAACGCCATCTCCTCGTGACTCAGCCTGCCTGAAGCCAAAATCCTCTGTACGGACCCAGCAGCGCTGCCTAGGTGGGACGCGTGGGGTGGGCAGGGAGATTCACGCCTGGGTTCTCCAGCTCCGGGACATGAGCGGGGTTTCACCCCCCTCGGGCAGGATTTCATACACATGTTTGGGCTACAACCCAAAGGGGTGTTTGACGCTCACACAGACATAACCCAGATCAGGGAGCGGGAGAAGGGTGGTGGCACGTCCCTCCAGCATCCCCAGCTGCTGCTCCGGCAGAACAGGGAGGCTGGGCATCTCCCACCCACCACCTAAAATTCAGAATACCATGAATTTCCATTCGTACTTCGCACGTAGATTCATTATTCCCAAGCAAGGCTTCTTCAAGCTGATCTGCCGATGCTCACGTAGCCGGTGCCGCTCAGCGGGCCGGGGGCTGGCAGCTACGGGGAAGTACCAGCAGCGTGCAGACGTGAAACAAAACCAAGATGACAACCGCAGTCCAACAGTATTCTTCCCAAAAATACTGGTCTGCAGGTTTGGCTTCATTCCTAGCCTGCAGACACCTGCACAACCTTGGACACGCTCTGTGTGAAGAAGGGACACCGAGAGGTGAAGGACAAGGGACATCCCCGTCTGCCTGAGCACAGAAAGTCCCGACCCCAAATCCTATGATCTCAAGATATTTTTATGGGAAAGGACATGCATATTCAAGCCCTTCCATGTGTTTTCTGAATTAGGGCTCTAAAAACAAGCTTTCACATTTCCTGACTGCTGTGCATTTCAATTGTATTTATAATATATTGGATTTCACTCTTAAGAGAACATTTCCTCTAGTGCTATAAAAACATTCCCCTCATTACTTTCTGAAATTTAAAGATGGCAACACTTGGAGACAAAAAGGTTTTTTCAAAGCACTGGGCAGTTACTAATGATAATCATAAAAGATTAAATTTTCAACATAATTAGCCAGTGACAGGTCAATAAAATTCCTAGGCCAGATGGCTTCTTAACTGAGTTTTCAAAGAAATTCGGTAATTATAGGAACCACCCTTAAATATACTCAACTTTTCTTTTTAATGAAATTGCATAATAGCAGATTATGCAAGAAAGACCATAATGAGTTTTAACAAACTGAACATAAGACCTCTGCATCACCAGCTTCTGTATGTCTCTTCATACTCGTCACCTCTGCAAGAAACTCTCCCGTTATCTAAGGCTAAAATCAATACATTAATCCATATAGATCAGTCTGGATTAATGTGAGAGACTGCTTCCACATCACAACACTGATAGTTTTCCTAGAGGCAATCTGCTACTACATACTACATGAAGGGCTAAAAAAAAAAAAAAAAAAAATCATCATTTCAGCTGGGTGAAAATAGGGTATTTTGATTTACATCTAAACCTATAGATGACATAGCACCTCTATATAGGGGTTCAATCTTTTAGCCACAAATGTCTCACTTTGAATTCCCCTTCCAAGCAAAGTCTCCTGCCCCAGGGCTGCAGCTCCATGTGGGGCAGGAAGGTTTCTGACCGCCCATGAATGTGTTTACATTACGCTGGCAACAAGTTCGTTAATACAATTAGAGCATAGCCAAACGCGAGCAATGCATTGAACCTTGGTTTATGGAATAATAGATGAGTAAACTTTGAATTTATTATTTCGTATGTAAATTAAATGTCACCTGGGGAAAATTTGCAATTTCTTCTCTAATTTAGAAAAATACTGATAAACCATTTTCTGAGCTGTTGTAACATCTTTTCTAACTCAAGTCTTGCTCGATGTTCAACAACATGCAATAATCTCACATTAGGACATCCCCCCCGAGCCTCTTTTGAGTTCTTGAATTAAAATTCAAATCCCAGGTTGTCACCTGCCGCTAAGCAGCTTCCACCAAGCAGCTCAGCGGGCTGCAAAACGCACGCGCTCCTGCGCGGTCCGACGCCGCGCCGCTGAAACCCGCCGCGTTTTACGAAGACGTACCACCTCGGCAGAGGCCAGCGGGACCCTAGCCCCGCACGCAGCACGACCGGTGGCCGTGCCAAGGGTCCCCCAGCAAGAAAGTTCCCGGGGAAGGCTCGATGCTGCTGCCCTCGCACCGCCGGCGCTGGGACACGGTGCCTTCGCTGCCCGGCACCGGGCAGGCAGAGAATCGCGCTCGACGCTTGCTCCTTGGCGTGATGGGGAAAACGAAGTAGGATGCGCCGCAGCACTAAACGTAGAAATTAATACGCACCCGCAAATTACTGGGAGTTCGGATCCAGTCTCTCTAACTGTCTTTCCTGTCCGCCTTAACTGAAATTGCTCCTTTTCTCCCTTTGTCAGATGAATTTCAGTTAAGTCACACGCTGGGGAGGACATGTGTTGGTGTCGTGGTTTAGCTCTGGCCGACAGTTAAGCACCACGCAGCCGCTCACTCACTCCCCACTGCAGTGGGATGGGGGAAGAGAACCAGAAAAAAAAAAAAAAAAAAAAGTAAAACTAGCAGGTTGAGATAAAGACAGTTTAATAGGACAGAAAAGGAAGGGAAAATAATAATAATAAATAAATAATAATAATAAAATATACAAAACAAGTGATGCACAATACAATTGCTTACCACCCACTGACCGATGCCCAGCCAATGCCTGAGCCATGGTGTCCTCCGGCCAGCTCCCCCCAGTTTATATACTGGGCATGACGTACTATGGGATGGAATGCTCGTCTGGGTCAGCTGTCCTGGCTGTGTCCCCTCCCAGCTCCTTGTGCACCCCCAGCCTCCGCTGGCAGGGCAGTGCGAGAAGCTGAAAAGCCCTTGACTTAGTCTGAACATTGCTTAGCAACAACTAAAACATCAGTGTGTTATCAACGTTATTCTCATCCTAAATCCAAACCACAGCACTATACCAGCTACTAGGAAGAAAATTAACTTTACTCCAGCCAAAACCAGGACAGCTGGGTTGTGCCTCATAACGTACCATGAAACGTCCTGGGACAAAAGCTGTTGTGCGGTCCTGCTGCTGCACTGCACCAAGGTACATCTCCATCCACGGTAGCGTATAATAATGAACCCCCAGATAAACTCTTAATTCATCCTGTTGCTATTTTAAATGGTAATAAATACCTATCAGCACTTAACGGCAGTAGTCCAAAACGCGAGCGTGGCTCTGCTGCAGACATCGCACATTATTGCGGCATGGCATGGACTACGCAGCCAGCTCAGCTTCCAAACTACGAGCTTATTCTAAAACGCTAACTTGTGACTTCACGCTCCCCTGTGACTACCCCAAAAGTTAATTTCTGAGCAGATGGGAACCTCCGGGGCTGTCTGGCTTGGCCCCCTGCCCCTGGCGTGCCATGGACCTGCTCCCAGCCGCGCTCCTCAGCATCTCCTTCAACCTCCACCCCCCCAGGCACCGAGCAGCAACCAGCACAGCGCGCCAAGTAGTTAAAGCCCTGTTTAAAATCAACAATTGGCATATTATCCACTATATTCTCGACTTTCTACCAGCTCCAATATTTACAGTGAAGAATCTGCCCTTTCTCTGTACAACCACTTCTTCTTTATAGAGTCCTGGAGTATTTTTTTTTATTATTATTTTCATTCTGAGGACTGTTTTATCATTTCACCATCAGACTAGCCTGCTGTGCCTGTGTTGTTGAACAATCCCTCACAAAATTATAGATGAAATCATCTGTCGTAAGGGCTTGGATGAGAGCCACAGACAATGCGACAAAGTCTCCCCAAAGTCAAGCACAGAAGACCAACACCGTCTAACAGCTATGGCAGTACTTAATTGTTTTCAAAATTTACTACATGATTCAAGCACCACAGACAACAGACTGAAGATTATATACCAAATAAGGGACAATCTGTAGTTATACCAGATATTGATACAATTTAAATGAAAGACTATTTTAAAAATAGACACTTCGTTCTGTAGAAAGAGGTAGTTGGGGATCGGGTTGCATTAAAATGCTTGTGGATGCTTCCGAACAGAAATTGCCACAGATGATAATGGACAGAAGCAATATTAAATAACAAGTTAATTCATGTATCAAAGAAAATTGTGATAGCTTCTTTATTACCTTTATATCTTAACTCATTAAGGAAACGACCTCTCCTCCACTGCAAAGCAAGTGCTGTATTTATTGCTACTGACATTTCATCAATACCAAGGTGAACTAGATCTCACTTTTGCAAATCCCCACAACTCTCATTAGTGAACGATAAAGATTCATATACAAACCTAGAAGTGTCTAGGAAAAAATAAGATACGTGATGAACTGTGGTTTGAACAATAAATCTCTGGCTGACTGATGACAGTTTGACTGTTGTATGTTAAATAGGGCTTTATAAACAGAAGTGCAAAAGACCTGTAACGACAGCATGTATCGCTGATAGATTGAGGTATAATCAAATTTGTTTAAATTCATATGATTTGTAAGCCAGCAGTGAAGATCAAAAGAGACTTATGTTCATACTACTCCATCCTGTCACATCATTTATTAACTTTTTCCTGCGAACAGAGACGACCTGCCCCCAGCCTCCTTATTCTGTTCTTAGTGCCACTTACCATTTCCCAGAAAATGATCTGCTTTCCAGACACGAAGATACAAGGAATGAGAGCAAAACATGCAAATGGTCTCCTGCTGTCAGCTGAGGATGCTGTAACTGCAAATGCCCGTCGGGGCTCCCAGGCCAGCCTGAGTCTAGCACAGCGCTGAAACATTGGGTAGGAAACCCATTTTGACCCCCCAAAATGAACTCGTAGCCCCGTTAAAAATACATATGCACGTGACAAAATTTTTCTCCATTTTAACTGCTTGTAATGCAGCCCTGGGTCTTGCTGCTGCGCGGGAATTAAATCCAAAGGGACGGAGGAAGGCAGGGTCGCGCGGTGCCCTGTGCACATTGAGGTGTGCCAGGACAGCCTCGGCAGCTCTTCACCCAAAGCACCGTCTCCCCTCCAAGTCTTGGGACGGCAGTTTGGGAAGTGGCCGCTGTTGGGTGCCCAAAGCCCCCATCACTCGGGGGTTGAGCGCCGCCTTGTCCATTCTGCCGCAGCAGAGGAAATGCAGGTGAGATCTGTAAAAACATGCAATAAATTATTAAGCTCTACAGACTCTTTGAGAAGTGTGTGCTGGAGCTCCGAAAAGCGGGTGATACAGCTTTTTATTAGTTAACTTGTGCTTTATCTGCAGGAGAAGGGAGCGGATGCAGATGTAGCCATGACCCCCTCTCTGCATCAGCACTGCAGACAAGCACTGCTTCTGTTATAACATTAAAAAAAAAAAAATGAAAATAAGCACCCAAAGTCAAGCTATGATCTCAAATGCCACCATCATAGCCAATCTACTGATCTGCCTTTGTCTTCCAAACAATGTGCATAAATTCTTTCCTGGAGAAATAAAGAGCTGCATATTCCTTTGATTTTCACCTCCAGAAGGAGTCCTACACAAGTCCCTCATTACCCTCCCATCCAGCCCAAAGTGCAACGCTCATCTTTGAAAGCACTTACAGCATGGTGGCTGCTGTGGAAAAAAAAGATTGAACAGAGAAAAAGAGGGAACAGAATCTCTACCAAGAGGGAAGACAAGTCATTTTCTAGGATGACTTCTGTTTTATATTTGTGTATATAGAGACATATATAGGCATATACACACATATGCATACGTACAAGGTCTTTATCTTGATTCCTGTGTGTATATAGATGCATACGCATATATGGGACGCAGGGCACATCTCACTGACTTTCTCACTCATTGCTGTTAGAAAACTATTTAGGAAACACTCTGTTCAGAGCTGGGAGGAGACGACGGCAGAAGGCTGCGTGCTGCTCTGGTGCCACAGAAACACCAGCGCAGCCCACGGTGGTCCAAACCTACGGAGGTGCAGATGTGCCATCGGTCAGGAAGACACGGCGAAGACGAAGAGTTCAAAGGCAGCAAGTTCTACATCGCAGAGGAGAAACGTCTAAAGAGATCTACCTTCAAACAAGACCTTCCCAGAAAAAGACAACGAGCACTGGAAGATCTTCGTAATTGGCTTCATTTGGGGGAAAAGCTGATGGCACCGAGGGAAGCTCCCAAGTAATGCTTCAGTGGCAGGATCTGAACACTTTTTGGGGAAAGGGGAGTGCTACAGTGATTAAATGCTGCACCCCTGCTCTGCAGGAGACTTTTAGAGGTTGTAAAACTCTCAAACACTGAACTGACAATCCAGAAAATGAATAAAATTAGGAAATACCCAAGCAGAGAAGCAGCAAAGAGACTACAATTTTCTTTTTGAAAAATTACGAATAGTCTTTGGATTGGTGAGTGTAATGTGCATTACACATTGAGTGTTCAATGTATAATATCCAAAAAAGACTTTCAATCTCCCCCTTAATAAGAAATATTTCCTTCTGGAGAGTCTCCCTGAGACTAGGAACTCTTCACACACAAGTCACGACATGATCAGAGTCCCCCCCGAGTTACAATGCAACACCCAGTAAAGGAAAAGGAATAGCTCTGACACAGGGCAGTAGCTAAATGCACTTTTTAACATATTTAGCCACCTACAATTATCAGAGTCTCTCAAAAACACTTGGATTTTTTGGCCAATTCCTTGGCAACATCCGAATAAAACACAGTTATTGGGAGGGACTGTGTTTGTTTGGGGCAGGGGAGCGTTGTGGAACGGTCTTGCTGAGTTTTGGGGGGCAGCTTGGGCTGCCTGTCCTCAGGTACATGCACATGGGCTATCCCACTGGACCATCTCAAAGTATCTTATAAATGAGGTTGTTAAACAATGCTGCTAATGAGAACATCTTTCCATTCTTGCCCATGCGCCGATCTTAGCTATTTGGGACTTGCAACATAAATTAAGACTTCAAAAGCTGCAGGCATGCTGAAGGAAGGTGCCTGGGCTAACCTATATGACACTGAATCGACGTTTTTATTAGCCTTGGTGATGGCATGTTTTTCCTTTCGGGCAAAAGCTTCCCGTCCCTGTAGAGCAGCACACTTGCTCTGTGACATGCTGGAAGGGGGCTCGCGGGACCCTCTTGCTAGTTTGGCTCCTGACTTGAAAGGGAAGGACGGCATCATTTCCCACCTCAGTGCATCTCTGGATGCAACTAAATCATACCTGCACAAGGGACGTCACACAAATCATCACTCATCTTTGTTTTTCAATTGCCTTGTATGCTTTCTAAAAGTCCTTTACACGCAGCCTTTATTTCAGATCAGGTCTGCGTCCCTCCGGTCATAAGGAAAATCCTTAAATCTTCCTGCCTGTCACACACTCCGTACCAGTCGCAGGGCTTTTACAACGTTTGGACAGCTAGCGTGAAACCGTTACCTTGCGAGCTTCTGAACTAACATCCATTTTTCTTATAAGGGAGTCAATGATAAATTTTGCCCAAGTGAAAATGAATGCTTAAACCTCTTCAGAGTTATAAGTAACGCTGAAGTCACTGGTAAAGGACAGAAACCCAATACTTTGAGACCACCTGAATTTACATAAACAGCCTTACTCTTTTCTGATACCTCTCCTCATGTTAAGCAGGATTACTCCTCAAATGATTCACTGAAACCAGGGATTTTAAGTACCTCAAGGAGTAAAATACCATGAGCATGCATCAGTACACTAAAATTAACAGGATCAAAGTGCTTACTCAACATAAGCAACCATGTCAGCCTCTAGCCTTTAATTTAGCATATGCTATTCTCATGGGGCAGTTCCACAGCTTGAAAATGTCAATGAGAGGTTTTCTTCCCCTGTACGTCTCTTCCTGAACTTTCTCTCCCCCATCTTTTGTATACCACTGTTTTTCAACCTTCAAAACTACCCAATTCTACAATTTTGGTCCATTAAGTATTAGGGTATAAACAATAATTTAGTAGTTTACAGGTAGTTTGATATGGTCTTCCATAAGCTGATGCACCATGAAGCGTGGCTTGCTCCTTTGCCAAAGAGCAAGCAGCCAGAGCGTGCTACGCCAAATTCTCACGTATAACTGGAGGGATGATGAATTACCTTTCTATAGGATAAAGAGTAGAAGGTCTTTGGAGCAGCTAAATGTCTAAGCGACTTCTTCCATCTACAAAACAGACAGAATTTTTTCCTTTATTAATTACTTTTTCTGAAGTCTCTTCATAATTCCTCCCACTGTTTTAAGTCAAGCATTCGTGTCAAGTTCTTTTGATCTTCCTCATCAACTATAGTGAGCAATTACCCCTCCACCGGGCTTCACAGCCACCTAATCATTCTTATCTCTTCTTTCTCCCCGAATATAATCCTTTCGGCTTTTTTGGAAGCTCGCTATTAAGACAGTGTTACACGTTTCCCAGGAATTCAGCAACAATATGTCATGCCAAGGACTCCACAGACATTAGCCTTCCCTCTCATTTGCCCTTCAATTAATTTTGGAGATGAGGTGCACCTATCATGACTTGGATCTCCCGCCTCTCAGGGGTCTTAAAGCCTCTGTCATCAAAAATGTGTTTGCTCTGATATCTGTATTTATAATTTTCCCTCCCAGCTGAAGAGTATTCAATCTTTCCCCCGAAGCGATTAGCGCTGCACTGCACACCCTTCATTCAGAGCACCCCCCGTAGAGCCGAGGCGTTTTTAGCCGACTGCTTGACACGCGGCAAAACCATCCCTCCCCTTCCCCATGGCAGCTCAATAGCAGCTGACAAGGTGATGAAGCAGGAATCTAAAAAGCGTGCATTTTTAATGCACGTTAAAGCTTTCGGAGTCCTAGGGAGCCTCAAAAGGAAACTTATGTCCTTACTAGTGAAGGAGAAAATGCCAGAGACTGTGTTTGCAGAGCGACAGAACTCCTGAAACCGATTCCAAAATACACGCACAGTTCTTCAGAAGAGCATCACGTCAACCGGCACTGCAGCCCGTGTGACATTTATGGCTCCGTTGCACCGAGACACCTCTTCAAACGTGTCTTTTTTACTATTGATGGCAGGCGAACCGTGGTCCGCTTCTCACCTCAGCGAGCGCTGGGTTCAGAGACGGGGCTGAGCACACGGAGGGGCATTGCTTGGTGCAAAGAGCACAGCCGGCACGCTTCAACCGCGTACCGGAGCGCTCCTTGCACGCCCACGAGAGCACGGTCTTGCCGATGCTTTGGATGAACCGCCGGCTTTTCCAGTGACTTCCCAGGAGCCCAGCGCCCCTGGCACAACCCGCAGAAACCGTGGTCGTGCCTCTCGCCAACCCAGGCACCTGCATCTCTCCTAACCGACAGGATAAAGAAGATACCAGTAACACATCTGTGCGAAGCAGGGACCACGTTAAAAGAGCTGTTTAACAGCAGCAACTTCCAACAGAGGCCACAGTTGGCTGCACTCCTCTAAAGCAAAGGGCATGGTCTGCCTTAAGGTGACAAAAAGCAAGCCTTTTGTGAAGCATTAAAGCTGTGCTGAAAATTAAAACCATTATTTCCAAGCTTCTACATTTCCACAAGTTGCTTCTTTAAGGACAGGACATGTAATGGGATTATTTTTTTTTTAAATATAATTAATGACCTAATTTTTGTAACAAGAAATTTTGCAGTAGGTCAAGAATTAGTGAGGGAAATGGAATAATTTATTCAAAAACAGTACTGTTCATCCGTCATTTCTTGTTTTCAACTACTAAATGAGTAAGTACCTAAAAAAAGATAGCATTCTGCCTCATTGCACGCATCAAGTTCATAACTTTCAGTATCCACAAAATTCAGGTTTATTTCTGCTGGAAAAAACAGTTGCATGCATGTTAGCTTCTTCAGACTGTTATTATGCAGAAAAACTGTAACTACTTGGACTGTATTTAATACACTTGAATTGAGATGACTGGAAAAAATATTACAGAAATAAAATCTGCAGTATCTAAAAAGAGGATTTTTTCATTTAAATATTTAGTAAACGTGTATACAGAAAAGTTGTATTCCACTGTTTTCTGTTCAACCATTTACTGCTTTTCCTTCTTTTCCTCCATTTTATCACTGAACGTGAAGAATAGGAGAAAGGCAATGACATGAGATAGACCCCAAGAAGAGATCACTCCCCGGATTATAATGGATAGCTCTTTGCCAGCAGTCACTGTTTTCCATTTGCACTTGCCGATTCGCTCTGACAGGCCAGAAGAACCCCAAGGTGTGATTTTGGTGGCTAACCCAACGAGGCGCAACCATACCAAGCATCGCTCTACGAAGCCTTTCACACCAAGGACGTTCCCGTTCCTGTAGGCACACAACTCAGAAGCTGGCAGTTTTGACATTTTAAAAGGAACACATATCCAGTACAAATACCCAAATTCTGGCATCATGATGAGCAAAAAAAAAAAAAAAAAAAAATCACTTATGTTCTTCATCAGACAATAGTTCTTCTTTCAAAATAATAATTCATTGAATTGTTTTAAGTACGGATGCCGGATCCAGCAATGTAAGAATTCATAGTCACAGTCAATACATCAGTTAATTTCCTAATTGTAAGAAGAATTTCTGCTAAATAAAACACGCAAAGGCAATAAAATGCATGTTATTCAAACACAGACTAGTTAATAATCCATTGTTTCTATGTCCTGTATCTCATTAAAAGTATCCTGTTTGCTGTTTTCATTTGTTAATCGTTGGGGTTCAGTCATCCCGCTCCAGGCAGAGCCCCGCTCTCGTGGCTGCGGGCATCCAGCCCTGGGAAGGGCTTTCTACAGCAGGGGTGGATTTCTACATGCACTAGCAATGGGAAAAACTGGATTACAACAACTCTGCCCTTGCTGAGCTGGTTCCCAGCGGTGGGGGGGGGGAACAGGAGCCGTGGCAGGACACAGCGCTGGGGATGCAGCCGCTGCTCCTTCCTGGTCACTCACCAAAGGAGGAATTGCTGCAGGGACCATCATTTCAGCTTTGCACTGAAAATGGGGCTTATTTAATATTGTTTCTATAGATTTCCTTTTTTTGTTTGTTTTTCCTCCTTTTTTTGAACTCATGAACTGGGCAGTCAGCTGATCGAAGTGTTCTGCACTCAGATAAAGATTTGATTTCACACCGCACAGATGTACTCCAGTTGAGTCACTGCCAGATTTTAATGATAATCTCTCTTAAGAGCTATTTAGCAAGGTAGAGGTGAAGTCCCGTGCTGCAGCAGAAAGCAAACCAGATGCTGTGTTCACCTTATTTTTCAATTACACAGTTCTGACCTTCACTTCTTCCTTGACGTCGCCCTTCTGAAACAGTCCTGGAGTTAGTCAGAAAGCCATTTGTAAACACCTGAGTGACCGTCATCATTTGCATCTTAAAGAAACTAAAATCCTCCTGGTGCTGTTCCATGTCCTAACCATCAGAGGAAAGACAGACGCCATAGAAGTAGCCAACAAACACGGCACGCGTGCATATGCACACACACAGGCATATACTCTGCAACGCCCTATGGATAAACTCTAGATTTTCAGGGAAACCACGGAAGGAAAAATTAACTTTAACTAAAGCAAATCCATTCCTGCCGTAGCACCTGCTCTTGCAATCAGTCAACAGTCCCACAACTGCATCCTGAAATAGGTCCTATCCTTGAGCTACTCACCCACCGCAGGAACAAGGCTTCTGAGGAAGAGATGAAGTTCAGACAAGGTTGTGTTTACAGCTTGTCTTGGCATGCGAATATCTTCTGTTTCTTAGAACCTCATGCCGCCAAATTAATTTAATACTTACAAACCCTTGCAGGGAAATAACACAGCAAACATAGGAATTTACAGAAGATGTAAAAGGCAGCTATAATCAGAGATATCTCAGCAGTAACACCACATAATTTTTATGTCATCTTTCAATCACAGTTCCCTTAATGCATCCTTGAAAAATAAGGACTGCATCAGTCATGGCAGATTTAATAGCCAGGTAGATTTATACTGGAACAAAGCCAGAGGCAACTTCCCATATAAAATAGCAGTGTTTGGATTATTTTAAATACTATTACCCAGCTCAGTTTTGTTTTTTAACTGCATTAACAACCCCAGGAGATTCTGCAGTATCACAGACCCTTATAAGAAAAAAAAAATAAATAATATCTTAGTGTTACCAAAAGCACTTACTCAAATGCATTTATTAAAATAAAGCTAGCAGTTTCCATCCTGCATGTCCTTAGTTAACGGCAGCAAGTTAATCAACAGCCCTTGCCTTCAGGCAAGAGACAGGCAGGAGCCAGGCGGGCTGATAGGGTGGGTGGCACTGGGGCAGAGGCGATATCCACAGATCTGGGGAGAGGTGGATGTTATTTAGCCTCTTCTTTAATGGTACCAAGGAGTGGAAGGGGAGTGAATAGCAGAAGAAAGTCTGCCATTAAGTAAGACCCTGTTAAAACTGACGATCGGATTTACTTCTACCAAGCGTGCAGACTGAGCAAAAGAACAGGTTTTCTATTATAAACGTTTCTCACCGCACAAAAACGATGCTTGCTTCCCAGCATGTCAAAATGTCGCTTTATTAGGTTGTGGCTAATTAGGCCACACCAGTAGTTTGCAATGAGACACGTCAGCGCCCTTTGCGGCCAGCAGAGCCGGGCACGAGGCTGGCTCACGTGTGGCACTTTATGGGCTGCTTCAGAGGGGAGCGGGGGGCCAAAGAGAGCAGAAAACCACACGTACCTCAGAAAGAAAGGGTGAGTAAAGAAAAAACAGCTTGCAGGTGCTTTCTAGTCGGACTCACAGGCTCCACCGTGTTCCCCAGCTCCAAGGTTTCGGGGGCTTCTTGTGGAATTCGCTTTGAATGTTTCACGTCCCTTCCCTACGTATTCGTAACCAACGGGTTTTTCTTGTACTGCAATCCTAGAAAGTTCAAACTTGTTAGCATAACTTTTTACCAAGTTTTCAATCAACATGCACAAATAGAAGAGAGTTATCCCCAAAAAGTGGCAGTTGGCTGTCCCCTCGCTAACAGCGATGGGGAAAACGGAGCGGTGGGTGCAAGAGAAGCGAGTTGGTACCATCCCTCCTGCGTCTCTGGGACAAACTGCAAACTGATGTCTCCAGCCAGCTGCAGAAAGGACCCAGCAGCTCAGTAAACAGGCTCAGATAATCCGTTTGATGAGCTGTGCGGATGCGGTGCAGAGGGGATCTTCGCATACAAGTGCACTCAGCTCATTTGTTGCTCAGGAAAACTCAAAAGCAAGCCCCTCACCTGAGCCTGACCCCCCTGCTGCAAGCTTGCAGTACATTGTAATCTACTTACGTGCTTTGGGGGGACATGATGGTGCTTGCTAGTTCAAGGGCATGTTGTATTTGGATATTCTTCTAACAGAGTTAAGAAGCAGAATTCAAGTTCCATAAGAAAGAAAAATCAGTTGCAGAGAAATACACGTAGCAGCAGCCAAGGCAAAAATTTTGCTTACAAGCTCAATTCTCTTACTGTAACTTCCTGGACTGAGATTTTAATACTTTGACATTTGAGACGAGAAGCTTAAATGAACAAAAAAATACAGTTAGTCACAACATCTGTTCCCTTTTCCATCTTCCTAAAAGCACAGATACGACGAGCCTACAACAACTTCCAGTCCTTGTGCTGGGGGAACCGCATGCACCACATTGCTGCTGCCAACAGACACGGCAGAGCCTCTCGATACCGGCAAATTAATGATTCTTCTGCTGATGCTTTCTCGTTAGAAGCAGGTTATGCACCGGGTCTTCCCACACCCACAGTCAGTCCATCAGCTCTACTGCACGTTATTACCAGTTTGGAGGACGTGCAGTAGACTGCTTCCACCTTCAAACCACCATAGGCGCAATGGAGGGAGGCAAGAAGAATGACTATTTTCCACTGCTTTTGTGGTCACAGTAACACACACATTGACTCCTGCTCTCTGAGGAGGGCAGGGAACAAGCAAGTCCATTATCCCATTGATGGCCGAGCAGTAGATTTATCCACAGCCTGCCAAAGAGACAATTATGGGACACTTGCCTCGTACGTGGATTCAAGTACCTACTATATTACAAATTTCCTATATACCCTGGGACCAATTAGATAGCTGTGGGGTCCCAACTTGCCCTTCACCCTGGGAAGCAGGAAAGAGGTGGATCATCTTTAATTTATCTTGCATTACCATGGTTCCCAGTTTGGGGTTGTATGCAGACCTGGCTGATCTGCTAGAGCAACCAAAAGAAAGGGTTAACTTCAGAGCAGGCTTTGGAAATATTATCTCCGGCTTCGGGAAGTGTTAGTGGAGATGCAAATTGAGTAGGGTTCAGTGCAACCTCGGCAATAACATAAAAAGCCCACAGTTCTCTTGCAGATCTAAAGATCATTTGGCATAAAAACATATGAAAAATTTTGTTCACAGTATTCATAAGTGGCTAAATGAATTTACAAAAATACTGGGGGGAAAAAAAATAAATGAAAGAAAACACCAGGAGCTGTAGGCAGCCCTATATTCTAGTGCAAGATCCAGGCCAAAACTGAATATCTGCTCTCAGCTGGAAAGCAATCCGGCACCCAACAGGAACCTAAACAAAACCTCTCACTAATCTGAGATACTGACTTCTATTACAAAAGTCTCTCCCAAGACCATTGGTGGATAAACTTCAGTGGCAACTCACCTGCTGAGACAAAACATGTCAGGGCTTTTGAAAAAACATTTGTTGACTTGACAAAAGCCCTTCATGACCGTCCTTGATGAGAATCCATCGAAGGGGAGACGCACTCATGTTTCTTGACCTCTGGGGACATACCAGGTTGTCACAAATAATACAAGTGGTTCAGCAGACTTGCAGAGGAGTGTTCCTCCGCACCTGGCTTTGCAGACCTCCGGCTCCAGAGGTAAACCCATAAGTCTAATGTGCACATTAATACCGGTTTAGTAAATGGTTTTTCAGCCAGTCTGCAAATGTCTTTTCAAATCTGAAGTTTCCAAAAGCCTCAAGTACCTTCCTATTGAAATAAAGTACGAGGACACTTCACCATTTAACTAGTGATGTTTCCAGATGGAAAGTTAAAATTAGCATGCATTCACCGTATGTCACTGAAGTCACTAATATGAGCACAGTTGTATTGAATTTCACCACCTACTTGGAAGGAAATCAACATTTTTATTCTCTCCCATGGTTTGTAAAATTTATTTCAGCATTTTAGCTGTGTTGGGTATTTTCAGATTCGGTACATGGCTTCTGTGATAGCGTGAAGGCTGTCATTTGTATGTTTGGGGGTTTTTTTAGTTGGAGTTGGTGGGGGGCGGGTTTGGAAGCCGCAGATTTCTCTGTCCTCTCCACACACTCTGCTTTGGTGAACACAACAGTTACAGGACCAGTGTGCAAAGATATCCTGGGTCTTTTTATGCACTGCCTCCTTCGCTTCACTTACAACAGGTTTATCTTGCTGAACAAAGTGAACTACAAGTACCTCGGAGTCATGAGAGACGGCAGAGGCAGCAGCTTATCTTCAGACTGACGAGCCTCCCACACACCCTTTGGGTTTTGCAGGATAATGAATGAGATGTGGTCAGGAGCTCATTCGCACTCGGACAGAGATCAGTGTGCAACCCATTTGTATCATTTCCACTTAAAGCAAACGATGGCTATACGCTCTTCAAAAAAAACCCCCAACCAAGTAAAACGCACGTCACCTGCAGTCTTAAAGTTGACAGCTACTCTATTTATTTTCCCCTCCTGATTTATATCCCTTTAAATCACTGGCCTGAAATCACAGCCTTCCCACAGGCACGCAGATCCTGTAAATTTCTGACTTTTAATACTACTTTATTTCAAGACTGACAAACAGTAAGCCTTGTCAGAGAGGGTAATTAAGAAAGTTATGGTGTCACCGGACGGCGCAGAAAAGCGCTTTCCTGGTTGGTACCTCTGCCCGCATCTCTGCCAGGCACGGATCCCCAAGGAAGCCCAGGCTGGATTTGGGATGTAACCGTATGGCCGCGTCAGAGATGAAGCTGAGCTGGACCATAACCCGCTCCCTCCCCACCGCCTGCAGCTGCCCCTGCACGAGAGCCCCTCGTCCGGGTACCACCCTGCACACAGACCCACCCTCCCTCCTCATCCTCCTCTTCGCATTGAGGTCACCGGTGGAATTTAATAGTACGGTACAAATGTAATTTTGAAAAATCAACAGTATCTGCCAGGCTATTTAATTCTGATTACAATGGAGCCAAGGGCTGCACATGTACTGGATTTTTATTACGCATAGAAAGACTTTGTATTCGGGTAAGGTGCCTTCTCCCTGAGTTATTACTCTGCAACTTCTCTCCTCGGGAAAGTCCTGACCTCTAGAAGTCAAACCCTGGGCAGGAGAGCTTTAGTCTTTATTACTACGCTCCTTGTAGGGGAATGAATTACCTTGTGATACCTGAAGCAAGTAGGCTGTTTTAAGGATTCTCCTTAAATCTGCTTCATTTTCTGCAGCGTTTGAACCGACCGTTGTAATTGTTCTATATATATTTTCTTCAGGACTTTCATGCCAGTTGTCGGAGAGATGCTATGCGAAATAAGACTGAATTTACCAAGTGCTTTATAACATAGTGATCCCACTGCCTGACTTGTTACAGCAACTCTCACGCTAGAGCGGTGCCTCCATCGGTGCCCTCCGCGACGCGATGACCTTTTGATCGAGGAGACTTGGGACAGGCAGACACCTTCCCCTCCGAGGAGCTAGCACACGTGTCAGGGGAAAGGGTTTGGGGTGGTTTGGTTCTGGTTTGCTCTTTGGAAACTCATACAGAACATCTACTGCCTGATGGCATGCCCACGTCAAGGCTCACGGGCAGGAGAAAACCCTTGCGAGTTGACAGTAAAACAGGGTCATTCTCCCCCTCTTGGAGCTCCCCAAAGCCATTCCCATCACCAGGGCTGCCCTCAAGACCTGGGATTTTTTTTATTCCTTCTCTGTGATGCTGCAAGTTTTTGGCCAGGTGCTGGCTGAGCAAGGGAGAAGCGAGAAGACATTAAAGCTCAGGACCCGTTGCCTGGGGACCTGGAGGGCTCTGACACCCACCCATAACCCCCGGGTGGGATTTCCTGAGGGATTTCCCACTTTTTCCACAGAAACAAGCATCAGTGGCCAGACGCAAAGCTTGGCTGTCAGCTTGCACTTTGCCAAAAGCCAGGAAAGCTCAGCTCACACTGCAACTGGGGCTTTCTTTAAATGTCATTTTTAATATTTAATCACCCTGGATGGCCTCAGTATTTACAGCATAAGCCATTTCATTGGGAAGTTAAATATATAGCCCAGATATTTAACGGAACTGATTCAGAGCCACATAAATGTAATTGCACTTAACGTGACCTGGGAATGAAATCGCACATGGTACATTTTTTTCTGCAGGATGTTTAAACCCCATTTTGAACACATTATGCTAAGGGAATCTCTTTCAGCGTGTTGCCTGAATAGATTTCACTAATGTTGAGTTGTGCAAGCAATCCAAAGGACCCGGGCTTAAAAGAGGAACTTATGAAAAGTATGTATACTTTACTATATATATTTTACTATACTATATATAGGCATATAATGGAGCTTTTGTAAATTGACACCTGTTTGCTGAAGCAGCCTATTACAAATGCATTTCCCAAAACCCAAAACACCTAAAGGCAATAATAAGAATAGTAAGTGAAAGAAAGGCAATAAGAAGGAGTAATACGTGATAGTATTTTTGGAACAGCAAAGATGCATAAACATCCTGATGTTAAGCAATTATGAATTGAGTGCTTTTCTATTATTTATCTATATATCAAACTATTTCAACCCAAACTACAAACTCCTCGCACAGATATTTGCTTTGACAGGACCTGCATCTCCCCTGTTTCCCCAGGCTGTGGCATCCAGCCCTGCTCCGGCCCCGTCCCACGCTTGCGGTCTTGACCTTGGTCACACCACCAAGCAAGCTGCCCCAGGAGGAGAAGTTTTGTTTCAAGCACCAAAACAAGCTTTACTGTTCTCTGCAGAACAGTTTCTCTTCATAATGAGCAAGGAAACACATATTTTTGTCTTCGATTAATCAAGAACTGAAGCAAAACGCCCATCTGTGCCAACGTACGGTCTGCAGATGGTTTTGTTAATGATTTTGGGCCCATGTCTTCCAATAGCGTTTTTCTGCACAGGACAGGAAAAATTCAAGCCAAAGGTAGCCCAGAGTGGCCCGTTTTTTTTCCCCTCTCTGAATTTCTACAAGGAATACCCCAGCCGATATCCTAGCCTTCTTCCTCAAAGATACGGGTTCCATTTTCTCCCATAAATACCTCAAAAACGGCACGCGAGCAGCTGGAAGAGGCCAGGTTTCGCCTTCCATTTTGCCGTCAGTGTAACCACAACTTACAGAAGTATTTAGGAGGGGAGCAGAGAACCCAGCATGCAGCCAGCCTTCCCCATGTGCTTCGGGGTTACACATCGTGATGAATCAAGACAAGAGCAAGGAGAGCAACGGGGGCCCTTTTTCCAAGCATAATAAATGAAAGCAGAGGGGTATTTTTTCTTTCAAGTTGACAACCCAATAACACAGCAACACGGTCACAAATCATCACGCCAAAGAGGGATTTCTAACCCCTGCCAAAGCTCTGCTCTGTTTGTGGAAGCTGTATGTATGAGACCTCTCAGCATACACCCCAGAGAGTAATTCTTTTTTTTCAGATCAGAAACAAAAATACCATTACATTTTTGACCCACTATTCAGCCATAGTCCAAGGAACACATTTGATGTATTCTTCTCCATATCAAAGCAAAATAACTCAAGTAGAGCAGATGATTTCTATTTGCCGGGGGGGTAGGGAAGGAATTAAGGTTTGCGGAGGAGCCTCCCACCGCAGCTTGGCCACACTGGGCTGGTTGCCCGCACAGCAGGACTTCCCTGGAAAAAATCACTGCAGGAGGATCCCCCTCACTTAGGAGCCGTAACAGAAACCATAAAGGCTTCCAAAACGATCCCCGCTGTTTCTGATGAAGGGGGCAATGCTGCACAGGGCTGGGAAACACACATTATCACCTCCTGCATCTCGGAGAGGTTCAGGCTGAAAAACAATGTGCTCTGTACCAAGCCAAGGGACGTTGCTCCGGATGATTTACCGTTACTGGGTTTTATTTAACGGGGATGTGGAAAACTGTCAAACGTTTTATCACCTGTGGCAGTTAGGGCATGATACATGCTGATACCAGCCGAAGATTATAACGCAATAGTATAAAGTCTTATTGGAAAGAGAATGGAAGCTGGAAATCTTAGCTAGCAATCACTCCTACCTTTGTAATGAGTTTCTGGACCAGTAGGGGTGAAATTGCATGCCAAAAACCACATATAATTTATCCCTTGTTTAAACACATACTGGCAACCCAATTATTATCTTCAGAATCACAGAGTTTAACTTATCAATGTATTATTGAACAAAAGCTTTCTCTCGTTTCACACACCACGGCGGAGTGTGCTTTAACGAGCAGGGAAACCCACGCCGAAGCCCCGCGGCTGGGCGAGGGGGAAAAGGCACGGGGCACCCACGGGCACCAGCCGTCGCAGCACCGGGACGGGCCGACTGATCCCGGAGCCCGCTCCTCCCCGGGCCAAGGATGCTCTCGGTCACCGTGTGCCACGTTGGGTGCAAGAGCGTAGTTTGTGCCGCTTACGCTTTTGAACCTGAATGTAACGGGGTTCGGCAACCGTTGCCAACAAAATCATGGTCATATTCCCCCCCAAAATGCACAGATCTGCTGGGGAACTAAATCCCTCGGTCTTCTTGAAAGAATGGGGGAAGGTAAACTTACCTTCAACGACAGCCATCTAAACAGACAAGCGCTTCTCGAACACGGAGATTAATTAACGAGAAAGACACAGGACCCAAAGACCAGAGACCTTCTGCAGGAAGCAAACCGCCAGGACGGCGCAACGCAACCCCAGTGCTCTACGCTATACCCTGAAATAACTTTACTCTTAAGTTTCTCAATTGCCTGTGCACAAAACAGGGTTTGGGTTTGTGCCATTCGATTACCAGTTGTTTGAAGCGAGGACTATCTTTCATCTTGCTTGTAGCAGACAGCCCCAGGGATCACGAGCGGCGTGGTGTAGGGAAAGGCTGCACAACAGGCGCCCGTGCTCCACGAGCATCACGGGGTCTTGCACAGACCAGCTGTATCCACATCCACGGGAGAAACTGCAATCATCCTGAAGCCAAAGGTACAACTTCCTCTGGCCTCCACAAGTGTTAAAGATGAGAGACAGGCAAAAGTTTAAAAAAAAAAAAAAATATATTAGCCAGCCCTGATATTTCAGCATAGGATAAAAATATAAGGCACACTATTTTCCCTGCAATGTTACTATGGTGATTTCACTAAGGACAAAATAGCACAATGTTTAGTAGAGACGTGGTTATGAACCAAAGCTCACAAGCAAGATACTAATCTGCCCATTAAACAATACTGGGGTTGGTGAATAATAATCAAAAGGCAATTACACAACAGATAGACTATCAGAGCTCACCCTGCTAAGCATGAAGGTCAAATACATTACATTAACTAGGGATCTGCACGCTGAAAACCTGCAACTCGGTATACAAAATCATTACTTCTAGCGGTATTAATAATGAAAAGGATTGCCAGCACTACTTCATTTACTTAGACCAACATGAAATGCCTGGCATAAATATTGCACTAAATCACATGCAAATTGCCTGTATGCAGTAGATCGAACCATATGAAACTACTGCGCTGTAGAAAATACATATATATACTTTAAGTATACTTTCCACACTTTATAAAGATGTGGTGAATTTTGCTAACTGTTTAGAGCTCCACATTACTGAGAATTTATGACCCAAGTGTACACATTTTGCCAGTTGATGCTATATTGCAAATCACTCTTTCAAGTAAAAGGCATTCCTTACATGCGGAGACGCTGTGACTGCTGTGGTTTTGTAATGGTTTCCCTTTTGGGCTGTTTATGAGCCTTATTTTTGTGCTAGAATCTTCTTCACTTGCTTCCTGCCAAATGGTAAATATCTCCACAAAACTCTTGGACAAACTTGCAGGTGTCACAAATTTGTTTCTCACCAGGAGCGATACACTTGCACAAAGACAGGGCTGAAGCCCGGGCTGTGTGCCAGGCCGTTCAAGTGCTTTGTGTGTATTTAAAAATATAAAGAAAGAAAAATGAAACTAAGGTCCCAAAGCTCTGGTAGAGCAAAGGCTCACGTTGCAGAGCTGGGATGATGTGCTGGTTATTCTTGAACTCGGAGCTTTGGTTCATAAACTATTCTTTTCCCACCTCACAAATTCTGTTAGCTGCTCACCCACTGCTGGAAATTGAGAAATGTAAACCGATGTAAATAAATAGAAGATTGTCACGGGAGGAGTAAGAAGTGGTCTGTATTTGGTCACAAAATAGACCGGGATGGGCAGGGAAGAGAAAGGTGCTGCTGACTTTTTCTAATCAAAACCCATACAATTTACATAGGATCAACTAAAGAGCATCACCCTAAGCTGGAGAACAGCTACTCGGTAAAAGGGGAAATCACGCTGGGTGTTACTAAAGGAGCCTAGACAAAGAGAAACCATGAGACATTTTGTTGGAATTACAGCCTACAATACAAGCAATAACCTGTTATTTTCTTGTCTAACAGAAGTAACTGCTCTGATACCTTAAAGAATTTATTTCCCCAAACCTCTGCCCTCTCCCCATCTTTCCCCCTAATTCATTTTTCCTGGGGGATGCGGGTTCGTACTGCCCGGGCTCAGAGCAAGGAGCTTCCTCATCCTGGGGAAACAACACTGAGCTGCGGGATAAATTCTTTCACAGCAAAAATATATGTAATTTGATTATGTGAGTGACAGAAACCTACTCACTGTTTACACTGGGACTGCTATTAAAGCAATTATTCGGGATCAATGCAAGACGGCAGCAGGATTTAAATCTTGCCTAGCAGCAAGGCAAAGGAACAGCTTCTCCAGACAGGTCAAACTCATAACACTTTGTTCCCTTTGCAGCAAAGACCGAAGCGCAATCTCTTTGAAGTCCTTGGTAATGGATCTATATAAAAATGCTTTTAAAAGTCCCCAGCTAGACCATATTGCTGCTACTTAAATTCTTCCCGGTACCATAGCACAGGTTACACGCAGCTTTCAGGCCGATGCCCTGTAAATGCCAGGTTCACCCGCTGCAGACTGTGCTCGACAGCTTTCTCCCAGGAAAAAGCCCAAGAGCTCGGCCCGTCGCACTGCAGCAAGCGTGGCTCAGCCGCAGCGGTTCGACTCACGCAGGGGCCAAGGCAGCGGGCAGCCATCACTCACACCACCAGGCACTGGGTGGGAAAAAAAAAACAAACAAAAAAAACCAAAAAAAACCACCCACAAGTGCTTTCTGTCCCCGTGACATCAAGCCGTGTCCCTGCACCATAAAAAATGGCCAGTGGTCTCCACGTTAGCATGGAGGACAAGAAATATTTTTTTTTTTTTTTAATTGGACCTGTCAGATTTAAGGTGTTTCCAGAAAACCCTGGATGAAAACAAGCTACGCTATAATTATGTTTAAAATCCACTGTGTTTTGTACATGCTTCGGCTGGTTTGCTTCACGTCCCCAAGCAGTGCAGATGCTGTGACGTCCACATGAGCTGCTGCAACTCAGTCCTCGCTCCAGCACTCCCCATCTTAAAAAAAACCCATACGTTTAATTAATGCTTTAAGCTACAATGAAGCATCCTCTAAAGACGCTTGTAAACCTATAAACTTCCAGTCTTACAACCCCCCTTTTTGTGTACTGTCCCCACTTCTTCCTTGTTTTTTCATCGCCGGCTATCATCAACGGCGGCTTTTGGGAGCACACGGTTGCTGCGGAGCTGCTGCGGGGGTGCGAGGGCTGGCACCATCGTTGCCTCCCGTGCCACGGGTGCTTCAAAAGATGCACAAAACATTGCAACCAGAGCCATAGAAATGAACCAGCTGGAAAGCAGCAACCAGCTGGCAATTCCACCGCCCACGGGTGTTCTGGATGTTAAAGCGTACTTGGGTTCGCCAAGGAAATGCCGTGGCGATATTAGATATCGATTAACTATCCCAGGCGAGTGCCTTTCAGGATGCTCTGTGAGCCGTCGCCCGCTCCTCTCCCGAATCCCCATCTATCCGCTTCCCAGGGCAGGGGCTGGGAAACCTTCCCCCGGGGAGAAGATCTGCAGAGACAGCATCTGCTGGTCTCGGTCCAAAGCTCAGTGAACCTTTGTCCGTGCCTGGACTCCGCAGATGTTGCAACTGATTTTTTTTTTCCTCCTTCCCCACAAATGCAATATCTGCTGGGTGGGGAAATGTATTAAATGAAATGGAAAAAAGTCAGGTTTGGCAAAAATGTGTACCTGTCACTGCTAGAATTTGTCCTTAGGCTGATGAATGGTAAACAAAACCATTGCATGCTCTAAGCAGAAGGAAAACTGGCCCATAGATCATCTGCTCCTTTTGTCGTCTTTTAATGCAGTGCTTTTACTTAGCAAGCCCATTTGTGTACCAAAAGGACATTTTCCTAGGCTCTTCACAGCCCTCACAAAAGGCACTAACCCAAAGAATCTGTCATCTCGGTAAGACCTGTCAGGAAATTCAGAAAATGTCCATAAGTAGAAATACAAAAAGCCATCAAATTCATACAAACATTAAAGCAATCACTATATTTTCAAGTTCTTCAAAATATCTGTTATTCTAATCTTATTTCAGGTCTAATTCCTGGCCTGCTGGTACCACGGTGGTTCTCACTTCATGCTGAAGTTTGGGTCTCACATTTCCATTTAAAAATTCTTTTCTCATGTAAAGAGTCTCTGAAAACTTTTATTAAGTATTCAGAAAAGATGCATGTGCAGATCTGGTTCATAAACTAGAGAAAATATTGCTGTATTTGTCCATCCATCTCTAACATTCAAGGCAGCATGGAAAGCTGATTGCTAACGCTTCTCGAATTTTGCTGCAAGTAGGGAAGATATTTCTTTGGTATTTAAGCTGTAGGTGAAAGCAAGACAGACATCTGCTAATTGCTGGTTTCTGGGGAAATGAGAACTATTTAGATTTGGGGGCTGATCGGCTCTTTTAATTAGCTCGTAACACTTCTTATGTGCAGTAAATGGCGAAGACCTTTCTACTTACTGAAGAGTGACAACACGGGCAGAGGAAAAGCATAAAGATTTCTGCGCAATTCCCAGCCGATGCGTTTTTATCCTGAACACCACCGCACACATACGCGGCGTCGCTCCCTCTCCCCGCGGCATCGGACAGCCACGTGATTTCGGGTATCGGACCGAACCAGCGGCATTCTGGACTCCCAGGTCCCAGAAAAACCTGCAGAGGAACGGACCCCAGGGCGGCGAACGACACCCTCCCGGTGCTCTTCACCCGTTCCCTACCCGCGTGCCCTCCTGGACGCCCTTCACTTGCACCCTTCAGTCCACGAGCGGCTGCTCAACCGACACCTGGAAGAAGCCCCTGGACCGCCTCGGGAAGACACAAGGAGATGTTTCTCCTTTCCCCTTCCCCCTTATCTTTAAACCCTGAGGATACCAGCAGCCTCCAAACACTTTCAAGTACAGTATCTGCAGATCTCAGGCGTGGTACAACAGCAGCAAATCGCTTCCATGTTAAAAGATCAAGGCAGCTTTAAAACGGAGGCCAAAGCCCACAGCAGATACCGTTGTAAGCTTTTTCTAGGCTACAGCTTATTTTATGATACATCTTAAAACGCCCCCATCACTTTTTACAGCCGGTGACCTTCATTTAACTCTGCCAGGCTTTACTATTTAAACCAAGATGCAAAACACCGTCCCCTGCATCCCCAGGAGCACGCTGGTTGCGACGTGCCTGCCTTGGGCTCTCCCCTCCCGCACGCAAACCCAGTTTTACCCAGCAATTCCCCGCAGCAGCATCGCTCCTGCCGTACCAAGCCCCGCGCCGCAGCCAGCACCCCCCGCCGGCTCCCCACCTCAGCCCCAGCGCGACGTTGCATCTCCAAACACCCCGATTATCCTTTCCAGCTCGTTTTACGCTCCGGCACGCAGCATACGTTCACCAAAAACAAGATCCCGATGCCCGCTTGCACAGGCAAAGCGTACGGGCAAAATATTTTTGCCCAAGCCACGCACAGATAAAGGCGGCAGAGGAAATTTCCATTTTGGAGCTCCCAGCGCAGTCCACTGCTAAGCAAAGCATTTTACCGAGGAAAGGCTTTGCCTTAGGAGAACGGCAATAACGGGAGGGAACGAAGGATATCATCCAGACACAACAGCAACGCGGCGAGGTGCGAGGATGAAGGATAGAGCTCCCCTACAGCAGATGGTGCAGATGTTCCCTCTCATCCATCTTCCATATGTTCCCACTCAATACCAAGCAGGTCTTCAGGTTTCTCTCGGGTTGAAGCCCCCCCTCTCCGCACACACGAGGTGCGGCGCAACAGGCACCAGAGCATCCCGCCGCCGCCCGCGACGGCGTCTCACCCTGCCCTGTGGCTCACCGTGGCCCGAGGGGTCATTTTGCCAGGCGAGAAATTTTTTCCTCCGGTATTTATCCCTGCCGAAGTCGGGAGGCGAGACTCCCGATTCTCAGCGCCACGGATTTGCGCGCAGGCGGACGTGCCGTGGCACGGGGAGGGGATGCCGGCTGCCGGCACCAGCCCCCGTGGCCGAGCATCACCTGTGGTTTCCTTCTTTCTCACGGGGACACTAGATAATTCCTGACCCGTCCCACTCAGCCAGCCATCCAACCCTGCCAGGAAACAAGGGGTACAAAATCGAATATAAGCCGCGACAGGACAAATCCCGTTGTAAAGCCTGCTTTGCATCACCAGGCAGCCGGTGACAGAGTCAAGCAGCAGCGTAATCGGACTTTAACTGACGATGAGAATATTCATCTGGGCTCTGTCCAATTTGGTGTACTTAATACCTCATGCCTTCTCCACACGGATCGATTTTTGCATTGAGTTTATGAGGAGTAATTAATATTCATTCAGAATTAAGCAGAATAAGATTCCCAATGCATGAAGATGTTTATTATTTATTCATATTTAAGGCTTGTTAGATTAATCTATTTTAAATTACCGCATGCTGCCAGGCACAATTATTATAATTTATTAGGATAATTTCAGTGGTTTATTTCCCTCTGATGCAACCTTGCAGAAGGTGTATGCTGCTTCTCGAATGCTCCCATAAAGCAGCTCGTGCTGCTGCTAACGGAGCCGCAGCCCAGTGACAAGCATCCCCTTCTCCGAAGGGGCCAACCTCCAGATCGGGCGTGTAGTCCACGCTAATTTATTTTTAAAGCGGATATATCCCAAGATATAGAAATCCTTGCATCACGTCTGAGCATGGGGTGGGGGGTGCATCCATCTGTGGCAAGACACTAGGAAAAAAAAAAAAAATCTATGGTGGCTTACTCCTAAAGATGCTCGATGATGAATTTGCAATAGCTGGCTCGGGCAGCGTAAGGTGACCACGTACGGCATATCCCAGCTAAGCAATGTAAAACAATGGGCGCTGCTTGGTACCTCCAGGACCTGCCTTCGGCCACCAAAAAAAAAACCCTCAAGATCTTCCTGCCTCTTTCTCGGGCATAAATGGCTCCTCCTGAGACGTTACAGGAGTGGTACTTACAGCGAGGGGGTGGGAACATGAAAATAAAGTCTTCAGCTCCATGCTGTGCAAAAGACTTCACCTCATTTCTTTAAAAAAAAAACCCTACATATTTGCTTAAAAGCTGCAGTTACCATTATTACATTTAATTGATACCCTCAGGGGCTCAAAACGAGACAGGCTTTTATGAAATTTAATTATTTTCCACCAGGGCTCGCAAGGTAAAGGTGCAATTACAGCAGCAAGGGCTGCTACTTGCACCAAGGGAGGGCCAGCATCCTTGACAGCCCCGTGCCAGCGCGCAAGCGCTGAGCGCAGATCTCTGCTACACATCGGGCTTTGCCTCCGCTGTAGTAGTCACAGATTGCTTTTGCTCATTTCAGCCTTTAAAAAATAATGAAAAATACAAAACAGACCAATTTGGCTCGACACCGGACCAAAGCACGCCACGTATGAACCTGTTGTAATTAAAGCGAGCGTTACTTCATTCCGTGATGTCCTTCCAGCGATGCTAAAGCGAGCATACACCAAGCAGGGTGCAGAAGCGGGGTTCCCCGCGCCTGAGGTGGGCTTTGGGCAAGTCCTTCCCACATCAGGGAAATGAGGGAAATAACACCGGCACGACCGGCTGCAAATCAAGCGATACTTGTACATCACTTGAAATAGTGTTTTCTCACCTTTGAAAAAGCCCCTCGTTTACCCTGACGCCCAGGGAAGAGCATCCGAAGTGCTGATGCAGGAGGAATGGAAGAAGAGAGCCTGCTTTGAAACTCCCCCCCAGCTGAGCGCCTGCTATACCCACAGCACGCCTAATGATTTCTCCCCCCCGCCAAAAAATGACTGTACAGTGCAAACTCTTTTGAACTGAGCTGCTTAATCAGAATCTCCTGAGAGTAAACACAGCCACAAGGAAAAAAAGACCCAACTCTTTAATATAAAAAGAAAAAAGACCTCCTTTGAGTAAAACAAATGATTTTCTAACAAAGAATGTCCTGGGGACAGGAAGACAATGTCGTGCATTTGAAGCTACAATACTGTACTTGAGATTAATGCTTTCACAGTTAAGATTTTACCCCAATTACAAATCTCCCATAGCAAGTAACAAAATATAATTTAGTCTTCTCTAATGGCAGACTAAATTTTAGCTAGTTTGCAGACACAGAGCTTAAGAGCAATCTAACAAAATTATTTCAGTATTCCTTTCATCAAATGTCTATTATTTGACTATTATGCGTTTGATATTTAGGGCATGCCCTGTCAGCTATAAGCAAATAATATGAGGGTATTTGCATTTTTCTGCCATTTAGAGAAATCTCCATTTCCTCTACTTTGATGAGCAGTGGGGGAAACGCTGGTGTCACCAGGGCCAGTCTCCCACCGGGGGAAAAGCTGCCCATTAAACTTTGATCCAACCAATACTACGCTAACATTGTAGTCGCTCCGTGACACTGGGGAATGGAAACATTTAATTTTCATGAATAACCAGGTTATGGTTCCTCTTTGCAGCGTGCCAGGGAGGCAGCCCGAGGGAGAACCCAAGAGCATTTGCCTTTGCTGCATGTTGAGGCCCCATGTTTATAGCAAAATGACCAAAAACCAGAAGCAGCAAAAATTACATCAGTGTAGAGCCAGAGGATGGCATCCCTCACGCTCCTTAAGTCCTCAGATTTCGCTTGGGAATCAAAATCTCTGCTTTTAACGCATGCTTTTTCCCTCTGGGATGTTTGACCAAGCAAATACAAAACATATCCAATATTTCTGACACCCGGTAAGCTGTTATTTTAAGCGCAGTTTCAATAAACTACAAAAGTTGATACTGTTAGAGGCTTGAAAATATACGATCTCATTAAAAAACGCTGGCACTTAGAAAGATCTCTGGTGGCCAATCACAGCTTGGGGAGGGCTGTAATTTATAACTTTGATCCCCACAGCTAAACCATTTAATCTGATAATAAACATCAATCACTGATTTTTATTGCACCATTTTGCAGCCTGAGCAGAAAACCTTGCTCTTGCGGACAAATTAGGCACCCCAAAGTGACTCTTGCAAATAAATACCGACTTTAATATTCAGCAATATAATTCCATGGGATCAATTTTTTATTTAAGCACTACTGGAGCTAGGAAAAAGTTTGTAATTACAAAAATATCTACAAAGGCAACTCAGTGCAGCGTAACAGCATCTGGCGAGCAGGAGCCTGCCTCTCTAGCAGCTCAGTGACAACACGTACCTTTATGTCTGTTACAGTTGTCATCAGAAAGTTATTAAGTGTGTCCAGATATTCTGCGTGACAGTCCATAACTCACCATTAAAAATGATGCGAGATCCCATTATGTTCCCATGCAGCCTCTCTCGTAGGCTCGAAGTACTAATCCACCATCTACCACTCAATAGCAGGGGAAATGGAACGGTCAGGCGTAATACATCGTGCAAGTGGATAACTGCCAGAAAAAATAAATCAGATGGAGCCCATTAATATATAATGATGCCAAACTACCATTAATTCAGATACTCTTTCCAATCCAGAGAGCTATTTAAGAAGTAACTGAAATAATGATTTTTTCTTTGGACGCATTGAACATCATCATCGCTTAATGCTGGATTTTTGCACTCAGTGGAACAAGGCAGTTCATCAGTATGCTTTCTGAAATGTTCCCCTGTAAATTAATACTTTCCAATAAAGATATATTACAATTAAGTTCAATTATTTATAAAAGTTGCAGTCCAAGTAAAGACGGAAAATTAAGAACATAAAGACTGCCTCAGTCTTCTTCACGAATACCTGCAAGAATCAAGCAGCTAGGCAGCAGCGAGAACATTGAAATCTGCTGGTTACACTCTTTTTAACAAGATTAGCTGGGTTTCTGCTTCAGAGAAGGCAAGCTAAATCTAAATGTTGTTGTCCAGGAATTCACTTAATAGAATGATGATCTTTAGGGGGGAAAAAAGGTCATTTTTGTCTTCACTTACCACTTCTGTTTCTCCCCCCACCCCCAAAAAAGACAAATGAAAGAGGAGACCAAGCAATATTTGTCTTGAGACAAGTACCAGAAAGGGCTGAAACCGCCTTTTATGTCAGGTTCTTAAACCAACACTCACAAGAAAGCCAGAAAAGTCTGACCAAATACTAACCATTCCCCACGTCAACCCAACGCTGAGATCTTACGAGATGACTCCAGCAGCAGCTAAGCCAGCCCAGGGACCCAGCCACCAGCCGCACGCTCTAAAGCCTGGCCATCACCGCATGTGGACAGCGAGCATGTGCTCAGGTCAAAACTCAATCAATCAGTATATATTGATCTTTCTTAATTATCTCCCTAGAGCATATTCAACTCCAAGGAGCTTTGCTTACATGAAAAATGTATCACCTTTGTTCCAAGCAAGGAAAATACATGAAGGCACTTAAATTCATGCCTTTTAGTCTTGCAACTCCATGAATACATTTTAGTTACTGATTACAAGTATTGGAGCTACTCAAAGTGAACTTTCCAGTTGTCTCCGGTAAACTCTCCAGTGTGTATATAAAATAGCTTTAACAGAGACTCACATCAGCAATTTTGTAAGTGTTGCATTAAATCCAGACGGTGTTTTTCATCTCAAGACAGAAAAATGCATATTAATCCACCAGCAGAGCAATGCATTGAGAATTTTAAACATTTCTGTCAGTATCGGTAAAACCATAATACATTCTTTGCTAGATGAGATACTGAATCATTTTGGTTCATTTGGAGGCCATTTGCTAACTTTATTAGGCAGTATTCAGATGATGGATATCAAAAGGATATTCACTGTAGAAACAGGCTTTGTTTCTGAAGACAGTAATTAGGTTAACCTCATGAATAAACCCTTTATATCAGCAGCCTGTACAAAGTGGAAGTAAAAATTGCAGGAGAAAATGAGAAAGAAAAAAAAAATAATTTCATGCAAAGGGAAAAACTTGCACCTATGTATAGCACTCTCCATCTGACACTTTTAAAACCATTCGTATGTGAATAGAAACGTCACAGTACCCGATGCACCAAAACGTATAGGTATCGCGTTATGGAAGTGACCAACCTAAAACCAAGACGTGAGTTGTGGGGGCTGGGATGAAGTTACCTGGCGGTGATGTGCAGAGGTGACGATCAGGTGGAGCTTCTACCGACCGCTCCTTGAGCCGCAGGTGCTCAGCACATCTGCACCCGCAGGGCACCTAAGGCACCTACCCTATAAAATAAACACCAAAATATACGTACCTAGGTGCCCTGCCGGTACAATATACTCAATAGAAGAAAAGCCTTCAGTTAACCCAATCTCTGCCATTACGGTTCACGGGCTACGGCAGGACCACACCACAAGCCCAGCGTGCAGCAGCCGCCCTTGTGCCAGCATCGCCACTATTTGCACAGCCAAGCTCTCAAACCTACACTGAGTGAATGCAAAGGCATCCATCAGCTGAATGCTGCAAAATGTTTTTAATGGAAAAGAAACTTTTCAGGGTTGGTTTGGGGTTTTTGGTTTTTTTTTTGGGGGGGGGGGGGTTTTTTTGCTTGTGGGTTTGTTTTGTATTGGTTAGGTTTTTCTTTAAACAAAGCAAATAAAACAAATACAGAAGGATTTGGAAGAAGTGGATCCAAGTCAGAAGCGGGCTGGAAGATTCCTCCTGGGCCTGTAGTTTCCACTGACTTCCAATGGCTACAGCCAACACCAGTTAACCTGGTTCTGTTGTTTCACTGAACATCCAGAGATGTGACCTGGAAAATTCAGAACAGAAAGTAAAGAGAAGAGGCAGTAAAGAAAAAAAGTGAATCCCATTTGCACTGGCCTGTTCAGTCAATGAATAGCTATCCTATCACCCTCAAACATCCAGTAGTTCCTCCACCTCTAGCAAGGTTAGCTCCAAAACAAGTCAAAAAAAAAAATTAAAAGACCTCAAAGCAAAATTCAAATAAGGTCATTTGACATCTTAGCATGGGCTCAGGGCAATAGCACATTGCCAACAGACTTGTAACCCATTAGTTTAATATAGTACAACATGCAGAGTGCACGCTATAAAACTGTGATTATCATTAAAAACTAAGGGCAAGCCCAAGGGCCAGCCCACCATGTAGTGTGGATGCAAGTTTAGGATACTTCAAAACAGCGTGCAAAGGCACAGCCACAGCCTCAGCACCGTAGGACGTGCTTCTCCTGCTTAGTCTGCTATTGCCCTGAAAGTCCCAAAACAATTTCAGGACACAGAGCGCCCTGAGACAGGTCACCTCTGCTGTTACTCACTCATTTTAAAAGCCATTACAAAAAGAGGTCTTAAGAAAGAGGTTATTTGATCGTAGGCCTTCCCCTTCAGCAGAACAAAGCATTATATTTCAGCACTAACAATGAGATATTTTTCCTCAAGTCAGCTTTAAAATAATGTTGACATTATAGTCAATACATTATATATCACTATATTTATGTCAGAATCTATTGGCATAAAAATAAATCAATCTAAATGCATAGCTCTTGTATTTAAATGAAGCCTAGCAATGCCACGTCTTCCCTTCAATTTTCACTCAGCTCCTCATATGTGTATCAATCATTTCTGACAGATTTCATACACTGGGATATCACCTCTAGTCTCACTAAAAACTATTTTAAGTGAATTTTATACACAAAGACTGGAAAAATCTGCTTTTGGGAGCTCTTCTTATTAGCAATATAGTTTCTGATAGCCTAAGCGTCACAAGTGAAGTTTTACACTTAACCTCATATTCAAGGTAGGTCTGAAATGCAGGACAGTAAACGAGGGTCACCCCGAGTCAGCCTGCTCACATTAAAGCAATGGCAAAGCCAAACAAGATGGTTTTAAACGCGGGTTAGCAGGTTGATTTACCCAGAAATACTGACTGTAAGAGACTGCCCAACACCCATGCAAAACCATCCAGCGTGGAAGATGCCAATGGAGAAACATCGCGAAGGCATTTTAAGAGGCAGTTCCCCAACAGACCTCATCTTGACCAACAGATCTAAGCTGATTTGTTCCCTGCTACGCTATAAAATAAACACCAAAATATACATATTTAAAACTATAAAATAATATTTTTAAAAATGTAATTATCACCTGTAGACATTCACTGGCTCTGTGAATAAAGTAGAATTTTAAAAAAAGTCCTAAAGTCTTTAGTATTAAGTAGGTTAACCAATTTCCCATAAGTAAGTGACATCTGAGATTTTTTCATCCATTTGCAACAGCCATAAGTGAGCCATTTCACCCCAGCTGCTATAAGGCAGTTACTCCACTTACCTTAATTTGAAGTGGCCAGTTATGTTCAATCATCATTGCAGCTGACAAGAGAAATTCAGGACACCAACTCCACTATTTCTGAATTACTGACATTAACAGCTGTTTTATATCTACAGACAGAGCTTTGTAAACAAGTCAATTAAGATACTATAGTAACACAGATTTTAATAATTTGAGGAACAGCCTGATGTTCACAGATCCGCAGATGCTATATAAAAATACCAGAAAAAGCAGAAATTGCTTGTTCAGAGGAAACAGAACAGGAACTATTTTCTCCCTTCTGTTTGATGGAAGGCCCCACCTTTTGCTTGCAGAACAAAGAGGTTTCAGCCCTAAATCCACAGATACATAGGTTTTCCTGCAAAGATCAGGTCCAGCTACAGGACCCAGCCGAAACCTCTCCAGTGGCACCTTTCCACCCAGGTCAGACAAAACCGCTCAGTAACACACTGAAAAACGGGCCGGTCTCCAACACAAACTATTCCCAGGCCAGCAGCCTGCACGACATGGACTGAATCACTCCCAAGGAAATGGAGAAGACCAAGAATTCACCCGGTTTGAAAACAAATTCAGTTTAAGAGAACTGAGGGGTTTGGGAGATGCAACTACCTGGTTGGACCAAGACTCCAATGCAGCAGAAGCTTCTCTGTCCTGCTGCAACCCTCCAAAACTGTACTAACAGAATGAGCTCTTGACAGAAGTGAAGTTCCAGAAAACAAGAGGGTTTTGTGATGGGAACACCAAGGCCTGATTGTGAAAGGGGTCAGCAGCACACCCTGCGCCTGAACACGCACACAGCTATATAAGGAACCACTGAGCACACATAACACTTCTCTATGGAGGACACAATTTAGATCTTAGACTGCAAAATTCGAGAACTTTTTTGACCAATCCTTCCTTTTCCATCCAATCCAGAGGGTTGGATTTTTTCTGAGGGTTGTTTTAAATACCTTCGCTTCGTATACGTAATGGATGACAACAGGGATCACTCCAGCTAGAATTTAAACCTACATCATTTTACGCAACTTCAGGCTTCACAAAACACATCCGATTGGGGGTCAAAAGGATTTTTGCTGAGGATGCCAACGCTGCCAGTCGACAGCTCCGGTTTGGGGAGGGGGCTGCGGTGGGACCCATCCTGTCCCGTGAACCAGGGGCCACGGTTTGGGGCACGTCCACCAAAGAGACGAGACAGCGGCCGCAGCCATCGCTGCATTCCTATCAGGTGGGATGGCAACAGCTTCGGTTAATTCTGCCCCGGGCTGGATCGGAGTTAACCAGCATCTCCACCAGATTATCCAACGGAGCTGTGGGGAACGGGTGCTTTTTCCAAAAATTGGACCGAAGGCAATCGTAGCAGCGTCTGAGCAGCCAAACCACGGCAGCCTCGGGCAGCTGGCAGGGCACACAGATGGGCCAGTATTTCAGAAAGTTAGCCGCACACATTTACAATCGCTCGAGGAGGACTAGGAAATCTCCAGAAGTCCCTTCCAACCTCAACCATTCTGTGATTCAGCTTTAAAGAAAGGCAAGTTTTATTACCCTACCCTGTTTTAGTTGCATGAGAAGAAATAAAAGCGACCTCTTCCTGCTGAAGACTGTTGGTATTAATATTTGCCTTTGGAAACCAACCTCCAAAGTCATGTAAATAAGTGACAGAAATGAATGACAGCAGTTGCAGCCTTGAAATAAGACTTTTCGTCCTAATACAGAAAACATTTCTTGTCTATTAACGTTGCAGTGCTGACCTCTAGTGACAGATAACCCAGAAAACAGGAGCATTTGTTGGGATAAACCTCACGTCTCGCCTCTTCCCTCCTGATCTCCTCCACCAGCCCAGACCCGCGTCCCCTACCTTCAGAGGGTGAGCAGCCCCCAGACACCCCGGGCACTCATTCCCGGGTAATACCGCCAACATCGCGTACTTCTCACACAAAACAGTTTTTCAGAGGATCAAAATATTAAAGACACACCTGAGCGAAGGTTTGCTGCTCAAGCTGCGTAAAGCAGATTATGAAGTAATTGGTACAATAATTCAAAAGCCAAGCAGTAAGGTACTGATTTTAAGATATTTAAGTTAAGTAAGTTATTTGCACCACTACCTAGTGTGGGTTAAAACCCTTTTCCATACTCAGGGGCCAGCACATGCCTGGAGGAGTTTTGCAGTAAGGACAACGACGACCAGGCAGAAGCTGGGCAGAGAAGAGCCAGCCAGGACCCTCCACCGCCCGATTCACCGCAGGACCGCGGCAAGGGAACGTCTCGGGAGCAATGTAAGGACCCAGGAGCCCGCAGCTCCGAGAGAGATGCTCTGAGGGGGTCACGTTGTTGATTTACAACAGGAGACAAACCCAAATAGGGCCTGACGTGAGAGCGCGAAACGAGCATCCCAGGTAGATAAAAATCAGGGAGGCTCACCAGAACACGCACGTCATCATTCCTGCCAGGAGAAAACTCTTCAACAGTTCTGGCTGAGGTGACCACACGCAGAAGTTACCAAGCTTTCCCCTAAATGAAGAACAAAAAGGCATTCAGTCATTTCTCGGTTTAGTTTGATCCTTGCCCGCTTTAGAACAGGATGCCTGCTAATGAACCCCTGCCGGTTCCCTTGCTTTTCTGGGAGATTCGGAAAATATATTGGGTACAAACTTAAAAAAAAAAAAGATTTAGTGTATACAATTTATATTAATATTTTCTAAATGGACCTAAGAGGACAGCAGAAAGCAGAAAAACATCTCTTCTCCACTCCTTTGGGAAAAGGGGAATGACATCCATATTTTCTCGGATTGCAGCAAACACACATTTTGAGCAAACCCCTCCCCAGCCTGGCTCTGCCTCCACCCCGGCGAGCGAGGCTGCCTGCGGCTATCCATCAAGTTTGTTTTTCTTGTTGCTGCTATGGACAAGCTGTAAATTCACCTCTTCCCAACCAACCTGCGTGCAATGCCAAACTAGCCGCGGTTCCAGGCACTGCCTCTTGCAAAACGTGTGCTTGCTTCAGCCTTTCCCTCAACTGTCCCCCTAAAGTAACTGAAGCTCAGAGGAATTTCAGCCCGTGGCAGAGCCCGCATTTGCAATAAACTTCATTTAACTGCCCTTGCAATACAGTGCCGGTGCCCAAGGGCATACCAGCAAGCATTTGCCGCAGTCGCTGCTTTGGTGGAATTCCAGCGGTAACAGTGACGCACCATTTCCACCGCGGTTTCGTCTCTTCAGAGGATTGTGCGTGCTTTAATTAGGATTTTACGTGTTTCTTTGAGGTGGCGAGAGCCAAGGGCCAAGAGTAACAAATGACTGTCGGGTGTCCGTGTTTCTATTCCTGGCGGGGAGAGCTTTAAAGCAACAGAAAAGCGGTGCGTGGTGCCTAAAGCTGCACCCAGCAATGGAGGGGCCGAAGGGAACCGAGAACAGCACCTCCGGGAAGGCTCTGTGCCCTCTCGTGGAAAGCTATAAATACATCTTGTTACCCCTCACTTACAGCTCCGTCTTCGTGCTGGGGCTGCTCCTCAACGGAGCCATGCTGCGGCTCAGCTGCCGCCGCGCCAGCTGGACCTGCACCACCATCTACCTGGTGAACCTGGCCGTGGCCGACCTGCTCTACCTCTTCTCTTTGCCCTTGCTCGTCGTCAACTACCTCCTGCGGGACACGTGGCCCTTCGGAGAGCTGCTCTGCAAGCTGGTACGTTTCTTGTTTTACGCCAACCTGTACGGCGGCATCCTGCTGCTGACCTGCATCAGCATCCATCGCTTTCTAGGCATTTGCTACCCCATCCGCTCCCTACCCTACCGGACCCGGCGCCTGGCCGCTGCCGGCACAGCCACGTCCTGGGCGCTGGTGTTCCCGCAGCTCCTGCCCACCTTCATCTACGCTCGCACCGGCGTTATCGATAACCGCACCGTCTGCTACGACATGACGAGCCCCGAGAACCTCGGCAGCTATTTCCCCTACGGCGTGGCTCTAACCGCGTCTGGTTTCCTCTTTCCTTTCCTCGTCATTTTAGCCTGCTATTGTCTGATCATCAGAAGCCTCACGCGACACGCCGGAGACGCCAACCCCGCCGGCAGCGCTGCCCGAGCCAAGTCGATCCGAACCATCCTCCTCGTCTGTGGGCTTTTCGCGGTCTGTTTACTGCCGTTCCACATCACCCGCAGCGTCTACCTCTTCGTCCGCGTGTACCGGGTAGCCGACTGCCAACTCCTGCAGCGCTGGAGTTTGCTTTACAAGATCTGGAGGCCACTGGTGAGCCTCAACAGCTGCATCAACCCCCTCCTCTACTTTCTTTCTGGTCAATCTAACAGAGCCAGGCTGGCTTTGGAGCTGAGACTGCCCAAGGCAGGTCCTCTTGCCAGGCCTGCCACGAACGCAGAGGGGACAGACGCCCCAACAAGACCTGACCCTTGCTGAGGAAGCACATCCCTGCTGCCCTCGCGTAGCGCTGCAGATTCGTTCCACTTCGCCGGGTGTGAGGCTTGGAGAAGAGCCATAAAACTCACCTGCACAATAATTAAAAAGTATAATTACGATTTCCCCCAGAGTGAGGGCAAACCGTAGTGAGGTCAAATTTGGGTGAAGAACACAGGAGGTGTTTTTATAAAGGACCGAGAGGCAAGTTGTCATCATTACCTGGGCCAGCTGTGACTAAATAAAGCTGAAAAACACCCTTTCCAAAAGGCACATCTACTGCTTCTAGTTGTAAAGAGGGCTGTAAAGAAAAATGATAGTGAATAACTGAGGAAGACACCAGAGCAGAGGTAAGCAGTCATCCCCAGCCATTAGTTAGGTAACAAATTTTTAAAATGCTGTGAGCATATTTCAAAAAGCTACTTCAAGGATGATTACCACCTAGCTACTATTTCCTTGGCAGGGTCCCTCACATCAGCACCCTTGCTAAAGGGTAGCAACCCCTTCTGTTGCTTGCCAAGACTATTGTGCGAAAGTGTGAATTTATTGCGTAAATAAATGCACTATGAAGAGAGGCTTTTACCTTACGTACAGTGCATTTCAGAAAAGGTAACAGAATTATTCTCCACAGCATCATCAGATGATGCTTAGGTGTCCTGCAGATCATAACGCCAGCAGGAGCCAAAGGTTTTGGGGGGGTTCACTAGCCAAGAAGCAGGGGTTTACCGAACATAAGGCAATTAGAAATGTGAACACGCTGTTCCTATGGTCACATCTACGGCATGTTCGCTGTCACTGCAGTAACGGTCTGGCTCGGAAACCTGTTCTCTCTGCAAAGGCAGCTCAATAAAACAGCCAAGCCGGTGCTCGGAGGAATGGGGAACTTCTGATTTCTTCCCTCCCACAATGTCAAACCCCATTACATGTTGTTTAAACGCCATGGGCACAATGAGATAGGAGCAAGCTTTGACTATCTGTACAAAACTTAACGTGCAAGAACCTGATAAGGACCTCGGCAAGTACTGTAACAGAAATATAATTTGAGTTGTTGTTCTTAGAAAGTCCTAATTGCTTCCAAACCCGTATTTGAGCTACAGGCAACTGTAGACCCATTGCTGCCCACAATATTTGAGTTGCACCCCTTCGTTCAAGCCAGCTGGGAGCAGCAATTATTCAGAGAGGAAGCAAGGTAAGACAACAGGAGCTGCCAGCCATAGGAGACCTAGAAAACATTACAAGAGTAAGAGGAATTGTCTCAGAGGCTGACAACAAATGATCAAGCTGGGACACTGCCTGACTACATCCACACAAGCATCAGAATCAAAAACCAGCAGAAAAGCACTCACAGTATATGCCCGAGAAGCAGCAGAGACACGGTAGCAGAAAGCAAGCTTAGGAAAAGCCAAGAAACTGGGTCCTGTTTGTTCATAACCTTTTCATAATACTCAACTTTAAGGAACTTGGCAAAAAAAGAACCAAAATTGGGGGGGGGGGGGGGGGGGGGAGTAATGTTTTTCAAGTCACCTCTGCAACAGCAGTGGCAGCTTCTCTCAGAAGAGCAGACCAGATGGCCAGGACATGGTAACTGCTTCAGCTATCCAATTTTACATATGCTGACACAAGCCAGAGCCCAGACTAAACAGACAGAACTACTTTGTCTTATTTTATGAAGATTTTTTCCTTATTTAAATAAAACAAAATCCAAACCCGTTACTTCAGGTGTTCCAGATCACCTGCACGAACTCTGGACAGAAGTGCATTTGCTTTCTCCCCACCCAAGCACGGTTGGTGTAACCACAGTAACATGGGCAAACTCAACGAGGGAATCCAGATTAAGCTACCCAGTCAGCCAAGGCTGCTTCTATTTCTTTCTCTAACATTCAGCAGACGGAGGCTTGGCGATGAGACAGAGCAGCTTGAATTTCCAATCTGTTGATTCAAATTCAGCCGAGGTTGGTAACAACTGAAACCCACCACTTCTGACAGCTGTTTAGAAGGCCACGCAAGCTGGTTTCAGCACAGTTCCTCGTGGGTAATGACAAACAAAACCATTCCTGCTGTCTTGCTCTGGGGCCACCTCAAAAACAGGCTTCTTGGGAAGTTCAGGATGAAGGAGAGTTCACTACCGTTGCTGTTATAAAACTCCCAAGGTCCTGGATGAGAAGAAGCTTGGTCATGAGTACTATCTTTACGGTACAAATGCTTTTGTTGTTCTTAGTGACCAGTATTTATGAAAAAATCTCAAATGTGCAAAACCATTTGCGTACTTGGAGAACACCGCGAGATCTGAAGCACCGCAGTGTCACTCGTGCAGCTACTCCGTTACTGAATGTCTGAAAGAGATATTTCATGATTCATATGCATGGGAAGTTTAAATATTTACAGAGTATTTCTATGCTTTAAACATTTCCTTTTGAAGAGGTCTGCATGAAACAGTACACTGTGCGTACTTAAGTCTAGGGCTTTCTGGCTTCCCATTCACGCCAATGCACATCTGTCCCATCCAACAGAACACAGCGTGAACATATCAGGAATAAAGATTTTCACGTTATTCAGGGACGCAGCTCATTTGAACAGCTCTGCTTTGACTCTCTGCTTGACATTCTGCACAACAGAAGAATCAGTAAGAGAGCACAGCATCTACAGTGGTAAGATACACAATGGAATATCAACCAATTTTTGAAATAAGAATGAGAAAGCCTATTAGAACCCAGCGATAGCCCCTGAAGAAAAGACATGTCAAAGGAGAAGAAAAAAAAAAAAGAAACAAACCAAAACACATACACCCCCCAATGGAAAGGAACAGAACCACCCAAAAGCCAGAGCAGCTCTGGGAGTCCCCCTGTGCCTTGGGGGTACCCCACGTGAGCAGCAGAAGTAATAGCAGAGAGATGGGTAACACCATTTATATCCTTCCTAAGATACACCTCCCTCTGAAATTTCCCCAGATAATTTTAATAAAATACTCTGTTGAACTACTGTTTACTACCGTATTTACTAACTCTTCTATAAACATCTCCAGACAAGTGTGCATATCCACTAGCAGAATTTAGTTACACCACTGCAGTCCAGAAGCAGAGCCCAACCCATAAACTCTGTATTTAAAAATAAAAAAGTCAGGAAAGCCATACTGTACCAACAGCTTCTCAAGCTGGTGGGGGTAGAAGCCGTTAAGGGAAGCTTTGCAGGGGGAAAAAAAGGCAGTCTTACAAAGATAAGCAGCTTTCAGCTCAAGCCATTCCAAATTCATTGCAAACAGGACTCGTGCAGACATTGCCAAATAACACTCCAGCAGCCCATGCTCAAACAGTCCCTCCCTGGCCAAGGCAGGCAGCCCGCTGGGTGCTGTAGCTGCTGGCCTTATTCCTCCCACAATGATCACAACCAGATTTCCTCTATCAAAAATAAATTGCATTTCAGAATTCAAAAATCCCTTTTCCCGTTTTCCTCTTGATGATCAACCCCAGCCTATGAAGTATGCATTGAAGGTCTGAAGCACAAACTCAGCAGGAGACTTTCTAACACAGGGCTGGAAGCAAAAGGGCTGGCAATAGAAAGAGGAAGGCTCCATCCTACCAGAAATTTATTAGAGGAATGAGGGATAGGGGAACAAAAGCCAGATGGCTCCCATGCTCCATATCCACAAATGAAAAAACAAGGTAAAAATCACTGGGCTGAAAACCCTCGGAAAGGAAAAGCTAGGGTGTTTGGAGTTGAGCTGACACGTGAGGTTACACCATTTGCAGAAGTCCACCGCTGTACTTTAGCACGATGCTCAAGGGTACAGAGAGTTTAGGAACTGAAAATAAAGTTTCAAGACGACGTTAAATTCACAGTTACTGTCTGTCATGTCACACACGAAATGCCAACCTATGGGTAACAGCAGTAGTTATCTACAACTATAACATGTCAGAATTAGAGGAGAAGCAGGTAGCTGAAGGAGATGAAGAGCAACAGAAGAACAATAATCTAATTCCCTCCCTCCCCAAGAAAGAAAAAAAAGCATCAACCCATCAGGGGGAGAACTGGGGGAAACTTTGCCTTTGGATCCTCAAAGACACACTTCCCCAGAAACTACATATTTCTCAGGGGAAAGCAGAAGTCATGCTTGTTTAAAAAAAAAAAATACATATGTAAGTCTCAACAACCACCAAGGGCAACAACACATCACTAAACAGACAGGTAAGAAAAATACAGGTGCCAGGATCCATTTAAAGCTTTTATTAAAAAGACCCAGAATTCACAAGTCAACAAGGAAACATAAACCAACTTGCATCAACCAGTCTGAGAGCTGAGAGCGTTTGGTTCTCAAAGGAAGCACAGAGAGCACCAATAAAAGTGATCACAGGTCAGTGTACTACTCCCCTTCAGCAGTCAGCTCAGCAGAGTTCACAACCTGATACTTTATCTTCCCAGATTGTTCTCCAGAATACAGAACTATCAACCAAAATAGTCCTGGCTTAGTCTTTCAGGAAGATGACCTTACTGCTTCAGGAACAAGAAAGAAATCTCCACTGAAAGGTAGCTTTAAAAAAATCCTTAAGACCATGAGTTCCAGAAGGTCTGCTTAAATTACTGCAGGCAAAAAAAAAATTATTACAGGTATAATATAACGACATTTTTATTAAAACAAACTACTTTCTCTGCAGTCAAGCAATTCGCCAAAGGCTCTGAACCCTTTCGAGGCACACAAGGACTCCCTGATCAGCCAAGGAACACTCACTCACCCCTGTGCACCTTAACCTCTACCTCCACAGCAGCTTTTTGTTTGGTGCACCTAGTGCTCCAGAAAGCCAGATGCTCTTGCCTTTTAAAGTAAGATTAGCTTAGTTTAGGAATAGTTTGTCCAATTATGTAAGCAAGCCTCTATCATTAACACAACACAAAGAACAATGCACTCTGCAGGAGTCGCTAGTAACCAGCTATTCAGCAACAGGCCTTTCACTGAAATTATGGGAAAGCGTTAAGTTTCATTATGAAATTGAACATTTTTCCACTGAACGCCAAGCTTCAGTTCCTGCATTTAACTCTCTTCATCATTTTTAGTCACAACATCTTAAAAATACACAAATTTTCACATTAATGAGGACTTACATGAGGTTTATTGCTAAGCCTGTGATTTAGTATCAAGTTCCAGGGCTAGCACTTTTTGAGCTAACACTGAAATTGTATAGTTTAGTTTCCCCTGAAATACTCGCTTGGATCAAAATAGAAAGGTACTCTTTTCTCACATTTTTTCTATAAGAAAAATGAAACAGACCACTTCCAACATGGAAACAGAGTTGTCCAACTTGAGAGGCTATATAACCCATACCGACATCAAGGCTCATTTCACAGCAATTTTATTACTGAAACAAAGCTTTCCCATTTCAAACATCATCGTGTAGTGAGAAAAGATCAAGTTTTAGCTATTGACTCAAGCTACTCACTGAGTAGTTTAGACAGGAGGGTGTAGTACATAGCTCATGGGTTCAAATAAACAGCCAGATGGTTCTTCATCAGTATCCGTGTTATTTACCCACAGTGCAGAGGGGGAGCTTAAGCCAAGTACTTTAAAAATAGTATCTACGCTTGCAGAAAAGTATGGTGCATCATTCTGCTTTTGCTCCGGTAGTTGTCAGGACTGGAAACAAAGTTTTGTGTACCAGGAACTTCACTGTATTTCTGCTTTTTCAAGTGGGGCAAGACGCTATTTCAACACGCTTCTGTGTACCATTGTCGATAAATAGGAAGAGTAATTATCTGGTAGCTGCAAAAAAATAATTTTAAAAAATCATGCATCATAATAAGCCTGCTCCTCAACTTACTTGGTTCACCAGCCGTTGATTCATTCTCATTTTCTTCATTAGATTTTTAATTACCATTGGTGAGACTTCATTTCTGAGAACAAGCATATATTTAGCATTTTAATCAGAGGTTGATTTGCTGGCTATTTGAAACAATAAGCCCAAGTTCTTAAAATAAACATCTCATTGTTCTATTCTTAGTTATTAAACCCCCTACTTTGTTACTAATACCTGAGCGCCTAGTTTGGAGAGGTACTTATTCCTTAAACTAAATTCATCAGCTTTTGGCTGTAATTTAGCCAAGTCATCTTCATTTTGACGTCTGAGTCTCTCTTGTTCTTCTGCTCTGGAAAAGAAAATTGGTTTAAGATATTTGCACTGAGGAGTGCAAACCCAAGCAACTTTATCTTGTGTATGCAGTTTTATTTTTAATAACTAGAAAATGCTTGTAATGTTTATAGATGAATACTGGATATCAGATTAAAAGAGACTAAGAGATGTGTACGGATTACTCTAATTCAGTGTAAAGAAAGAGAGAGGCTGTTTTCTGCAGTTTCCTTTTATTTAGATTGCAAGACTTCGATAGAAAGAGAAACCTTTCGGTTTTCACAGATTACAACATGCTCAGTGAGCTTTTGTAACAATTTTTACTATCTCTTTATTAAACAAGCTTTCACTCCTTAAAATAAAGATTACAATACAAAAGGAATCAGTTGTCAAAAATGCAAATAAAAGACTGCTCAGCAGTCTTCAGAATTAATAGCAGTCTCCTACAAGACAGTCAATATTTAACCAGAGCATTGTCGCTCTTTTTCCATGTAAGTCTTAAAAGAGAAACAGAACCAAAGCAAGCTCTAAATACACTTAGCTTAAGACGGTGGTTTGCATTAAGACAGTGACAAAGGCAGTAACAGTGACCCGTTTCTAAGCTCTGTAAGGCAATGAGCCTTATTACAGAACATAAAGTGCCATTACGTTAAGAAACCTCCACACCCACCAAGATGGTAGCACTGCACATAAAAGACACTTTGTACTAACTAGTCTTTATCTTACGCTGGACATGTCTGTCTCAGGTTGCAGAGTACCCTCTCCAATGACAGAGCCTAAACAGTGCAAAGTGCTATAAAACCCATTCTGTTCAAATTAAGAGATGATTTGCCATTAGTTCAAACCGGTTACAAAGCATAAAATTTAGCCATTTACTGTAAAATCCCCAGCATGTTAGTTTCTTTTCCAAAGAACTACTGTGCAGAGTGACCAAACTAAACACCACTATAATTCTTCGAGTTGACATGCTGATCATCAAATGCTCCCCACTTCTGGATGATATTTGCTATTCAAATTTCTTTTCTGAAAAAAACATTGTAATAAAAATTACTGAAAATAATTGTTCTAAGGCACTATATCCCACAGCATACACTAATACAAAGCCACCTTTCACAGTAAGTACTGGAAGTGTTACACACATCCCGCGTGGGCCAGGCAGATTGAAATGCAACTCTATTTGGACACAGAATTCCTTTGCTCCTGTGTACAAGGTTTGGGGGGTTTTGTTGCATTTGTATTAAAAACTGGCTGTGACCTTTTGGCTCGAGGATGATTCTCATTACAACTAAGCTAGCCAGCTTACCACGTCTGGTGAGGTTTTAGTTTCCTTGAGCTTTCCTCAAGACTGATGTCCTAATTTGTGGGCTTTTTACACAAGAAACAAAACCATGGTAAACCCCACAAGTCACCTGGCTAGACCTTGTTGACAAGCATTTTGGTTTTTTCAAGACTAACTTAAGTATCATCATATGGACAGTTACACAGTCCTGTTTTACAGAAGTCCATAAAGTCCATTTATAAGAGATGTCTTGTTATAGTCAAGTATTTATCTGGAACAAACTTATAAGCTGTGAGATGTATAATATCTGCAGGTGAAATGTAGTTACCTATTAAAAAGTAAATGAACAGGCAAATGAACTTCAAGATCTGAAGAGACTCGCTGAGCTGAATTAGGTCAGACTAGAAAGCATTTCAAAAGAAAAATTCTGTGTTGTTCACACACAAGCAGCTTGAATTCTACCGATGTTATTTTGAAAGGTGTGACTTGCTACATATTGACTTACTCTTTCACATGACAAAGGTTAAACTATGACTAGAGTCATGAAACGCATATACTGTGCCCTGTCCAACAGTTCTCAATCACAATCTCACCAAAACAAATTCGGATTGGAGGAATAGAACCTCAAATTTCTTAAACTTGTTCTACCCTTAGGTAAATTAAACATTTGCTTTAAGTATATTAAAAAAATAAAAATCAGTAAATTAGCCAAGACTTCATCCCCATTGACATGACATTCTCCAAGGCACATATTTTTAATCCTCACAGCACTAATTAGAACTAGGAAAAGTTAACACAGTTTCTGGCTGCTGAGACACTACTAGAAGAAGCATCTTCAACAAGATCATCAGGACAAACTAAGCTACCCAAACTCAGTCTGATGGACAGACTTTACATTATACTACATTATACATTATACTTAAAAAAAGCAATTTTTCCAGACAGTTAAGTAGATAATGGAGAAGCTGGAGTGGAAGTGTCTTTTGTTTTACCTTTAAGGTGACATCTCTTAATGGACTTTGCCATACAATGCTTTTTCTCTCCTCTTCCCCCAATACAAGGCAAGCATTTTAAAAGTTAAGACTAACACAGTGTTTGACTCCCTTGTACAGCATTCCATATCCATTGAGAGCTTCACCCCTCATTTAGCATTCTCGGATAGCAAACAATAAGGCAAATAAACTTTCTACTGCACAGAGGGGATAAAGCCAGTGCCGTAGAACTCAGGGAATATCCCAATAGCAGGCAATATACCTTCATGTTTGATCAAACAACACTCTTAAAGCACAAGAGTACCTGATTCCAGCTGTTAGGCTATGCACAGTGATAGACGCTTAACGTGTCACCAATGTTTTATCAAGACCAAGAGAATTTTTTAAGTTACTATTCTGAAGAGCATCACTGTCCTTATTTTCTGTAGAGAGGAAAGCAGGACATGCAAGTCTCCCACAGAATGAAGTTTGCTTAACAGGATGAACTGTCAAAATTTGCTTATTTCAACAATTTCTGCCCTAAGCCCACCCCAAGTGCTCCGTTTCCTTTTAAAGGAAGAAGTGGATTCCACTTTACTGAAATATCCCTGCCCCCTTTTCTTTCTAAAAATGGAAACTTTTCACTGTAATCAATAACATTTATGACACAGATCTGACCACAAATCACGTTTCACATTAGGACTGCAATTTAGACTCAAGCCTGGTTTTCAGAGGCAAGTTGAATTAAGACTTCTAAATAAAATAGCAAGAGGAGCAAGCTGAAACTAAAGGGAAAGGGACTGAAGTGTAGTTTCTTCTGAAGACAGATCTAGCTTTTAACGACACTTAAAAAAAATTGGTCCATGCATTACGTGACATTAAACCCAGGTAACGTTTGCTACTGTGTCAGGTACACACCATATAAGTCAAGCACATTTTTAAATAAGCGATACAACATTTTTTAAGGCCACTGAAATAAAGAAAAATAGCAAGGAAGAGTGCCAGGAAAGGACACCTGGTTAATTGCCAATTCCTCTAATTATTCATTCACAGGAGGCAGGAATAGGAACTCCTACTAGTAAAAAGTAAGAAAGAAAATAACATTCAATACAAATGGCAGACCTACAAAAGAGACTGACTTCAGACAGTAATCTACTCAATTACTTCAGGTTAAACATTTCATAAGGGCACTGTTCTTTATTGTTCTTTATACTTACTCAGTTGCAGCTACTTTCTGCAGTTTTTCCCTTTTTTTTGCAGACCAGTTGAGATCACCACCTGCAACAGAAGTAATATACACTTTGAAACTTTAAAAATTGGTCTTTTTCTATTGTATCTTGACAAAAGAAATCAGTGGAGTAATTCTCAAAAGTAGAAACCGACGTAAAGAACAAGCAATGTGTTCATAATCATCTGAGCAAGCAAAATCAGGACCCAAACTAAGCTCTCAAGCCTGATCCAGTTTTATGTGGAGTAACAATTAAGTTTCTCTACAACTCACCATAACATCCCATAAAACTAAAGTGGAAGCAACTTTAAAAAAAACAAATTAATATCCCTTCCAGATCTTTCAGTAGTTACTGCTTCAAAAAACGGTTGAGAAAGAACACTGCTATTTGAAGGAAAGTCTACAGAATTAAGTTTTTATATTTGCAGATACATATGCAGTCAAGTTTGATATGCAGTTTAGAAAAAGCTGCAGAATATCCTACATGTTTGTTGAAGTCAGCTGAAGGGATAGGTACCACTGCCCTGCTGATGAGATTTAACATCACAGCAAGGTTCAGGGAATGACACACTACAGCATCTGCAAAGACGATGTTACAAGGACAGGCCTCATCAAGAGATGCTCCTGGTACCAAAGCCATGAGCTACAGCACCCAACACAAGACCGTACAACACCACCTGTAAAGAGTTCAGCTTGATAACTTTAAGAATTACGATAAAAACAAATATCAAGAGAAGCTGAAAACACTTGCTTACCTGTGAGGTGATCGACAAAGTACAGCATGACAACAGCAATTAGTGACACTAAAAAAAAAAAAAAAAAACCAACAGTTTTAGCTGACAATAAATTTACAACAATGACAGAAGAACAGCTTTAACATACAACCAAGCAACAACTAAGATTTTTCACAACAGTTGTAACTGAGGGGAGATTTTTGCCAGCAGCATCTCTTAACTGCTTTTGAAAATTCCACTATGCTCATAAGTAGCATGGTAACTCAAAAAGGGTTATTCTAGTTTTAGTTATATTAATAACAGCCCTCAAATGTAGCCTTTAAGAGTATCATTCACCCGCCCCTTTACTCACTCTTCATTTTTTTTCAAAACACTGAAACTACTTACACTAAATTGCTTCAAGAAAACCACAGAACACTTCACTAGGTTTGAACTACTTTCAATATTGCCCCAGTTGAAACCCCCTATCTAACTGTAAGAAAGGAGGTATTACTGTTTTACAGGAAATATTAAGAAAAAAGCCTAATAAAGCTTCCTGAATGTACAGAATCCATTTTCAATGTTCATAATACTTACAGCAAACACAAGCACTGAAGAAGACTTCAAGAAATAAGTATCCTCTCGTGTCCAGAATCATCCCAGCTGCTATAGCAATAATTGCCAGACCAAGATTCTGGATAGACTGCATACTAACACAGAAACAAAGGATTACTGCTGTGTAGAAATTTATTTTTAAACAAAACATCATTAGTGACACTGAACAAACAACGAGTTTAACTTCTCCCCATTTGTGACAGCATGTGACAGAGTCGTGACTCCGCATTTTTGCAGAAGTTCCTGTGCATCTACCACAACCACATGCTCTACCACACATATACATCCTGAAACTACATGAGACTTTCTGCTAGACCGAACTTGGAGGAATTAGGAACCGTTAACGTGTTAGAACCGCTCGATACTCAGTGGTTCAATAGCACCAGGACATGGTCATTGCAGAGCAGCAGACAGACAGATTTAAGTACTTACAAGCCGTAAGCAGTTCCCAGCTGGTGTTCTGGAACAACAAAGGCCACCATGGGCCACAGGGCACAGGCAAGCAGCGAGTAGGCCAGTCCTAGCAAACACTGGTGAAATAAGAACAAGTAAACAGATGTTAGATGAGATGCATTTTTGCAGTAAAGTTCCAATAAATGAACATACTGGTTTTCCTCTTCTCCCAAAAGAGGGGAAAAAAAAAAAAAACCAGCTAAAGTAACACTTTTTGCAATATCATTCTAAATAAATACACACATCTAGAAGGAGAGAGAACTTTTTCCAGGAGTGACCCACGAACTAAACCCTATCTAATTAGCATTAACTAAAGAGCCTGACTTGAATACCCAGAGGAAAAGATCAATGCTGCAACTCACTAGAAAAATACTTGAAAAACAAGGACCCTATTTTTAAACCCTGATACACTGGTGAGCACTGTATTTAAGCCTGTAAACCTCAGTTCAAAAGCAATTTCTCAGGGAATCTGCCCTAGGAAGGGGAAAATCAGTAACAAAATTTTTTATTGAGCTTTACCACTATCCAATACAGCACATTAGAGACAGTTTAAGTAATAGTCATAAGCTTCAGAACTATATCAAAAGAACAAGTTTTAGGAGAAAAGCAAGCACCTAGCACAAGTAATCTAGTAATAGCTAGCGTAAGGAGCATCCATGAAGCGCGAGAGCAGAACTCTGCAACAGAGCACCACCGAACCGCAGATACTGCGATGAATTGAGTCCTTCTCTGAAGGGACAAGGAATTGTCACTCCATACAGCCCTCCGGACTAATCTCATTCTTCCTGAGAAGTTGAACACCCTTTTGCACTAAACTACAGAATTACTGCTACAGACAGCAGCAGCCAGTCTTTTCCACCTCAAAACACACATGCATAACTACTGCCTCCCTCCACGAAACACCAAAACTTGAAGTGTTATCTTTAGGCCACAGATAGCTCATGTTAGTTTTGCCTGTATTATGCATTCTTTGCTTTTTCACCATATTTAGTTTTAAGCTCAGTTTCACCTAGCGTATCCTTCTTAAAGTCAGGGATATAAAAATAGGTTTTGAGGACTACCTAAACAGTCAGAAGACAGTGGCAACTTACGCAGAATAATTCAGCATCAACTTCATTTCTTATTTTATCTTTAGCTATAAGTCTCAGAGAATTAGTTACCATTGCTATCCAGGGGTTCCAGAAGGTAAAAGCCAACATAATATGAGAAGCAAGTGTAGTTACTACAGCACATAAAACCCAGATAATATTCTTTCCAAGTTTATCCACCAGGAGTCCAAAGACTGGGGACATGGGTGCCGATATGATATACACAATACTACAAAAGAATAAAAATAAGAGAACTGAACACTATCAAGCCATGGACAGCTTTAGGTGTTGCACAGTACAAGTGTCTCCAGATAAAATACCATATTCCCTTGTTACCTGCAAGGCCATACCCAAAACCACACAAAAAAACCCCACCCTGAACAACAGACACCAAAACTCAAAATTCCCAAATGGTCTGAGGACACGAAAACACTCAACATCCAAGGAAACAGTGACATACTTGGAGCTCTTGGAATCATAAACCAGCAAGTGTTTTGTTGTTGGTTTTTATTTTTTTGGTTTTTTGCCACATCACAAATTCATCTTCAAACTAGGAAAATTAAGTTCATTTAGTGTTGCTATTAAACTTCTTCCATCACTCAGAAGAGAATCACCGAATACCAAAATAATACCCTCAGACAGAGCTTTTTCTTTCCAATTCCTCAGTGTGAACATCTAAGACATTTTTATTAAAAAAAAAAAAAAATAAATACTCACACCTCCCAATTATTCCTTCAGCCATGTGAAATCTATCTAGCCACTTAAATGCAAGTCACCACCTGCAACAGTAGATCCCAAACCTCCTCCCACCTGGTCAGAGCCCAAAGATACATACACCCCTAGAACACAGCAGTAGCACATTTACTTATTAAATCAACCACAATATACCTGTTAATTGCACTTGCTTCTCGAGATGAGAATCTGAATTTCTCAATAAAGAAAACCCTAAAGAAAAAAAAGCAGATTTAGAAAAATGCATACTTTTATGACATGAAAGAAAAATAAAGCTAGACAAAGTAAAGACACAAGAACCTAGTTTACAGGAAGCTTTTAAATATATCTATATAGCTTTGACATAAGCATCCCATCACAGATCCTCAGTTATAATGCATTTAGGAGCTTATTATCAGACTCTACACATTTTTGTCTAAGGACTATTCAAATTACACTTTGGGGAAAACATCCAAAGTACATAACCAACACGTAACCCAATAATGAGACATTAGCAATGAGTGTACTGTAAGAGACTGAAGTGAGAATTTTCAGAATACATGCACAAGCAAAAAATAGGCATCATAGAATGGTTTGGATTGGAAGGTCATCTAGTTCCAACCCCATCACCACGGGCAGGGACACCTTCCACCAGACCAGGTTGCTCAAAGCCCCATCCAACCTGGCCTGGAACACTGCCAGGGATGGGGCAGCCACAACTCCTCTGGACAACCTGTCCCAGCGCCTCACCACCCTCACAGGGAAGAACTTCTTCCTTACATCTACTCTAAATCTACCCTCTTCCAGTTTAAAGCCATTACCCCTTGTCCTATCACTACCTGCCCTTGTAAAAAGTCCGTCCCCATCTTTCCTGCAGGCCCCCTTTAGGTACTGGAAGGCTGCTGTAAGGTCTCCCCGGAGTCTTTTCTTCTCCAGGCTGAACAACCCCAACTCTCTCAGCCTGTCCTCATAGGAGAGGTGCTCCAGCCCTCCGATCATCTTCATGGCCCTCCTCTGGACCTGCTCCAACAGGTCCATGTCCTTCTTACATTGCTGACTGCAAGGTCTCTTCAAGTCATCTCAGACTTTTCCATCTCACTCAACATAAAACATGCATTGAGCTCAAGAGATCTGTTTCTAACTCCAAGTATATTCAAAACCCATTTGATTGAGCTATTCAATCGAGTCGTGTGGTTCAAAAGGGAAACCTACATACGAATGCCTCAAGTTTCAACTTGATATATACTAAAGCCAGCACAGTAAGAGAACTTCAATCCAAAGTTGTAACTCCATTTAAGCCCCCACCTCACGCTCAGTCAATAGCTTACGAGTATGGAAGGAATTCTACATGACAGCTGTCCACAGCTTTCCACACCAAAACTCATGCCATGCTTTAAATCTGTATCAAGTTTTAATCAGGAAATGGAGCATGCATTATGCTTTTCAGTTCTGACAACTCAGCCTATGTTAAGCAGCGGTATTTCCCACAGAGCTCAGCTGATAAGGAAACTATAAGAGTTGTGTTTATTTGTACCGCAAGCATAGCGAACAACGCCACAGAAGAAATGACAAAGCATGGCACAGACTTGCTGGGAGACCAGTGGTTCTGTAGCCATCTGAAATTCTTAAATATTACCCTGCACCTCTCCCTTTGTAAGTAGCTAGTTAAGACCCTAGCCAAATTCAAGGGGAATAGCTATGCGAGACACACTTACTTTCCAAGTCCAATGAAAGGAAAAACTGCTGCATAGTAACAGACACAGATCACAAATATAAGCCACAGGGAGAAAGAGAAGTCCTTCACATCAGTTAGCTTAATCACTTCACCTGGAATAGGGCAAGAGACAATATTGTTTCAGTCAGCATAAGCACATCTGAAATTCATCCACACTGAATAAACATTAAGGTGATCACAAGTCACAACTAAAGCATATATTTCTGCCACTGTCTACTCTCTCATTTAAAAGTTTACACAGTGAGAGTTAGTTAAGAATATACAAGTGCTAAATCAACAGTGCCAAAGTCAAGAACAAATTGTCTCTCCCACATTAAGCTGCATGCGCAAGTTCTCTAAAGCCTCTGAAAGTCTTATACAGAATTAAATACAAACCACTTTTTCCAGGAAATGTTTAATCAGCTAGCAAAATTCATGTCTGAAGCCTCATGTTATATGCTCTTATTTGGCTCCCAAATTTAGTTTATTTTTAATTGGTGTAAACTCTCCCACACAGAAAACTCAAAACACCACACATCGATGGAGAAGAGCTGCATGGTTTTGCACACCTATTAAAGGAAATAAGACCAATTCCAACAAAAAGAAGTACCAGGAGCAATGACACAGATCAAATTGGTATGAACTGGGAGGCTCTCCACATGCTTTACAGATAAAGCAGACGACAGCGCATCTGCCTGTAAACTGTTGTTTAAAACTGTAAAACTTCCTACTGATATAAAAATGAACTAAAAATTATGACTAAAGCTGTAACTGTGAAAAACATTTTAGGCAGCAGCTACTGAATTACCTGAAATGCAAACCTGCATAGTGCACAGAGTAACTGGAAGGGTCTGTTCCAGAATGAAAGAACGAAGCTCCAGCTCCCACACCACTCACCCGTTTTCCCTTGCTCTTTACAAAGGAGCTTCTCCGCTCTCTTGTCCAGATAAGCAAGGATTAACGCACAGGTCAGTGAAAAGAGACATGTTATGCCACCTGCAAGAAGGCAATGCGACACGTTCAGTTGTTGACTCAAGCAGTAGTTTGGTTTTTAAGCACAACTAGCATCGTGTACCTTTACATATCTAATACAAACTAAGTTAACACCAGCTTGCCCTATGTGTAAGGCTCAATAGCTGTACAACTCAGAGTAAGATGTAAATACTGAAGCCTGCCACATGAGACATCTGCCCTGAACTGGAGTACAAACACATAGCTACATTTATTTTATTTAAAACATTACCACCGCTCCCACTCAGTACAGCTAAGCTTCTTGCCTGTAGCTCGTAATAACAGAAACAAAGCCTGGGCCTTGTTACCAACACCAGGGCCTTAATACCCATGGCTCTGAAGGAAAGGAACACAGACCCAAAGGCAGTTGAAATTTCATTTTTACACACCAGACAACTACACGCAAGCTTTGATATGATACCCTTCAAAAAATTTTTCAAGTCTGTCCTTTACTCAAAGTATGTTAAATGTTTCATCTCCTTAAGACAAAAACTTGAATTTGGCAACCACAAAAATCACACAGCATTTTATCAGGTGCAGTAATCATACACTCTGCACAAGAATATTTGCCATTGATACAAACAGTATTTGAATTGCTCTTCCTAGTCTCAAATATATTTGTCCTACTTTCAAGTTAGTAAGAAATCATTAACACATATGCATGCTGTTCAAATTCAGAAGCCTAAAATAGCAGGTGACATCAATTCAAAATATTACTGACCTATCATGAGAGTTAACCCAAGAGTACTGGGACCAGTATACCCGAGAAGATCTTGAACTCTAGAATATATCCATCCCATGATATTCATGTTCACTGTGCTCCCCTAGGCAGAACAGACTCACGTGAAGAATAACGTATTTCACAATTATATGAATTCAAAAGGAACATAAGGCAGACTGCTTATTGAACAGTGTTTAAAACAAACAAGTAAGATTAAACATCATCTGAGGGAACATAAACCACCAGCAACAATGATAAAATTATTCCCTGCCGGTTTGGTCAATGTTTGTAATAAATCAACCATTGCAACAATAATGTATCATCACAAACTGAAATTGTATACAACTCTAACAGTGTTTTGACGGAGACATTAGCAGTGCCATAAAATCTACATCACACACTGCATTAGCTCATAAACTGAGTTGAATTCAATACCACATGTTAAAGCAAACAGGATTCCCACCTCAGAGGCATCAGGAAGAAGTACTTTTTTTCCTCCCCTTCTCCCCCTAGAGAAGGCATCCATGGCTGCAATCCCAAGGCTAACAACAGACAGTTTAACTGTAGTTCAGCTGAGATGAGGCAACTGCTAATTAGCAACAGCCTGAACATCAACCCAGACCCAGCTGTGACCAGTTAACTCTCTTTTACCGAGGCAAATACCTGCAGTGGTTTAAGATACCACAGGCTGCTGAAGAGGACCCCTAAGAGGAGAGGCATGTCTCCACTCTTCATTCACAGCCTGGTATATTAGCGTAAACCCACCTCTAGCAGGAGTTTAAGTGATTATATCAAACCAAAACGGCACAGCTGAGATCCAGTCACACAGTTCTTATCAGAACCAGCAACGGGGACAAAAACATCTTACAATAGCAGATAAGGATGGGAGTTTCCTAAAGCAGCCATCTCCACCCATTTATCAGAGACTGCACTTATTCCCCAAGATACACTCAGTTAAGCCAACATTTTATGATATGCCAAGAATCGATAAGTCTGATGGAATGCAGCACTGTGTCCCACCCAGTAATCTACACTAATAACACCACCAGACTTCTAAAGAAGTTTGACAGGTTCTAAGAAATCTTATTAACCCATTTCCTTGTGTATCCTTTGTCTACTTACTACAGATTTTTAACATTTTAAATTCCACATCCATTTTTAACTAAAACTCACTAGGGAGGATTAGAAATGCTGTTTTCCACCTGTCTCACTGCCAAGAGAAGCCACACACCTTAAAGTCTATGAATTAAAGCTGTACAGTTTTACACTTACAATTCTGGCCATGCTTAGCTGTAATCCAAACACAAGATTTAACTCCTTGCCTTTAAACCAACTGACTGCATACGTGTTTTGTGCCACCGCTAAGGACTCTCCACCTATTCTAAAAAAGAAGGAAGGCACAAAAGAAAACACATTAATTGCAGCATGCAAAGCAACAAGGAAGCAGTCCATCAATTGCTGGCAATACCAAGATGACAGTATTTCAGAGAAATTTATCTATGTACAGGTAGATCTAATGCATATATGCAAGGCAATAAAAGTCTTAAAGACAATTCAAAAGGGAATTGCCGGGTCTTAAGAATAATTAAGAGTACAAAGTATCTTAAGTAGTCTAGGAGCAATTATAATTGCCTTTGGTCATTTACAGAAATTAAAGCAATGGGCAGCAGCTTCTCATTTCTCTTCTGCATTAAAGAACCAAGTGCTGCAGATCCTGACCCAAATGAAACCAAAAAGCAGGCATCTTACATGGAATCAGAATTTAAGGGAGTCTTCTGCCCACCCCCCAATACAGTTGGTCAGATTTTCTAACATTTTTATGCTGTGGCACATCCACAACTTGGAGGTATTTCTTCTGACATTTGCTCTCATTTTTTGCCACCCTAGGAGCTCTGTTGTATGTGTTGTTGCCAAGAATCCTTTTTACTCAGAAAAGTAAGAATTAAGAGAAAAGGAGGACTAATACAGTTTTATCAGTTTACTGAATGTCTTTATTTGGGTAGTTTTGTAATTTCTGAATTCAGTAAGACCCGCAAAGTCCTGTTTTTTGTTTTCTAACTTTAAGTTAGACCAGGAATGCAACTTAAGATCTTGCATGCCTCACCTTTATAGGTGCCTCAAAATCCAACAATTTTATCTCTCAGCGTAAACACGGCAGCGGTTTTCTAGGACACAGAAAGCAGGTCCTGTCCTCAGACAGCACATACTATACTCTTCTAGACTTACCCAAATACAAATCTGCCCATGTCCATCAGCCAGAAAGTATTAAGTAGTGCTCCCAAAGCAAAGATCACCTGCCAAATAAACATTAAAGGAAAAATAATAATTTTGTATTTGAAGTATGAAACAAACTAGAATCATCTCAAAACAGAAACAAAAATGCTTTTTTCCCTTCCCAGACCTGCAGAAATACTTCACACCCCATTCCTACTCCTAATTTTTTGCCTTTGCTCCCTCTGCATCCCTTACACATCATCCTCCTGGCTACACAATATCCAACCTGGCCCACCCTGAAACTGCACTCAGAAAACACCTCCAGAGGCTTAAGTCATGCTTCACCTTTATCATCGTACCCTAGCCAAATACACCTACATACTAGTTTCACATCAAATGGATAAAACATTTGGTTCCTTCACATTCTTATTTCACTCATCCTTTGAGGTCCTCAGTTCCCAGTTACCCCAATAAAATTCATGGTTCTCCCATTTCAGTTCTCTTCACCTGTCTACTCCCATCGGAAATACACACTTTTCTAGTACACAAGAAGCCATTTGGACTTTTTCCCCACCCCACCCCAGTAGAGAAGCTTCAGACACATATCATCCTTCACCCTCTCATTTGCACTTACCTGCCCGACACAAACAAAGATACTAAATATTATAGTGCCCAACCTGCAAGACAAAGAAAATCACTTAATGCACAGGTAGACTCTTTTTTCCTTTAAAAAAACTATATTAGACCTACAGCAAGGAAACAAGGGGAGGTTGATATGCAATAAAATATCTCCGTAACAAATGTGACAGCCTCCTTAAAAAAAAAAGGTAGTACAGACTGGCATTTCTGAAGCCACTTTACTTAAGCTATAAAGGGAAAGAAGCTCATTTATACCACTGGAAATTCTGAGATCACGTGAAAAAAAAAATTGAAAAAGCTTCTTATAACTTCAAAAAAACTTTGTATTATAAAGCCTATACTTCACGTGCACTTTAAGTCTACCACCCGTTGAACAGGAGCAACACTAACATCCCACTTACCGTATTCCAAACACTCTGTCTATCAGAAAACCTCCGAAGAAGCAAAGAACCACGTTGGGCCAGGAATACCACGCATAGAGTGCCATGAACTGAGCTGTGTTCACCTTCATATCCTACATAAAGGAGGGGAGAATTCAAAAAAAAGCAATTACTCTGTGTGGATTGTCCGGCTCATAGTTCACAAAGGAGTTTCACCATGTCTCGTGCACACAGGCGACTCCTGGGGGGTTACAAAAGTGACCCAGCCTTGGGTTGCCTTGAGGCCCTGTCTCTCTGCAGAGACGACTCACGGGGAGCTGTGTAGACAGCTTAGCCCTGGGTTGTCTGATAAACCCTAAAGTAAACAGGGCAGTGGCTGCACTATTCAAAGAACCAAAACCTGAACTGAGCCTTGAAATCCCTTAACAAATAGCATGCCCTGAGTTTCAATCCAACCACTATTCAGTTGCTGAGGAAGCAAGCTAAAAAAAAAACAAAGCCTGGAGGGTTTCAGCTTCAGTTTCAAATGACAACCTCGTGTATTCAAACAATCACAGACCAACTGTCCTAGTTTCAGCTGGGATAGAGTTAACTGTCTTCCTAGTAGCTGGTACGGTGCTATGTTTTGAGTTCAGTATGAGAAGAATGTTGATAACACCGATGTTTTCAGTTGTTGCTAGTAGCGTTTAGACTAATGTCAAGGATTTTTCAGCTTCTCATGCCCAGCCAGCGAGAAAGCTGGAGGGGCACAAGAAGTTGGCACAGGACACAGCCAGGGCACCTGACGCAAACTGGCCAACAGGGTATTCCATACCGTGAGACGTCCCATCTAGTATAGGAACTGGGAAGTGGGGGCGGGGGAATCGGCGCTCGGGGACTAGCTGGGTGTCGGTCGGTGGTTGGTGAGCAATTGCACTGCGCATCATTTGTACATTCCAATCCTTTCATTATTGCTGTTGTCATTTTATTAGTGTTATCATTATTCGTTTCTCCTTTTCTGTTCTATTAAACTGTTCTTATCTCAACCTGTGGGTTTTGCTTCTTTTTCCCGTTTTTCTCCCCCATCCCACTGGGTGGGGGGGGAGTGAGTGAGTGGCTGCATGGTGCTTAGTTGCTGGCTGGGGTAAAACCACGACACCAACAAAGGAAAGATAAGGGGAAACTCCACTCAGATATACATAATCCATTTAGGCATATATCATAATCCACTCAGACATAGTCATATACACCATTCCACAAGTCAAGGGATAAAAACTCTAAGATTCAGGTTGGAATGGGGGAGTCACTTCTCCAACTATACAGTTGGCTTGTGAAGGAAACTCTTCCCCCCCCCCCTTGATTGGGATGCCGGTCAAGGTAACTTCCCTGGGATTGAAAGCCCTCACCTGGAGGGGTAAGTGAATATTGTTTATGCTTTAAGTTTGTAAATGCGTGTGTGCTTGTGGTTGTCTGTGAATCGCTTGTGGTTGTAACAAGGTACTACTCTTGTCTTAAAAAACTGCAATAGTGCATTCCTCCATTGTATCTGTAGAACCTGCAATAGTGGCGTGTTAAGTCTGTAAGTGAAGTTCAAATAAATCATTTGCTTGAACGTGGCAGTTAAGCCCTTTTCCGTCACGTACTCCTAAGGTAATTACAGAGACACGGAATAAGTACCCAAGCAGAACTACTCTGAAACAAGCACCGCCTGACCTGGCCACTGCCCGCACTCCCCCACTCCCCTTCCCGCCCCCGGCAGCTACTCACCCGTTGAACCTGCGTTTGGAGAGCCGCCGGGTTATCGTAGCAGAAGTAGCTGCCTGCAAGGAGAAGGGGGCCGCCTCAGAGCTCTGCCCTCAGCACCCCACACCCCCGGCCCTACCCCCGCCACCGCCACCACCCACCGAAGCCCAGGAAGCACATGAGCGCCAGGACAAGGAGGCGGTGCGGCAAACGCCGCGGATCGCAGGCGGCGGGCAGGGCACGGAGAGACCCCGGAGAACCGCCGCCATCCTCCTCCTCCTCCTCCTCCTCCTCCTCCTCCTCGCCGCCGCCGGCGGAGCCCAGCAGCGCCCGCTCGTCCTCCGCCATCGCTGCCGCCGCCGTCACGTGAGCGGCCGTCACGTGGCCTCCTCTCCTCCCGCGGGCGTCACGTGAGCTGGCGGCGGGGGGGGGGCGGCCCCACAATGCACCGCGGCTCGTTGCCATGGCGGCCGGGCCTGGCCGCCATAGCGGGCCTCCGGCCCGGCGCCTCTGCGGGAAACGAGGAGGTCACTAAAACGAGAAGTGTAAAATCCCGAGCGTTTACGTGCTACAGCTAACGAGGCTTGCCGGGTTAAAACAGGAAAGTAACAGCGGCAAAAAAAACCGCCTTAAAATCCCCCCGAAACGTACCCCTAAACTGACCTCGTGGTCTGGTGAGGGCATCGCCTGCATCGAGCGTGCCCGGCATTGCAGCAACGACAAAACTCTGTCGTAGGCACGCAGCTGGCAGGACGTTACTTCACATTTTAGCACCTAGAGCCGCCTTTTCTACGTAAAGGGATTCTAAAGTGACACAGAGAACAAACTGCTTACTGCTTTATGATCTAGCTCGTCCTGATTATCTCTCTTTAACTTCACATACCAAGGACTGGTGTTGGTCAAGGATTAAGCCTGTCAGAGGCTGGTACTTGGGAGTGATGAGCAAGAGGGAGCCATGAGCAATCACAAAACTTAATTAAATGTTTGATGAATTTACGATCTTGTTGAGAAGGCACAAGCAGAGGCCTTGCTTGAATAGATAGGGCCGGAAAAGATACGAACTCCTGCCTTTGTTCTCGCCCTTGTAGATAATTTAGCTTAAACTAACCAATATGGTTTTACATCACTGATGAAAACTTAGATAATAAGAGCACTAACGAGCATTGATGTATCAAAACATGTAATGGACCATACTGCGCAGAATCACCTGAGGAAGGTCAAGTAGCGGACAAGTGAGGAAGACTATGGAAGACCACCAGAGACCTTCAATGCGCCTGCATAAAGGGCATTTGCATATGCTAATAGTTTCCCAGAAAACTAATGAATATGTATAACATTTCTCGGAAATCTAGTGAATATCTATGTGGAACGTACTTAACCTGCACGATTAGGCCCGATGGTGTGCACGATAGGTGGAGCGATCCCCCGTGCACCCAGCGCTGCCAATAAAGAATACCTACTTAATAGTTAATCAAGCTATTGAGTTAGTTTCTTTGAATCAAAAGGCAGGCCTGTCGTGGCCAAACGGCGAGCGAGCTCCCCAGAGGAAGGGTGCCTCTCTTGCCCCCAGTCGATTTAAAACATAAAACCCTGGAGGTTTTACTTTTGGTTTTCCTGCAGGCAGGTTTGCCCAGTCCAGGTGCTCCCTGCCTGGAGCTGGAGGGGCCAAGGAGCAATGGCAGCCAGCATTTCGGCCCTGACCGGTCCCTGCCTCCTCCACAGCTTCACCGGGCTTTCTCCTCGCGTGGCTAGGCTTCAATTTTTTGTATTAGTAGTTTGCTTGAGACATTCGAGATGAACAAACCTCTCATAAGCAATTGCAACCTAGAAAAAAAGAAAGTTAAAGGTGTAGGCTGCAATAAGCCCTATGATAAGCACACAGGGAAATGTGAAAGTTTGTAAAATTTCTCCATTATCCTCCTTTTGGCTATTAAAGTCATTTTACTTGAGATGTCTGGTCCAAAAAGGTCTTCCCATATTGGACAAACCCTTGAACAAACTACTAATTTGCTGTAAAACGACCATTGCACATAAAATGCTTGCTTTTCCCTCGCCACGTGCATTTTAACAGATCTGTCAAAAGAGAATTATGTCATGAAATTATGGGGTCACATTTTAACGGCCCTAAACTAGTCAAGATTCCTTGAAATTAGGGCGGCTCTGTCAGTTTACCATAGTTGCTCTTAAAAACACGGTCTTAAACTGCAAGGCTTCCCTGCAAAAGCACCCGTGCAACAAACCTGCGGGTTTCTTCGCCGCTTGAGGGAGCTCAAAGGCAACGCGTGGTGCCCATGCAGGTCACCTCGAGTTTCACAGGGGGCATGATTAAAGGGAGAGAGTTTATACACACAGATAAAAGGGGTAACTTTGGAAAGCAAAGGTAATATCTAGCGAAAGCTTGTGTACTGAAAATAAATGTTGTCTTTTTCCTAGCTAACTAGCCCAATTATTCCAGGAGACTATTGTCATACCACCCAGTACTTTTCTAGGTCTCTCTGATCCACAGAAAATGGTTTTTGTTCACGCACACACTCTAGTTTCCCTCCAGGACACAGATAGGGCTGTTGCAAAAGGACAGAGTCCCCAGACTACCCTCCCACCTCCCATTCTCAGAAAGAAGATGCTGGGAAACCTCGGGACACAGCTGGATCCATCGCTGTTAGGGGTGAAGGGAGCCCCAGCCCGCTCTGACCACGATGTACAGAGCCAGAGTGAACAGAACTGACTTCTCTGTGGCTCACAGCTCCTTCCCCAAGACCCTCCTGCTCCATTTCAAGCATAATCTTAACTACAGCAATTTCAGAGACATTATATTGTGGGTCAAGGAAGATAACCCTCACCAACAAGAAATGAACTGCACAACCTACTCCTTAAAATGATAAGTACCAATTCCAGGCTGTTGTACCCAGCAAAGTTAAACTTAACAAATCTGTAGAGTGTTATCGTCAAAAAGATGTCCCTGTAACTATCTTTAAATGTCATTTCAGAAGGCACAGGTAAATATAGAGAAGTGGTAGTTAAAGCTGAAAGAGAGGTAACCGGCACACACTCAGAGATGCCATTTTAATGCTTTATCATTGTCTTAAGCAGTAATATTTCAATTTTATTCTTGAAACTATAATACTCTCATATCAGTTTCAAATCAACCTAACGTGTAACTCATATGAGCAGTGACATGACGCCAGCACTTTGACAAAAGGATCCCACAGGAAATGTCTCCTTTAACTTTTGATCAATTTTTATCAGCAAGGATATTTAAAGGAAGATCTAGAAAAACAGATTTTATCTCCTAAGTCTCAGAAAGGCTTTCTAGCCCCATAATCAAGGTAATAGGTGAAAACACATAGTGAGTAAAAATATGAAACTGAAATTTCTGATGTAGGATGATAATATTATGGCCTGGATTCAGCTGTGTATGCCAATGGGAAGAATGGAAGTGAACAGCTTTCAGAGGCTCTAGGGATATCCTCACCAAAGCTCTTGATTGGTTGACTTCAATTAATCAATTAACTACCACAAAAAATTCTGCAATCTTTCAAGCTGACTTGTGCATCAGGTTTTCATCCTGGTACATTTGTTGCAGTGTTTTGTATACTAAAGACAAAAAAAATGCACTCTGCAAAAGTTTGTTTGAGAGCTTCTGACAACCATGGCAGATTGTCTCTGCCAAGTACGATGACAAAGGATTTCTGGAAAAATAAATACTTGGCAAAGAATACCATCCTGACACTCTGCAAACTTAGCAGTAGGATTTTAAGCACTGGTTTCCCATCTTCTTGTCCCATTTTAGTTTATGTAAATCTCTGTAGCATTACAGGTCAAGTCTTCCTTACTATAAGAAATCCAGTGCGCCACTGTTGCATCAATATGTAACAAACATAAACAGACTGTCTCATTGCTTTTCCTGTAAAAACAGTGAGATGAGGCTAGGTCAGCACACACAACCTCAAAGGTTGAATACCGTTTCGTAATCTCTCTCTAATTTTATTATTTAAACTAAAGAATCCTGGATTTGTCTTTTTTATTTACGTCATTACCCAAATGAGCTGTGTTACCCTGAAAACTTCATGATTTCCTAATGTGTGTTGCTTTTTCTTGACCTCTCTTCTGCCTGCTGTTGGGAGACCAGAGATCCATCTGAATTCACTTATTCTGTGATTTCCTAAGAAATAAATGAGTGAGTGTTAACGTCCCGCTCTGCCACTGAAGCCTTGTCATTCATTCCTAATAACATCAATTACATTATTGCCAGTCTCCCACACTCTATTACTCTATATAACAAATATATGCAAAGATGGAAGGATTAAGCTGTTTAAGCTATTTAAAAAGCTACCTAAATCATTTAAAAATTAGTACTTTATGTTACACTTAAGCAGGATCCACTGAGCATAATTAATTCAATACCAAAATAGCAAATGTAATGGTGGGAGGATTCTTCCCATGGAGCACAGCCATGGCAGGTTCCAGTACAACAAAGGGTTTCTGTGCTTTCATTCATCCTTGAGGGAGTTTCCATAAACCTGAAACACATGCAATTTTATTATATTTATTTTCAAAGATGTCAGTGAGTTTTTCATGTTCTTTTCATGGCTGTGTGCTTAAATATTTCATATTAAACAAGACTGGATTTGTACTTTATCTTGTTCGGTGTAATATAGGACTCTCTACAGTAGAGTAAGAAATTACAGTCATGTATCCAGAATATTTAACAGGAGAAAAAGAATATTTTTCCATTTGCTATTTCAAAATATTTGCCATGCCACCCCTTTCTTCCCAGTCACTTCCTTCTTCACCTTGGATATGACCTTGCTGTGCCTGAAGCTTAATGGCTGTAATGTGCAGTGTGAGTTAAGTCCAAGATGATTCTCAAATGCATTGCAGGTGAGTGTTTATGTCACAAATAAATACAGTAGATTGCTCCTAAACTCATACTTTAGAATGTTTATTACAGATGCAATTTCTGTCTTAACATAAATCAAAGTACTTAAAGTGCCATATGATACCAAATGCTTAGTTTAACAGCATAAAATTGAGCAAAAACTGTATACAGTACTTTATAGGTGCTATAAAATTCTTGTGCTTGTGGCCTCACCTTTTTGCATTGCCCAGATCAATCAAGTCCACTGAACACTCTGGACAGTAAATACTCATGTGAAACAACGATTAGCTTTCAGAGTTTAGTTCTTCTAAGTTATTACTGTCTTCAGTGAAGATGCTTCAAAATATGACAAACTTGCAAAGAAGCAGGAACCGCATTTAACATGATTAAATTTACTTCACCATCATTAGATTATTATCCATTCTCTGAAAGAAGAATCTTGTGCATTGCCTCCAACATGAATTAGGAACCTATTATGAAAGATGTCACACATAGGCATGCAAACATTTTTTTAATCACTTCATGTGGTAAGGAATGTGTTATTATAAAGCTCTCCGTGTCCTGTACTCTTCCTGTCTCACTCAAATATTATTGGACTTGTGTACAATCTCCTTAAGACATGTCTAATTTCTGTAAACAGCTGGAAAAAGACTGAGGAAGCATTTTTGCACCATAAATCTATCTGAGACCAAAGATCTTGGCCTAAGGAACCTCCTGAGGTTCGAAAGGATACTCTGCCAAAGCAAACACCGCCTCCCCTCTCAGCTGAGTCAGACAACAGACCACAGAACTGAGCATCGTCGGTTTATTGCTCGTTTTTCTAAGTACTCATCAAGAAAGATTGCTCTTCGTATTTCCCAAAATTCCTTAAAGCCCCTAGCTGTTCTCTAAGGCCAGTGGATACCAGGCTTTATCTCTAACAGCTAAACCTGCTCAGGTAATGTACAAAAAAAAAACATCTGCAGTGAGAGTATAAGAGCATCGTTAATGATGTGTAGCTTCTCAGCCAAACCAGTACTTTCAGGAGACATTTTTTTAGTATTACTATCTGGGTACTTTGACCTAGCAGGATGTAAAAAAAAAAGAATCAGAGCAGACTGCTAAAATCCCTGCTAATTAACTGTATTTATCTTCCTGTGAACAGGCTATCGCTTGAAATAATGCGACACAGGAGACCTCTAAACCTTCACGTGCCATTTCCTTTCTGGACTGCGTTGCCCTAACCGCCTGATTTCGACCCCTGGGAACCCGTTCGCTCTTGTTGCCAACACTGACCCTTCGTAAAGAGGTGGGTGCTCGCTGCCTGCGCGTCCGCGGGCGCTAACGTACCCACGCAGACCAAAGCAAGGGGCACTGACCGCGGGGCTGTCTCGCTGCCTGAGCCCCAGGGGCAGGCAGAAACACGGGCAGATCCTGGTGCCCGGCTTCCAGGGAGGACACTCGTAGCAGAGTGGTGTAACTCTAAGTGTGATGGCCACAGTGCACATGCATAATGACTTCTCCCTATAAAAGGCCTCTGGATCGATCACCTTTCCTCAGAAATCACCATTTCTGCATAGTTTTTCTGCTGTTTTGCATGGGCTTGTCCACACAGGTGTAATTTTGAAGCTGGCCCCTTTCCCAGCTGCTAGGTTTGGTTGTTTTATTGCATTGCTGAGAGATCGCTTCCCACTTTCTCTGTGCATTCCAGCAGAGACAGGAGCGAGCAGAAATGTGAGCAGGGCACTGCATGCGTACTCCAGAGCTTAATTCAGCTCTCTCGTCTTGTTGCTTTCCTAAGTGTAACCTAGAGAAGTTCAAAGTGTTTTTCACTTTGGAAACAGCTATAATGTCTAACAAGCCTTCTAAGGAAAAAAATTATCAGAAGCTGCTTAGCACACACGTATGAGTCTAGAGCCAAATATAAAGTGTCCAAAATGACCGAAGCATTTCCTGGATACTCCGTCAGTGAAAATAGGCATTCTCATAAGATTTAAACATTTTTAAAAGCCTACTGTTTCTTTCAGCAGGATGGACATGAAGTATTTTATAACTAAGCCCAGCAATTTCGGAAGGAAGCCTTGATTTTGAATAAAACGCTCAACGGTTGGTGCGACACACCACCACCGCTCGCTGGCCCGGCTGCCCTGGGAATGAAGGAAGTTCACACCCTTGACAAGGGCTTTGTTTCCCTCCCTCTGGCTGAAGACCAAGTGAAAGCGGTGCAAAGGCGCTCTTTGTCACCAGGGCTAGAGTTTTCATTCTTTTGAAATGAAAGCACGTAGAAACGCAGAAACGGACGGGAGAAAGAAACTGTTTCCCACTGACTCCATTGCAGACCTTGCAGTCTACCCTTAATAGCCCTGTAAATACATAATGTACATAGGTCACTGCACAGATATCATTCTGTTCTTAAACTGATGCATATTACTACCACCTAGTAATTTGGCTAGCAGGCTGTCATACATTCTAAGTATCCAACAAGAACCTCTCCTTTCTAACTGCAGCATAAAGCCTCACGGTGTCCCCACCTAGCACTGTATTTATCTCCCTTAGTTACTTGTATTCCAAAAGCAGATCTCCTGTCAAACTCCTTTTTTTTTTCCCCCAAGGCTGAGTATTTTATGCACATCAAGCAGTTCCTCATCAGGCATTTCCTCCACCCTCAAGTTATTGAACTTTTCTGGAGAGGTTCCAAGACATGGGTAAGGTGGGTTGTTTTTCTTTCCTTCTCTCTCTCTAGGCTGCAGCCCAGAGTTGAGCAGAACTTTCCAAGGAGCTTTATTCAGTGGCACCGTTGTTTCCTGACCTTTGTGATTAATTCCTTTGCTGAGACACCTGATTACTCCTTTCCTTGCAATTGAATCCTCTCACCTTTGTGCAGTGTTTCTCACCATCTTTTTTAGGCCCCAAATCTGAGGAACTGCTTTCCACTTTTGACCTGCAAGTGTGTGTTTGAAACATCTCTTCCACTGTGCAACCTTCTACTTGGGGTCCTATTTATCTAGGTACAACTTGCTTCAGAGTACGAGCTCTTTCCTGACAATGTCCTGATAACTACTGCCCCACTTTACACACACTCTTATCCAGCAGTTGTTATTCCAGGAGACACCCTGCCATCAATTTTTAGTTTCCTGATTTATGGTCACTTCCCCTTTGCTCCATTGCTCCAGCATTTACATGAATTCTTATTCTAGCTGCAACACCTTTAGCAGGTGGCACAGCATAAGTAGATATTTCATCCACTGCAGGAATTCTCAAAATTCAGTGATCTTACGTGATCATCCACAGAGAGCAGCAAATAATCAAGACAAGTGTGATGTAGTTTTACCTATCAGTTTCTAAAAAAAAAAAAATTAAAAAATTCTATACCTGTAGTTAACATGGTTATGTTAAATATTCTTACTGGATTGAGATCTTTCAAAATAGACCACGAAATGCAAAATCAGTATCATTCCAATAATTCTGAGCCATCTCCACATATCCAGGGTTATCTCTGAGAGTATGAGGCTTTGCTGTTTCATGACCCCAAGAAAGTGATACCATGAGAAAAAAATCACAAAAAGCTCTCATTTAGAAGGAAAAAAGAGAAGGGAGGGGAGAGCATAATCCTTTCCTCATTGGCAAAGAATTGGAAACTAGCACTTTATCTACCTGGAGAGGGGAGGAAAAAATTTCACAAACTGATAATCAAAAATAAAATGAGGACAAGATATTCTGCCTAAGCATTTGTTAAAGTAAGGGGCTGGACAGGGGGATGAAATGCACAGTTTTCTTTTTTACTTTCCTTCAAAGAGTGAATGAAAAATTATTCTGCACAGCAAGAAAATAACTTGTAATATAATTCAAAAAATATATTGTTTCCTTTTGAAGCATCTTGCTCAACACTTGATTTCATATTTTCATTCCTTAGAGATTACAATTCTTTGCATTTTTATATCTCTGAGTTCACCACCTTGTGGTTTTGAAGTACAAACAACTTCATAAATATTATTCATAGCATTAGAAAAAAATATCAAGTAGGTTCATGTTCTTCCACATAAATGACAAGTGAATAAATACAAGTTATATGAGTGACTAACTGAAATATTACACTAACGTTTCCTGGCACTATAGGCATATCACGATTGCGCTACACGGAGGTAATCAATACTGAGTAAACATGTGTTAAAGTTAACATTATCCCTAGGCCAGAGTTTCAATGAAGGGTCATTCTAGCTTTGTTAGCGTGGAAAATTTTACCTTATGTTAAGACACTTTGTTTCTTATTAGACCTACAGGACTCACCTTCTTTCTACAACGTAGAGACAGGCAGAGAGGATGATTTAGTGGCATGCATGCATCCTTTTGTTGTATATACTGTATGCTTTGTATAGATAGAATATATTGTCATGTGTATGCCCATAGATGGCATGTAAAATGTGTATATTGCATATATTTCTGCCTGAAGTCTTTAAATACTCTTGTTCTATATTGGAGACATGAGTTCATACGCGTGAGTGCCTGGAGAAGCAAACACCATAGCCCCCAGGGCCCTGTACGCCAGCTGGCGGAAAGACGCGGCCAGAGCTGGGGAACTGCCCGGGCACCGTCCAGGGTCAGCGCCGAGCAGAGAGGGCACGTGCTCCTGCCAAGCAAGGTGTTCCTTCCTTGATTCACGCAGGAAGGGAAAATCGTGCTGTGCACGTCACCGGTTTGCAACCTGAGTCAGACCTACCCGCAGCAAAGCACATTTGTTCCTGGGCTCTGGGTGGTTCCTTTCGGAAAGGAGAAAAAGAACAAAGACTTCTTTGAAAATAATCTTGAGTGTAAGCAAATGCGTGAAGCGAAAGTTCTGAGATGGTTCTTATCAGAAATGATGCTTTGCCTGTATAATCTTTCTCTTACAACTTGTTTTATTTACGTATTAACTTCTTCTATTTAGGCAAACACTAAATTACATCCACTTCTTAACACCAGCAGTAGGGCAGCACAACAAGAAACCGATCCCAGTGACATGGGAAGGCTGCGCCCTTACCTCTTCCTGCTTCCATCAGGAATGAAATTCCCAATAACCTTATGATTTAAATTACCGTAACTGGACATATAAACCGTGATCTCACTTGAATGAGCAAGGGAAATCACACTACGCTGAACTGGCTTTGGACGTCTGTAGACTCTGTTTTGATTACACATCATTCAGGCGTGCAGATACCCTTCCAAGCCGCAATAAGTTGTTTGCTTTTTTTAAGCAGAGGGCAAGACTGAAGAGAAAGCTAACCTTCAGAGGAGAGCTGACACCATGCAGTCGCCTGTGTGGGAAACTTCTGAGCACTTTTCTTTGTCCCCTGAACATCCCTGGTGTTCCCCATTGGCCTAGGAGGGATAGCTTGGAAAGGGCTTGTACTGGCTTCACCTATCCTGAGCTGCTGGAATTCCCTTCCGTCTCAGATGCTCCACGTGTAAATGACTGCATGCTCCATGAGTAACAGCTTCAGCTTCCCTTCCTGCCCTGCTTGGGTGAACACCAGCACTCTGTTCAGAGTTCCCTTGGACATTCAATGCTTTGCTCACACAGATCTAGCCCAGGGTCTGCACGGTAACTAACAGATGAAGTCTTAGTTCAGAAGAAATTGAGGAGAAAAAAAATAGGAAGTTTTCTTCTTTTCTCTTATCTGGAAAGCAAATGCAAAGTTTTTTCTGGAAACTTGAGCAGTCAGTTCATGTGACACATCTACAATGAGATTGCAACCACGAAGCATTCAAATGAAATACAACAAGGCAGTGAACTGCTGTGACACTTCCAAGTATCTAACATCTAACAACAAATGCCAAGCATACTGCTTTGTAAAATTACAGAGAATGTAAAATGGAAAGAGAAAACTGAACTCAGGGAAGGGAACAGATAAAAATCCTGCCTTTGAGAATGACACCAAGTAATAACATCCCATCCTGGCCCCGGCGCAAGATCTGGAGTGTTTGCTTCCCTTGGCAAACTGTAAAAAATCACACTTCTCCCAGCTTATAGTTACACTCTAAACAATAAGTTCTTTGGGGCAGACTTAGGCTCCAAGATCTCCAGTTAAATGCCCTCCTATCCAATTTACATATAACCCGCTGGTGAACAAGAACTGACTCTTAATTTCTTTGGGGAATGCGTCCCTCGGAGTCTTTCCAAGTACTGGTAACAACTGTGTTATTTTGGATGGCTTTCTGTGCTCCATGGGAGTGTTTACATCACTACAAAAAGAGAAGAAACAAACAATTAGTGCTTTTATAACTTCTTAAAATCTGATTGTTCCAGGGAATTAGAGAGTCAGTAGATTCATTGGAGGTGAGAGGGGTGGAACAAGGCACTCGCATCTAAACCCTGCTGTGGTACATGCTGTGGAGGAGGGGTGGCACCAGCAAGCACAAAGCATCCGTGCTTCCTTCTCCTCTTGCACCCAAGCTGCAGACACAGGGCTAACCTCACAAAGGAGGCAGGATCATATGTTTTTTTTTTTAAAAAAAGGAACATTTTGCAATGACATTTTTAATGTCACTAGTTGTCATAAAAAGTGGCATTGTCCTTGGTCATTCCTCAGCCCAGAGTAGCATTTATATAGTTCCCAAAGATAACATTTTTCTCCAATGATTTAGTCCTGGATCCTGAAAGGCACCTCAGTGTGACTGAGGATCTAGACCTGTATGTCTGAATACAAGATTTAGATGTTGTACTGTTTAGATTTAGGTGATTTAGTGAACAAATGTCACAGCTGTTCACACTGGGCAAAAACATAGCTTTGATAGTCAGGTTTTCAAAATCTGCACCGCTCAGGAGTCAAAAAATCTCATTTTCCAAAGTTGGTTCACATGTATCAAAGTCACACTGCAAACTAATCATAATTCTTCATCTTTGTATAAATTTTTGCCTAGAATCTACATTTTCAAGTTTTCTCTTCCTTTAAAGGCTGCCTGTTACTATGCCCAGCTCTGCTGTTCTTGCTGAGCATTGATCAAATTCTTCTCGGTATATTAGTATGCTCAAACAAAGCCATTATGGTTATTAAAACTACTACACATGCCAAAATATTTTGACTGACAAAGTGAAAAACATTTCCAGCACCCTGAGATCCCTATCTGCTGTAAGCCTTGTGAAGAATTGGCCCCAAATAAAGTTACGTTGGTGGTTATTTCCACTACCAGATCAGTAATTTGGTAATTACTAGGAAGCGCATCAGCCCAGGCAGAGCTGCAGCATCAAAAATCCCCCGGGGTGAGGGGTGGGATGGAGTACTGATCCCCGGGCAGCAGCGATGCTTTAGACAAGACGTGCATGACAGACAGCACTTGTGTACAGCCTGGGCATAGGTGAAGTGAGCGTTACTTACTTGCTGCTGAAAATTACTTTGCCCCACAGAAAAAGAAAGCAAAGCCAGGAACCCTGCACTCCTAATAATAACCCTGCGAGAAGGAGTCTGCAAAAGAGGCTTTAGCAGAAAACATAGCCTCCAGGTTTAGGCTTCCATGCTTTCCAGACTCTGCTTTTTCATGAATGTAAACAATAGCAAAACAAAACACCTCAATATAAGCTTTCACTTCAAGTGTGACTCTTTATAGGGATCTTCCATAAAGGACCCTCCTGCCTCCATCCCTAGCTGTCCCAACATCATTTCAGCTTCTAGTTCAGTTTTTCCTAGCCCTGGCTGCCATTTTACTGCACTTTCTGCTCAACAAGCAAGGATGAAGTTATTTTATAAGTTTCTTATACTGGCACCTGAAAGAGCAATGCTGCCCTCAGCATATTCCCAGCCTTTATTCCCTGGGAATATTTCCCACAGATGGCCTCACACCCTGTGTCCCCCATAGGAAAAGCCCTTTTCCTACAAAACTGAAGGTCTGGGATTTTCAGTGAGATAATGTCGCGGCCGTTACACCCAGGAGATAACGTTTCGACAGCCAGCCCTGGCCCCAGCGCGGCCATGGAAGGTGTCCAGCAGCGGCGTGTAGCCCAGCAACCTGCCCCAAACAGCGAGTGCTTCCAGGGAATGGAAAAGAAACACAGCAATTTTAACAATCCTTTCACAGGTCCCACGGGACTGGGAAGAACTGGTGGATGAATCACTGCTCACAAAACATGTCTTCAAGAAAGTCAGAAAAATAAACGAGCTCCAAATGTCATAACTGGCTCCCTGGGGGCCAAGGGGGACCCTTTGCTGAAGCCTACAACCATGTTTCTGCCTACAACCATACCACTCTGATCTTGATGTACACAGCAACCGGCTTAGTCAGAGTTTGGGCAGCGGAGTCTGTAAGAAAAGAAACAGCGTCCGACAGTAAATGGTCTTGCTGACGCAGCATGATATGTTGAATCCGTGAGAATATCTTTGTGCTGTCGCAATGCTTTTCTCATTTATGTGTGCACCAGGTAACCAGCAAATAGATTTAACAACCAGGCATTGTTAAACTAAGATATGTTCCTCCTTCAAGATTTATTTTGTATGCTTACTATTAATATCTGCTGCAGCAATCCTGCAGTTTCTCTGAGTCAGCACTAAATGTTGGCCCCGAAGTGACAATTTACTGTTGATGCTGTTGTCTTAGGAGAAGCCGTAGAGCCCAACAACGGTTCATCAAAAGTCCAGCTCCCAAACAGCAACTCACTCCTAAGGCTTGTCAGATGCTCGTGCACTCCCACCTGAGGGTCTGCCGGTTTTTCTCATTGCTTCTCAGCTGAGCAAGAAAAAACAGGGGTAAAACCGAGGAGTTAATGTCTGCAATTCCTTTTCTGATCAACAGCTGCAAAGCTGCTTCATAAACAGGTCATCTTTGTTTTAGTCTGAGAAAAGTCCACTGCAGCCTACTTCAGAAAAACATAAAAATATCCAACATTTTTTCCAATTCAATGTTTTTATTTAATCAGACTGATTGGGGAAACCTGAATTGCTTCAAGTGTCAGCAAGACCTGTCCTAAACCCATGCTCCCTCTTTACCTTGCTGACAGATGGAAACACAGCAAAAATTACTGAATGGAAAAAAAAAATTCATTTTCTTAACACTTCACAGAACTAGTGGAAAGTATTATATGCTAATATTCAAGATGGATTATAAATATCTCAATAGGTTAGATTGTACCTTTGCTTTCATATCTAAAATTTTGTTCCCTTCTCAAGCTCTCTGATGACCTCATGATTGAAAGCAAGCTTTTAGAAAATGACATTGTCACACTAAATCCTCACAGCACAAACCTCATGAACAAAACAGAGAGGAATTGTATTGGCAGGTATAATTACACAGTGTCTAATAAAGAATATAAACAGATATAGCTACCTACAGACTTGACAATATCTGTAGTATCTGATATATACATATATATAGGTCTACAAAAATGCACAAACACACACACATACGCAGCCCACACCAGAGTCACACAAACTGTGAGCCAAGATCAGGTGCTATATCATGAGTTAAGGTTTTTATAACTTTTACCCTGACAAAACCATGGTTTTTCCTGTGATAAGCAATAAACTTTATTCTCAGGAGAGTCAATTAGTGAGAGACGGGCTACGTGACTTCCCCAGGTCCATTCCCATCCCACTGTCTGTGATTTCTGGTGTTGGTCTTCTGCCATCCAATATTTTTCTTAACAGAACAACAGATTTCTGTTACCTTCTCTAGCTCATTTAAAACTTTCTTAAATTTCAGTGATGCCATGATACGGTCTTCTATTTTCAGGTACCTTCATTATTTGCATAAGAAAATGTTTTCTACCACACTTACCATGAGCAGTTAGGTCATTCCTGCCAAAAATTTGTTTGAGTTAAGAGCAGGTGCTTGTGACTCGTTCACTGGGATTGCCAGGCATTTCCTCTTTGGATCAATAGGCTGCCTTCATAAGTGCAACATTAATATCACCCCCCCCTCCATTTTAAGTGTCTTGTTAAGAAACAAGTTTTTATGCCTAAAACAAATTTGCTCAGCTCCTAAAATACTGCATTCACTACAAATACACAAAGTTGTTTATTAGAATCCAGAAGGCTAGAAAAAAATTCATTATAAATAAATACCTAAATCATAACAGCTGCATAATCTCAGCAAAAACTAATCTATTCAAGTAGATTTTGGTTCTCTTTATAGTTGCAAGGTTGCATACAGCAAAATGTCTACACCAGAAGTTCGTAAGGGTGCCTAGTTTGTAACATCGCTTGTGAAACCCAGCTAGAGGTGTTTCCTTCTACCTTTGTATGCATCCTATTTCTTTGTGCCTTTTTATTCCTAATTCCTCAGTTACAGTAAAACGCATGCAGATTTGAAAATTCGCCACTACAACCAGACCCCTGAGCAGTGCCAGCGTTCACAATGAGGCACTGGCACAACTGAGACTTCTTTTTTTTAACAAGGTCACACTTCACCGATTTAATACTACAAAACCACATAATTACCCTGGCCTCACCTAGAAGGCTGAATGAAAGCTCTGCGTGAGTACTACGAGGTTAAATCTGTAGTCTTCTGCACTGACAAATGTTCAGAGCACAAAATGGGGATTGCATTTATGCCCATGGGGAAACGTGGGCTAAAAGTGCCATCCTCCCTGCTTTTGCTGTCTCTAGTGATGTATCACTCGGCAAAACCACATTGCTCTCACAAGTGCTTTATAAAATCCCCGGCCTTTTCCTCTCTGTCCATTAACACATTTTGCCTTGCCTGTGCTTTAACCGTGCAACCTTGCAATTGCAATCTGCACAGGGTCAAGCACTGACTGCTGAAAATACTCAACTGCTATGGAAGTACTTTATTCTTCTCCATCTCTGTCTGCAGTTTGTGCATTATGGCAAAGTTACAACAGTTAAAAATACATCTTTAACCTTCTGAAGAAAGCCTCTAGACTATGGCATAGCGGAATATACAGAAACAAGAGCAATAAAGGAACTTGTATTCAACTTCTCAACTTAAATCATGGCTCTGCTACATCAAGTTACTTTGGAAAACACTTTAACTTAGAGCAGTAAAAAAGTCCAGTTATTAAAATTAAAATTGATCTATTATTGTATAGAAGCCAATATATAGCAGACTTCTTGAACCTAATCTCCTGATTCCCAAAAATGTGAAGAGGAAAAATCCAAGAAATATACAGTCAGCAATGTTTTTATTCAAAATGAGCATTAATAGTACTTAACCAAGTATTCATTAGAAATTGAACTGGAAGATGCTACTGAGAGAAATCTGCTATTAAAAATTAGCCTGTCTCTATCATAAGCAGCAAATTATGCATAATTTTAAAAAGTTTATCTTGGGCCTGTTGTGGTGAGATTTTATTGTACCCTTAAAATGTTACCACTAGAACATATATACTTTTAATGTTGATAACAGTTACTTTATTGAAGAGGCTCATGGAAACAGGGCCCAGTAGCGCAGTGGTGGGGACAAGCCATAGGTTTTGCCAGGAGAAGGAAAAGGACTCAGTGGCAATGGGAGGTCATCAGCATTTCCCATTATTGTGCTTTAAATATGCTCAGCATTCACTCCCATGCTATTGTTTTTCACATTCACCTTTGGAAGCAAGGTCAGCCAGGACTATTTAAAAAAAGTCAAATCAAGATGTCAGTATGGGTTTGAGCTATCTGCGTGGAAAACTCTGCAATAATCATCATGTCTTACAGAGAAAAAAGTAACAGTTCTCCCCCTTTTTCTTTTACACAATAATTTCCCTTAAATCTTCCAGATTTGTTTGGATAAGACCAAGAACGGAATACTACCCTCAATTAAAAATTCTTCCAAAAGGAAAGGGCGGATGCTATCAGGGATTCAGGAAGGAAATCTTAACCACAATATTCACAGCAATACTTCAGTGATGTGTGTTACACCTCTGTCAATATATATATATTTTTGCTTCCTATACTTGTGACAGTATGTTTTGTTCGTGAACATATTACAGATCTGAAGCCCAGTCCTACCTAACAGAAGATTATAGCATCAGGCTCTTAAACTGGCAGCAAACTATTTCACCTGAGATGTCGATACAAATACTTCAGCACATAATAATAACACCTAATAACAATGGTATCAGGAAGAATAAAATTCTACAACTGTGAACGCATTTTTTCTTTAAAAAAAATTAGCAAAACCATCCTGAACATAGTTTTACATTGTAACCCAAACCCCACATTTCATGCTAACATTGATTCAGTACAGTCAGGCTGACATTAAAAAGCAATTCCCCCAAATGAGGAGAATGGCACAGAGTTTTGTCTGATGCATTGCATACAACTTCTGATCAGAACTTGCCCTATCCCAGGCTTTCATTGCTAATGTATTAGTGTCAGCAGGAGAACCAGAGATCTTCCAGCAGAAAATGTCAAATTTGCATCTGTAAAATATAAAATATTAATCTGGTTTCTGCCATAAATTGCATTTTCTTAAAGACTTGGGAGGGTATCAAACCCAAATCCCTGACATTTCCGTTTGATTTAGTGAAACAGCAGAATAATTTTGCAGATCACATTGTATTCCCTGTCAGAAGCAGCTTAGCTAATGAGTTAGGTGCATTTTGCTGGTGGTAACACACATAGTGCTGGAAACGCTGGTCACCAGGTGAAAAATAATGTGTTCTACAAATTGCAGGACAAAGCTGGTGACTGCTCAATGCCATTATGTCTAGATCTAGATATGCAAAAAAAACCCCAACCCAAACCCAAAAAAACAGGTCTGTGGTTTGTGCTGGAGCTAGGCATAAACATCTCCTAAACTATACTTATACGCCAACCATTTCCAGGGAAACTAATTTAATATCACATTCCCCACCAGTAAAATAGCAGTAAAAATCCATAAAATTCTTAGATCTTGACTACCAATCTGCTGATGTGTAAAATTAAAGACCAGGGTGTAGATTAAAAAAAAAAAAAAAATCTGATAAAATATATTGCACATTTAAATATACCAAAGGCTTATTTTCCCAGACCAGAACTACCATTTAGACTACACATGACATTAAACATTTCCCGTTTTCATTTGCTCTATTTCTCATAGAAAGTCTTCATGTAAAGGAAGAATACTAAATATTAATGCCCATTTCAGCATTTTTGACAAAACGCATAAAACCCATTTTTACAACAGCATGTAGTGAGAGGTGACTGCACAAGTGGTCAGCTCACTTTCTGTTGTAGCGTGATGCAGTTGTGCAGCGTTCAGCTCGTGGCAGTGGAGCTTTGCCAGATGACACAAGTGCACTTAAATTTAATGGCAATGAAAGGTGAAGAACTTTCTCCTTGTAGTCTCTCCAACTGGAATTAATGTCACTGAAAATTACTGTTTAGTGCTTCTCTACTGTTCTTCACAAACTGTTTTTTCCTTGAGCTTTAAATGGCTGAAAGTCTTTTAGTCTGTCTTATTACGGGATCAAAGCTGCTGCTGAGATCACAGCTTTCAGTTGTCACTTGGATTTTTTTCAGTATAAACAGTGTTTCAGTGACTAGAATGCTCATGAATAAGTACCACACTGGCCACGCTGAAGTCTGCGCTTTGTAAGCAATGTTATTTCTCCATATTTTCTTTAATCCTTAAACCTAACAGAGATTTTCATTTTGACTCCACCATCATCCTGCTGATTAAGGCCAACTATGCAATGCGGAGAAATTAAACTGGCTGATGTTGGTCGCCGGCTGGGGTTAAACCACGACATAAACACAATAGTTCTTGAACGTTTACATGAGGCAACAAGTACGTATTTGTCAAACAGTATGACTAATCAAGAAAAAAAGATCATTTTCTCAGAAGTTCTGGGAACAAATGGTGATGCAGAAAAGGACAAAGAAGGAATTATTGCTAATCAGAACTGAGAAAATGAGATTATCATGAGATGGAGCAATGATAAGAAAACTGTCATTGACCAATGAGAGACATGCTGGGAAAACAAACCATTCATTAATATGTAAAGGGGATAATATATATATGAATTACTTTAACAATTTTATTCCATATTCATCTAATGCTCAGAGTAAAAATATAGTTCCAGTTTTTAAGTCACATAAGTAGTATCTACAATAACCAAATATGAACCTCACAATGAAAAAAAATCATAACATGGATTTTGATTTGTTCTGTGAGATGGTTTTAGAAGCTCCTGAAGAGTAACCTGCCTTTATTGCTGTCAAGGTGGTCAATCTGCTTCAGGACTGTATCATCTGGTGTTACAGGAAACCCTGCAGAAGAGTAAAAGTAGCAACTTGCAAATTGTCATCACACCATTTTATAGGTGTGAGCTGAAAACTGGGTAAGATATCTACTAACATAAATACAGATTACAGTATTTAACTATGAGCAAATCTTAAAAAAGAAGTAAGTACAAAATTCAGTATGTGAAGATAAAATGCCACACATAAATCAATTAATCCCTGAAATGTCTCCCTGCAACAAAACTTCTTACCAGAGAATTAACAATAAATTCTACCTATTTTCCAGCCTAAATAACATCCCTAGCTAATCAAGGGAACCCTTCAATAAGGAATTTTTTTTTTTTTTGTGAGTGCTTCATCTTTTGTCTGAGAGATAACAGAAATTATGAAAAAAAAAAATAAAAAAAAATTAGGATCACCTTTTAGGTCTGTCTGCCCAGAATGGTCTATTCAGGAGTGACAGCATAGGACTGTCCCCAACTGTGCTTCTACCAGTGTTTTGCCCATTTTAGCTTTTGATTATACAAGCCAGGGACCTTACAGCTCAGCATCCATGGCTCCTGGGGTGAGCAGACCCCTGGACCTAGTTGCTGCAAAGGACAGAGAGATCAGTGGTCACAAAAGAGAGGGCAAATGGGAAGGTATAGTGAGCAAGACATGGAAAATGTGTTTCCTCTCAATTGTTACTTCCGCTGGATCCTTTCAAACATGACACCTTACGAGAAAGATGGTTTGTGATACAACGCTGTGGAATTTCACATAAGAATTCACTTATTTGTCCCCACCTTATTTAAAACACTGAGCCGTCATTCCCTTATTGTGCACATATTTAATGCCTTGTTTAAACATTGTGCAACTAAACACTTCAAAATCATTGTTCTGTTGCAATAGTTATTTAATAGTGACATACATTGAATCTTTATAAAACCAGTGTCAAAAAAAGCCAGTATTTCAAGGGGATTTTTATTGCTATCAGCTATGAGTAAATGTTAGCGTCAAACAAATTAAAATAGTTTGAGGAGTTGTGACTTAGCATCCATCTGGATATGCCAGGAGGAATTTAATATAAACAGTACTTTAAAGGCTTCATTTTAGACCCCATCTTTTAGAGATCTGGAGCACTGTCCAAACTTCTGTGGAGAGGCAGTACGGCTGCAAGAGCTGTACAAAGGAAGGAGAGACTCTAACCAAACATCACAGCCCTGCCTAACCTTTCAGCTGAGTTCCTCTATGACAGCCATCAGTGGTACAAAATACTCAAATAGGTGTGTATTCCCATCACCATTTCATCTTTAAACGGCTGCTTTTATTTCTGTTTATTTTTAAACAGGCCTGACCATGTGTCCAAGATCCATTTGTGACAGTTTTACAAGGCAGAATTGTGATTTCAGTTTATCAATAGGTATTATTTATTGCTTGTGTTTATTCTTGGCTCTGTGTGATTGTATCTCACTGGGCATTGTAAGGGATTTGTTTTCTGGGGCCAGTCTATAAATTAAGATTTCTCTGTTTCATACCTGTTCTATAATCAAAAGAAAATTATCCAAATAGGTTAGCAAAGCATTCTGTGTCTCCTTTTAATGTTAGAATAACAGTGATAATAATCTGCAATGATTTACTCCGCCTGGTTATAATATATGGCCTTTCACTTTTCTTGTGTTTAGGTAATTTCATATATATTCCAATTTTCTAGTAAAATATCATTTCTGATTCCATTATTTATTTCTTAAATTTAGAAATCTGCTATAAGCCCGTCTCATTTCTCAAGCCCAGCAACCCCCAAGCAAAGTCCATCCCAGGGAATACCCTCCAAACCTTTCATACTGACACGCTGAGCAGCTTGCCTTTCTGCCAGACTCCAGAGATGCTGTCAGTGCAACACATGTGGCACCGGTCTTTTAACCTGATAAAGGTTGAGAAGCTAAAAATAGCTGTAAATGCGGTAAATCTTAGCTCTGTGACTATCCTCCAAGGTAGATGACTTTAAATGTAGTCCTACTATGAAATACACTCTCAAGAAAACCCCAAAGAATCAGTGGTGTGTATTGCATTAGTTGCTTGAAACAGTTGAAGATGCAGCCCAGTGACACAGTTTCACGCTGAATTCCCCAGGCACATACGATACCACCATTAAAGAGAGAGGATCCAAACCGCACGTGCTTTGTGTTACTAGAATTCATGCTAGCGCATTTATACTGCAACCACTGTTAATATTTAGGGAAGTACAATGAAAGAGGATCCTGTAAATGCTCATGTCCTTGAGAATTTCTGTGCTGCTTCTCTGTTTCACAAAGATTTTTCTGCACTTAAATGTTTGACACTGTAAAAGGTATTGATTTGATACACTAAAGCTACAGTAGATTGAATGAGATGACACTTGGCTTTAACCCCCTAAGGGAGAGTACAATGGGAAATTAAAGGTGACTGACACCATCAAACATCACTTCTGAACTGGAGGAGCCTCCAAGCAACAAGACCAGAAGTCCTGATGGATAGTTCACTGGAAAAGTTTGCTAACAGCTCAGGAGCAGTTAAGAGACAACTCCAAACCTTACTGGTGACTGTTTCACTTTTACAGGACATTGGTATGCATTTTAAAAGCAATATAAAAGCATACAAAATAATGGAAATAGATAGCATCAATCAATTTGCAGTTTTTTGGCCAGAAGGGCTTACTGGACCTTCTTGACTGACATAGATATCGCAGTCCCTTACATGTCAAGGGGTATTCCTGTACTGACCCAAATAACTTGCATTTAAGTGATGGCTTTCAAGTCCTTTCACTTTTCTTCATTTCCTGGCTCTATCAATTCTGGTCAAAACCAATCCAATAAGTTTAACAGGAGACTAAGTCAAAGGCCTTGAAGGTAATTCATGTCACAGTGAGTATTTATTGGCTTCAACTGCTTTCTCTCTTCTTGTTTATTTTTCTGTTAGTTCCCTATGGAACTATTACAGCTACACAGCAAACTTCCCCATAGGCCAAGCGACACATATGATACACAGGTTTTTAGAAAACTTGTCTACTGTACACTCACCCAAAATGTAAGAGACTTCATTTTGGCTTTAATGCAGCCTGTCCTTTTGTAAAAATGCAACATAGCATACGTTTTGAGCACTAACACCTGCAGAAAACACAGTCTGTGTTGAGCCGCATATGTATGATCCATTGGGAAAATTCTGTTACCTCGGTGTGCAAGAATGGCATCTTTTGCTGCTGACACTGAACATATAAGTTTGTCTTTTAAAAGAAATCCTACCCATAACCAGAAAGATTTAAAAATAGTCAGAAGCCTTCAAAACCAAATTTCCCTGAAAAAATGAGCCACACTAAATCAACATATATATTTTTATGCCTGTGCTTAACCATAGGCAAGGTCAGCCCAGCAATGCATTAGACCACCTATTTAAAGCTTGATTTATCCAACAAAAAATGTGGAGACTAATTACACAGAAAATAAGCTCATGTGATTAATTACTGGGAATAAAATCAAGCCATAATTATTAAGGGGGAGGGGGGAAGCCATAAACAATTCACTTAAAATCAAGTAACAGAGCTTGTTTTTTACTACAGCAAGATGCTGAAGTTAGAACTGGAAAAGTTGCAAAACAAAATAAACTGAAGTTTGTCCAAATTCGTTGTGTTATATTACAGTCATCTGTTAGCGATTATGAGCCAGTGAGGTCTGTTGTAAAATGCTTACAAAGGATATGGAAATAGTCTTCAAATATGAAACAAATTAGGAATAACTGGCCTCTAAACAAGCATTTGATGTATGAAAAAAGATGGTAAGAAAATGAAAACCTCAGAATGCTTTTTAGACCAGCTGCCTGAAACAACCCTCATTTCCATTTCTAAAGAACCCAAGTCAGCTGTGACATAAGCATGATGCACACCGCCGCACAATCTTAACATTGGAAAATTTGCCATCATGTACAGTTTGTTAAAGAAGAATAGAGAAGGGAAGAGTGAGAGAGGCTTATTAACATGTAACTTACACTACCACCATCCTCTTTCTTTGAGTCTGGACCAAGTTAATTGGGATGAGAGGTAAAAAGATATTATAGAAGGACAAAACCTACATGCATCGCATTCTAGCTAACTAGAATATATATGTCACTTCAAGTTAGATCACTCACTTTGGTTCCTTTTGTTCAGGTGTTACATGCTGTAGAGCTTCGTTTTTACTGTCACCAAAAAGTCTGAAGCAAATGAGTGGAGCCTAGCTTGAGGCCTGGCTGTCAGAGGATGCACTTTCAGCTTTTAAGGGCCCCATAAAATCAGGGCTTAAAGTAAATACATTTTCTAAATGTTGTGGAAGCAGCTAATACCTGTGTTTGTACATATTTAGGAACATCCCCCCAGCCCTGACCTGGACCTGTTCAGCATTTGAGCTTTTACTTTCCCAAGTCAAAATGCTTTGTAAATTCAGAGTCACGTTTGATCAACTGCAATTTATAGCAACATAATCTCGGCAGCAATTTAGGAAACTGCCATGGAATTGTCCGTGCTTTGTGATACAGGTTCTCCGTCCTTGTCATGGTGACCCTTGGGTCTTGGTTACTCACAACCTCTTTGTTGCACTTGGGAGGAAGGAAACAACCATATCACTGACCCCAATGCTGACCGAGAAAGCAGGAAAAGGAGGAGAACATAGGAGGGAAGTACATAGAAAGTCATGGATGGGGTCAAAGCCTCACAGCTCAGACATCAGGGGTTTGCAGGCTTTTCCAGCGTGAGTGACAAAGAGCCAGATTTACAAGCTCTTACCTCTCATTTAAGCCTCTGAACTCCCACAAAACCTAAGGCATCAAAACCGTGAGTGTGAAACCTCAGTGCAGGGTGGTTCTCACTTCATTCCTTGAACAGGGAGAGCGGCAGCACACGAATACACTAATGTCATGAGTGGGAGAAGCTGGTCCCTCGCAGTCCTCCCCTCCTTCCTTCCCACCCTCTGTTACACATCCCGCACCAAAGCTTTTCTCACCAGCGATCCCTGCTTCACCTCGCTGCTTGCCCTTCCATGGCCTGTGCTTCGTCCGCTCCCATGACGTCCTCAGCCGCTCGTCCTACCTCCAGAGCGCTGCTGTAAGAAATGAAGTGCGTGAAGCAAACTGGTAGCGTCAGGAAACAATTGGTGCTGCTCAGACCTCCAGCATCAGCTAAGGAGAATCATGCTTTGTATTTCATTTTAAAAGTAACATTGGAGCTGCCATCACAGCGAGGATAAATGAGAAAAGACTAGATCTTGGTTTCTTCCAGCTAAACAGAAAATGTTGGAGACAAACATGGCAAGTGTTCCAATAAGGAAAAAGTTAGCCTGCTCCCTCTGCAAAATTTTATAAACGCCCCCCCCCCCCCCCCCCCCCCCCAATATATGAAAAATGCCATTACCCTCTAATAAGCAGCTGTGTGACTCCAGATATGATGTTAAGTAAAGCAGTGCATTGTAAAACTGGGAGAGATGTCAAATTAATCAAAGTTAACCTTTCTATATGGGATATAACTCAGGTTCAGATGAGAAGTGTGGCCCCTAAATTAGATAAAAGAAACTTAATTTGCTGCATAAGTTATTGACAGTGACAATTAAGACTGAAGGCAAAACCCCCCAAACTGTATAGCTGCACACTTTCTCCTGGATGCTGAACTTACGGAAATTGAATTTACTAAAACTTTAACGTCTTCTAGTATGATTGGTATCAGAGAAAACTTTTTTTATTTTTATTTTCCTAATACAAGTCCTGGAGGAAACTGCCACACAGGTTACACAGACTCTCTGAGTATGAAGACAGAAAGCTAAATAACGTCAAAGAAAGGGATGGGAAAAGAACATGTTTCTATTTCTGTCTGGAACCAATCGTAGCGTATTACAGAAAAAACAATCATTAGACCAGGGTAGGAGTACAGTCAGCAAAAAAACAGATGAAAGTAAGTAGCGTTCAGAGCCTTGCCTGCCTGCGCCTGACATGGGCTCATGGGGAAACTGGACTAGTTTGCAGAAGAGAAATCTACGGAAGGTTACTAACCACCCAGAAAATACTTCTGCCGTCTCAGGAAATCACGGACCCGTAAGCGGTGGGAACCTGGGAGAGTATTCCTGGGAAGCATCACCTATTCTTGCCTTGTTCTTATAGTCTTCGCAAAGCAAAGGCACTGTCAAAGGATACCAGGTTAGATGAGCTCTTGGCTTGACCTGATATGGCTGTCTCCGTCTTACATTTTCACTCAAAACACAGCCCATTTCTGTTGAGGTACTTCAGAATTTGTAACAAAGAATTTGTTAACAAGCAAAAAAAAAGGAACAAAGCAAGCTGCAGAAGGGATGAAACAGAAACAGCACAAGGTTTCTGGGAACAAAAGGAAAAAAGAGTGAAACTACATTTGCATCTGCTACCCAATGTAAAGAAAGAAAACAGCATGCCAGAGAATGTGAAGATACAAACTATTATTTATTGAAAATATCTCAGAAAGCAAAATCATAATCACCAGCAAAGTCAGGGCAATTAAATGAGTTGGGTGGCAGAGCAAACAGTGTAATAAAGAATTTTATTATGCCTTTATTGTAATAATTCTTTCCCTCACTTAGGAAAGCCTCAAAAACACTCAATTTCAAGTTCTGTGAAAAAACGTTACAGTAATAAAGGCAACTTGATGCTCCATGAGAGACAGTTTGAGTCTTTAAACAGAGTTCTGATCTACTACTTTGACAACCCAGCCCAGAAGCATGCCCCAATACACATGCAGAAGCATAAAAATAAATTCCCAGCTGCGCATACTAATACCCATCTGCTCGAGTGGTAACAGAGTAGGTCATTAAAAACCCAGCATTTTTAACCCAGGAAGTATTGCAGTCTTTTACGTTATACCACATTCAGTCTCTCCGAAAGAGATGCTTCCAGGAGTAGCAAGGCAGCAAGCCCGCTTGTGTCCTAAAAAATCACCTTAAGGGAACCCGTCTGCCGGGCTGCTGTCTCAGTTCATTTTCTTCACGCTACAAGAGATATGACCATACTGCTTCCAAAAAACTTCACTTCGTGAGATTTATTCCGGGGAGGAACGCTTCCTTCTGCTTTCTTGCGCACAGTTTTTGGACTATTTCAACTGCGTCCTAGGGAAAGCCTGTCTCTCCCTAAGGGAGTTCGTTTAGTTTTGGGAAGCGTTGCGTTGTGGTAACGCTGAGGAGGAGATAACTGGTTTTTTTCCACACAATTACCTGTGTTTGGTCTGATAGGCGGTGTTGTAACTGCACATCTGTCTCCGAGCGGCAGTCTCTCACCTCACGCAGGCTCCTGGGGCTGGGGGTCGTCTGAGGGGAGCCGGGGGGGCCTGGCCAGGCCCCCCGGCTCCCCTCAGACGACCCCCAGCCCCCCCCCGAAGACCCCGGCCGGGCTGAAGCGAGGTGGGGAAGGACAAGGGGAAGGGGAGTAGCCGAAGAGACAGGAGTTTCCCCCAGCGCTTTCCCGGCACTGACAGCGGGCGGTGGGAGGGCGGGAGGGAGCGGGCCGGGCCCCCCCCCCCCCCGCTATTAGTACCGGCCCTCAGAGGAGCCCGCCTCAGTGCGGAGCCGTGCCGGTCACTCACCGTCTCTCAGCACCATGCAGGGTCTCAGCTCCGCGCCACCCGCCGCCTTCCTCCTCGTCCTCGTCCTCCTCCTCCGCCTCAGCTCGCTGCTGCTGCTGCCGGTGGCCGCGGTACCGGTCGCCGAGCGGGAGCTGAATCCCAGCAGTCGCCTGGCCGCCGGGGCGGCGCGGGTGGCATTGCATTACCTCAACTTCCAGACGGCGTCCCCCGGAGCGCTGCAGGCGCTGGGGCAGGTCCGCAAAGCCACGGTGAAGGTACGGGGAAGCCGGCGGGGAGGGCTCCGAGGGGGGGGGGGAGCGCGGGGAGCTCCCCAGGCGGGCAGGCGCGGGTTTTAAAGCGACGCTGGGGAGAGTGCAATTAATAATAATTATTGTAACGAAAGAGCGGGGCAGCGGCGCGGAGCTGAGGCGCCCTGAGGGTGGCGCGGCCCCGCGCCGGGCGCCTTCCCACCTCCCGCGGCGGGGGCTGCTGTCCCGCGCCGCCCCTTCCCTCAGGGGGCTCGGGGTCTCCTCAGCGGGGATCCACCTCGGGAGGTCGTTAGTTGATTGATGATTTAAATATCCCCCCCCCCCAAATCCAAGCCCAGCCAGTTGGTTGAGGTTGTCTCGGAGTGCCCTGTCCTGGGATCAAAAGCAGGGTAGCGCAGATGAGGGGAGCAGAGGAAACCGAGGCAGGCGGCGGGCACTTACTGGAAAGAAAACAGTTTGATGAGGAAACATTTGCAGCGGAATTGCTCCTGGAGCGACCATCTACTTTGTGTGAGTAGGGACGGAAAGGACTTTGCTTTCTAGCCCTGGAGACCGAGAGCTTCGACTAAAGGCGATGCAGCTCCCGTCGGAAAAGATGCCTTTATCTTCCAAAAACCATGTCAAACCGAGGTGACAGAAAGGGGTGGGAGTCCTAGATAGGAGCGGCTACAGGGGCAGAGCTTTCACATCACCCAGAGCTTGTCAGGGATGCTTGAGGCGGTGCCCAGGGCATGCCCGGTGTACCCGTGCCCCGCACACTGAAATGCAGGGCCGCTGCCTGCAAGCACTGTGCCACGCAGCCTTTCTCTTCCTCCGGCCACCGGTCTGGGTTTTTTTTTACAGCTTACTCAGTTTCTGAAAGTTAGAGAACAGGCAAAAACTGTTGGGGAACATTTGTCCAAGGCTGTAGGTCCTGGAAGGAAAGCACTACCTTCCTGGAGAGCTGAGGAGGGTCTAAGCTATCGCAGTGGATGGGATTTAAAACCAGCCCTCTCATCTAGCCTTCCTCTCCAGGCTACGGCTGGGCAGTTCCCTAAAGCAAGGGCCGGTCGTTTTGGATTCCCAGTCTGAGGTGCCAAATGCAGCACTGGATTCCACTGGATCCTTTTCATGGCTCTGGCATCTGAAAAGGAGATCTTACGATATTTGTCCTTCAGCATCTGCACGGCTTGTTCAATTCAGGCCCTCGCTCTGAAAATTGAGAATAAAATGGTGTAGTGTAAAATCTTCCCTTTCAAGAAAGAAGTTCCAAGCCAGCCCAAAACATTTGGGATGTACTATTGCAGTCCTTACAACATTGAACGTGAGCCTCAATCTTTCACATATATCCCAGTTGGCTCTGGTTCCAAAACAATTTGAAGCTGGTTTGAGTTGCACACAATATTTAACAGACCAGGATAATTTCCAATTAAATTTCACAAAACACAAACTACTGCATAACGACTCAGAATTTGTGTATTACTTTGTGTAACGCAAGGCTGAAAGGTAGCATTGGTCATGCAGCCTGTGTGGGAAGGCAAACATGATGTCCTCCTATAGATTTATCTGAGACCATGCCCTTTAGGTAACACTGGTCTCATCATCATTCCCAAACACATCAGTAAACATACAGTTTAATAGGTGCTGAGGATGGATGTGCTAACGTGACATTTGATTCTTCCTATGAAATTGCTGCAGACACCTATGACAGAAATTTACTATGATATTTGATACTTTTCTCGAAACATACAAGTGCTCCTTCTATATCTACTGAGCACTTTACTGGGTAGTGTGCATATGTATATATTTACATATACAAATGCTTGTGCCTCTTTTAAGAGCAACAATGTGGCCTCTGGCAGCAGGGTGTGCTGCTGGAAGCAATGCACTTGTCTAGTAAAGAGTCATGTCGGAAGGGGTTGGTGCAGATCCTCTTTCCAACCCCAGTGTAAGTGAATATTTGCAAGGTAGTTTTGGTTGTGGGGAGGGAAAGGGATCTTGTCTACCCACTATCAGCCACCTGCCTTTTCATATAGGAAAGAAAAAATTGGTTCATTATAGAGAAGTGAAATGCCTCATTATTTCCTCACAGTACTCAATGCTGTAGGAGCTCGCTGTAACCACTTTCTGCAGTTTATTTCCCCTTTTTCTTTGCACACTCTGTGAAAACAAGAGGAGAAATGTACTAGACATGGTCACTTCCTTCTTTCCTGTCCTCCACTGTAAAAAAATGAAAAGAATTTCCTGGAAGGAGTGTGCTATATTATGTGAATGCAAGAGACAGAAATGTTGGGGTTTGGGGGGGGGGGGTGTGTTTCTTTGGTTGGCTTTTGTTCTTTTAGGTTTTTTAAAGAAGGCTTGTTTCCTATTGGTTAGTATATTACTGGATCTATTAAAAATAGGATAATTTTATAATGGAATTTAATCATGAGCACTGTATTTTAAGACTAACATTATTAGCCCACTAGCCAGTGAAACTGTGGTAATCAGAAACAGGGCTGGAGACAGTCACCAGTACAGTAACTCCATTAGCTGTGAAGGATTTTTCAAGTTCAGGTAAAATAAGACTTCAGTGCTTTTCTCTCCTAGCAACGAAGAGTAGAGATATGCCAAACATATAATAATTCCTACCTTGCCATTGGCTGCAGTTTTCTTTTTGTTGTCCCTTCTCATTGATGCAGGTTTTTTCTTAAGTGAGTATCTTCTAGGAAACAGCAGCGTGCATCTCATGGAATTGTTGACAGCTTGCACTTTAAAATACATTTTTGAGAAGAGAAGCATTAGTGTGTGCCAGCTGAAGATCCTAGAATTCAAGAGAGAAACTTTCAAAACACTGACGTAGCAGTCTCCCATACCAAACTGTCCTGGAAGTCATAACTGAGCAGTAGGTAGGTGAACCAGGAAGTGAGGTATAAAGGTAAAGCTAGATAATCTCTTAGCTAAACTGCAACATTTGCTTAAATTGGACTACAAAATACAATTTTACAGATGGGTATTTCTCTTCACAAGCTCACCTTGACACAAAACAGTGTAATACCAGAACCATGGTCCTAATATTAGGAGTCAATTAAAAGATTTCTACTTATTTCCGACAGTCAGGACCCCATGTTAGGGTGGGAAAGGTAGAATCAGTGACAGGGTAGGTAAATTGTCTAGGGAAAGACAGATAGAGAGGTCGAGAAGATAACCATCTCTGCTGGCTTTTCCCTCCTGCCTGGGGCAGCCCAGGAGCTCACCCGGCTACTTGTGGATCGGACATCTCCAGCACCTCCAGAAGCCACAGGCTACCTGAGCTGGCTTGCAGGGACAGTGGCAGGGCTGCGAGGTGGAAATCCCCCTGGGCAAGCCCCCGAAGGACACCTCTCGCTCTGCTCTCAGCAGTGGCAGCTTCTCCATGTTAGTGATCAGGTCCGCCCTCTAATCCAGCGACAAAAAACTGGTCCTGGGGAAGAATTACTGGTGGGGAAATACACAGGAGAAGAGATGGAAACCTGCAGCAAGGGGTGAGAGAGGGATCACCCCTTTCTGTGCCAGTGGGGAGCTGGAGCAGCGTAAACCAATTGTAAAACCACCTCCTTTGAGACCTGGAATGAAACTGGTCTTAAAACTGCTATTCTGGCCTTCACAGTACTAAAAATCTGCCATGAAAGTTGCATTAATTTTGAGCCCGGAAATAAAACAATCTCGTGACCCAGATATTCAGTGGAAAAATGAATTACTCACTTGTTTTCTTCTCCTCTGGACACTTTTATCTTTGGCTGCTTTCAGCCAGCCATCATTGTGTGATGTCAAATATTCCTCAGCTCTGATTTAACTCACACTACATGATGGTTTACAGTGACACATTTTGGGCTGATAGTGGAAAATAATAGTGGAAATAACAGTGATGTTTTTCTTCAAAACTAGAAATACTTTTATAAAAGTTAAAATTATTTCATGCCAGATGTACCTTCTCCCTCTCCCTGGTAAGATCAAAGAAGCCCTCTGGCATGCATACCCAGATTGACTACGTATTTTAGCTGTGTAGCGCCATTTGAAAGCTTTTCCAGGCGAGTAGTACTGCTGTGGTGGAGTTGTTGCAAATGAAGAGAGAATACCTACTTCAAAAACTGCATAAGCGCAGAATTATGTGTTCTTTTTAAAGAGAGTATTTACTCAGTCATTAGTCATGCAGCTTTTCTATAGCCTTCTACTGAGAAGAATCAGAGGCTGAATAATGAAAATAACAAAGTCCCAATTGATTTTGTTTTCTTCATTAGTGCTCGTTATCAAGCAAATGCAATGAAACTGCTCAGATATTTTGTCAGAATCTGATTACTATTCTCAAAGTTATCACAGCTGTAAAAATGATTTTTTTCTTTAGCAGAGAGAACAGGTGACACCTATGCAAGAACAAATAACATTGGAAGAACAGTCAAACATACTTTAAGGGACTGAATATGCTGGACAGAAAAGATCCAGCCTAACTATAAAATAGCTTCCATTGCAGACTTTAAGACCCTGATGTTGCAACTGGGAGCGTGCAGTCAGGCTGCTGTACTGTGCCCCTTGAGGAAAAGGTTCAGCAGGAAACCCTCTCCACTATCATCAGTTAAATCAGAGCTAAGTTTCTGCTGCTTCAGAAGTGTTGTAGTCCAACTCACTCTATTTCAGGTTCTCTCATCTGCGCTACTGATGACAAGAAAAGGAATAAGCCTAGCTCACTGTGCTTAAAAAATACCCACACTTGGATCAAATGAAGAACGTTAGAAGCAATAGCAGTAACAGCTCTTGGGTAGCTTTACAATAACTAGAAACTTAGACTTAGCTGCAGTGATTATCATGAGAGATTAGACCCTTCTTTCAGCACCACAAATTACTGATTCTTTTGTAAACCTGCATTTCAGAAAGCTAGTTTTTACAATTTTGCTATGCTAAGAGTGTCTCGGCATGTCACATTCTCTGTCATTTTGAGGACAACGTTTTAGCCAATACACAAAACGGGGGCAGGAGAAGGGGAGAACGAGGATATAAAAGTCTGAACTCATCCTCTCTCCGTTTCCTCCATTCCCTTCACGGTGTGACCTGGTCCAGCTCCACATTTGCCTCATCGTAAAGCTTCAAGAGGGGATTTTATAACAGCAGAGCAAGTGACTAAACCAATCTGTCCTCTTATCTGCAGTGTATAGCTGGCCTGATGGCCTTGCCCTGGGAATGAAACTTTGCTAACATTATGTTATTAGTGGCTTCCTGGAAGAAAGTATGATGGTAACACAAAGGCCCAAGTTTAGATAAAATACACACGTTTGCTTTGAGTTCCAATCTTCAAAATGATGCAAACAGCCAGAATTCCCCTCCTGTTTTATCTGAAGAGTACTGTATTTAAAAAACTTAACAAATCAGTGCTGTTGCTGGAATACAGTAATTTGACATAAATGTACACTTTAGAAGGCAGCTCGCATTCTCCAGTAAAATGTGTTTTCTGCGTACTACCTCACACATGCTGCACAAAGGAAAGCCTGTGTAACAATATATCCTACACCAGTAGCAAACAGAAGCAAGAATAAACCAGGTAATATATGCAAAAGGAATAAACTTTCAGACACAGAAGTGACCTGGCTTGTATATCAAAAAGCTTGTCTAATAAATCACAGTATAGCATCCAAAAAGACTTATTTTCTTTCATTTATTTCTGGCTGATTTAATCTAAAGAAAGGCTTTGAAATGTACCAAACAGTTAAATGACAGATAATGTCATTTTACAAGGAATTAGTTGAATAAATATAAAGTTTTCCATACTGTTTGTGGAACTCCCCATTCAAAAATAAATATAGAAATTTCAAAAGTGAATATACAAGTCGGTAGGAAAATTAGAGACTGACTAATTAAGTAAAGAGCAGATAATGCAAATACTTTTAATGAGGCTCTGCTCTGACACTACTGAATGAGGCATTGATCCCATTTCAGGGTAATTAATATTTTTTATTGCCAACATTAAAAGCTAGTTTCTGTTTCAGCATGCTTGGGGCCAGGACGGTCTGTGATATCCCACACCAAAAATACAATTTGTTAACTGAACCATTTCTGTCAGCAACAGGGAAAAAAAAACCCAAAACAAACAAAAAACAAATCCAAGAAAATTACATATTTCAAAGGTGTACATTTCTAAGGCTTTTCTGATGCTTTGTGCTACAAAAGGTGCTACTGGCTGCTTCCCATCAGCGAGGAGTAGTCTTTTATTTTTCCTTAATAAGTGGAATCTCGGATAGTTGATTGGGCAACTTAATGACTGGTACTTTCAGGGCAAAACAGAGCAGACAGATCAGAATCCTGCTCTGACGTGCTGTGTAGCGAAATTAGTCTCTTTCCAGTCACAGCAGAAAAAAGTAGAAAGGTTAGCATCCCTGAGATTAAATTAGCCTTTGTCATTGCTGTTCAGCTGTGAATCAGTCCACAAGATTTGATTCATTTATATATTCAAGGGCACTCTGATAGCCTGTGCAAAAAATTACCTCCTCAGAAGCTAAAAATTCGTAATTTTATTATTTTTAAAGTTACTCAGTATCAATCTGTCCTGTGAAGGACTTTGAGCTGCATTTTTCTTCTTGCATATTTCTGTGAGGGAAAGGCTTTAAAACATCCCTTAATATAAGGGTTATTTATTGTTGTTGTTGTTAAGACCCTTCGTGTTTGCTGCTAGGATCATCTCAGCGCATCTCATCTGACCAACTCCCTGATGCTACAAGGCTGTGAGGCACCCACGGCACCCTCGTTTTCCCTCCTCAGCGCTCACGCCAGCACCTCAGCAAGTTGCAGTATGTAAGGCTATAGTTACACTGACACCTGAATCCTTCTCTCTTCCAGAGCATCCCAGACTCTGGTCACAAGTATTACCTGCAGTTCACTACCGAAGACTACAGGAGCGGGGTGAGTTTATGGTCCTCCGCGTTTCTTCTGACACTGCGTTAAATGAACTTCAACATCTCCAAAACAGGGTACATTTAAGTGCTGTCGTAAATGGATCTTTCACAATGGAAAGACTTACCTTTATGCTTCTACCTGCCTGTCCAGCATGGGGCACGGTTTGCTCTTGGGATCACCCCAGCATCAAATCCAATCAGTCCTCTGCCTCTGCCGGGGTCCAAGTGGTCAGAGCACTGTAGCTACCTGCTCCGCTCAGTGCCTGAAGCAATTGTCTTGTTTCGAGTCACATCAGGCAACCCAGCGCCCGAGTGAAGCTTTGCAATGGTCCAAACTCAGTGTCGCAGTATGGTCCTCATTATCCAGTTGTAGCTCCTGCTGTGTCCACACACCAAAACGAGAATAAAGAGTTGACAGTTGTGTGTTCTTTTTAATTATAGCCCCCCCCCCATTCATTCTGTCAGACAGTTGTCATCAGCAATTTTACTGTAAGCATCTGCTTTTCCATTACACACACATTTTATGAAATTCGAATTATTTTCAGAATTTAATATGAAGCCTTAGATTATTTTTGTTTCAAGGCTGAAGTATCATACAATGAAAGTCCCTGTTAGCAATTAAAGTTATTTCTTGAGAACTCAAACATATTTCCAAGATGACTGAGTGCATTTCTGCTACACTTTAATTAAAAACTTCTGTTAAATCACTTTAGCCTTGTGGTTTTAACCTATTTACTTTTTTGGAAAAAAAATTACATTCTTCTAAAGACTTTCCTGACCCCTGTACAGCTTCATACAAAGCGTCTCACAAAGACATACATGTACTCCATACGTATACCTCACTTGTTAATACCAAGAGCTTTTTAAATAGTGTGTTGCTGGTAAATAAGGTCTTGATTAAGGATAACAGTTTTAAATTCTACCTTTACAGGAAAATGCTGGGAGCTGCCTTGCTACAGTGCTGTATCGGAAGACAAAGTCTCCGCCTGTTGTCAATATCAAGTGCATGCCTACCAAAGACGAGAAGCAAATCCAAGAAGAGGACAACAGACTTTACCAAAAAATTAGGCACCAAACCAAACCAATAATTGGAAACAATATTCCAGGTATATTCCTCTAAATAATCAACTGTATTTAATTTTATCTTAAAGAGCCTGGGCACTTGTAAGAACACACACAAACGCACACGCATTTTAAAAAGGAGACACATATATTTACAGTAACACCCTAAAACCATAGAGCTAACCATCAACAATTCCACCTTGCCAGCAAGTCTTGGGGAGGAAAAAAAACCTCCTGTGTTTCGCAACAATGGTAGTCAGCACAACATTGCGAAGGTGTTTTGGATTTAAAAGCAAGCTTACGCAATTTTATATTCAAGTAAATGCAAACTGTCCTCAAGTAATAACAACTGCCTTAACCCACACACCTTCCCCGGCTGCGGGTGGAAATTCACAAGGGATGACTAACAGAATTTTTCCATCCTGCAAGCAGAGCACCCCGGTCCCTCTTTTCCTCCCGGCTAGGTAAGGGCCTCCGTTATCGTGGATATTGGGTTTCTCACCTCCAGAGGGGGGACCCTGTGAATAGCATCTCTTGGCAATTTCAGTTCTGTCATGCTTTCATACTTTTACTATGACTGCAGGTTCGCTTCCTCCTCCTCCCTGTTCAAGATTGTAACACATTGGAGGGAAGAGTGGCTTCCCAGGAATAGCGCTACGTCAGACAAAAGTGCTCTGTGGTTTATCATTTTGCTGCTGAACAGCCAGAATTAATCATTTTTATATTGCTCTTTCTCCCTTGCAGACAGCTATGGCAATATTGAACCTGCCCTGGAGCCGGTGTGGGCTTTGGCTGTTGCTGGCAGCAGTTACATCATGTGGGAAAAGTCAACAGAGAACTTGGGTTACTTCATGGCACAAGTCAAGTCTGTGAAGCAGTGGGTAAGCGAAGTGGAAATGACACATCTGTGCTACAGAAGCTTACAGAGCCTACCAAGCAGCAGAGAATAAAATGGCCATCAACAGCTCACACTCTCTGTGATGGGCACGATTCTCCCAAAATCCCAGGGGCTTCTACCATACAAGTATCTCCACCTCTGCACAAGTATTTTGTCCAGGCTTTGGTGGAAAAATTCTACTCATTTGGACAAAATTTGATTTTCCTTCTTTGCATGAGTGGATCTGTTGGCTTCTGCAGGTTTAATGAGGAGATTTGAACATAGGGTCCTGCAGTTCATCAGCCCCACACTAAGTCGCTCCTCATACTCTTTCCCCTCCTAGCCAAGCTCAAAGGTAGCGCCAGTCTAGTACCTGGCATACGTTCTCCGGGGAACATATCTTACACCTGTAGCGTATCGGAGTTCCCAGAGCTTTGTCTCCCTCAGTCATCGGTGATCGATAGACAGTGTTCGGGTTTTACTCCCTAGTTATTTAGAATGAGATTTCTCTGAAGGAGAGATTAATAGTCAGCTAAGATTCTCAAATTTATTTGAGGGTTAATCTCAATTAATTAGCATCTGAGTCAGCCTAGTTTCATGTCAGAGAGCAGTCAGACTGCAAAGCCATGCTGCAGTTAGTGCCTTCAAAGCTTTTACGCAGGAAGCGCTCCCAATTCCCTGTCTCTCCACACACAAAACCTGTCTCACTCCAGCCAATGACCACAGCCATCGCGAGCCCTATTCATCTTGCTCCCTAAGCAAGCTAAAAGCAGTCAAGTCAATCAGAGTAGACTCTAAACTTCAGCAATGTAACTTGTGTTCTTGATCTTTTTTTTTTTTTTCTCTTTGATACATGCCCAGATAAGGAAAGATGATTTTATTGAATTTGACTACACTGTTCTACTCCATGAAATGCCAACACAGGTAAGAAAGCCTATGTGTAGAACGCCTCCTTTCAACAGAGGAACAGTATAAAGATCATAAAAGATGTGTATTTTAAAATCTGTTCTCCAGGAAATTATTTCGTGTCACATGCGCCTCACTTGGCTTCCTGGTCACCCTCTGAAAGTGAAATACTTCTGTGCTTCAGAGAATCAGGGGCTCGAAGATGGATCTGGAATGGAATCTGGATCAGCTGCTGGGATTTTACATGAAAGGGGAGCAAATTTTTAAGAGATTGTCAGTTTTATGTATATGTGTTAAATGAGAAAATCCTTGTGTTAATAGACCTGGAGTTGTGATAATTTTTCTATACCAGTCGCACAACAGTGAATTTGAATGCTTTCACTAGTCTGTTTTATTCCAAAATTAACTCCTGTAATTTCTTAAACTGCGAGACTCATGTTCTAGAGTTCTACCTAAAAACTTTGCTACTATATTATATATACACAAACATACACAAGTTGATTTTATGTCACTAACTTACTGTTACTTAGAGTAACATAGTTTGTAAACAAAGTTAATATATTTGGATAAAAATCTTGAGAAAAGTATTAATCTGTCACTAAGAAATATTTGTCTACTCTTTTTTTTTTTTTCATTTTTTGGGTTAGATATGTGCTGATTTGTAACTTGCATCTCCAATAAAACAAATACCATTACGCAGGGTCGAGGTTGGGTTTTCTTTCATGATGCTGCTGTTTGACGCCAACTTTCCATCTTCTCCCGGTGTCTGGCCGTTAAAAGGATGTGGATGAGCGTAGGCAGCGGAACGTCTCCCTGCAAGGCCCTACAGAAGCCGGTGACCAGCACCTGCGTGGCCTAGTCCCGCTGATGCACTGCTGTTCCCTGCAGCGTGAGCTGACATAAAAAGAAAGTTTCTTATATTTGTGAAGGCAACTCAGAAAATACTGATAGAAGGAAAAGATGGTTTGTTGTCTCCCCACATCTGTCAACAGTCCAGAACACTGCACAGCAGCGTTTCTCAGGTGGAAACTGAGGACATTTTTCTTTGTCTATTTGCAGTTCTTGCTATTACTTTGAACGAAAACAGAACTGCAAAGACAGGAGGGCTCTGAACAGATGAGTTTCCCCCTTTGGGTTTGTTTGCTGGGGGAACAGCCCGCTGCTAGAATACCCCGTCAAACAGCTCTTACATTGATGACTGCCATGTCACGTCCCCATCCTAAATACAACCAAGCCCTATCGCAAGAACACATTCCTGTCCTTTCACACCAAATTCTCCATTTGGGTTTACAGCAGACCCGCTGTCCTGCCTTTGTTTGCTGAGATTGTGCCAAACCGTCTCGAGTTCGCCGGTTTTTAACCCAATTAGCAAGATTTCTGCCAGGTTAAATTAACTCCGTATCAGTAAGTACACCTGCTTTAGGAAAACAGGCGATGGTCTCTGCCTTCTGGGATGGTTATGTTCTTTATAACTCATGGTATATTGTGCTATCATTGATCTGTAATTGATAACGATGATTAAGGTTTTTAACATGAAAGCTTTAACTGGGGGGTATTTAGGCTGGGTGATCTGTTAACCCCCCAAATTCAGGCATTTTACACAAATGTATTAGAGTCTGATATACTTTTACTGACTGAAGCTTTTAGTATCAGCACATAACAGGCATTACAATAAATTCAGGGAAGCAGCATTTCACATACTCTTGGTTTTCTTTTGTGCTGGTAAAACATTTCCCATCATCAAAACCATGAAATCAGAGCTTGTAATGGCAACATTTCTTAAAGAAGTCAGTGATGAAAATATGTTTTAGAATTAAAACAAGAAAGTAGTATGGATTTTGCACTTTGGGGCTCTACTTTAGCAATGCTCCTAACCACGGGTTTAGTCTCCTTACCTTGTTTTTACCACTGCTCTCCAGACCTGGAACAGAGGACCAGGCACTTCCAACTTGCCAGATGGGTGTAACTTGAATACTAATCAGCAACACAAACTTAATGTCAGTTAAGAAACCGCACAGTAACTTCTGGACAAGTAGCAAACCTGTTGGAATTCGAAAGCAAAATTTCCACCAGCTTCTTTAGGGCCAAGATTTCAGTCAGTGGATCAGAACCTAAAATCATACAGTTTTTACTCAAGCAAAAATCTTGGTTACATCAATGTAAACATTATCTGAGTTGAGGCTAGTGATGGGTTCACAGTGAATTCTTCATGCTAAAAAAACCCACGCAGAGCCCATCTGTAAGAGGCATAGACAAGAGAAGAGGAATAGCTCTCTTCCACCTTTGCTGCTAGGAAGAGTTCAACTACATCAGATATACTACGAGTGCTATGTAAATTTGATTAAAGAAAAAAAAAAACATCACGCACAAAGAAACAAAATCCAGGGTGCCCCAAAATTAGGCTCTTGCTAGTGCTTCTGTCCTTCTTCCACTGCCCCCCACTACCCATTAGCCTTCCCCCTACCTGCAGATTTTCCCCCTCGCGTGGAAGTTCAGCCGTCCTGGAGCTGCGCCTCAGCCGCCCCTACGCTGTGCTACCCGAGGGCGCGCTCCATTTGTGGAGAACCAGCACACATCTGGCAGAATCTGTTAGCCAGGAATTCACATCATGACTGGCCTCTACTAAGCATAATATAAAAGCCAAAAATATAAATAAAATAATAACCACCCCATTTCTTTCTTGCATTCATACTGTTTTTATAAGACATCTTTGAATCTTGGTGAATGTGCTGTATTTGCTTAAGAAAATCTCCAAGCGTCAGAGAACCTGCAGGGCTTTTCTTGAAACGAGTTCCAGCTGAGTATTTTCACAAAAACAAAGCTGCAAATGTAACAGAATCAAGAAGGATTTGGCCCAAAGCAACGCCATACTCGCACACAACATCATGCCTGTGTTCAGTTAGCATTTACATGCTCCTGACACTGTACTTTTTTCAAGATTAACATTAATAATTTTCACTGTCTTTCTGTGAAGGCTGAGGAAAAGCAGCCCGGACATTACAGTTCTGTCTGCGTCTGGTAGACATCAACCACAATCCTGTGCCAGGAATGTAGCTGGTTTTGAACTGGAACTGCATTCTCTGTTTACTGGAAGTCTGCAAAAATGCTGTTAAGCTGAGTAGTTCAGGAAGAGAGAGCACACAAAGAAAATTCAGCGTGGATCTTCTGGTAGTAATTAAAAACAAACAAACAAACAAACAAAAAAAGATTATAATATCTTCTCTTTCTCACCTAACACCAACACCCTTGTTTGATCTCTCTTCTATGAGCGAGCAAGCTCTATTCAACCGATTCTCAAGCCAAGCATCATCAGCAACATGCTCTCTCGATTGTGACATTCTGGGAAAAGGCATCTTTTGTTTGGTTTTCTAACAAAGAGCCCAGAAAGCAAGCCCGTAAAATAAATCCATGTTGTTCATAGTTTTGGAAAGAGTTGACTTCTGCGTATATTATTACCAACTCTTTTCAAATGCCTGGTACCATCAGCGATCGTACTGGTATCTGGATCTGGCGACGAGCGAGCTGCACTGAACGGCGACTCAGTTCGTTAGGACTTTGGAGGCTCCTTGTGTTCTTTCTGAAGGATGCGGAGGGAAAACGGACATTGGTCCTCTGGGCTGGATGCTGTAAGTGCAAGAGGTAACGGATCTGTGCCTGGAGCACCTACGTGAAAACTGCTCAGTATTGGATGCCGACTCCTCCCCCGTGCCTGTCCAGCAGCTAACAGTTAGTGGAGTCTCCGAAATTAAAATTTTTAAACTTTCAAAAACAGAGAAACATTAACTAGCCTAATTACAAAAGAATGATGTAGCAAGTAAAAAAATAAAATTATTTTAATACAAGTGGGATTACGACAAATTTCGAGACAAGTTATCATCAGTGGTTTAACATTTATATATTTTGTTAATGAGTAGCATTTACATGTGAACAATTCCACTGTAACTTCCTGGTGGTTCCTGAGAATACCACAAAGGAAGGATATTATGCTGAAATTACAAGTCCAAGTCCCGCTGCAGCCTGCGCTTGTCCAGCCAGCCTTGATTGCTTCTATGGCTTGGGCAAGTGAGCTTTTAGAGAAGATTGTGAAAAACTTCCATGTACTCAAGAGGAAAAGAGTCAGCTCTTGGCTTTCCCCTTTTTTGCAGGAAGTCGCCCTGTTGCTTCAAGGTATTTGTTAATTATTTCTTCCTGACTGCTGGGCAAACATGGTTGATATTTACAGTATTCCATTGTATATTCACCCTTTCCCTGCAGAGTTGGAAAAAGAATAGTCAAAGTGAGGATGCTAAATGGGTAATCCTATTTAGCAGCAGGCCACACCCTAATCTGTGCAGTAACATGCAATGACCATTTACAATGAAGTATACAAACACGGTGTACTGTACGTGTGAGATACAAAACCATACAAACAGTATCTGAACATTGTCTCTTTGACACAAGACTGTAAGACTGCCTGTGGTACCCATCTCAGCAGTGTGACAATTCTGCTTAAAAACTGAAAATGATCACGCTATTAATAACAACCCTTTCAAGCGCTCACAGAACACCGGCACTTGCGTGTCACGAGATGTGGAAGAGCAAATTTTATGTAACACGCAAACTCACCTGATTCAAATGCATTCAATGGGCATGTAACTACAGGCATATATATATATATATATTATTAAAAAAGGACATCTTAATAACATGAGCACTGCTGTCAAAAATCTCTTCTACTTGCAGGCATCAGTAACTTAAGGAGTATGCCTAAACTCTTCCAGCCTGTGAATTTAATACCTTTACTGATACCTCTCACTTTGTATCACTCACGACTTTGAATCAATTCCCTCTTCAAATTATGAAAGAACTTCTTGGCCAGAAATGACACAGCTAATGCTAGTGATGTTAATTAAAAAGCAGTTAAAGTAACAGTAAAAACTCTAAGGTTATTTTCTTACTCTGCATTTGTTTAGATTTTTATTGCTTTTACTGCTGCATATGCTATGTATATCATGATGCAAATTAGCACACTTGGTTTACAGAAATAAATACGTTCTAGCAAAAAGTACCGAGAGTACTTACCTCTGTGGAAGACCTCAGCTCAGTGGCATATCCAAACATATCATTCAGTGGCACCTAAAATGCAAGCATACTATTCTTGTAAAAGCAAGATTTTTTCCATCAACTGTGGATTATCATCCAGTTAATCTCAATTACGATATAAAGAGTCAGTAAAGTCTGGTGCTCTTCGTAAACAGTACTGATCTAATTACCCATTTTTGTAAAGTGCCTTATTTCAACCAATTTATATTCACAATGTTTTCAGCAGGAAACCCCAAAAATCTCAGAGGCTGAATGTACCAGGTACTGGAATATCCCGCATTCAGTAATCTGTGTCACCCAGCAAGAGATCATAATGTTTGAAATATCTCAAGACTGCAGCTCTAAACACAATTTACGACGCAGGAGTGACGCAGCATGTGGTTTGTCAGTAGCCAAGGCTTTGCTGAGATGATTTACCCCACTACCACCGTTAGATGTATGCTTCTATATGACCTAACGTGAGAACATCTATGTTTTTAGAAGGGACATAAAAGAAGGAACATTGAAGGCAAGTCATTTGCATTTATCTGCAATTTTTACAGTTAATGCAGGTAACAGCTGAAGGAAGACAGCTGACAATAAGATCTTCCCTCTGAACTCCGTGCACCTGTATTGCTGCACAGGTTCCCTTCACTCTGAGGTAGCACAGTCTGCCCATCTCAAGAAACCCAAGTTCTGTTCATTTCTCTGCCACCATATGATTTTAAGTTAGTCAGTTGGCTTCTCTGGAGCAAGACAGATTTATGATAGGTTCACTAATACTGCACAATACACTGCCACGAGTTGAAAATTAACGCTTAGCCACTGAAAAACTAATATGATGTTTATCCACTGAAAAACCCAGCTACGACTTTACACGTACTAGCCAATAAGTAAAACAGTAATGGAGTCAAAAGGCAAGGCAGGAAAAGGTCAGGAACCAGCAAACACCACAAACCTCAGCATAGAGTGTAAAGTAACCCTCTGTGCCGTCTTGTCCTGTGATCACTCCATGACGGCGATTAATTCCAGCTATCACTGCTCCTTGGAATTCGGTGGGTGCCATCACCTCCACTGCCATAATGGGTTCGAGTATACGCACAGTGGCGTTTTCCATAGCTGGAGAAAAAAACTTAACTAAATAATCAAACATCAAAGAGCAAGCCTGGCATAATTCAAGATACCGCTATGTATAGCAAGGAAGTGTTTTATGGTTGATGCTAAGCGTTTCTTACATCAGTGGGGGAAAACAATAATCAACAATGTGGAATTCTAGCTCCCCTGCCTTTTATTACTGAGACCATAATGCTGGGAGGCACACAGTTTGATAAAAAGTTCTTTTCATACCTCTGTAAGGATGAAGCTGTTGGTGTTTCTTTACTGTATTCTATGAAAACAGGATTTCCTTCATACAACTAAAGAAATTATTGGGCCTCCCTCAAAATTTCTATAAACTCTCGCATATATTCTGCTCTACACAACCGGCCAAACTTTAAATGTGTGTATGGATACACCAGGCAACAAACCAACGTATAGAAAGGAGGTTGTTAAATTTAGCTCCTACAATAAAGAAGCCAGCAGGACTACACATTCAAATGACTGGCTTCATACCTTGCTTTAGGGCTCCTTCTCCTGCTCTGATGAAAGAGATTTCATTGGAGTCCACCATGTGATGTGCACCATCCTCTAGGACGAACCGGACTCCAGATATCCTGTGCCCTGACACTAGACCTTTTTCACATGCTTCTCGGAATCCCTGTCAAATAACATCTCAAAATTAGCAGTTTGTAGACCAAAATGAAGCTTAAAAAAGAGTTGTGTTAACAGCAGCCTATAAAAGACATTAAGCTTAAAAACCAAAACAGCAGTAACAAAAACCCCCCACCTTTCACAATTTTTAACAGCAATCCTGTATCTACCCAATGGACCCTCTTGCTTGATAAGATAATGGAAGAACATAACAGAAGGGAAAACTTTTCATTCCCAAGTGCCTGAAAACTTTGTAGTATCATTCTTCAGCACCTCAGTTTGATACTGATATTTTTTAAAAACAGAAATCATGTAACAAGCTAAGGACAAGAAGAAGAAACGTACTCAGGATTTTGCTTTGTAAGGGACTGTATGATCAAAAGCCAAAAGAATGCTCTATGTGGAAAGAACTACTCTAACCACTTGACTGAAGAACAAGATTCTTTTAAGACTGCATGCTTTTTCCAGGATTTGGCAAAAACCTTTAAATGCTGCATCATGGAATAATGAAGGAATTATCTTATGTTGATCTGTTGTTGTAGGAATTCAAAGATCATGGTAGGTACTACTTAAAAGTAGTACGTGATAAATTGTACAGTTATAGAGAGACACACACACACAGGAAGTCCACAGAAGAGATGAAAAAGAAAGAATATTTGGTAATTCATGCAGGAAATCCAGCTTAATTACAGTTTCCTACATAACCGGCCTCAGAGAAGTCACAAAAGTTACATATTTCAGGGCTAGAGATGAGAATCACAAGGCCACAATCAAAAGCAGAAGAGGGCCATTAAAAAGCAGATTCAACAGAAGGAGGCTTGTTTGACTGCAAGGACGGACAGCCTACCTTCTGCTCTGCAGCACTGCTACGGAAATAGAGCAAGCGCACACCACCAAAGAAAACAAACAGCAGCTTCTAAATTAAGTGGAAAACCTAGGAATGTAAGATATTAAGCAAAGCCACACAAATTTGATTCTGCTCCCACTGAAGTAATGAGAAAAGCCTCCTTGCCTGGGGCAAGACAGTCACAGTAAATGTGCACGGTATAGCAGGAAAACAACAGGAGTCAGTATTTCTTATATTATATACACACACAAAACGCTTGGTACCTTTTCAACAGCGGGCACGAATTGTTTTGGAATATTTGTGCCAATGGTTCTGTCTTCAAACTCTAATTTTGTGTAGTCCTCCGGATCCAGGGGCTCCAGAACGCCTATAACTTTGCCATACTGGCCGGCTCCACCCGTCTGTTTCTTGTGTGTATACTCAAACCTAAGAACAAACACATCCCCGCAGAACACCACATTACTCATTACGCAAACCACACTTGAACCACGGTTTTCTAAGGAGAAAGTTCCCAGTCTGCGTTTTACTTTATTCCATTTGGTTACGTTTAACCAAAAGGGCTAAATGCCACGACAGCAGCTGAAACAACAGCTGAGGATATTTAATGCCCAAAGAGGGAGCACCACGGTGGTTCGTCTCGCCAGCGCAAGATCGTGACGAGTCATCTCTCTCAAAAAAACCACCGCGAAAAACAAGCTGCTTCTGTGTGGCAAGCAACGCTAATAAAACCTGCTTACCTTTAGGCTCCTGCTTTTTGTTGAGCCGAGTAACGAGGTTTTGTTCTTTCTGCACATACCTGCAGTTCCCACCCACAGAGCACTTAGACCTGAAGCGCAGACACGGAACGAGGGCTTAACCGGGAAGAAAACGCGCGAACAGCTGAAGTATTTTTGAAGGGAAAACCGGAGGGATCCGAGGTCTCCCTCCAAACACCAGCCCGTCCCCGTCCCCGTCCCACCCGGCTGGGGCGGAGAACGGGCCCCGTCCCGGCTGCTCCCCGCGGGCCGGGCCGGGGGAGGGCAGCCCCGGCCCCGGCCGCTTCCTGCGGGAGGAGGAAGCCGGCTTCGCCTCCGCCATGGAGCTGCCGCCGAGCCACCACCGCGCCGACCGGGCGGCGGCGCTGGCCGCCGGCTACGTCTGCTACCGCCGGGGGAGCCCCGGCCGCGGCCTGCGGCTGCGGAGCGTCCGCCGCGCCGGCCGCAGGGTGAGTGCCGGCGAAGGGAGCGGGCGGCTGCGGGCCGGGGAGCCGCTCCCCGAACCGCGGGCAGCCGGCTTCGCGGCCTCTCCTCGTCGGGACGAAACGGCAGGCTGCGAGGAGGGGGGCGAGGACGGGGCGAGGCGGCGGCGGCCGTCCCTGCCGAGCCTCCCGAGGGAGCTCGGGCCCGAGGGGGATGCTCTTTTCCCGACAGACCGAACTCTCACCGCTGACCCGCTGTGGATTCGCTGGCGAACCTGCCAGAACGGGGGTTACAGCAAAACTAACCTGCTTGCTTAAGTCGTTATTGTAGATATCCCCAAAATATATGACATGATACAGGTCATAGCAAAGCGCAGAACGGACTTAACACAAGGAACCCAGTTAAGACTCCCGCCTCAGCCTTTAACCACGTAGCTCGTTATTGCGCATAATCATACAGGGAGCCCAAATACGGCAATTAAGTAGTACACGAGACTGGAGATGGACGAGGAGGTACTACAGCAGCTGCGTATTAAATGAGCAAGCTTAACACAGCAGGAGGAAATAAAAGAATACCCTAGCTCCGTACGGGCCCTGCAGAGAATGGCACTGCTGCAGCGTGTTTCGCTAGAACTAGACTCTTTTCCACAATGCAAAGTGATTCATTTCACAAAATAAATGTTCTTCATGTTTTCCTTATTTAGGACATCGATGGTGTTGGGCCTAAGTACCATCTGGAATTGGTGTTAGAAGACATCGTTGACGAAGTGAGTTCAGATTTATTTAATAAATACGTTCTGTGGGCAGAAATTGGCACTACTGACATGTAATGAAAAGCCAATGCTTTATGCTGCTGATCCTAGCTGAGGCCAGCGGACACGCCAGTTAATAATACTTGGTATCGTGTTTCAGATTTTTCTCTACTGCAAATCAGGAAGGAGGAAAAAAAAAAAAAAAAAAAAAAAAAGGCTTAACTTTACCAAAAGGGAACCCCCATTTTTTACACCATAAAAGCCCCAAACATCTGGTACCTACCACTATGACACAAGAAAATGTTTGAGGGATGACAAGGACACTTTAGTGTTGTTCAATTTCAAATTGAAGTTACTTGAACCCATTACTCCAACTGAATAGCACAAGTGACATTCTGCATCACAAATACTGCCCTTTCTATCACTGCAGAAAGAAAACTGCCCTTATAGTATAGTCACGGAAATACTATGAATTTAACCTTGTCTTAAATAATCACAAATCTCTGTGGGCCAGACTCAGAGAAAACAGCAACTACCTAAAGAAAAAAACTATGTTTTAGAAGTGCAACTTACCAATATTTGTATTTAATGAAATATTAATACACATAATTAACTCTGTAACAGGACAGTACTGTTAACTGCACTGCTGAGGTTCTTTACCATCTGGGCAACAAAAACATTGCTCCAGATGTGCAATTCACAATTGAAGGAGAACTTAAGAACACAGATGAAGCAGATAACATATTCTACAGTCGAATCAAGAGCCTGGAAAAAGAGCTTGTGGCAGAAAACATACCAGGTACAAAGAAGGGGTTTGGGCTAGAAGGAGGTTTTTGAGACAATGTCCTCCACGGCCAGAAGCAAACCTGAGCTCAACTGGTGGTGGTCCACGATCCATATGGGAGCCCCTACTATAGAAGCCAGGAGCAAGGGGGATCAGGCCATTAGCCCTACTCTGAACACACGCTGCTTCACTTTCTCTTATTCGGGGTGGCGTGTCAATCACAACACTACTAAATTCTTTCATAATTTCTGAAATCCAGAACCGATACGCGATTTGCACGTGACTGTTCTTGAAAACCACCTGCTACTGTTACCTCTCCCTTTATGGGCATCCTGCTCACTGTTGGTGGCTGTCCTTCGCATAGTATATCAGACACCCCAGTTGTAGTACTAGGGTCTGCTCTTACTTTAGGGCAACCCCTGCCTTGAAGACGTTACAGAATGTATGCTAAGAGAAAGAATTGGGAAGAAAACACGGTGGTGATATAGCAGCTCTTCCAAGATTATATGGAAGATCTGTGACACAGCAAGGAACGTAAGGAAGTGACTTTAGCACCAAACTCTACTATTGGGTGATAAGGTTCTGTTAATGGCGGCAGCTCCATGAATCTTAGCTTAATGTATATTTTTCATTTTGTTTGCCAGACAGCCACGGCCATGTGTCCCCAGAAATGGAGCCCATCCGCCTGCTAGCGTGGGTTGCCTCTGGCTATGTGATGTGGCAGAACTCAACTGAAAACACTAAGTTCCAATTTGCCCAAATTAAACATGTGAAGCAAGTGGTAAGTTACCATCAATGCCTTGCAAGAAAAATAGCATTTAAGAGCTAAGCAGTTGTGGCATGTACTAGAGTACAGCTGAAGCTAAGTTCTTAAGAAACCTCAACTGTGTCTGAACTTCTTGGTCCGGTTCGTTTTTCAGCCAGTGTTTAGTATTGTTCCACCTACCCCTTTCCCATTCCTCTAGCAAATCATGAAGGCTTTCACTGATGGCTTGAGTGTTTATTTAGATCACTCCTTCTCTTCATAAATTTTGTTTATAGAAGCTGTGTCTTCCTGGCAAGACCAGTATTCTACCCTTATTTAGTTAAGAAAATGGACTCTTCCACCTGGAGGTCATCATGTTGATTACAGTTTTATATTACTTCCCTGCCTTTCATCTGTAATGTAGGCCCAGCTGACAGTATTCTTGCATCTGCATAACATGCATTGGAATATTGTCCTTCATCTCTTGATCTACACCATGATCTAGCAATCAGTCACAGTAATACTGCTTGACATCTCTGCAATAGCCATGTCTAGGCAAATAGCAATGGGCTGCACCTCAAATTCAATAAAACACAATCTACGTTGCTTTTGTTCGCAGTATTGCAGTCTCCATCCATTTGCTAGTTCACCTCAAAATGCTAATCAAGAAAGAAAATATTGATCTAATTCCACTCTCATTACTAGCTTTTTTATTTTGTTCTTCCCAAACTTACTTTTACTAATTTTTAATTATTTTGGGGGGGGAGAAGACCTAAAATTAATTTTTAGTTGAGCTCTTAGACTTATATTAGCATGATGAGCATCAATTAAGTTTATGATAAGAAAATTGAATTCAGGAAGATGCATCACAAGACAGAAAGGGAATGCAATACTTCAGGACAAAATATTTTCTATTTTCACTTATTTCTGAGTGGTTACAAGTGATGTGTTTATCTTGAGCAGATCTGGATCTGCCCTAAGCTAAGAAATAAAAATGACTGGCAAATCTCACTATAGCTATTCAAATTAATTGAGTCATTAGCTACCACCATCAACAGGCCTTGCAGACTTCTTGCCTGGAACAGGCTTAACTGATAAAGCAACTTGCTTTCAGAAAAGTTTTTATCAGAGCAAAATTTTTGATTTTGCTTTTAAAATTAATAGAACTCTATAGATTCTCCCAGTTTCTCTGTTCTATTTGGAGAAAATATCCTGTGAGTTAGGAATAACTCCTAAAGGGATGGTCAACTTTAAATTCAAAGAAATTTACTGTGTAAGCTAGGATAAAGAAGCAGGACTTCGTGTTTAGAAAACCCAATATATCAGGAGTCTTCAGAACAGGCTTTCAGAGGCCGAATGTTTTGGCACTTAGAACAGCCAGTGAATTCCCGTGAAGTTCTGTGTATGAAGGAAAGGCAGAAACTCATTCTTGGAGCGCGATTTGTTAACATTTTGCTCCCTCTGATGGCTATCTGAAAGCAATTCACAGACGCTGCAGGGCTGTGCACAAGCAAGATTTTAAAACCCTCTTTAACAAACCAGATGAATTTAAGGACAAGGCAGACAGAAGACTATTAAACTAAACCAGCTGTCATCTCTCTCTAGTAATTTTGATCCTCTTCCCTGAAGAATAGGTATGTAAAGAGTATGTTCCAAAGGCCAGTGGGTATTCTGTCACTCACACAATCACTGATAACTTGTTATCCACTGTAAGGCCTCTGGAGTTCCCTCCAAGTCTTATCCTACTGACAATTTTATTTAGGATTATTTGGGCTAAACTGACACTTTATAGAATCAAGTGTTCCCTTCCCAAATGAGTTCCTGAAGTTGAGATATATCTAGCTTCTCTAAGGGAAGAATTAGCATGGTTTTATGTTTCACAGTCTCTCAAATGTAATTTTGGAGTTCACAGAAATACAAAACAGTATCGTTTTGTTATAGTGACTAAGCTCCATCTACTTTATTTGTTAACACGAGCTGCCAGTTTTATCCGAAATATATCAGAGAGTTTTTATGCTAACTAAAGAAAACTGATTCACTACTTTCAAGGAAGCCCCAAATTCAACCCTTTTCATCTTGTCTTTCCAGAAAAGAAGTGATGAATATCTTGAATTTAACTACATGATTCTACTTCACGAAATGGTGTCCCAGGTAAAGTCTTTATTTCTAAAAAGCCTTTTTTTGTTTTAAGACTGCCAAGCTGTGTAACCTCCAACTCAGACATGCAGATGGTGGGGCGGTTGCAAATCCGATGCCTGCAGGCCAGTTAGCAAACAGGGTGAGATTAGGGCAACGATCACTGTCGGTCTCAGCGTTATCGGCTTCTGCCCCCTGTGCAGGCAGGAGACAACAGGTCTCCAACTTGTGTCAGCAGACAGTAATTTTCAGCTATTTCTGGGCCCTTCTTGGGAACAGCAGAGGTTTAATATACTGGTCATTCACACAGCTTTCTCCTCTTGGGAGATACTATTGCTAAACGGGCCAGGGATAAAGAGAAGAAGCAGCTGCCAGCATCCTGGACTGCTTAGCTGCATTCCAGCTGGGGCTGCGGAGTGCTTCTACGCTAGAGGACAGCAGTGGTGGACCAGTAGACAGAGTAGCTCTCAGAAGAAAGCAGCAGAAACTTTGGTTCCCAGAACAGTATTTACATTCTATGTTATTCTCCATCCTAATTTTGCAATCTGAGCAAGTGTTTTCATAAGGAAAATGCAGAAATTTTGAAAGAGAGGTTCTCGATTGTGCAACCTCCTGTAATAAATCATCCACTGATAACAATCACGAGATCTCACTCCTACTTCTAGCTTCACTGCCTCCTACCCCAATGCACTCTCAGATAAGTTGGGGCATCTGTAGTGTTTTTAGTTCCTAAGTTTTCTATGAAGAAAAACTCATGAGAAGTAGTAGCTAACTAATTGCAAAACAAAAGCATAGGTTCTTCATTGTGCTTGGTTTGGTGAAGGGCAGGTATCCCAAAATATCAACAGCACTAACAGTAAGAGGGGTAATCCAACATAGACATGCCTGAGCTGCAAAACTTGCCTAGATAAAGAAAAATGTAGTTGCAGCAGCATGGAGCACAACACAAGCTGAAAAAAGCTTGCAGGAGAACTTCAGATATTTGGACAGGTCACAGGACTGCACGTTACAGTGCTTACCCTGCACTGTTACTGGTGCTTGATCAACTTACTTATAATCAGCCCAGGTATGGCTGTGTTACAGCAGTCAATTCCCGTTCAGTATTGTTCAAAGAACATACCTTCTCACTTTCTACAGGAGATCATTCCCTGGCAAATGACAGTTCTCTGGCACCCACAGCATGGCGTTCAAGTAACACAGGACAGCCGTCAGCCAAAACACGCATCGGAATAACGGACCACCTCATACCACAGGGGAAGAAGCTCAAATGCTACAATAAGCATTTGAAGGGAGGGCACATAAGTTGATGAGGGTGGATATGCAATCAAGGTACGAAGAAAAGAAGTCCTTCCTCAATTAAACTTTTCCTGTACATTGTGCTTTGATCTGATAATCCAAAAGGCACTTTCTCTGCTACGTAATCAAATTCTGCATCAAAATAAGTTAAAAAACTTCTGTTGCCAGAAAGAATACTTACGACACAGGTGCGGAGATGTTCTCCCTGAAGGCAACTTTTGGCTTTCCCATGGTGCAAGGGCAACCGTATTCTCTTTCCATTCGCTGCAGAAAAAAAAGCAGAATGAAATACAGAGTTGTTCCATTAGAACAATACATTGGAAATTATTTTATTTACAGATCTTTCTGAAATGAGAAACTTAATCAGGGTTAACCAGTTTTTTGGTCTGGGGTTGGATTGATTTTTGGGGTCTTGGTGGGTTTTTTTTTTTTTCAATGTTATGAATTATTCACTGTCATTCTGCAGTCATCCTTGTTCAGGGGCTATAGCTTTAGATACAGGAAAAGGGAACAGCATTAATTATTTCACTCAAATTTAAGTTTTCCAAGACAAAAGCCATCTTTTCTTCATTCTGTCAACAATTCAGATACATCTATTGTGACTCAAATAAAGTATAGACATCAACTTGAAAGAAACAAATAAATCACTAAGTAACTATTCCCTCCTGCCTGCATCATCTCTTATTATAGAATATTTCTGTGTCCTGTAGGAAATTGCTAACGGTAAAATTTTTTATAAGCAAAGGCTGCTAAAGCAAAGCGTAGTGCTTAATACAGTATTTTTTATGGATTTGAACCAAAAAGTAAAAATATTGCAGGCAGAAATGTCATTTAAATAGTTTACAACCCTCAAAATAGAACCACTGGAGAGAGAGATTCTTCAAAAGTTGACTAAGAAGTTAAACTCTTCCCTAAACAGCTAGTAATGTTCACATTAATGCCACAGTGCTTTCTGTGGGGAAGGTCTCAAAATAGTTGTCACACGATAACCCTGATTTACACTAAAGCAAGTGGAATTGTGCGCCTCCAAACATCCTGTAAACGTGACGTCAGCTTAGGCACCCAATTACAAAATCAGGCCTAAAGGCTGGCATCAGTTAGCCCCTCCGCAGATAGTTTTTGGTACAGTAATGCAATGTCTTAGCCAGAAAGGAAGGAGAATTCTTGGTTGGGAAAACAATCAAAACCAGAGTCCGTGGAATGTGCTTTCCAAATCACCTGGGCATAGATTTCCAAGTGCAGTTCCCCCATTCCAGAAACAATGGTCTCTTTGCTCTCATCATCAAAATGGATTCTAAAGGTGGGATCTTCCCTTGTAAAGCGGTTCAGGCCTTTTGAAAATTTATCAAAGTCATTCTGAAAAACAGTTACACACACACAAGAAAACATGAACATCCAGAAGTCACACAACAAAAAGGCCTCAAATTTTTCTATCAACTGCTTAGCACTTCTACTCTCATGAGGTTATTTTCTGAAACACAGCCATACATTTATAACTGTATTTATCCCTCCAGTTACTTCAAGTCCATGTTTACCCAGGTCAAAGACATGCATCTTCTTTATGGCTAAGTGATACCATCTAACGCAATCACATGCTGAGTTATCTGAATGATACCTTTTTACGTACTTTGAAGATTTTATTACGCTGCTCATTTTAGTCTGTGGTTCCATATTTAATGGCTAACCTGCATAAAATTATAAAAGCAGCAGAGGAAAGATAACTCAGTCAGAAAAAGCTTGATTCATAGGCTCTTACCTTGTTGGAAGGCTTCATAGCTACTGAAATGACAGGATCAGGGATGTGAATTGATTCCTGCAACGACCATAAAGGAAGAGATCATACAGTTGAGTTCCACTACACCTGGTGATGTAACTTCTCCAGAAAAGTTTGGTCACAAGAACTCACGGTTACAAACAGGGATGACTGTTTTACTTATCTAGCTCATAGCCATTATCATAGCATAACAAAATTATGTAAGTCTCCTGAGGATTACTACAAGGCTGTAACGCAATGCGTGCCGTACTGCCAACCACAGTATTTCTAACACCATTTCCTAGATTTAAGATAATCTGGTTTCACACTAGTTAGAAGACTCTGCTTCCTATCACATTTTGTAAATATATATATATATATATGTAAAAATAAAACCGATGCATTTAAATACATTTACAAATACACAGCTTAATAGTTTTGAGTAACAGCATCCACTTCGAACAGCCCAGAACAGTTTGCTAACACTGAAGTAGTATTTGATGTCAAGCATAGTAAACAGGTATTTATCTCTCTTGCACACAGCATACTTCTATATATTCAAGCTCCTTAAGGTATTAGAAATAACCACAAAAAATATTTGTGGTTGCGTATACATCAAAAAATATTTAAATTGAACAAAGGTTTACAAACTTTCACAACAAAATCCTGGTGAATTCTAATGCATGAGGCATACAGATTGAAAGGTGTACTCACCATGGAAATGTCAGTACTGGTTTTATCAGTGAACGTGTCCCCACTAGCACAATCAATTCCAAACAGCGCACATATGTCTCCCGCGTAAACTTCACTTACATCCTTAAGAAAGAAAAGTTTACTATTTAGATAACACTGAAAGATATATTACAAACTACACCTGGTTTTAAGAAGATATATAAATACTGTGTTTAAAAGCTTGAAGTTAAGCTCCTTTGAAAATTCCAGCTTTGATAAAATGCTCTGTAAATCTTCTCTCTCTTTATTGAAAGCACAAAAAGGAGACCTGAGCTTGGATGCTGATTTGCTCTAGTTTAAGGATGTGAACACACTATGTTTTAGGCAATCCTGACCCAGCTGTAGAGTTCAGGAATTTTAAACAGGAAAGGGTAGGATTTGCAGCAGCTTGAGAATCAATTTTTAGTTCAAGAATTGTATTCAATGATCACATGGAAGAAAACTTGTGTATTTTGCCAGTCCTATTTCCCCTCTCCCAGAAGTACAGAATATGGGGATAATACCACAGCTGGCTTGCTTTAGCTATCACCTCAAAGCCATTTTATAGTGCTTCTTGGGCAAAGATTCTTCCACTTCAGTGGAAACAATACATTAGAGATCAGTTCCAGTTTCTTGTAGAGCTCTAGTAAGTGCTACAGGCAAGTATCAATTAACAACAACAAAAGCAGAAATTTGACATATTGCATCGTTCAGAGATAGTTGAAAAGCGAGAAGCTTGTTTAGTAAAAGTGGCTCAAAAGGCAATCCGTGTGGATTGTACCTCTCACTCACCTCCATATTGTCTGAATGCATACGGACAAGTCTCTGCACACGCACTCTCTTCCCAGTCCTAGTGTTATATATATAATCAGATTTCTTCAGCATCCCCTGATAAACTCGAATATAAGTTAATTGCCCAAAACGGCCAGCCTGGAATCAAAATTCATTAAAAATCAGATATAATCATTCTGGGAGTCAAGACCACTACTATTCAAAGCATCATTTGCACTAACTGACTAAATGTTTCTGTTTTGATTTTACACACCAGACACGTAAATGAAACTTTTATTAATGGAGTCTCAGCTTTCACTTGGCTCTGGAATAGAACCTGGCATCTCCTGGCAATTTTCTTTACTTCACCAATTTTACCACTCCTAAACTTTCCCAACAGAGGCATACATTAACTAGCAATTTGGCCAGCCACTTTCCATATGAAATCTGAACTGCTACTCTCTAGGTAGCAAAAAACTTGTTTGGTTAAGACTTTGTACTTTTTCCTCTCCAACTCTCTCGTGTTCCATTGTTTTCAACTTCAAACAAAACCAGGATTTTTCTCTGAAAGCATTTGAAATAAGCCCATAAACCCCCCAAATGTTCAGGTTTTAACTAAGAAAATCATGAAGTATTTGAGGCACATAACCCATTTTAAAACTTCCAAATTGGCAGTGTTTGATACATTTGTGGATTTTATGGTGGAAACCAGTTTTTTAAAAGAAGTTAAATTTAAATTGAATTTAAACATAAACTTATTTTAAAATTTGTTCTGCATAAATTTTGGCAGTACCATCTATTTGGACTCTCTCTGTTTTCTCTCAAATCTGGAAAACTTGCTTTCTTCTTCAGGGTTAACACAACATGAGTACAACTTTTGCTCCGCAGAGGTCAGATACTGGTAGCGTGGGAAACTTGCAAGCAATTGAATAAAGTCAGCTAGATAATGTCCTGGGCATCCATTCTCTAGAAACTTTCTGTTTAGCTTTACCATACACACAGTGACCAAGTAAAAAAGCCATCACACACACAAAGAGATACACTGAAAATACAGAGCTTTAAACGTGCTTTTCCCCCCAAACAAAAGGTACTTCCCAGGCATTAATGACAAGCCACCAATAGCTCAGTGCAAGGAAGACTTGCATACACCACGAACTCTTGCAGAAAATGCCCTGCTTCTCTACTGGTTTTGCTGCATCAGAAATGAAAACAGTAACAGCTTACCTCCAGTTTAAAAGCAAGGCCTATAAAAGGCTGGGAATCATCTCGAGCAGAGTTCAATAGGAACTTGGTTTTGTCCTCAGAATCCCTTAAAAACAGGGATGGAGAGGGAGTTTATGTTATGAATCAAACATGACAGCCTCCTCTAAACATAAGCCGAACCTCAGAAAGTCCCAAGGGCCTTCAGTTTCACGTTTGTAACTGAGACTTAAAGATGCTCACATATGTAGCTCCCATGTGCCTAGAAAGTACCTCAGAGAAACTGCAGCAGATGCCCAAAAGGTCGAAACTATGACAAATATCACTAGTCCTTCATATCATCCAACTATTTTGCCATGAAAGCAATTAATCATACACTCAGACACAACTCATGAGCAAGTCCAGTTTTAGAGTGAAGAAAGAAACATTGCACAATGCTCTGACAATGCTCATGAGCCATGTGAGAAGTTTTAGTCCATCCTAGTAGACAGATCTTAGAGGCAGGGAGAGGCACAGCAGCAGTAAGGACTCAAAAGAGTCAGTTAACCACTGGGAGAAAAAGTCATAAACTCTATTTATTAGCATCATTTCTATTTAGCTATCATTATATTGTCTGAACAACTCAAACACATTAAGTGTGTGATGACCACCCTTAAGCCATGACTGGAATGTTAAAGGCTATTTACTGGCTCTAATGTTGGGTTTCATGCTTCTTAATTGTGAAGGCACATCAACAAACACGTCCAAAGAATAAAATGTTGTTTATACATTTCAGATATGCTCTCTCCTCTACTTTAGGCATGGTTTTAAGGGTTGCTGTTAATTACTAAGGCATTATCTCATCAGATAGTAATTTTTCAAATCTAATATTTAATGTGTGTTAAAAATACCAGTATTAAGAGTAACCCTCAAATGAGAGATGAGCTTTCTTAGTTTTGGAAGTTTGTGCAAAATTATGGTGGCATTATTTAATATGAATGGTAAATGATCATATATTTTGTTAGTAATATTTCCTGCTACATATTACACTGCTTTGAAACCCAATTCCAAGACCACTCCTTATGCTCATGAATATACTTACCCCCGGTTACTAATAGCATAGTTCTCAACCTCTGAAGGATTGGGGAGGTATTCCAGGACAGCATCCAGCAACGGCTGTACTCCTTTGTTCTTTAAGGCACTTCCCACAAGTACTGGGGTAAAGGACTTCTTCAGTGTTGCTCTTCTGATTGCAAGCTGAAAAATAGCCATGCATTACTCTCCTCCTGCAACAACTTCAGGAGTCTGACACAGTACCAACCAAGCAGCAGTCTAGATTCTCTCTCTCTCACTTTGCTGGTCATCTCTACTGGAGTAAAGTAGCTGCTCCCACACAGTCTCCTGTACAACCCCCTGCACATAAAACTTACTCACCAGAATTCTAGAAGCGTGAGGGTTTTTTGCCCCCCTTATCTTAAATTCAACTTAAAAATGAAAATGCCCAAGATAAATATAATGATAACCCCAAAATACTCAGAAAGTTTCTTGATTTCTCTGCTGGTAAAGTCAGGACTCTTCATTTCTGATTTAGATGTCTTGTTCCCCCTATTTAGTTATGTTGGGAAACAATACACATTTGAATTTGTGGAAGTAAGATGAGATGCTTCAGTATCTTTAAACTACAGAAAACTCTTCTGAAAGAGGAAGTTAGGTAGGGAAGGGATATTTGGCTAAGTGCCATGCTCAATGAATCATCATTTTTTGAAGAATGGTTTAAAAGTGCAACAGAAGAACCTATTTACATTCATCTACAGACCTGCTGAAGTTGCACCAACTGTCTTGGGAATCTTTCCAAGATGTCCTGGTAAACTAAGAAAGATAAACTAACTGCACAGTAATCTCATGCTTATTCAGTGCCTTTCACTCAAGCATCACACGACGTTACAAAGCACAACTGAGCACCAACAACTTCTGTAACAGTGATCGTAGCCGTCTTCCATAAAGGTGGACAGAAGCTATCTGGCCCCCTCCCATCCTGCAATTAATTACTGAAGCCGAGATTGCCACCTTGGTCCCACCTCTCCCTGCCACTAGAGGATGCCATCTCCCTACACTTCCAGGCCCTCACTCCAACTGAAAGCAGCTCCTGTCTTCTTTGATAAACTAAAAGAAATGAATTCTCCTTGATAGACCAAGATAGTTAACCACATCATCTAATCTGGGAGTTATTTGGAGTACCCAAAGACAGACAGTTAAGATATCTTCATAATTAACAGAGAGAACAGTAGTTCCTTAAATTTGTTGATGTAATGACTTCACAAAAATAATACAAGGAAAAAATCCTACATCAACAATTCTGCTCATCTAGCCCATGTCTGTTCTCATATACCAGAGCACTGGAAATAGGGCTGTACTGATGCCCGGTGTTTTTATTCAGCCACAGGTTTTCAAATGAAGCAACATGACTGCAATTTATTCTCATCAACAACTACCTTGGGGAAAAAAGTAATTTTATTTTCCCATAAAGATTACTGTCACTAAGCGCCCCACTGAGTACCTGGGGCACATCAGTTGAATGTAGCATTAGGGATAGCAGCAAATTAGGTGATGTTTAAGCAGCTGATCTTCAGCAAACATCATATGCTATGACTGTGGCATCCAGGAGTGATACTTAGCATCATTTCCACAAAAAGATTATTTTCAGTGGAAACTTGGCTGCTGGCCACTGAAAGAAAATCCATCTTCAGGGACATATTAGTACAAATTAACCTGCATCTGCAATACTATAGCCATTAGAGCTGTAATTAATTGGCTTTCAGAAGTGGGAAGCAGAGGCATGCTGAACAGACAAATTTATCTTGGTAACAGATTTCCCTCCCAGCAGGAGCTATCAAAAATAGCTTCCTGGTAAAAATCTCTCACCTCTTACAGAAACACAGTGTATTCACATCAGTACCACTCCCTCTGCCAGGTGAAGGACAGATCCTTACAGGTCTCTAAAACTGCTATTACATTTCTGTCTTTATCAAAGTGAGAAGGGCTGCTTTGTAACAGGAATAGCTCAGGCTTTGTAAAATAGTATTTAATTACTGGAATAACTAAATGCCTGGTTATCAATAAGATATATATTTGCATGGTACTTTCAAAAAAATCCTTGTGCTTTTGTCTCAAGCCAAGCTGGGATATACAGGTTCTTGCATATTCTTCCTAGAGACATTAATCACCAGTAAGTCACCCATACAGCCAAACCAATTTAAAAAAAAAAACAAAACAAAAAAAACAAAACCAAAACCCACCTCCAAACCAAAGGTTTGTAGCAAAGTTAAAAGCAAGCAAAATTTAGGGGTCAGGAAAATTCAAATAAATAAACCTTAAGGGGACTTGCAACACTCATCAGCTCTGAGGGTCTGGCAGTCCTCTATATCCCAACAGATAGAGTGGACAACTTCCAGGAAAGCAAGCACTGCAAACCATAACAGGGAAAGGGCTACTGCACAGAGGCAACCAGGCACTGCTAATGGGCCAAATACTTAGAATAGGACTTAAATATCAAAGCTATGTTTAAAGTAGCAACCTCAGGGATCACATCTGATTCGAACTCAGCTGGCCTAGCAGGCTCCACTCAGAGTTAACAACTCCTGCTTATAACATATATGTCTCAATTCAGCTTGTCTTCTTCAGCTACCAACTGAAGCACGCAGCTGCAGGCAAAGAAAAGCAAAAGGAAGTAGCAAGTGCCATGTGAGGCAGGCTCCAGGCCCCAGGGAGACTCCGTGCAACACCACTGCTCGAAGACAAGCTGTTCTAGCTCCAAAAGTAGCTCTCTTCAAAAAAGCAGTCTGTCTGCAAGGCCTCTCCCACTGCAACGGGCTCTTCAGACCTCACTTTTTTATTTAATCACATTAAGCAACTGGTCTCCTGTAGCAGTTTCAATTTTTGACTCAACTATTAACAGCAGGCACTAGAAGATTACTGCTCAAGTTAACTTCCAACACTAGCAAGAGGTGGTGGCCGACAGCAAGATGCATCACACAAATCCTTGCACCGAGCGTGCATTAAGGGCAAAAACCAGCCATGCTGAGATCAGGCCTGCAAACCATACAGCCCTCAGTACGGTTCCCTTGTGCTACCGTCTGCCAAGACACAAAGCCTCATAGACTGCTGTGTGTCAACAGCTACACGTCGCTGTCTTGAGTTACACACCTACCCCATGGGGCTGTGCGGTAAATGCGAACCAGCTTAGCACTTCTTCTCTAAGGGTACGTGTCCTCAGATTATCTTTACGCTCACGGCACAGCAGAAGCAGGTCCACGTGCGGCACAGGCTCTCTTATGCTCATGCCGGGATAGCCAAGCTTTTGCACCTGTCCTGACTAAAGCTAATACCACAGTAACTCAAGAGGCATCATTAGTCAACTACAAACCTTAAAGGGACTGCCATCCCACGTAAGAATCCGCTACGGTACGTGTCGATTGCCAAGTCTGACATAAAACAGTCTAAAAGAAGGAATACACATTAGTCTGCTGTCCAGCCTCCACGGAACTGCACAAGCAGATCTCACCCTGGAGTGAACAGTGGCAGTACTTGGATAAAGACTGTACAACTGCAGCTGATCTTCCTAGGCCTCCCTACCACCTTTTATTATGTAGATATGTGCTTGAAGAAACAGTGATACCAAACTGTCATGAAAACAAGTAATTTTCACTCCATGGCCATCTGATTACTTCTGTAAGCATCCTTTTATGTTGGCACGTTTGCCATTTGATATCTGAAGTATTTAATAAAATAAATCATGTATCAATTTTTTCCCCTCTTTCAAGAAAGGCAATTCTCTTATTTTTTGAAAACTGTGTTTTGACCTGGATTCTTTTCTTCTGGAGTCTCCAAGTAAAGTCATTGCAGTTCCCTTCTACTGTACTGCTCTTTTCACTTCGAATATAATCAGTGCAAATAAAAAACAAGGCAGGATTTCCTAGGCGCAAAGACGACTTACAGCATGTCAACAACTGACTTGCTGTGGGACACGAAGCAAGTCATAGCTATCAAGCTGTAACATGGGCAAGGCAATAGAATGAAAAAAATTACTAGGTGAACCTTTCAGCCATTTGCTGGTCCCTAAAGGGCACACACAAGCTCAGTCTTTCCAATGCAAATCAAAAAACAAATTTGGAATAGGCCCTCAACAAGGAGTGAAGTGGGAGTCCACCTGTGGGAGGTGACACTCATACCAGAGAACTCAAGCAAACAAAATTTCTTCAAGACTTCAAGAAATTTTTTATTGGGGGGAGGGGGAGAATAGGGACACAAAAAAGTGAGATAACAGTGCTACAGGAAGAACCACCACAATAAAGTTACCTTTAACTCAGCTGCTGTAGGAATCTTTTCTTCCAAAAACAGCTCCCCAAGTTGATCATCCGAGTTAGCAACACATTCAATCAATTCCCGACGTCTTTCTGCAGCCTCAGCTCTAAATTCAGCTGGAATTTCATCATACCGAAGAGTCTGGCTACACATACATAAATAACATAACCACTCTAAAGGAATGCCACACGAATCAACCTTTCAATCACTAATCATTGTTGGGACCAGCCTGACCAAGAAAAATTCACCGTTGACATGGATATTGAGGGAAAAAAAAAAAAAAAAAAAAAAAAATCACATGAAAACATCAACATGCTTGAGCAGGAGAGGGTTTCTTCCCACTCATAGTAGGAGCTTGCAAGGATGCGGGATAACCTGTTCAACAACCTCACCCACATCTTATCTTCACCCCAGTAAGCTCATGCCAAACATACACTATCAGTTCCCGTTATGAAGCAAGTCTCTTATTTCTCAGGGTGGCAAGTGTGGCTACCACCTCTCCGCACTACTGCAGTTAGCAAACAATTCATGCTGCAGCTACTCATCACTAAACCTGACCCTGCAGAATCATTTTGCTGTAACTTGGAGAGCTGAAGAGTGATACCTCAGCCCTAGCACAAGCCACATCCCTAACTTTCCAAATAGCAGGCTTTTTCATCTCTGAAGAGAAACTATAGGTAGTTCCTCATACAAAGACTAGCTCCAGCTAAGAAATATGCAAGTTTCAAAACTTACCCAAGTGCACCATCAAAATATATAGCTTTTTCTTCAATAAGATCTATAACTCCTTTAAAGTTTCCCTCCAGCCCAATTGGAATCTGAACAAAAGCTGCATTGTGTTTTAACTTGGATCTGAAAAAGTGAGCAAATATAAATTAGTTCAAGAAAAAAGTCGTTTCTATATATGTGCTCCAGATGGTCTTTGAACAACATCCCACTCCTACAAAATCACCATCTTTTGTTCTTTGGACAGTGCCAAAAATCTACCAATACTGATGAAAAATGCCTAGTTGCATTTTAACCTGAGTGACTGCCAGCCCTCTATATCCCAACAGCTACAGTGAGCAACTTTCATGGGAAAGAAGGCAGTGCAAACTGGCTTCAGATTAATTACTTGATTATGGGAGTTGCTTCTCCCTTAATGCGTATTAATGCATGTATCTCACACATCAAATCAGGCACAGAAAGACTGCAGGTGAGGAGCAAGCAGGACTTCTGGTATCCAAACTAGAAACTGTCCAACCCTATGTCATTTTCCTGCTGTAAGCTACAGCACGTTTCCTACCAGGACCTAGGAAAAATTAAAACGTTGTTCTCAAAGCAGCTCCAAATATAGTTCCATCAACAAAATAAATATCAAAACCCCAATTCTCGGTCACTGCAAGCCTGGGCTGACATTAACATTTGTTTTTCTTGATAAAACGGACACTTGCTATAGGTCAGATTAAGATTTAACCTCAAGTCAGGTATTATCCTCCAAACTGCAACTACAGACCCCGTGAGAGAATGCTTTTCAATATTCTTAGTACTAACCTGCTATGTGAATAGTTCAGAATTATCTCACAAATAATTTAAAATGATAAATACCTCAATTGTTGTACTGCTCTGGTTGGACTAGAGCCCAGTCTGTCCAGTTTATTGATGAATGTTAAAAATGGCACACTGTAACGTTTCATTTGCCTGTTCACAGTTATTGTCTGGCACTGAACTCCTCCAACAGCACAGAGAACCAGAATAGCTCCATCAAGAACTCTCAAAGATCTCTCCACTTCAATTGTGAAGTCCACATGTCCTGAATAACAAACGCCCCAGTTATTCACAGATGACAAAAGGTAATGAGAAACTGTTTTCTCATACATGCAGAAAAAAGCAACAGCCAACAGAATCAGTCTCCAGCTATACAGAAAGACCCACATTAGCTCAACTTAAGTGATTAACAAACACGAAGATGGCACCGTGTTCTTTGTATACACGAAGGAACAGCAATCATAATGTGTTCAGAACTGTTGTTACCTGGCGTGTCTATGATGTTGATGTTGGTGTCTTTCCACATGGTGTATGTTGCTGCAGACTGAATTGTGATTCCACGCTGTCGTTCTAGCTCCATTGAATCCATGACAGCTCCAACTCCATCCTTACCTCTCACCTTAGGAGAAAATAAAAAGAAAAAAATTTAGTCCAAGGGAGTTTACTACGAATTTTGCATGTGCAGGAGTGATGCTTTATATACTGAGCATCATCTTTCATGCAGTGAACAAAAGCAGACATGGCAGAATCGCTTATAATTTTTGGACTACAAGCAAGTTTGATTTTTTTGCAGCTGCACCTGCAAGTTTAATGTATTTTGCTCTCCTGAGGATCATTCCTGAAAAAGGTTATCAGAAATCTGCTGGAAATTATGCTTCACTGTGAATTTAATAAGATAACATACCCGAAGCTAAAAATTACATCCCTGTGTTCTCTGTTTCTCACAGTCATCTTTGAGTACATCAAAAGAAACATGTATCTTCCATGTATGTTTACCATGGAGATGATAAGGGAGCAGTAAGTCTTCAAATAAGATCTGAAGTGTTCTGAAAGAGGGAGAACACTGCAGTGAAGGAGGGATTACTTTCTATCCCTTTGCCCTCCACTTATTTTTAAAGGGATATCAGGGAAACCAGCAGATTTTTAGGATTCCTTCTCCAGCTTGACCAGAAGAGCCGCGCTGGGCCCGCCGAGCATAGCTCCCTCACCCCACGCACTACACCGTGCAGATGAACAAGTCCCAGCAACGTTTCAATGGCACCCAGCACACTCAGCCCACGAAGAGCAGCTCTTCTCTGGAACCCTCTGAAAACCCGACCTCGTGCATTTGTGCTATCCTGCCCGTATAGAAGAGGATTCGCTCCGTTAACGTCGTCTTCCCCGAGTCGATGTGGGCCGAGATCCCGATGTTGCGGATCCTCTCATTGGGAAGGACTCCTGAAGAACAATGCCTGCAGGAGGTCAGGAGAAACTGAAAGGCAAGAGAAGATCGCCGTTTTAGTTAGGAGCAGATCAAACGCGGCTCACTGTGCTGACAAACGTCCAGTCGGTCAGCTTTTCTGTGGCAAATGGGTCATTTATAGCAAAACGCCCTTTTCCAAGCGCCCACAGGGTCACCTCAAAGCTTTGCGCCGCACTCGAAGAACGCAGGCAACCCCTCCGGGCTAAGTCCGGCTTTGCCAGCCCCGCTTTTCAAACCCGGCCGTTACGTTCCCACTCTACCCTTTTTCTCCTCCTATTCCTTCGACCGAGCGGCCCCACGTTTTCCTGCAGCTGACGGGGTGCTTTCGGGCGGGCCTGCCCTCTCCCCCGCCACCATCCCCTTCTCCTCAGCTCCCCTGCCTCCCGCCGCCGCCTCAGTGACGGGAGTCCCGCGCCTGGACACCCGACATCTTGCGTCCGACCTCCCCGCGGTCAGCTCGGCCCCTCACAAGGGCTTCGCCGGGCCCTGAGAGGCCGCGTCCCCGCGCCTCCTCCGCAGAGGCTCCCGCGCTCCTCCCGGCCCGCCGCCCCTCACGAAATGGCCGCCGCCGCTGACCTGCCGCCGCCGCCGTTGCTGCTGCCGCTGCTGCAGGAGCCTCGGCGCCAGGCCGGTCCGCAGAACCCGCAGCATGGCTCCCTCCTGCCGGCCCCGCCGCCGCCGCCGCCGTTGTTTCCGGGGCACCGCGCATGCGGAGCGGGGGAACGGGCCGCCCTCCCCGGGGTCGGGCCGCCGCGGGGCCGGGGAGCGACGGTGGTTCCTGGGACGGAGCCCCCCCCCCGCCCCCCCGAGCATTTTAATTAGCCGCCTTGGCGCAGCGATGAGGATTTTGTGCTGCTGCTGGCAGCGGTTGAGGACACAGTCATCAGAGCGGTACTGTAACTGCAGAGCAGGATTAGCCGATTTTACAAAAAAAAAGCCTGGTCTCGAGTGCAGGGGTACCGCTCGCAGGCATGCTCACCCTAATTAGCAACAACTACGGAGCCGGGCTCCGTGTCAAAAAAACAACAGTACGGCAGCACTGCATGAAAAAGGAAGGGGGAAAAAAAAAAAAAATCTCATGGTACGTAGGAGGATGCTGCGTGGAGCGGAGGCAGCAATCTGTAACGGCGTCAATGTTGGGTTGCAACGGCCAGGAAGGTTCAGTCAAGCCGGCGTTGCAGATAACAAGCGGAGCGGCCCGGCTTAGGCCAGGAGGTGAAGTTGATGCCGTTGCTCTGCACGACTTCCCTCTCGTAAACACCACCGTGAAAGAGGAGATTCTCGCATTTGGAATCGGGTAAGAGCATCCATACCGTGGCTGTTAGAAGAGACGGCATACAGAGGTTCATGTCAGAGCTCAGGGAAGCTACAGTGTGTACCTATAGTCTCAAATATATGAAAAAAAATATCCCCCACTACTAGGATTGCAGCAGGAACAGTTCCAGTGGAGACTCCAAGAGCAGTTCTGCAGCAGAGAAAGGGCCTGGCCATCACCATAGTCAAGTCCCACCCCCATCCATTCATTTCTAGCAAACTTTTTTTTTGTGGTACATGCATGTTTTCCTTCTGGAAACGGAGGGGCATACTTGCCCCCATTGCGTTGCTAGTGGTGTCACATATAAGAATGTTTCAAAGCAGCCCAAAATAAGTAACGCACAAGTCATTTTGTGGTGTAGAGTAAGCCAAACAATAACCATAAATAATAAATAACTTTATTAAAGAATTACAGTTTCAGATGCTTCTACATAGAACAGTTTCTTCTGCATTACATTTTAGAACATTGTTTTGCATAACAAAGTAGTCTGTAGTGAATAGTAGCCTCTTTCCACTATAATTTTAAAACCATAGTACGTACTTGTTTCATTGATTACACGTACATATCATGTTTTTTTATCTCAGTAAAGCATAGACAAAAATCGGAGTCATCAGGTAAATACTATTTTCTGTTAAATAGCAGTGTTTCTCAAATCAAGTATTTCTGAAGTTAAACAGCAGGAAAGTTTTTCGTGTTCTATTACTGGGAGGTTTAAGTGCCATACCTGGAAAACACCTCCACGGCCTTACATTCTCAATGACATTTATTGCAAAATGGATGTTGCCTTCAGGGTATGGAAGATCAGGCCCTAGAGTTGTACTCTTACTTTTTAAGGAGAGCAAAAGCATCCTTTAGACTCGGGATTCTGGCAGACATCCTCTGGCAGGCTTGACTGATATCACGCTGTTTCAGCCTGTCCTTCTGTCGGAGGTTGCTACCCCCGTATCAGGGGTGGCAGAAGGGACGCACGCACACGTCTGCTCTAGAACATACCCTGCCTATTAAAGTAAACCATCTCTTACCTTGGCTGCTCGTAGAATGGTTCAATAGCACAAACTTATTGCCACTAGTATTTGCTCCAGTAATAGAAAGAGACCACTGCATTAAACGAGCAAAGAAACAATCGTCTTTCCCTTGTCAGAGTTCAACAGAAGTACTTTTGATTACTTTTGCACATTAATAAACACAGAATTAAATAATCTGGGGCATCTGCAGAAAGAAGTGATTTAAAGGCCATTGCCTTTTTAGCTGAACAAGTATTAATCTTAACTTACCAAACCTATTTTCTTTTATAAATAGTGCCTTTTTTTTTTTTTTTTTAAGGCTGCACTATTATGTTTTAGCCTTGAAATATATGCTATAGTGCTAATGCTAGTGTTATAGTCTACAGAAATCACTTACACTACGACATGGGGATCAATTCTGCATAAAACAGCACACAAACTTAACGCTTCTAAAACAGAGACCTTTCCTGTTCTCAGTCACACAATTGGCTTTTCTCTAGAACACCAGACTCTTTAACCAAACAACAACAACAACAACAAGGGAGATCAAGTGTTGGATTTCAGATCATTCTACATCCACTAAAAACAGGACAGAAAAGAATACAAACACATCTCATCTCAGCTAAGGGGGGAAATGGTTTCCTGTATGCAGGGCTCTTCTAGCTTTTTAGAGCAGAAGAATGGTGTAATCATTTGTTATCCAGTTAAACTACTGCCTACTCAACCAATTTCTCCCACATATTTTTCTGATTAATAGTTACAGCTGAGTTTGAGGACACAGTGGTATTATTACAGAATAATTAAAAGCTACTACAGAGAATCTTCAAGAATGAAAAATAATGAGCCACCTCCAAAGGAAATATCCAAAGGATCAAAAAAATACAAAATTGACAGTCTAGGCACAGAAAATAAGAGATGCAAGCACAGCTTATGAACATAACAACGCTAATAAACTAAAATTTATTAGAAGTATCTGCCATTTTAGTATTTCCTCTCACTTTTCGTCATGTTAAAGAAAGGTGAATCTCGGGATTCTGTAACAATTTACAGTATGATTTTAAAGCAAGATTATATATAATGGCTATTTAATTTCTGTTAATTGCAGTAGCACCTACAAAATTAATAATTATTTCAGCCACACAAAATAAAAAGATAATTTACCTTCTGCGCAAGTTACAGAGTGTGGGAAAAAGTAGTTGCACTACAAGGCTTAATAAAAAGTCTCGTAACTGAGACTGGTGCAGTTGTAGCAGAAAAATCTTGCAAATGAAAGCTTTTTTTTTTTTTTTAACAGAATTAGTGATAATCCATTAAAGTGCTTTTAAGTGGAAAGTTGGAAAGTTGCTGGTTTTTTAATTTACTGAAACTAGATGGTTTAACCAAGGGTCTGAAGTTTTAAAGAACATTCAGTTGTCAAGAGATGGGAGTAGCAAGCCACGCTAATACTTACTAAAACAAAGAACAGAAATTGGTCATATATACGTGTATACTTATAACATAAGCAATGCAGCACCATTATGTTCTTTGAAGAAACTCCATTCAAATGGAGAATGGAAGCAATTTATTTTTTGCTGCTTTTGATGGGGACATGTGTTCCTTTCACATTGAGATTCTCCAAAGAAACTCTGGGCTCCCTGGAACCTGCAATCGCAAGTGGTTTCTCTCTGAAACAAAGAACAACAAAAATCACAACCACCATACGATATGGGGGTGGGGGAATATACATTTTGTTAATTGCTTATGTGGAGGTATAGTTATTTTAGTTGTAAGACAGATGAGACTCTCCCTCCAAAACTACTTCCATTGTTACCACCATCAAGTTGGACTGTTTCCTTATCTTGCACACTCGATGAGGAGAAAGAAACAGTTTAGTTTGAAAACTGAAATTGAAGGTGAAGTAGCCTCTGTAATAAACCTCTAGAACTGAAGAAGTGCTGGAGGGAAAGTGCACAGTGTAGTTTACAGAAGAGGAGTATTTCCCTTCTGTAGCATTCTCTACCAAACATGCCACTGATAAAGGTGTCACAACTTCCACTGAAACGATGTCAACAGGAGAGGAAAAAACCTGAAGCTTTGCAGATGGCAGTCTGTGCAGGGGAGCTCCTGCATTTACAGATAAACTCCTCATTCCTACACAGACTTCCTGATTTTAAGATTAGAAGAGGTCTCATTTGAAATCTAACCCTGAAAAGAGGGGTGTGTCCATCTCCAACTATATAGAAGGTGCCTTTCCTTTTACCCAAGAGAACAGATCAACCTACTCTTCATTAAGGATTGTACCTTAATCCAACTAACCCAGTTTAATGACTGTGGGAGCAGCGACAACATTTGTACATAGTTGAGCTAAAAGCACTGGCATATTTCTCTAGAAAAAACACTCACCATTTTAGCCTATTGATTAATTGAGTAATTTTCAAAGTAAAAAACCTAAATTTTGAAGAAATTTAGTCTAACAAAAATACTGCCTTACACTGTAGCATCATGAGGAAAGGAGGAATAAACCATGCAATTTCTCCTCAGATTGCCAGTAAGCATTGTTTGTTCATGAACAGATTGCTTCAGAATTGAATTTTCATTCTGCTGCTAGTATTTCTTTATTCTGGTAGGAAACTATTTTTACCTCCTTACTTCCTTGGGTATGTGATGAATACTTCTGTATTTTGGAGCTTCTAAAGTGAATCTAGTTCTAGATGGCTTGAACTTCATAATCTCTTTCTGCCACTCTTCATCAAAGGTCTGGGCCTCAGCTGAAAAACAGTTGAAGTTTACTTTTTAATAAATGCAAACGAGATAAGACAAAACATGTAACAAAAATTGGGTTTTTTGAACGGTATTTTTTAAACTTGTGGTCCATGATTCTCCACCTGGCCTGCAAACTATTTCTGTAGTTTTTTTACAGGGGATCTGTAAAAGACAACTAAAAGCTTAGTGCCAGTAGGCTTATGTTTGGAAGATAAAAATAAAAAACCCTGAAAGTCACTATGTTGTAAAAGTATATGCAGGTTTTAACCACGGATCTGTTACATATGTATTTTATATATTAGCCACAAACAAACACACAGCAAATAGTAAAATTCTGTTAAAAGTTTGTTTGAAACCATAAAGTATAATTAAAAGTATTTTCAAATATGAGCAGCTATTGTACAAGCAAACAGTACCAACTGCATTATAACACAACATTTTCACATCTAACTGGTTACTTTAACTTACGTTGTCCAAATTTATATCAACTAAGGAAACTTGATTTGTAGACTTTCAGACTGTCTGAAAAACAGTCCCTTTTAAGATGTCTCAAGCTGGAACTTCAAAATTGGTATGTGAAACAACAGTGTAAAGGCCATTAGAAAACTGCACAAAAAGACATACTTTCATCCAGGTTGATGAATTCTTGGTTCATTTCTTCATCACCAGTCTTGCTGTTCTTTGACTTTTTAATGACATGGGCACGATCGTGAATATGATGACCAATAGCCATTTTTTCCAGTCCACTTTCAGAATCCTTAAGTGCTTTTCTTGTCTCCTTAACCTATATAAAAAAGGGAAGTAAATGTCCCTCCAACCAAAAAAAGAAGTTAAGTTAAAAAAAAAAAAAAAAAAAACAAACCAAAAACCAAAATCCAATTTTCTTCCCCAAAGGTTTTGTATCTTTCTTTTGAAAAAGTTAAGTTTTACAGGCTTTTCCAGTTGTCTCATTTACTGTGTTGGCTGAAAATACACCAACAAAGCACAGATCAAGTCTATTTTCTTTCTGCCAACAGACAGGAGGGTTAAACAAGAACACCTAAAGCTCCTTAAGTAACGTACATACTGGATATTAATTGTTGGGGGAAAAAAAAGCCTAGTCTAAATATACTACATGCAGACAAGTCTTCAACATTCTCCTTGACAACAGAATGAGTAACAGCCGATGCCAATATTCTCAGCATGAAAGGACAACTAATTACTAGGTTGTCATGTTGACTAGCTTGAAACCCAGGCAACCACTTAACACTGTGTTCATAGGTATATTATTAGAACCTTTTTGATAACTGAGTGTCTGCTTGAGCTTGAACATATCCCACAGCCAATCATGCTCAACGGCCTTTACTGCTCGCATATAGTCTTTCATGAACCTCGCTTCAGGGTTCAAATTCAAATTCAAATTTCTTAGCAGAATTAGATGCAACAGCTGCAAGGAAGTCAATGAAAGGGCATCTTCATCTGAAGCGTTACGTAAGCATTTACAAGTGCATGAGTAAAGGGGATGATTTGAAGCCATGTTTTGCATAAATAGACTGCCTCTTGCTATCTTATATTTTAGACAGAATTTTAAATGTATAAGAAGAGGATTAATTATAGCAAAGAGAAAGACATTGGAAACCGTCTTGAAGAATCAGCTGTTATGGCACTCCGTTTTTCCAGTCTTTGATAGGCATACAATTTATTTAGATGTATACTTAGAAGCATACAAATTACAAGGAAGAAAACAGCACTTTAGCTTAAGAAGCCTTTAATATAGAGCAATATTTAAACAGGCATATATTTTTCTAAATTATAAGCGTAACTGTCTCCAGTAAAAAGAACCTGAAGGAAGCTGTGGTTTGGTATAGATGAACATAAAATTCCAATAATTACATACCACCTTTTTGCTGCATCTCAGGACTACTTACACCTCCTGGAGCTGTGCGTGTCTGAGCTGAAGCTTGGAAAACTTTTGGTGGTTCATCCCCTATTTTGGAGTATGTCATCACAGAGGAGGAGCTGAATGTGTGTGCATCTGGATGGATGGACAGGTCATCCTACAAGCAATGTAGACTTTTTTTTATTAATAAAAGTAAAACTTGCAGATAAAAGGTACTACTTACATTCTGAGACTATCTTATCATTATGAAAAAGAATATCCCTCTGACAAATTAACCCTCAGTCCTGGCACCATAGATATGGCCTGTTGGAAAGAGACCTTGGCATTTGATATGCCCTCACTCTTGTCCTACCCTTGTCCGGCTACAGGTCTCCCCATGCCAGGAAACACAATAACAAGTAAAAAGCATGTGCAGCAGTTTTTTGCCCTGGCACAGTTTAGTAATGAAGATGAACCTGTAACATCAGTCTTGCCACATACAGTATACAATAAGGTGTGTAAAGAATTCAGGTGAAATAGGACTTGAGCAACAGTGGTTACAAGCCATTTTACAAGGCCAGTAAAACACAGTACATACATATACTCAGCAACACTTAATAGATACTAGCATTATCTTCAAAGGCTGTGAAGAAAGAAGAAAGAAGCAGCACTGAAAATAAAACCAGAGGGAAGTTATATGGAGGGTGGCATTTAGGTGTTTGTGGGTTTGTTGGTTTTAAGTGTACAGTAACACTTTAAACTGCTCCTCCACTTAAGGTGCCAGCTCTGGCAACAGCCAGAGACCAGATAACTTGCAGCAGTTCTAACCCCCAGAGAATCAAGCATATGTTCAAAGTAGTGTTGTTTGCAAATAATCAGTGACAGCATAGAGAATTACAACCACGATATAGTCGGGGGCGGGGGGGGGGGGTGGCGTGGAATAAATTCTTACTATCTGCTTAAGACTAGTAACCTGTTTCTTGGCAGGACTTTCTGAGTAATATTTCAAACAACTGTCATTCTCCAATATAATTAATTTTAGAACAATTTTTTAAAAACTTACAAATTTTCTTTGCATTTCCAGCATACTGTTTCTCATATTTGACATCATCCTGTCCATTGCAAAAAAAGGTTCCCCAAAATCTGCATCCTGCTAAAAGAAAAGACATTAAAATTAAAACACAGTCTTCTGACTCTTCCAAGTTCTAAAGCTTGGAAGCTGTTCTTTTACATGCATTATTTAATGCAAATCAGACCATCAAAAAGGTTTCCACAGACTGCAATTCATAGACATAGACAAGCCAAAAATGCATCTTTTCAAATGAAAAATTGAAAGCTATCATGGGGAGCTTGATTATTAAGTTGGAGATACTGGAAAGACAGAATTGAAAGATTTGACACTCAAATGTCAAAATAAGCTCACACTGTGGCCAATTTACAAGAACTATTTTCATATACCATCTAACCTAACTAGCTTCTGCTGTAAAAAGTACTAGATGACCCCCCATGCCTCATAATCTATTGAAGATCAAATTATCTCTATTATGCAAATCCTTTAATGCATATGGAATCACAATGAAAATGCATCCCAGCAGACAGAGCTGTTGCTTTGCAAAAGTAGTGTACATTACTTGTAAAAGTGCAGCATGGAAAAATCAGAGAACCATAACTTGGTATTTTAATGGCAGCTTAATTACTTGATGCTATAGATGTATTCAACAAAACATTCATTTGTTATTTTTACATGAAAGCAGAAGATCTAGTGTTGCACAGAGGATAGATACTAAGACAGGTTTACATGCACAGAATTTTATTAATAGGATCTGTAGCTGATGGCATGTACTGACCATACTGATGAAAGCTACCTTTGGAAGAAAACAAAACAAAAAAAATAGAGAGACAGGGAGACAGAAAGTAGGGAAAGGGTGAGCTCTCCTAAATGACCATCTGGGAAGACAGCAATGCTGTCCCAAATGAGCATCCTCCTCTGGGCTCCTCTCCAGTGCAGCAGGTGGTGATGATAAAGATGATTTTCACCACGCCTTTCCTCTCCTACTAGGAGCTTTTCCTCAGGACCCATTCAAACTCCCTACCAGGCTGCCTGGTTTCTGACATGAGCAGCTCTGGTTGGAGTAAGCTAGTTAAGAGCAAACACCACGCGCTGGTGGTTGGTGAGCTTCTAGACACGCGCATGCCTAGCAGCTTCCCAGGAAAGCTACTATGCTGCCACCACCACGCTCTGGTCCACAGGTACGAGGCTGTGAGAATAGCGGGGAAAAGAGCTCCCAGGGGCTCTGTGAAACGCAGCAGCTTTGGCAAGAGGCAGGCTGCTGGGTTGCACATAGCAGCCCTTTGCACTACTAAGGTGCTATGAAACACCAGGATGCTAATTAGAATAGCAAACATCCCATGTTCCTCCAACTACTGGGAACATCAGAATTGGCTATGTATTTAAAAGTTTAAAAATAAAATCTGCAGTTCAAGCACAAAACTAAGTAAAATTCAAGTATAGAAAATCTTCATTTTTTTTCTTGAGTAGCAAGAAATGTGAATCCTTATGGGCTATCAAAACCTCTGGACTATAATTATAGACAATTTAGGGTATCAAATAATTGCAAGTGTCAGTAACTCCAAAAAACTGCTTTCTACAGGTAGAAATCTAGACATTGACCAATGACATTACTATGTAATCAGCTGTACCTATGGAATTACATGCCATGGATTGTGGCAGGGGAGTAAAACCATAGCCTGTGCAGTTAATAGCAAAAGACCTTTGATTAGCTAATACACTTTTTGCATACAGCAAGTTGCCAATTTGTGCCTCTGGAAGAGATAATTAAACAAGTTATACTTTTAGATCTGAAAATTCAAAGACCCATGCTTATTTTTATCTGTTCTGCAAGTGAGAGCCACTCTAAGCTACTGGTTTTCAATCTGAGGACTCTTTAAAGCCTTCCAAAGGCAGCAAAAAGCTCCATGAGGGTCATAACAATAAAATTCTTTTTCCTTAGGTACTTTTAACAGATCTTTCACAAGATATTCCAGACCCCCAAAAAACTGAAGCTGAAAACCACTGCAAGCCCAGTTCCAGTGAAAATTCTGTCTCCAGAAGCTGGCTTGGCTTAGCTGTGACCAGTGTTACAGGTCTTGGGGGTATCACAGACACACACACACACTCCAAGCCACTAGTGTCCGTCTACAGGCAGCACTCAGTTTGGAGTCTCTCTCCATGGATTATTTCATTCATATCCATCAGAGATCAAGCACCAAGGGATACATCGCCATGTAGAAAAGCCAGCTGCTAAGTAGTAACTTTTCCAATCTTGATAACAGTGTATTTAGTCTACCCCAGCATTTTCATTTAATAAGGGGGGGGGGGCGGGAATCTTTCTTGAATTACATTGTTCTATCTATCTAAACACCAACGAAAGCAGTTTGCAGGCACACTGAGACTAGCCTTTGTCCATGCTTTAGTTATGCAGACAGTATGCACATACTAGCAAGAGCTACAAGGATTATTGCTCCTGGGATACTAACCACTCTACAAAAGCCTGCAAAGGGCATGAGGGAGCAGCTTGTTGCCTGGAAGAAAAAGGACCAGCATCTTTTAGTTATTATACCTGTTACCAGGCACAGCAGAAGTAACTTTCATATACAGCACTTTCATACACAGCAGGTGATATTAAACATCTCTGATCAAATAAAAACAGTCACTCAAGAGGACTTTGGTAATTTATAGTGTGCTACAACAATATAATACAAAGTAGTCTCTGGGTATATAGAAGTAATATATTTATACTAATGATATTGGAAAGCAATAGCTGTCACCACATTTAATAAGTCATGTTCATATGTATGTACTAGAAGCGCTTAAAGCTAGAAGTTGAGAAACATTTGTATACCATAGCAACCTTAGCACCAAAGTTATTTAAAACATGGCACAGTGCTTCAGAGATCTCTGAAAACACTTCATTCTACTCATGCAACAGAACCCCATCACTGAAAGTTGATTAAAATCAACAAATCAATAGTCCCTTTAATGTAAATTTATGTAATTAAATTTCAGAAGGCTGGCATACAATTTTAGAGCTTAAAAAAAAATTGATGCAGCTGACTTGTTCACAAGCACTCTATGTACTACAAGAGATTAATGTAAATATAAAAGATATTTCTCTAAAATATCCATACATCCCTTGCGATAAACAAAATGAAGTCTAACTTGTCAGCAGTTTCAAAGGTCACTGCAAAGAAGTTCTATGTAAATCTATCATCATATACAGAACCAACCGAAGACAAATCCCCCATGAGCAAATTATATTCTTCTGCAGTTGTATAAATAGATGTAGCTATGAACACTGGCAAGTACAGTTCCTGTTTGACCAACTGATATTGAATATCCCTATATGACAGGGCAATGAGATGCTGGAAAACACATTGATGTTTCAGGAAAGTAAGATTGGAGAGTTATATAGAAGCCTACCTAAAGAGAGACTGGTTAGACGGAAGCACCAAGCACTTTACAATAACTAAGTACAAAGAGAAGGAATTATCTGATTCTTGAATACCTTTATGAACTCTTTCAAACTGCAGTTCTGTCTGATATGTAGTGACAGAAAAGAATAATACTTTTATCTCTCTCTCAAGTGCAAAAGGATATCCTCGGAAATAAAGTTGTTAGTCATAAAGTTTATAAACTCTTTGTTTTACAATAGATACTAAAAGCTAATATATAGGACAATCAGATATCCAAACAAAACCGAATGACAGTATCTCATGTTTTACCCCTTTCCTTCTGCTCATATAATTTCCTCCTCCTCCCCTCCCTCCAAGAGGCTAAAAACTGACACTGCAAACCTGCTTGAGAAAGGAAAAGCATTTTCAAATGTGAATGCTATATTGACACACATTAAGTTGTTACAACAAATTCTGTTCCTTGTAAAACAGTTTTAGGCATGCTACAGTTTACTTAAACATAGAATTACAGTATCAGTAATCAGTATGGGTAATTTTAACAAAGTGTATTTTACAGGGTAGTAAAGATATCCATCTTTTCCTACATAAAAATCTAATTATTTTAAGTGTTTGAATAATTTCTGGAGGGAAACCAGTAAAAGCAGTTTGAGATTATTACAAGGCTCAAGTAATCAGTGCTGAGTCTTTGACATCTGACAACTCGTAGGTGAAACATGAGGAACATCAAAAGACACTGGAAAGATTTTAGCAGGTGTGGAATTCTTTTGTGCTTATCAAAATAACACAGCGCTCTTGTACCTTTAACTTCTTTCTGTAACCACAGATAAAGGTTTTCTATGCCTCACATTTATTCCTCACTGCCAAGAACAAGGGACACAACTCCTAAGCTATTAGGGTAAGGTTTGACATATTCTTTTTCTAAAGGAAAAAGAAGTCTGATCTGGTTTTAGGCACCTACTGAACCAAGGCCTAAGAATCTGCTTCAGTAGAGGAAAGATCACACCCTAATTAGATTCAGCAGCATCTATATTTGAAACTAACTGGCAATGTATGAGCACAGAGGAAAGAATCTGACAGTTACCCTTTTGACTTGTAGGTGATAGTCTGTGTTTCAGCTATGTTTATTAAGCTCTAAATATCTAGGTTTAAACAACCACCACCAAACCTGGCTGAGTTCCACAAGCCCTTGTAATCTGTCTTGTCTTCCAACTGTTTTTTAAAATCAAATGTGATTCATCAAAGTAAGAGATCATTCAGCTGCAAAATATTTTGCCTGGTGGAGCAAAAGGAACCAACTTCAAACATATATCCTTTCTAAACGCAGCAATTAGATAAGGTTTAGCTACAGAAGCATAAGTTGTTAATTGTTCTGCATGCCCAGAGAGTTGAAAAGATACTTTATGTGAAGCATAGATCATGGCCAACTTCTCAGTTTCAGGTGGTAATTTACAGAAATTCTAGGTTTCATATCAATTTCCCTGATCTTTAATTCTCCCAGTCTTATATTTAGAGGAAACATTAAGAATCAGACCAAATACAGAATGTGAAGCCTTTATTCACAGCTGCAAAGTTGAAACAGGGATTAAAAATATCTGTGTAGATACTATTTAGGTGGCTGAAACACAGCTTTGTGTTAAATCAAACTAACATAAATAACTAGACACAAGATACTAAAGTGCAGAGTGAAGGCATAAATATTTCAAAGTACCTTTTTAAGTAAAGTTAGCATAAAAAGGAAGTAGTAAGTGTTCAGAGAAGGCTCTGTCACTGGACACTTTTAATGCTTTTCTGCAATAGAAACATTTAATACATAATATTTATTAAGCCAAATATTTGATAAATATGTTTATTTCATTAAATATTGTATATTCAATGTTCAGTAACACACAGACTTGTTATTAGTCCTAAGAGAAGTTTGTCAGTGCTAGGTAATAGGCCATTAAGGAACCAAGAGAGGTATTATTCACATTTTACTCAGCGATGAAACAATCTGACCAAGGTTGCAATAGCTGAGCCAGGCCTCTGTTTCCACCAGACCAAATTTAACAGAAATGGAAATGTGAAGCCAACTATATTACCAGTAAATGTAAATTCCATGTAGCAACCCTTAGAGATTAAGAAAATACTTACTCTGTGATTTCCTCTTAGAGCAACCTGAGAGTCCTGGCGTGCTCTTCGATCTACTGTTCTCTCCCCACCATCTGTTATACTGAGAAATGGATCTCGTCCAAAAGGATCAGAAAAGCTTCTCATCATCTGCCGCATATAGTCATGGTGTGCAGCAAAAGGATCACTGAAAAAGAGGTATTTTGCATAGAAAGTCACTGGGTTTTATTCCAAGCTATGTAAAATGGCTCTAAAATTTTTAAAACTCAATTTTTTAAATCGTTCCATATGGTTCCTTATTCAAATTCTTTATTTTAATAGGACCTAACTGGGCAATCTCCTGTTCCTTACAAACTCTCGCTTCTTTCACTTTTCCTTCCATCTCTCAAGTTGGTTGGGTGTTTTAGTTCTTTCGTCTTCTCAGCTCTCCTATGGTCTTGGGTGTCCATATTGCTTTTTCTCTTTCCTCATCTTTTCAAAAAATATTCCATCTTTTGCAGCCATCTTTCACTCCAGCCTATGTTTACTATCTGCCAGGAACTATAAAATTAACCTATATTTTATTTATCACTACTTCTACCTCCAACCCCTGATATTAAAAGAATTATTTATTTATTTATTTATTTATTTTCTCTCCTTTTTTCACTTTTATCTTCCACAGCTTAGCATGGTACTACTCACTGAACTCATCATGTCCCACTAGATTTCCCCCCCACATCCCTCAAATTTATTTTGCTGGCCACTCCCATTCTACTTTTCATCCTCCTTGACCCACATGCTCTAAAAACATATACTATCATCTAAATTCAAGCCAGGTCCATCTCCTTTAGTCATCCACTATTCCATCTTTGCTTTCCCTTTCCTCCCCTTCCACAAATCATGTTCTCGCATCCCTTTTCTCTGCTTAGGAAGAAAGATTCTTACTGCTTTTGTGCTTTCCTGTTAGTTTTCTCCCTTTTCTCCCCTCTTTCTAAACACTCAGCCTCTGTTTCCAAAAACATACAGAATCCCACCAGTAACCCCAAAGCTTGACTTGCAAGTAAAACATTGCTCAAGTTGCTCTCCATTACTACTTACTTAATTCTTTGCATTCTCTAATTTGGACAAGAACTAAATATTTCTGCGGCCAAACGAAGAGCAAAATACGATTTTGTCAGAAGCACAATATATGATCAGTACTGTTGCCTGTGGTCCAAGGCTACAAGTTATTACTTCATACAAAAAACATGTTTCATTTCCACCCTTCATCTCCTGTCTAATTTACCCCTTTGCTATTCTGCTGAAAGCCACTTTATTAACATTAACAGTCATTTCCCAGGTATGTTTACTTCTACTTAATAGCAGCTTGTCTTCCTTCCTATCAATTTCCTGGCACTCCCCAGACACATCACACCCTCATTCTCTCCAGGACACCGCAGCCTTTCCCGTGACATCTCACGCATCCATGAAGAAAAACTTCAGGTTGTTCCTCTGACTTCTTCCATACCCAATCACCTCTTGAAAGTTTCCTGAACAGCTTTTCTATTCTCCCCATCCCTTATCTCCAGTCCCATGAAAACTAGTTTCCACACCACATGGCCACTTTGATCTCTTCGCTTTGTACTCTCTTGTGCCACAGTTGCATTTAATATTTTTTTTTTTTCCTTTTAAGTGATAAAGAAATAAGGTTACAAACATAACGCTGGATTAATTTTCAAACAAGATTTTTTAACACAACAATATCCCTTTAAGCTACACACAGACTTAACTCACTCCAGTGCAAAGAGAGCTTTATAGTTTAGAAGTAGTTTTACCACTGTCATTAAGCAGACCCTAATCTACCCCACTCACATGACTGCTAGCTTTAACTTCAGTCCTAATGCGATAAGCAGCTCGCACACAGCTAGTGTCCCCTCACTTCTCACAGGATGAAGAACAGATGGAAAAAGTCACTGCACAAGCCAAGATGAGGGAAGCACACAAGCACTACCCCTGTATATGCTTACTTCCATCAAATCTATTTTGACACCACAAACTTCAGATAGGTTTGGTTATCAAAACACAAATATGAATTGTATGCCATCAGTAACTTATGCATAACAAAATTTCTCCCTGGTCCCTTCCAGTTCAAAAGAAGTAGGACACTCATAAAATAAGTTATCTACAACACATCTTAAGCAAAACAAGATTCCATAGATTTCATGTAGCTAAGAAAAATGGGTTGAATTTAGTGCGCATAACATGCTGTAATATGTCTCACCTGACATAAAATAATGCTTCATACCTTGTGAAAGTGTCCTTTTTGCCTTATTTCAGTTTCTTTGGCAACTTCTCTTGGCCATTCACCCTCCACTACATCTATCTGATACACTGATACCTGTATCTAAAACTGTGGGGTTGTTGTTTTTTAAAAAAATGAAAGGTCTACGAAACAGTTTAGAAATACAGCTTCTCACTGTCAGAGACAGGGAAGCAAGATATATACTGTGGAGTGACAGATTTAGGAACAAAAGTGAAGTCTCCGAATTCCCTAGGGACATTTTAGGGAGCCATTCATAAAAAGATCTAGTGTTGTCAAGCCTCAGTATACAATTTCGGTATGCTCCGAGTAGGACAAAACCAATGGAAAGTCAACAGAGAATCTGTCTGAAGAGAAGGCTTCCAAGGAATTAAATCTACCTCAATGGCTCTGATGACTGAAACTCAAACCATAACTACAGAAGGAGTATGTCACCTTTACAAAATATATACATATATATATATACAAAAAAAACCAAGTCAAAGTCTCTCCAGTAGAGGATGCAAGATCTTAAGTTCTTTGCTCAAATCACAGATTTTATAGGATGGCAACAGGTGTAGAACAGTCTAGTTTAATTACCATTGATCACATCTGACTTAAAATCTGACCTTTCTCAGGGAGGAAAAAAGATACTTTCGATGAGACAGACATGATTTTTGCACACTTTGCACTATTATAGCATAAAAGTGATGAGGAAAAAGAAAGGGGGCTCTATAAGGGTTCTGCACACAGAATTTGTGCCCTTCACGTGTTAAGCACCGTTAAGTTATCTTCAAGATTAAGTCCTGAATGGAGACAAACAATTTATACACTTGTCCATCCACTATTCTGCAGTAACAAAATTTTGCTTAGTAAGTAGCTAATTTGACCTTCATCTGACATTCAGGTGTTTGCAGGGATCAATAAAGGGAACAAAAATGTTCAGCCTCTGAGACTGTTAGAGTCTTAAACAAGTATGTCTACTGTATGGAGAAAGAGACATTAAAAAGGCTGATGCTGCTAACTCATATACAAGCGAAGATTTTCACTAAGATGCATCTCATTTGGTAAGTTCTTGTACGATTCACGCTTAAGCTCCAAAGTTTAAGGCTCAGTGTTCCAGCTGAAACCTTTCACAGTGTTATAGTAAAAGTACAATGTTACTTCTTATTTCAGTGTACATTTTTGGTTAGTTGAAAATCAGTGTCCTAGAACAATACATTCAGTTTATTATTTTTGAAAACTGTATGATATATACTTTTTTTTTTTTTACTTTGGAAGTTATGTAAGCCTGAAGTTGCAGAATCACACTGGCAATAACACCTGGAACAATAAAAAAAAAGCTGTGTACTAGTGAATTAAAAACAGAGGCCAACTGCACTTGGCAGAGGAGATGCAGCTTCTGCACCTGTCCAGGCTATTACGGATGAAACTCAGCTGGGCCTGGGCAGCACTTTGGCTGGCTGACTGACTGGTGCTTCCCCAGGACAGCTGCTCACAGATGGAGATATTTCTTGTAACCCAGGCACTATTTCCAGTTCAGCAGTCAAAATCTCTCCTTGTGAGGCAACAGAAGCCTATTATTACACTATTTTGGAAGCTAATCTTATCTGAAGTAATAAGCTCATTTCCTTAACTATATGCAAAAGAGATTTACAAGGACAGTGCCAAGAAAATGAATCTCAATATCAGTCTCTCCCTCATCTCTTTCACACACACTCCCTTCCTCTATCTTCTGCAATCTTTTTTCCCCTACAATTTTTAAACTGCATCAGTGGCTACAATAAAAATGGATAAATAAAATGAGTAAATAAGAGGAAAGCAACTGGCATTTCAAAAGCACACTACAAATTACTACGAAAAAGACTTAATTTCCATTATTATTTTAATTTCATGCAGAGGATTTGCATAGTGAAGTTTTCTGCACAGTGTATCCTGCAAATTACTGATCAGTTGTTACAATGGGCGCACATTCCTAGAAACCAAGTGTACTAATCCATCTTGCACAGCTCTAGAAACTGTCCCAGCGCTAGGAACGTGCTTTTGCAGCTAAGCAGTAGATTCTCCTTTAAGAGGTACGAACGCAACCTCAGCTAGAATATCCTGTAACTAGGAGATACAGTCAACAAACCCACATCACAAGGCCTCATGTGTTACCCTTCCTCGTCCACCCACCAGCATTATCCCTTATCTTTTCTTGTAATGAAGCTCCACACAGCAGGTACCATGTCTTTAGAAAAACTAAGATCATTCAGGCTCCTCTGAGTTCTCTGATGCCATTCTCACCCGCTACAGATTACAGTTTCTGACAAAAGACACAAATTGGGGCCAGACTAGATACTTCAGCAGTTTTGGCTGTCCCAGCACTCTAGGAGAGCATTTGCATGACGCACTACTTACTTTTAGGTTCCAGGGGCAAAAAAAGATTCCCACAGGAAATAAACCGATTTCAGAGTTCAGTACATAGACATGCTCTACCCCAAGCACTACCATTGTGCTCGTGGTATAGAAACCAAAAAACCACGTTTGCTGAGCTAAAGCATCAGCATCCACTCTGGAAATCAGTACAAGGAGACAGACAGTTTGCCTTTACTGATCTCACACACAGGTTTGCAAAGTTTTAATGCAAGAATACCTGGTGTTGCCTTTAGCATATGCATCAACAACAGGAGCTCGGAAATGGTCTACAGCAAAAAAACACCAAATAAGCCCAGAAAAGCTAGAACATCCAGCACCTGCCCACTTTTTAAGAACCTGAAGAAAAAACAAAATCAAGAAACTCAAACCAATGGAGGTGAAGATTTCTTCTGAGTCAATGTCGCTATGAAATGATGATTAAGTTCTTCCCTGCGCTATGAGACAGTAAAAATTACAAGCATTGCTGAAGAGGGGAGCAAGAGACAAGACTCTGGTATATAAAAAAAGATCACTGGCAACAATTTAAACCCCTGCGTACTTTTAGAGGACGCTGCGCACGGCCGTTTTGTTTCAGGTAACGAGAAGAGCACGGCTGTGAACCACCCCGGCCGTTAACCCCGCACAGACACGCGTCCTCCAGGGCGACGAGAACCTCGAAGCACTTCTTCAGGCGGCCAACCTCAGACCCCGACCCGCCACCTCAGACCCGTCACCTCAGACCCCGACCCGCCACCTCAGACCCGACCCGCCGCCTCAGACCCCGACCCGCCACCTCAGACCCGTCACCTCAGACCCGACCCGCCGCCTCAGACCCCGACCCGCCACCTCAGACCCCGATCCGCCACCTCAGACCCCGACCCGCCACCTCCCCCCCCCAGCGCTGGGGCCCCAGGGGCCGCCTCCCGCCGGCCTGACCCGGCACCCCAGGGCACGGGGGGGGGCCCCGGCCGGGCCCCTCACCGGAAGAAGGGATCCTCCTCGAAGCATCGCCCCAGGCCCCCGAACATGGCCGCGGCTCCCCGGCGCTGTGAGCGCCCTTCCAGCCCCGCCGGCCCCTCACGGCGGCGCCCGCTGCCCCACGTGACACCTCCCAGCGCCTCCACTGGTCGCCCGCGGCCGTGACGAACGCGGCGGGGCGGGGCTCGGCGGGCGCCGCCGTTGCCGTGGCAACCGGCGGCGCCCGCCCGCCGAGCGGCCCCGCTCCAGAAGGTTCGGGCCGGGTCCCGGCGCGGTTCCCCGCGGGGAGCAGCCCCACGCGTGGGGCCCCACGCCGCTCCTCCCCACGCCGCCCCTCGGGCTGCCTCTCCCGAAGACCCGTTTTTGCCCGGCGAGGCCCCCGGTCCGGCCCGGCCCGGCTTGGGGAGGGGTGTGCAGGCCCCGGCGGGGAGCAGGCCCGGCCTTCACCTCAGCTCCTGTCAGGCGTTTGCAGGTCGGTGCTCAGGCCGCTTGCCCTGTGGTTAGCAATTTTAAAAATAATTGTGGGTTTTTTCCGGTAGGTGGCAGTAAAACAAAGCGACCGTGGTGTGCGAGGCGGGCCGAGTCCCCTTTCCAGGCGGCTGGGAAGCAGGAGCTTGCCTGAGCGGTGGCACCTCAGTGGAAAGCATCTACGGCCTGTGCTAAAAGCAGCCATAAATAGCTGTTCCAGCAAAATATAGCAATGAGGGAAAACTGAGGAAGGGGTGGAGGAAGAGTATTCGGCCGCAGTTGCTGCTCGGACTGCGGGTGGCCATCGCAGCCGTCTGTGGATGAGGATGGCCTTGCGCTCCACACCCGCTAAGCACTCAGAAGGCATATTCGATTTCTGAGGCTTTACGGTAGTTACCTTCTGGCCAGCAGTTCATTCTGTATTGCTTAACTGTACTGGCTTTGGGAGCGAGAATGGTTAGGATTACTGGTTAAACAGAAAGGGAAAAAGAGCTCTTTGTCTTCTTGGCAGGAAGAAGCAGCCCCGTGGCCGGCTGTAAAGGAGAAACCCCTCAGCGAGCCCTGTCGCTGGGCATGGTCGTGAAAGGAAGGTTTCAGTAAAAGAATGGAGCAAATACACGGGGAGAGTTATCTAGGTTTGCTGAAGAGCAGAGTGGTTGTGAACATGCAGAGGTGCGTATAAGAACCGTGGTTACATATAAACATCCTTCTGAAGGAGGACAGTTTGAAAAAAACAGAGGTATAGGAATCTCACCTTCATTCTTCATAAAATGGGAGAATTGTGGAGAAGAATGTTCATGCATTTGGAAAGATTCTCCTGGTCTATACGGCAAAGTTTCTCAGCGCTGTGAGCCTGGGGGTTGTTTCCTCTCTTGCATCTGCTGTCGAGAGGCAGGTGAAGGCTCTTCCCTCCTCTCCTCACATTTCTTTCAATATCCCAGTTTTTACGGGAAAGACAGAAAATGTGCCCCGGATAACCAGGTGGGATTAGAGAGCATCAGAGTATTTATGAAAGTAGATCCTTTGTTCCACTAAGATCCATCAAGCCGCAGAAGCAGCTCTGCTGGTATTTGGCCCAAAGTGGAAAACCGCCATAAAAGATGAATGAACTGAGCCTGCAATATTTTTGAAAAATATCAGTAATCGGGTGAGCATTGATTTTGCTGTCTACTGATGTAGACTTCTCTTTAGATCCTAGCAAGTGGTGATATTGCAGCCTTAAGATGCACTCCAAGTTTGAGCGGTTGTTACAGTGAAAACGTTTATACTGACTGACTGGTGGGCAGGGAAGCATGACAGAAAAAGGGTTACCCATTGATTATCCAGGTGAAGTCTGTGAACTGTTTGTACATTTCTGATGAAAGATTAGCAAATAAAACAAATCAGGCAGTAGTCATGGAAGTGAACTCTGCCGCTTTGGGGCTTTTTATAACGAAATCTTGTGCCAGTTATGATGTTATCAAAGAACTTTTTTATTGCTCAGAGACAGAATTCAAGCTTTGTTTCAAACCACACACAAAAATATTACAAACGTTATAGTAATATCATCCTCTGCACTGTAGTTAGTCTTTCAATCTGCAGATTTTAAAGCTCACTAGAACTCCTCTGAAGCTAGGGTGTATTCATATTAGAAACGCAACAAGCAGTAGCTTTACCGTAGTGATTAGGTCATATACAGTGCTCATTTATTAATCACTTGACATTATATTTTGATTCATAGACAGGTGCCCTGGATCACTTTGGTTTTTGCTATTATAGCAGTTCATTAATATCCATGACATAGTATGCTAAAATGTTCACTTACTACTTGCTACAAGCCAGCAAGGTGAATTTTCTTTAACATAATTAGCGCGTCAAATACAAAATCAGGCAAATTCTTATCGTCCTGGAGCTTTATCTTCTCAAAATGTTTGTTTCAGTATGGTTAACTTGTTTGCAGCCTTCTACCAAAACCTAACTAGATATTTTTTTACAGAATTAATTTACAGTTTCTGAACATGAATACAAACCAGACTACAAGTTCAGTTAGCACCGTGTAGCCTTTGTATGAATTCAGCCTTGTAAAAAGAAACCTCTTCTGTAAAACAATGAAACAGAAACATGGAGCTTTCCAACAGCTGTTCAGAGTACATCATATCATCGACAGTTTGCTATTTAATTTTATGTGGACTCCAACTCCAAATGATGAAATTTCTTTCCGAGTCAGAGGAGATCCAGAGCTGGATTACTGTGCAGATAACTAAGCAATATGAGTTCCAGTTACTGTTAATTTTTTGGCTGCTAGTGGGAAGATGGGCCCCGTTAGAAGTGAGCTCATTATGAGAGGCTCACTAACACGATAAAGTCAGTACTCTATTTGCACAGAGTGATATCTCTAATTGCTCAGGCCTTCTTATGGTTTGTGTCTGCTTGAGTTAGATTTCTTTTGTGTAGATAAAAAGACTTCTGTAAGAAATCACCTCGGTGCTACAGCACTGTCAGTCTGGAGGGCATCTCCAATGAGATTAATGATGTCTGCCTTAATATAAGAAAACTTTGCATAAATGAGATTATGGTTTCTGCTGAAACCTGCCAACTCTTATTCATTTGCAGTAAATATTATCTTTAATTAAAAGTTTTAAGGTATCTTGTTCCTGAACTAATGAGATCTACAGTGATTTCCCTTAGGAATTAATTTACCTTCTTAATTCTTATTCATTTTGGTGATATGACTATTTAAATCTGATTCAGACTTCAGAGCTTTGTTGAACATATTCATCTAGAACAAAAGGTCATTTTGCCATATTGACGTTTTGTTGGTATTTATAATTCTCTGTTCTCTCTTGATTCCAAAGATAGGTGTTTAGGTTCCTGCCCCAAACATTTTCTACTAACACTTCTGTTCATCTTAACTCCTCATGCTGAGTGGCTCTTTTCCACAGCTATTTCACTTTGGCTTATGTTTTCTGTTCCATCCAGAGTACAAATCAATTATAGTGGCGCTGAAAAAAGATCCTGATTGTGATCAACTTATTTAGAATAGCACAGCTATGTAAAATGTACTAAAATATGTGGAAAACATTTGGTGCAGTTGCTGAGAAATACAGGAATGTTTCTGCCTTTGTATCTGGGTAGTCATCAGCTACAGTTTCTCTACGGGGATTATTTTTAACCAATAGGGATGCTTAACACTTGGAGGTGAAAATTGCATTCCTGCATACATGTTTAAATAGGCAAAGTGCCAGCCAGCAACTGGTTTGTGAGAATGAGAGCCAAAACCCATTTTAAGATTGTACACCAAAGGACAATATTGCTAGCTAGATTTTAAAATATGTAATTATATAACTAAATGACAAGGTTCCCTTGTTTTAAAAATAAATACATATCAAAATTAAAAAGTAACATTAAAAAGAAATACCCGGTTTGCATATACAAAGAAGACACCAAGAAAAACCAAAGAATAAATGCTCCTTAGTTCATTATCAGGAGACTTTTCTGTTGAAATCTAATCTGGATCATGAGACATCCTCTCAGTCTCTTCACTGGTGCTTGAAGATGCCGGGTCTGACACTGATGAAACGTCAGATGGTTTAAAAGTGGGGTAATTGCTCTTATGAAGTAAATGGAACAAGACAGAAGTAAAACTATCTCTCGGAGTTGACCAGAGGTTTTTTTGTTCTTGTCTCTGGTGAAACACAGAATACCTCTTCAGAAGTATGTTGTCAGTGTTAAGTAGGTAAGTTGAACCATGTTTTGTGTAAGATGCAAACTGAGGAAGATTAATTCCTGCTTTTTATAGGGCGAGAGTTCTGTCTTTCACTGTTATTCCAAGATTTTCCATTCTCCCACCCAAGAACGTGTGATGGAAAACATTTCTGTGTACACTCTGAGACTCTCTTTGGACTCTGCATATAATTAGGAAATATCCTTAAAATCTACTGTTCTGTCTTTGAAGTTGATAAAAAAAAAAAACCACCAGACTGTTATACATCGACTGCAGTAGAAACTCATGGCTGCAGGAGACTCCTAACCCTGTACTTGCACCGCTGGTGGGTAAGAAACATGTTTTGTGGCATCAGCAGAGCGTGCGCTGGGACTAGCTATATATAGAATTGTCACCGACTTCTACAAGTTGTTGATAACCTTCCATTTATAACTTACTCGCAGACCAACTTCCTCCCATCACGCACAAATTAGAGGATTATCAATAATGTATGAACTAATAAATAATGCTTGCATGCCGTTGTCAGGGCAACAAATATCATTTAGACTGCAAGAGAGATCCTCATGTTGTGTCAAGTATATTTGAAGTCTTCCACATCTGTAAGGCTTTAGCGAAGTAAAAGAATGAGATTTTTTTGTGTTTCTTTGAGGCAGCTGAAAGAACTGGTGAAGTATATTCTGTTAGATTCACAGAAACATGAGCGATCTGCTCCCTTTAAAAAAAAAAATCAATATTTTATTTTGTTTACTTATTTAATAGTTGTTTACAAAATACCAATTTAGGCAATGTAGGAATTGCCAGATTGGATTACCTGGTAAGTCTGCATGGTGTCCAGTGTCTTATTTACGAGCTACCTGGGCTAGATGTTTTGTAAGAAACTACTGGGAAGTGCCCGACAGCTGTGTGTGACACAGCCTGCCCTTGGCCTGTCTCATCGTTGTAATACAAATGCATTTCCAAGACCTGCAGGATAAGCTTTTGTTTCTTTCTAAAAGTATTTGGATGTTACTTTTTGAATCATCTATACAAGCAATAATCCATTTGAGAGTTTCTAAGTTTTTGGCTTTAATTACTTCTTGTAGCAATGAATTCTTGAGTTTAATTTTTCATCACATGAAACAGCACTTCTTTTAATCAGCCCTAATTTTGCAACCTTTCCCATTATCTTCTGTTCTTGTTTTTGTTTAGCAGAATGAAAACTGAGGCATATAAATATACATATTCTCATTCTTATAAAAACAATATACCAAAAAACAGTCAAGACCTGGCCCCAGTGGGAGCATTTATCATTGATTCCAGGATTTGATCCAAAAATAATATTTGTTTAAAAGGGCTACATTGCCATCATGTACAGTAACTATTGATTTATAAAAACTTTGGCAGCGCACGTTAAAGTATTAGGGAGCAGAGAGAGTTTTGTTCCTGAGTTACTTCAGTAATTTGCAGCTATCTCATTTTGCCATTCCCAATGGCCAAACGACCAAAAAATACATGCTGAAGATGCTGAACTTGAACAGTCTTCCCTGAGATGATGTATTTATTTCTTAAATCCTAGCAACTTCTCTCTGTCACTGGAAGGGAGAGAAAAAAATCATACTCTAGTGTCAACACCATGGCATCCAAGAGTTTTTTTTTTTTTTTTCCTGATGACTGGGGCAAGGCCATTTGGCACTTGCTTTGATGCTTCCTTCAGCAGTGCATCTGGCTACAGCACTACGTGCAGGACACGACTGACGCCTCTACAACAAACCAGTGCACCAAGAGAAGAGACCCTGTTCTACCGGGCTGCCCGCTGGGGGCATTTCTCTTACAACCAGGGAGAGAGAGTAACAAACGGCTGGCACCAGGAGTAAATGCAGCAAATGTATTCCCAGGGCAAAATCTTTTATCAGGTTAATGGTGAAGATTGCCAAAATTGAGCTCAGAATTTGGCCATGGCCTCAAGCTGTACAATCAGACAAAGAAAAATGCAAAATGTGTAGCAACACACACCCAGGGCTATAAATCAGCTAGGCAGCAAGAGCTGCTTGATTTACCCAGCGCCTGCAAAAGCCAATTTCCATAGGAAACTAAAAAACAAGCTTTCCAGTTTCAAGTGGTTTGCACCAGGTGAAGCCAGATTTCTCCACTGTTTAAAATTTGTGACCACAGTTCGGACAGTACTGTGTTTGTTCAAGTAATTGAACTAATTCGAAAGGTCTTGCCTGCCTTAGGCTGTTTGTCTCTAAAACTAAAAATGAATCTTGCTAGTTGAGCAGACATTATTAAAGCCATATTTAAATTAGTCCTGTAGAAAACAAGAATATTAAATGCACAAGTCATCGCAACATCAAGATTAGACAGTTCAGAGTGTGACTAGTTCTGCAGGTAAGGCAAGAATTAATTGTCAGTTTTAATTGTCAAGAAAAGTTTTCACTGTTCACCTAAAGAAAAAAAAATCCCAGCTTTTATTACACAATTACTTTTTAATTACATTTGTTGCAGCCCCTAACTTCCAAAAGCATAGGAAAATGTTTAGCTCTGTTTACCTAACTATTGAGAACCAGCACAGTGTATTAAAACTAGGTCCTTCTCCTGAACTATTTTGGAAAAAACTAGTAACAGAGCACTTGGGGGCTCTGATCAGTTCTGCGCCATGCGTTTCCATGTACTGCCGAGCAATGTCAGAAGCAAGGTTGAAGGTAATTTGAGAGGACTCAGACAATCAGTGCTCAATCCCCAGTCAGTTCTGTAAGGATCAGCAGTTACTATTTACATTTAAAATGTATTGGCATAAATGAGGTATCCTTACTTCTTACAGTTAAGTTCTTTTACAGGAAGGCTTAAAAATGCAGTGCAATTTCCAGAGGCTTCAGCGTATTTTTAGTGGAAGTGGCCTTTTGACAATGTTGTTACAAAGCTGATTACATTCCATCTGTAACGTTGGCCCAGTGCAGAGTCTTTTGCAAAGGCAGTTTGTTATAAATTGTTCGTAAATGTCAGATAAAAGCATCATTCTACTGCAAGCAACTAGAGGTAGACATGTAATAACATTTACATTAATTTTTTATTTAAATATATATATTCAATTCACATAGTAGCCCAGCTCTGTAACCTGTATGAATACTGAAATAAGACGACAATAATTTATAAAAAAACCCCTCTGAAATTCACTGAAATGGTACCCAAAAATGCAATTCGACATTTTTACAAATGTTAGCCATACTTGGTTTCCATTAATAATAATTAATGAGATTTGTTTATGCTTTCTTTTCAGAACTGTAATATGGAAATCCAGCCGCTGCCTCCAGAGATGTGGAGACCTGCAGTGTCCAGAGGAAGGTGCCCGTCTCTCCCGTCATGGCTGTGCTGGTGAGTGAGGGGCAGCATGCCCTTGGGCAGCCAATTTTGTTGAGGAGGAAAGGGAAGAGTCTACTTTTCCTTCCTATAAACTCCCCTGGGGACCGCGCCACACAGTAAATATTTGGAGCTTACCTTTTCCAGCGGTATTTTTTATTTGAAAAGATGTAGATGGTAAGGCAACAGGAAACTACGAGACAAACTGCTCTGTCTTGTTGCCCTGACTCCAGCTCTGGTTAGGAGGTAAAAAGGCAAATTCAGACTACATGCATCTCATTTCTACGGCCTTTCTAGACAGCCACTGATGTTCAGTGTGACAACTGCTCTGGGACGGCAGAGACATCTAGTGGGAATAAGATTTTTACCATGGCAGCTCAGCAGAGACGACACCTTTTAAACTACAGCCTTTTCAAAACAGTGCGTTCAAAAATGCTGCCCAAGGGCCGAAAGGCTTCTCATGTCATTACTATCCCTGCAACCATGCAGCCCCAGTCTATATCGTATTTCTGAAGAAGCAAAACGATAGCCAAGCAGCGATCTTCATTTTCACCTGGGTTTTAATGGTGGCATAACCATTTCCAGCTGACGAGGTTGCACACCTCGATGCGGGGGAGCCCGGCTGGAAATGAAGCACGGCTCAGCGCTGGTGTTAGCACTGAGCTCCCTCCTCCCCTCTCTGGGCTCAGCTTCAACTCCTGCTTCCTTCCAGAAAGAGTAGACATATCGTGTCACATCTCACCCTGGAGCGCCAATTCCAGAGTGACTCAGTGTCTAAGTCTTGCTCCCCAGCGTCACGTAATCCGGCCCAGCCACTGCCACTCTTTTTTCCTAGGCCTTAGCAAAGGAGGGAGACGAGGGGAGGGAACGGTCAGGAAAAAAGAAATTAGGCAGTGCTGTACAAAGTCAAAATTACATATGGTGACTATTTTAAATTCTGGAGTAAGAATACTTCTAGCATTGCTTTTTAATACTGCTGCAAGCTGAAGAGTTGCCGTGGCCCTGAGTCGTAATGTGGATTAAGTCATGGGTTCAAGCTGATCTCTCCTGAAACAGGTTTCTAGAGTTCAAGGATCTCCACTAAAAATAACTTCCTTCTTGTAACGTGACAAATGGAAAACTGTAATCATTGAGAAGGTTGGTTTTGGGTTACTGATGGGAAAATGGCCTTCGGGATCATCCAGTCCTGTGCATATCAGAGCAACTGAAGCAGAAGCAGCAAAATTTGATCTCTTGGTTGGCAGTGTTTTCTTAGATACCATTCTTTTAGTAGCAAAAGTCGTTCTAAAATGTTGTAACAACAACAGTAATAATAACAATAACAATAATAATAATAATAATTTTAAAACTAAACACGGCTCCTTTTCAAGGAATTGTCATAATAAAAAATAGTTGCGGAGATGCTGGATGACTCAAGAAATCAGAAAAGGCTAGTGAACATTTTACCTAAAAGTTATCAGATCAAAATCAGCCTGGTTTGATTTTAATTGACGGTGGCTGTTCAGCAGGCTAAGTGAAATGAGTTTGCTAATGTAATTTCTAGGGGTAGAGGTCTTTGCTGACTACCAGAACTCTGAATGGCTCAAGTTACAGCATTATCTTTTCACTCCTACACGCCATTCGCCTGAGTCAGATTTAAGGTAGTTTGGCATTAGAAGGAACTTTGTGTTAGAGCCAATTGTATCAGAGACGCCCCGTCATGAGTCCTGAATGACAAAACCATGTCACTGCTGTCTCTACAGACTGCAAAACACAGCTAAAAGTCTTGTGTTTTAGTTGGATAACTAACAAACAGCTGTTTCTTTCCCTTTCTTAACCAGGAATCCATCCCCTTTCACCAGGAGCACAGAAAAAGTGGAAAATAGAACAGCAACAACAAAACCTTTGCATAGGCAAGATTCCTAAATGCTAAATATGAGAACATCAGAAGACCTTAGAAGCAAAGTAACTAAGAAAGTAGGATTATTGTTGAAAGGTGTCACTCTTTTTTGGATCAGGGGAAGCGTGGATTGAGAGTAAGCAGTGCATTTTTCCAGGTTAGTGGTGATTAATTTGCACACACTGATAGGGGTTTCATGTCCATGTTACGACATAGTTAATTAAATTTGTATCTGGCTGATTAGGCAACACATGCTATCTTTTCCGCAAGCAAAAAGGCCCCACACATGGAATGGTGGAGTGCACATGTATTTAACTACAACCCATTTATAATGTGTCCCAACCTTGTAGAATAATTTTAAGCAGTAAGTTTGTCAAAATTCTTTTTAGTTGTGCATAGCTGGTTACAGAGTGAAGTTTATTTGTGATGTTGCTGCCTTCTTCCATATTTTATTTCTGATACTCAAATACCTGCCTACCTTTGACAGGAAAATGAATATCACAGGATGCTATTCAAGTAAAAGCAAAATAAGGAAATAGTTTACAGAACTTGAATCAAGAGTGCTGCAGTCTAAACATTTACACTTACAACCCTATGGGTTGGCCTTATACAACCTTTATTTTACTCTACAGGAGCAAACGTAGTGGAACAGCATCTATTTTTGCTGAAGGCTTAAGCTGCGGAATCAGCGATGGCAGGTTCTCGGCAAGGCAGAGCACTGATTCAGCGCCCCTTCGATAAGGCTCAGCTTTGGAAAGCACTGAGCTGCCCTGGCAGTGACTCATGCAAAAGGCCACTCACATCTCGATGATCGGCATTTTGAATATCCAGCCTAGCCATACCCAACGAGGGATCCACAATAAGATTAAAATTCACTTGCAAGACACAACATCTGGCATTGCTAAGGTCGCTAGTCAGCTCCACGTGATCCCTCACCTCCAGGACACACACTTCAGCATCACTGACTTGCTGTAGGCATCTTTAGGAATCTGTATTGCGCGAATCGCAGGTTTGTAACAACATGGACAGCAAGTTTCCTAATTTGTAACATATGGTATCTAGATAAAAACTCCATGCTGACAATTCCTTCATCTCCCAAACCCAGTAACTTCATAAATTTCAAGTATGCATAATGACTGTTCAAAGTAGGAATTGAGATAGGGTGACAGCATATAGGGCCTAAACCAGAAAAAACCTCTTCTTCAAGGAACTGTCTCCACAGAGGCACCGGGGCAATAAACAAGTCACGTATTTTATGAAAACTACAGAGTTCTGAGTAATCATTTATTGGTTATGCTGATCACTAATCTGCAACTGGAACTATAAAAATAAACTCTATAGTGATTTGCTCTGTGTTTCAACTTATGTTTGGCATATTTCAGTACGTATTTCCATTCAGTTCAGATTATCTAAATGCTATTTCCATTTTCTTTACGGATCTTGCTCACAATTCTCGTCCAGCACGGACTTGCTGGACAAATTTAGTTGTTGATTGATGAGCAATAGCAGGTACACCCTATTACTACCACAAATTCTTACTTATAACAGACCAGTTTGCTGAATTTTTTAATGTCCTATAGGGTTGTGAATTACATAAAAGGAATTGGTTTGTATCCAATAAAAATACCAAAATAATCCAACATAATGTGTGAAAAAGAGGAATTTACACCTGTACCTTACATGGAGATCAAGTAGTTTTTATTTACTATGAAAGAAACACAGAAGGAGATTAGGAGACAGAACAATGACAAATATTTACCATTTGAAAACGCTGAAATGAAACAAGGGAAACAATTTTTTTTTCCCATTTTTTGTTGCAGACAAGGTAGTCTTGAAACACAGCCATTTTAATGCAGGACCAAGTAAAACTAACACTGTTCATAAAGAAAAAGAAAAATGTGTTAGAATGCAAATTTAATAGATTTACCTTTTACATCAGTGATCTAAAAAAAAAAAAAAAAAAAGACAACCAAAGTACATTTCCAGAATCATCCTCCATTTTTTTTTCCACCACAGATCTGAGAACAAGGAAAAACAACACTGAAAAAAAGCCTTATGATTTTTTTCACTCACACGGGAAAGCTGATGCAGGTAATTTCCAGTGAGGTATGTCCAGAGGTGGGAGGGCTCAGTTTAGTCTTCTACTGATGTAATAGTTTTCTCACAGATTTGCTAGATACCTCAGAATAAATACTTTTGTGTTTTATTTGGTTGATCTCTGGCATTTAGTTGGATGATGGACAGATTATTTTTTTTTTAAGTATACTCAGGCTAAATTTGATATGTTCAAATAGGACTAATCTTTCATTATTTTAAAGTCACACCTGGACAAATGGAAGCTTCATAGCCTGAAAACAATCGCTCTATACAGAAATAGGAATGCCATTAGTCTTGTTCGACAAAGGTCTGTAGCATTACACATAATAATATTTATATTATTTCCCATTAAGAGTTCAAAGAAAGCTGTCTTTTCCAGATTACTGAACATTTTACTGTGCTTAAAATTGGTCAGAAAATGATATTTCTTGAAACCTGCTGAAAACTTTATAATTTTCTTTAAAAGGATAACCTAAGTTTTTCCTTACATCTACTCCCAGGTGCTAACAGTAGTGGGTAGGTGTTTGAGGAAATGTAAAACATTTCTTTCCACTCAAGCCCACCAGAACTGAGGAACCAGGCTAAGGCTGGAGCAGGCGGACGAACACACCAATTTAGAAGAGCCCCTCAGCAAGGAGACTGTCCACAGATGTTTGGGATTCAAAAGCTGCTCCTGCAATGCAGAATGGAGGGAAGAAGAGATAACAGCGATATCATTTGCACTGAATCCTCCTCCAGCTGCAGCAGATGTAATGGCCCAGGGTGGTATCGCTTGTGCTCCTACTGTCTGAGCACTGGTAAATCTGAACTTTGACAGTCTTATTTTTACATTTATCTTTAAACTGCTACATGGTTATATATATTTTTTTGATTGGGAGATATAAAATTAAGTCTCCTTGGGCTGTCAGGTTTTTTGCACCCCAGAGGAATTCAGTACAAAAAACGAAAATTACACTGCTCTGATAGCCTTCCCATCTACAGCAGGTAGCTCAGCGATACAAGTAACCCAGCAATAAGTTCAGCAGAAAAATGGAGGATAGAACATTCTTGTTTATTCAGATGAAATATTTATTCTCTGTGCAACTCATACCGAGTATTAAAATCCCCTCAAAAAAGAAAAATAAAACAATTTAATGGTAGGATTTCTTAGCATTCATGGAGAACTGGTATGCGATGGTCACAGCAGTTCACTCAGGCCACCGGACTGCCCATCAGCCTTTCTTGTCGAAGAGCAATCAGCCTCTGAAACCACTTCTCTTCTGCTTCTGCCTTCTCAATAAACAGCTGAGAGACAAGGGGGAGAGGAAGAAAAGCAGGCACAACTCATTAACTTCGTCTTTATTTGTTATAATCTGTTGAAATATGTGGCGACTATTTCAGTGGCCAAAGAAAAAGCCCAGCTGCATAGGGGTGTTAAAATACAAAGGTGATATAAATACATTAGTAAAGGTAGAGACTTTTAATAATTGGAAAGCCAAGACATTTCAATTTCAGTCTCCTCCTGAAACAGCAACTTTGTCATATTGTACGGGTCTTGATCTTTGTTAGCAATGTTCATTTTACAGAACTTGCATTAGTTTATTTACTGCAAGACATTTTTAACTTGCTAATTCTTAAAAAAACTCTACTGTAAGTACTCCTATTTCTACTTACAAGTGCTCACAAAGGAATTTGCATAAGTTTAGCCACAATGATTTAAAATTATCTTAAGTTTGACATGTATTTAAAGCTGTACGATTTGGCAAGGTGGGCAAATTCTGAGTCTTCGACCAGGTTTCCCACTACACAAACCAAAAGCAATTTTTCCTGAATTTTTTTTGAGCAGGGATTTTTATACGAACAAGATCTTAAATTCCCCTGTATTAAATTAGTATGCTACTTTGTTATAAAATTTGTTTGTAACTCTAAAACCACATCACTGGTGAACTTCTTCTTTTGTAATTATTCTCTGTTGGATGATGCAAGGAGTGTGACCCTTTTTGAGCCAGTGAGTGGCCCATTAGCTAACGGTCTTCAGACCACAGATTATTTGATGAGCAGCGCAGCAAAATGGTTGTTAGGTCACATGAACCTGCTCTCATTCAATGGGCTGTCTTGTTCTAAAGAGAAAGTAAATACGGGCACACTTACATTTGGATGTGCTAAAGAATTATCATCTTGATATTTGATGGCAGTAGGAATATTGGCAGGTGGTGGTTCTTTTTCAGGAGCAGATGCATCAGCAGTTCCTGCTCCGATAGCTACAGGTTCATATTGTAGTTCAGTAGGCTCTACTGACTAAAAAGAAAGAAACACATCTGAATATTTTATCCTCAAACTCCCAAACATGGCAGTATCTTAACTGAGCGCTCCTCTTTCTTCCCATTGCAACACGTGCCCACGAAAGGATCCTCATGCAAATCCCTCTCAGCGTGCTTAGCAGGACACACTGGACATGGACTAAGGTCCGGACTAAACACATGAAGTGAAAAAAAAAAGGTATTGCCAAAGGCAATGAGAGAGCTTGCAAAACTGTAGCTTTGGGGTTTGGATCACTTTCTGAAGAAGCTGCATGAACTTCTCAGAGACTTCTGAAAAGCCAAGAAAATGCATGTTCTTGGGGAAACAAACTGATAATTCAAAGCACCTCAATGTCAGGTGGAAAAACTGAACAAAACCTTTGCTTGCATACTTCCAAAGACAAAAGTGTCCAAGTTCCCTAGAAGACTTGGCAGCCAGAACGCAGCTAAAATTCAGAAACCTGAATGTCTCCCGTTCAGTGTTTGGAAAGCTGTCTGAAAACAATGCTGTTCTGTTTCAGGGAGTAAATATGGTCTTAAAGTCTGGCTTCAGTTAAGCAGAATTAAAAATAGTGCTCTCTACCTTTAATTACAGTGTAAATGCCTGATTACTTTTGGATTTAATTCTTCTGCTTTTCCTAAAAAAAATTCTTCGTGGTTTTAAAAGAATTTTTAAAAATTGGAGTTGCTCAGCATAGGTAGAATATACTGTCAAAACAGCTGATTTCATTTAAATTCTTACACATTTAAATGTATTCTTCTTTGAACACCACACCAAGAACATAGGAGAGTCGTTGGTGGGATTTAAGATTGTCAACATTGATGCTCTTTCATCAGTGGAAACTGTATTAATAGCGCAGCTTCCACCTGACTTTGAAAGGATTATGCACCAAGAAAGGATATTGAAAACTTACCTTTTTGACTTCTTTACTTGATCTGAATGTCTGTGGAACAAAGGAGTCACTTTCAATAGCTTCAATTTCTTTTACTCGTTTCACTTGCTCTAGTAGGGTGGCTTGGTCTACAAAGAGAAGGTGTAATGTCAGTATACATTAGTGTAAGCCTACAATAAATGCCGTGTCTAAGCAATATCTTGAATATATTTTACAACAGTACATACCAGAAAAAAAGAAACCCAACCCAACTTGTAATGCAGCCTAAAATACTCTGTTACAAAGAAAAAGTCTCTCTTTTAATAAAAATAACAACAGTGAGTTGGCCATTATTGTTCAACATATGATATCATTCAAGATGCTAACTTAAGAATTTGCTAGAGATGTCCTTGCAGGATAACTGCTAGATTTATGGCATGAGGATTTCCTGGAGAAGTTAAGGATTCAGGGACAGTGCAGACAACTCAGTGGAGTACCATCTGTATGTAGCAGTGAAACCACCTCTGCTTGTATGGAGGTGAATTTGGCTTCAGCTGCTGATGTCCTGAGAGATGTGCCATCACCTGTGTTCTCCTCATGACAAGCTAAGTGATTAGTTTGGCATTGAGTTACATCGTTAGGTGAATTTGACAAAACAAAATATCTTGGAATCTGGTAATAAAATGTTCCTAACATACACACTAAATATTGTGTGCTCAGGTGACAAAATTGCAGCTGTTTAATCAAATGAGCAAAATTGCTTCTTTATTGTACTGTGGGGTCTTACAGTGCACATGTATTTCACAAGATACTTCTGAATCCCAGGCTGAGATTTTATTTTGACGAAGCGAATGCAGCTCCCAGTGACATGCCGATAAAGAAGAGCAGCTCCTGCCAACCTTGGTATGAGCTACACTAAACACGTAGCTGGGGTGCTGTCAGGTAGGCTTTGCTAGTTCTTTCAGTGCTCAACCAGACAATCTTCTGGATAGATTAGAATGGTAGGAAGTGAAGAGCATTCATAATGCAAGATATACTTCTTTTTAAAAATGAAACTACTGATGGATGACAGTGAAGTTTCATATTACGGCTACGTTGATCTAAGTTGCCAATGGGATGGTCCTCCGACTTCTCCCTCCCCCGTGCCCCTTGTGCAGTCTGGCATTACTCCCTTTGCCAAAAGCTAAGTGATTAAACCAGCTCACTTGGAAGGTGAAAGCTCACGCTTGTGCCACAGTCTAACAAAACAGGACATCGTCTCCGAAACTTTGTTGCCAGACTTACAATGCAGCAGCAACATCATGCACAGGCTGAGCTGGTGCAAACTCTCTTCGAGCTCAAATTTGTTTTTAAAAGGTTTTGTACTGGTGGGCTTGATGTCAGAGCAGGTATATCTGCACCAGCCAGAGTTCAGAGGCCAGCTGTCTGCTAACACTTATCAGCATAAACTCTGACTGTTTTTCTAGATAGCTTGGAAGTGCAACTGTGTCTGCCCATGCCTCTGCGTGGCTGAGTGATCTGGTACCGAGGAGGTGAGCTCATGAGTCACGGAATTGTGGTCTTGAGCGACAAAGTAAAAAGGACATTACCAAAAAGATGAGGAAAAAGCAACCTAGGATAGAACAGTTCTATTTTTTCAGGTACCTGAAGTTTGATCAAATATTTCATGAATACACAAGAATCCTTTAAACACTATATAAAACCAAATCTAAATAAAAGAGTAATTGTAATTATATATTTGTAGTACCTACATATATATGTATAAAAGATGACATTTCTTGTTCTAAAGGAACCAAAGTATATTTAAAGTCAGGAAAAGTGCTTGCAGACCAAAAGAGCTTACAGAATTATTCAGAAACTCAGAAGTACCAAATTCTTTCCCTGTATACAAAATTCTAAATTGAAATTCATCTAGATATACGCATACACTGCAAAATACTTTCTAGTTTACGCAAGAAAAAAATAAATGTAACTTGCATCCTTTCGCAATGACTAACCACTGAAAACACATTTCAGTCTATTAATGACAAGTAAGCGGAGCTTCACATAAGCAAATAAACTAATGGCAGCTCAGAAATATTCCTGGGATGGACGTGCACACACTAAATTAATAACCTCATTTTTTACCAACAGGTTGTACCGCAAAACTGTTTTGTTTTCAGTCCTGGGTAGTATGGCTTGTTCGTTAGGGTACATCTGACACAAAAATATTTGCTTTACTGTCTGTTTCATTTTCTGCTTCTTCAGATTCACAGCTCAGTCAATCTTCCTTACTGCGGTGACAAGCAAACCTCGAATTCATTCTGCTAACTGCACGCTTTCGTTTAAAATTTTAACCAATTTGTCTTCATCTTACTTACTTATGAATACCATTTGCTTTATACACAGTACATTGGGGCCAGCCTGAAATGGTCGAGGCACTGTATCAGGGAGTAGCGGACAGTTTTTGCTGTGAGCAGTATTTATAAAATAGGTAAGGCAGACAAAAGATAGGAAGAGATGTAACTTTCAAGCAGCGAACAAGAACCTGCCCCGTTGCTTAAAAAGTGTTTGGGAATATTGTTTAGTCTCTATGGATATGATGAACAGAAAAATCAGGAACACGCTAACTATTTCTGCATATGCTGAATGTGCAGAAAGTCAAATACACTGATTGCTGAGTCTGGATAACTGCTTGCAGCGCTCTGACTGCTTCAGCCGGTGAACTCCTACCTGACTGTTATTTTAATAACTTCACTGAAGCCAAGCACGAGGTTTGCACCACTGTGGGAAACAGTATGCCAAAACCTGCCGGGGAAGCAAGGCTGGCTGGGTGGCAGTGACGCAGGCTGTCCTCCGCTGGAGAGAGAGTGATAACCCGGAGGGACGTGGTCCGAGACGCGCTGGTTCCTCGCACGCCCGGCCGCTCGCCCCTGGGAGGGTTTTGTGGAAGCCTCAGTAAAGCTTCTGCTCTGGCAAGGCTGAGGGCAAGAGCTGCACTACAGCAAAGTGCATGAGTACATCTTTAAGCCTGATTCTTTGAATTTAGAAGGAAAAAAAATCACTTGCTGACAATTAAGCTTGTGTTTAAAAGTTCTGTTGCCTTGCTGCTAAAGTCTTCTTTTTTAAAAAAGATTCCTAAGGATCCCATAGGAAGTATAAAAACAAATACACTAATGCCCTACTAGGGAGAGGGAATCGTAATTCATCAAGCTCTTGGGTACATCTGGTCTGAAGGTAAATAAAGGAGCGGTAAGTGTACCTGGTAGTGACAGTATTAAAACCAGGTATCGGAGAAAGGCAGCTGAACGTAGATTTAAAATCAGTTGCTCAACTCTTATTTCACAAAACCTACTGTCAGTTCCCAGCCTGTTACAGTATCTTACATGAATCTTATACAAACCTATGGGAATGACAAATTATTAAGGGGGCAAAAATCACTAAATGTTTAGAATTACATCAGTGACATTAACTTGGGGAAAATGGACTGGAGGAAGCATAACCCATTAGCGTATGATTTTTTTGACAAACACATTATTGGTAGATAAAACGACTTCCATATGTTGTTTGTCAGATGTCAGTAGAAAGGATATGTATTTCATAGTAAAATCAAAAATAATGGAGTCAGAAAGCTAAGAGGCTACAGACAAAAAAAAATATAAATCAATACTAACTCATTGCACAGCAAGTCTTTTTACCGTGTTATAGCGAAAAAAAGAAACTAAATCTTGTATGAGGGCTTGTTGAGGCCGTTTTTTATGAAAAGGCGATTCTAGCAGCAGTCACAATTACCGTTCCTGTCACCAGCGCTTTCCCGCTGACGCTTGGCCGTGGCGATACCACGCAGCAGCGGGGCTGGGGGACCCCCCCGCGGGGAGCCGGGGGGGCCGGGGGGGCAGCCGGCACCCGGCCCGGCCCCACAAACCCCCCCAGCGCACCCCCCGGCTTAAAAACATGCCTATTTATGCCCCTTACCCTAAAACTGATGCTAGTTGGGGAACGTGTAGTTAATGCAATTTTATAGTAATCTAAGGATTTTTGCCCCAGTTACGCCAGCCACGGAGGATTTAACTGGGAACGCTGTCCTTCAGAGATGATTCGGTATTTCACACTTCCCATCTATATTTACATCTATTCACATCTCCCCATGTATATATAAATATATATACATACACAGACATCTTTTATAGCTGCTATTTTCATATTGCATTCGTCTCTATTAACCATAATTTGAAATGTCACTTTAGAAATAAAACGTGTATTAATCCTTCAGATGCCACCCCAAAATTTCACACACACAATAATTAGAAACACCAGAGAATCGGATAAAAGAAAAAGTAACTTGCCTGCAAGCTCTACATAAAATATTCCTATTTCTTTGCTTATTTTTAAAGACAAAACTGGTGATGAAGCCTGCCAGGAATTTAACAAGCATTGAAACAGATGCATTAAACGACTAATATCTTGTGAATGACCCATTAAATAAAAACATATTTTAAATATTCTTGTATAATCTTTAGGCGTAAATTTGTAATGTTTACTGGATTCATTGCTAATCTATAATCCTGACCATGAAAATGAACCCATGCCCTCACCTAAAGAGTTTTCTTTCAAGTGGGTCTAACTTAAGAATCAAAGCAATGACATAATACACCTAAAACATTCCTCAGAATGTATGTTTCTTCATATTTTACTACTTATATTTAAAGGGATAGAGCTGGTTAATTTCAGTGACCCATTTAAAATGTAATACATTTTAAGTAATATGCTTTGAAATACTTACAGGAAAAAGTTGCTATTTTTTCTGCTCTTTTGTTTATGAGTTGAGGAATAAAGATGAAAACACAAATAGATACCAGACTAAACAAACCACCTAGAGAGGAAAATATTTGCCCCTTCATCCCAGTTTATTTAGGGTTATCTTAGGTGATACTGTACAATTTTTGTACAACTGTATATATACAACTGTATGGATACAGTAACAACTGCATTATAAAACTGTGTGTTTTTTCAACAGAACTGTGGTTTTTCACATGCCCGGTGCTTTTTAATTGCTGCCTATTTTTACTTAAGCTGCAGAAACTGAGATATTCAAAGAAAAATGAAGTTTTAGTCTAGACAATTTGCAGCAGGAGAGAAAAAAATCTCCACGGCTCTAAGACATACTGTCTTCTACAGTGCACTGCACTGAAATATTTCTATTAAACAAAATGAAAGCACCAGGAGGAGGAGGGAAAATCCAGCAGGATGGGTGGGTTTCACTTCATTTTTGTCACCTCTAGACTTTCCAAAACTCGGAGCTCTGTTTTCTAGGTGTTTTTCTCCCCCCTCAAATCTTTTCTCCCTGCAGGAGACAATTAGCAACGGCTAACGGGGGTTATGTACCATAACCCGACCCAGGCGCGCACGCCGGAGCCTGCAGGTATTCGCGGAGCGTGACCTCAAGTCCCGACGCCGTTCCCGGCGTCCGAGCGAGGATGCCCGGGCTCGCCGGCCGAGCTGCGCGGAGAACCTCGCCGGTGCCTTCAGCAGCCATCTCGGGGCTGGCGAGACCCTCAGAGGCGAGACCTCCTGCACCCGCCAGCCCCGTACAACCGTCTTACAGAAAACCGGAGCGAATCGGCCAAGAAACGAACCGCTCCCGCCAGCTTTCGTGTTCCGAGGCCCTTCTCCCCCTGCCCGGCTCGAGCCAGGTGAAACCCTCGGAGGCGGTGGGATCCCCCCCAGGGATGAAGGCCACCTCACCCCCGGTTTGCCACCCGGGTTGCCTCGCAGCCCGGCGAGCAGCCCGGTCTCCGCGGGGCCATTAGAGGGAGGCACCGCCACGCACAACGCCGGCCGCATCCCCGCCTTTGTCTGAGGCGTTCGGAAAATTGCGGATGATTGAGCCCCGAAGATGCTGCGAGCCGAGCATCCCTGCCGGGGCGCCCGCCGGCGTGCGGCCGGAGGGGGATTGGGGGTTAGTTTCAAAACTACCTCTTCCCTCTGACGACTTTAAGTCATGATAAAAACTGCTTGATGCCTCCAATGCTTCCGGATCCCCTTAGCTGAGTCGAAGCGCCGTTTCAACACTTGGCCACACTATTTCCTAGCTGTTGAGATCTCCAAAGAAATAACTTCTTCCAGCCCGAGTCACAGGAACAATAAAACGCACTCCAAAATGAGCAACCGTGGCCAGAGAAAGTTTGTGTTGTTAATTTGCATTCTTCAAGCTTAATTGCAAGTACTCTGGTACTACAGTTATGAAGTCTTAAAATAGCATGTTCTAAGTACCCTAGTACTTACTAGAGAGAGTACTACAGTACTTACCATTTGCTATTTTAATGCATTATAATGATAACTTGGCTTTCACAGTATTTTAAAACAGGTCTGGACACTAACAGCTTTTTCTTTAAAAAGAATGGAAGTATTTGGTATAAAATCAAGCAGAAGAGACGACGGGAAACTTTAGCAATCGAGTTCTGAATTTAAGAACATTTAATTTAAGCAATTTAAGAACCTTTGGATTTCTGCTCTAGCCATGCATTTAACCTGCACGCAGGTTACCTCCACCCTTGCGCTTCTCACACGCGTGCGAGTTCCTACATTCACTCGCAGTTTGAGGCCTTTTGGGGTATTTTTGAAAAAATTCTGGGAAAAAGTCAAACTCGGGTAGCAAAGTGGCAGGAACCAGCCCCAATACGCTTAAAATTGCTGGATATTTTCCTCCCCTGAGTAGAGGGAGCAAAAGAAACCACGGCCGGGGCCGGCAGCGCACGGGGTCGGGGGGCCGGCGAGCTGGCTGGCCGTCTGCTGGCCGCCCCCCACCGCCCCCGAACCGCACGCCAGCAGCCCGCCGGGAGAGCCGGCGCAGCCGGAGCGGGGCACACCGCATTTGTCACTGTGGCTAATATCAGAGATACGCCGCTCTTTTTTCTCAGCACACAAAAGCAAGATATGTAATTCAATGCTCAATTTACCCTTGTCTCGTAGGAGATTTTTCCCCGCTAATTGATAGAAATTAAGCCATTAATCAAGCCACTAGCCATCATTCAAACCAGGGAAGATGAATACAAACTTTCATCATAACCACCTTCCCCATTTTAGTGTTCATTAGCATTAATTTTTAATGCAATTATGCTATTCTTTTACGCTGAGCTCATAAATTACTGCTCTTTTGTTGCTCGCTGGCCTTGTAAAATCCAAGGTAATGCTTTGTGCTCTGATCTTAAAGGCAATTACTGGGTTCTTCTATCTTTTATATATCTCCATCCCAAATAACCTCTATATTGTATGTACAAACTAACGAGTGTATATATTACATACATGTATAATATATAACAATTTGTCTATGTTAAACCTATACACATATCTATTATACACACTCAGATAAATAAAAGTATTTCTGTATCGTGCCACACCCCACTATATACAGGGATTCAACTGTACAGAAATAACAGTAAAACGTTATTGCACACTGGATGTATAGAAAAAAATGGGTGTATTGCAGGCCACGGTGGAAATAAGATTAGTAGCTGAACTTGGGCTGTGGATGAGGCACACTGTACGACATGTAGGACAGCAGGGCTGAAACTCTGCAGGTGTTCAGGCTTTTGCATGGACCATTTTTTGTTTACACTTCAAAAAGTGATGCTGAAAGCTGAAGATAGGCAATTGCATGTGCCCAGGGTTGTTTTTTTATTCTATTGTATGTTATAGCGTGTGCCAACATCTACAGAGTCTTTCCAAGATGCAGTATTTAATATGTGTATTTTAACAGTCCCATGGTATCACACACTGACACGTGGTGCCACCGTGATGCTCGGTGTCAGTAACGGTAACTTCCATGCTTTTATTCCAGTCCATATATTGATTCTCAGTAACACATCAGGGGAAATGCACAGCAGCTACAACCACCTCTGGTTGCCCTCAAACACTGAATACAATTTAAGTGGCTAAAGGAAAAATGAAATGTAGATTAGCAAATTGTTGTTTGTTTGTTTTTAATTATTTTTCTGCTTCTTTCCTGGGCCAGGCCTTTAGCTGGTACATGAAATAATGCCATTCACACCAGCTAAACATCTGTCTAGCACCAATAAAATATGATCCATGTATTTAAAATCCCATTTCATCTAGGCCTTAGCCAGCATAAACAAGACAATTCTCAGTTAAGTGTCATGCTTATCCCATAGATTCACTCTGGTCTCTCAGATAAATACCCATCTGACATGCAGTAAGTACACATGTAATGTTGGCACGGCCACAGAGATCAACAAAAACCCATTTTTTAACAGAAAATAAAAGACTCCACACAAGGGATTGTGGTTTAAGCAAACGGATACAATTTCTGTTAAATTTAACCAAAGGAACGGTCTCCCCTAGCTTCACAGGCTCCTCAATTCATCCCTTTTTTCTGGCGAACACAGACACGGGCTCCACACCGAGATGCTCTAACTTGCTTCTTTACGATGCCGGCAGCCAGCAAAGCACTGAACGGTCTCGGTGCTGGCACAAACGCTGCCCGAAACAGCATGGGCAGCAAAACACACATAATCCAGTAAAACCATCAATACGATGCTCTTTCTACATACTTTCTCACTTTGAAGTAGGTAGCGCAGAGGTACGGGCGTGAATATGGATGTGGCTGTAATATGTAAACTGCAGCCGGCTGAATAAATGAATGTATTTTGCAATTTAGACTCTTTCCGTTATCCCCACTCTATCAATCTGCCTCTGATGCAACTTGTAACACTACAAATCCTGAAACAGTTTTCAGAGACTTGCTTCATGAAAAAAAAACAACCCACAAAGCAAACCTGACCCAAACCAAAGGAAGGCAGCAAGGCAGGCTGTTTCCAGAACGGGAATGCTGCCACCCAGGCTGATTGCCTTGGCCTACGATGATACCCCAATCCCAAACGTTCTTCTAACCAAAGACATTCCTATTTTTTCTCCCAAGTTTGGCAGAAAATAAAATTTGAGATACCAAAAATACCTTAGCCAAAGTTTTTGCGAGGTCTTGCAGAGCCCACTTGCAAAAGATTATTTTAAATCCGTATCAATCACCCTGTTAAGCCATTGCTTAAGACTTCTTTTTTTATATATATAGATTATACGCTACCCTGATAACAATACTTGTAGTGAAGACTGCCTAACCCATTCTGCTTAAAGATCCTGCTTTGAGTTGCTTGAACCTGAAACGTTTTGGGTGAAAGTCTTCTGTGCTCCTATCTACCCCACGCTTCATGTCTTGCAGAAAATTTCAGTCTAGCCATTTAGGAAGACACAGTGAGACGGCATTGATTCGCCAGTTATTGGCAAACTTGACTTCTAAAAATTTAGTTACTGCTTTTGCCCTCCTAGTCAAAATCCACCCTCATTTAGTCAAACCATAACACTTGGAAATCCTGTTTGCTCCTGCTTTACCAAGATTTCTTATTTTTCAGCCCCAAAAGACTGAAGATAGGCTCAACATACACAACTTTGCAGAGTTTGTTATGTTCAACACGCATCTACAAGCTTAAACCCCTCAGACTTTAAAAGTTGCTGCTGCTCCAGGTGATGGTGAAGACGACGGTTTAACAGAGCCAGGCGTCTGTTTCTCTGGAGCTCTCCGCAGCTCCTGAAGTAGGGATGAAACCACGCCAAGTGGAAGTGAAAAAGCCAGGAGGCAGCAGGCATGTTGCACAAATGGGAAAATGCACGGCAAAAGAGATGGGGATGGAGGGAGAGCTGGTAATGTTAATTGCAGTTAATGTGCCCTGAAGAACGGCGTCCAATACCAGACTTTTCCTCCATCTCATGGGATGAACCGCAGCATGGCTGTTAACCACCCTGCCCGTTTTCTGCGGGAAATACAGGGTCTGGCCAGGCTGACGTACCGAACAAATCACGTGTGGCAACTGAAGTAAACGGGAGCTGAGTTTGGGTACATAAAATGCAAAATTAAGTAAGCTGAAGACAATGTTCTGCTTTTAAAGTTCTCCAAAGCTGAAACCCTGTTATAATTTTGTCTCTGCTCTCTTCTTAAAACCCTAGAATTAATAATACTCACCTCACCAGGCTGTTGTGAGGATAAAAGCATTAATGTTTGTGACACGTTGAGATCCTGTAGTGATGAGGCCAAGAATAGCCCGTGAAGAAATTCATAATGCTGCTTTAAAGATGAGGTTTGAATAGCTACAGTCAAATAAAGTACAGATCTGCATATTGAATAATGAGAATATAAAATAATTAATAGTTCCTATTAACTAAAGACTGTCTAAAATGAAACAACACTGACTGAGGCAGAGACCTGTGGAAAATCATCCACTTAGAAGTCATAATGCTTGATTCTGTTTTTTCCCTTAATTTCCAAGCGTTTGATTTGTTTTAATGCAGAGGTGCGGTTTTGGTGTGTGCGTGCGTGAAGGTACACGTGCATTTGCACACACACACGCAAACGCGCTCCCTTCTAGATACAGCTCGGAACAGGGCCACGGAGATAACGCACGGGCTCAAACCTCTCCGCTAACAAGGACATCACTAAACGAGATGCCAAAATAAAGACGAGTAAGAATGGATTTCAGATTTGGTTAGCCTTTCTTTTTATATTCTTTAAGAGTATTTCTCTGCTCAAAACCTCTAGTTCAGCTAATCCCTTTCACCCACTTCGAGGACGGAGCCTTCCCAGGACACAAACAATCTTTTTTCCCTTCGTGTCCCTTTTTACATGGCAGACAACGTTACCAAGTAAGTAGAACCAGCCCCGCGTCCCAGCAGCCAGCCTAGGTATCGCCGCAGGGTCCGTTTACCCCACGTGCACCACGCATGCGCCCTGAGCTGTATTTAAGTGCAACTGGAGAAGCATGGGGAGGGATGCTGGCAAACTAGGATGGGCTGGAGGCAAATCAAAGACTAAAAAAAGGGAAAAAAAAACCCTTTTCTTACAATTGCTATTGGAGAAAACAATTAGAATAAATTCCTTCTCTGGGGAATATGTGTAGTAAAGTAATTTTCCCCATGTCCCAATACCCGGAGCCCCCGAAGGCCTCTCTCCTGATGGAAAAAGGCCTGGGTACTGATCGAGACAGGGTAAAGCGTCCCTCCAGCTCTCTGTTGCCGTTGGCACAAGTCCTTTAAGCCAGCCTCAGTCCAAGAAAACCTAAAACCTAAGTGGCTGACTGTACTACTCAATTTTTTGGTTTTAGTCAGCAAAAATCTTCAAAGGGAGGGCATGCGGTGGGTTATTTCGGCAAGGGGTTTCCTCCGCGCCTGCTCCCTTGTCCAGGGAAGCCCCGGCACTGGCCACTGACCCAGCTCGGGCAGGTCTGGAGCTTGGGACAGACAGGACTAAGCGTTCGACGCCGTGCACTCTATTTACCATTTATTTGCCCTTTGCTGTATAGTTTTGTTTGTTTCTGTCGCATCTGTTGGCTTCTTTCATTTTTCACGCATTTCTCGCATTTCAAAAATAGCGTTCAATTCATCCTCACCCTTGTAAAATTTATTTACCCCGTGTATTAAATGTATTTTTGTTTAAATCGGAAGAGAAACTGATGATTTGGAGACAACTACAAAGTGGTATTTCATTGCTGGAAGGAGCCTACGCATGATGTGGTTTTACTGTCAAAATGTAGATCTGGGAATTTTGCCATGTTAAATTATAGGAACACAGGCCCAGCAATGGGGTAATACCTTAATGCTTCAATGTGAAGGAAAGTAAACATAACTCAATTAAAATGTGTACTGTGGGGATTTTTCTGACACTCTATATACTTGGGAAAGCTGCCACCTACCCTGACCTCTCTGTTATAATTATGTATGTCATCTTAAATGTCATTAATTTAGTCTGTATTTCACTCATCCTACATGTTTACCGAGTGTCTGGATTTTTTCCTTGACTTTAATAACCTATCTTTTTCCAGGGAAGAAAAATACTTAAATAAAACGAACGACACAACTTTCTTGCAGTTACTTTGGAGAACGGGAATATAGCCTTAAAAATAATAACTAGCAAATATTTAGATGTTTGATGTTTTGAACGTACGTATTTCTTGTAAATTTGGTGTGATGACTTACACATGAACTTAGAGGAAATGCGTATGTTTCTGTGGGATTGTAGTCTAAATCAAAAAGATAAGGCTCTTCTGACTGCAAATAATTAATTCATTTAAAGTCCACAGAGCCATTTCTCATTTACATTGAGCAACGTATTCAATTACTCCTCCAAGTATACGTTGTAACACAAAATCAGACTACAGTTATGGTACCCATACTGATATATTTGACTGTTCCTGCTTTCTAGTTCTCTATTTCATAATGTTTAATTATCAAGCGTGTTCCTTAGAACTAAATGGCTAAAATAGCTAAATGATCTTCAATGATACACAACTTTTAAGAAGTATCCCTTTAACATATGGATAATTTTCCACTGTAATTTTTCAGAGAGCCTCACAAACGTCGGGAGACAGCACCCCACGGCAAGCACAGGACCGGAGCAGAAACCACTTGGATCCATCTCCATCACGCCGTATCGACACAGAAAAAGAATGAAAGCAGCTGTTCGTACACTAATGATTAGTCCTTCGGTACAGTTCAATAAGCACATGAGAGATTATATAGTATGCACATATTTAAGTTAAAATAATAATTAATTTTTTGCAGCGGAGTAAGGAGCGGGTGGAATGCTCGCTCAGAGATGCCGGGCTGACGGGGCAGGGCGAGCCTCACGCATCCGCAGACACACGGAGTCTCCTAAAGCCCTTGCCTGCAGATTGTCCTCTTCTTGTTTCAGGAGCCTTAAAATACGGTCTTGGAGACCCTAATCCTTCATTTGTAGTTCACAAGGCAACTATTTGCAAAATCTCGGAGTTGGCTAATCATGCGGCGGTCCCCAGAATATCACGGTACAGACAGATCAGAACCCGCACCTGGGCTAAGTAGGGGCAGCAGCAGCTACACAACAGCTACGGCTTTTGAGAAGAGAAAAAGCGTACTAAGAGTAAAATAAGACATTACAAGTTTTGCCCATTTAAAGATGTATTAAACAGAAGAGAAACCCTCTCACCCCAAATCCACTCGGCATTTAAAAGGCCATCTACCTTTCACTTAGAAATAGCTTTGCTTTAATTTTCACAACTTACAAACCACAAAAGCGCCTATACTAGTTACTAATTTTCCAGCTGGTAAATTGATTTTGTTATCTCTTTATTTGCTTCTAGTGCAATGGGAGCACCACTCCAGTTTTTAGGTCCTCAGTTTGCATCGCAGACACAAACAATACAGCTAACAGCTCTAGGAAATTGTCATTACTGCTGGAAGCCAAAAAGCAGAGTCTCTACCTACAAAATTTCTTCATATAAAGCACTATGAGTACTACAGTTATTTTTAGGTATTATTTTCTACATATATTTAGATTTTGTAGCCTCCTCAAAATTCTTCAACTACGTTTAATTAATTACTTGACAAAGAGTTTTAAACTTAAAATGTAAATACTATATGCCTTTCTTGAGAAAAAGAAAGGAAATGTGTGTATCCTCTGACACGTATGTAAGCCTGAAATCTCAGAGGCGTACCTTTATTGCTTCACAATTCCCTTTTTAAGTATAAGCCCAAGAAAGCTCAACCGTACACTGGGAGAATGAAAAGAAAATGATTGGAATATTCCAGGAAATCGAAGAATAGGCTCTCCTCTCCTCTGCTTTGGTTCCTGTTGGGAAGTCGGTGCTTTCCCCCTGGCTGGAAGCTGTGACGTAAATTGATTTCTTTATTTGCTTCTAAAGTAATGGGAGCACCACTCCAGTTTTTAGGTCCTCAGTTTGCATCACAGACACAAACAATACAGCTAACAGCTCTAGGAAATTGTCATTACTGCTGGAAGCCAAAAAGCAGAGTCTTTACCTAAAAAACCTGTTTACATAAACCACTGTAAACCACACCAGGACTTGGCACGAGGACAGCATGTCACGAGTTTGCTCAGTCTCTGCTATCGCCACCAGAGTTGCCCCCCGCTTCTGACTTACTAACTCCGTGACAAAAGCCCCCCAGAAAGTGTTATTTTTACATCTATAGCTGCTGTGGAAATTCAGGTCAACTCTAAACACACCAAAACATTATGAAAGCGTTTCTGGCGGTGATGGTGTAATAGTTTTTGACTGAATTGATTGTTCCCTGACAATACGCGACTCAGCCTTGCAAATGCATCAACTGCGTAATGAGGAGCTATTAAGTCTATTGATTTTCTGATTCCAATTGATAGCTAACAGGCCAAAGCTACACATCAATATTTGCGTAACTAATACCCAAGAGCTAACAATTTTGACAAATGAAAACCTCAATAGACCAAACAGTGCAAATTAATGGAAATTTAAAGACCAAACCTCAGAATTTAAGTGAAATATTTTATGAATGGATAAATATGCCTTATATTTCTGGAGGATTCTAGGTTTTATATGGGGGAAATAAGTAAATATATAGAAACTCCCAGAAGGTTGCTCTTTTCTTGGTACCTAAACTGGTGAATTCTGCAATACAGAACAGCAAATCCGAGATGTCAGCTCCTAAAAATAGACTGTTTCAAAATAAGTAATTGAAATTGAATACATCTGAATAATTTGCTAAATCAGACAAAACACATGCATACTGCAATGGTACAAACACATCTCCAGATTGCACAGTTCTGTATATAGTTATTAACACAACTGGAAACCAACATCTCAGAATCTCCCCTACCCTTGACCTTCCTTCTGGTTTCACATTTTGTTGTTGCTGTTGTTTTTAAATAAAGTTGGAATATCAAAAGGGAAGCAGTGAAAATATACTTATAGCTTCCTCTTGAGCAGGATAAATTTTCTTTTTTTTTTTTCCTTTTTCTTTTGAATAGACAAAATGAATGCCTAAGGTAGAGGAGGAGATGATGAAGACATTGGCAATGCGTGCAGCATCCACATCTCCAGCCCCCCACTTTCAGAGCAGCTCTTCACCTGTGACCAAACTGGAAGGCTTCTCTCCCCCTTCCATTTTCTTGGGACAAAATAAATCCATTGACGGTTGTCCACAACCCGTCTTTTCAAGATCTCTGACCACTCTCCTCATGCTTCATCTTTGCTGCCTTGGGATTATTCAAGGGGCTTATGAGGGGACTGAAAATCAGATCTTTTTACTTTCCAAGACGAGAACTCCCGTCCCTTTTGCTGCCCACTCGTTTCACACACCACTGTTTATTTTCCGTTTTAGAAACAGCTTTTCAATATGTAGCTATAAATTTTTTTTTAAATGATTGAAGTCAGATAACTAATTACGTGATTGCTTTACAATCCCATTACCTTAACTGATGCTTGTCTCAGACTTATCCTTTAGCACAAATAAATGCCATAAAGACAACAGTAAAATACACAACATTAATGAAGTACAGAAGCCATTTTGTTTTTTCATCTGTCTTAAATTTTGAAGACAATTTCAAGACTTTTAATTTGTAAAAAAAGGCATAAATTTCCCTGTGAAAGAGACCGTAAGTTTAGCTGTATTTTCACTTTTAGAATAGAAGTAGTTAAAAACTGACTATTAGATGGTCTTCTGCAATTGGCTTGTATGAGCATGCCCCACCTCAAACACCATTTCAAAGACAGCAACTAAACAGAACTAAGGTGCCAATTTTTCATCTAAAAACGTGTCTTTGAAAGGATTTGAAATCAAATATTTTTTAACATGATGCTGATGAAATGCACTGACTTATGGTACATACCCAGGAAGGGAAAATAACTTTGTTAGTTGAGGTTGTAGCTTTGAACCGTCACCATCTACTTATGGAGGGAGAACCTGCTTCACACTTTACCTGCTTCGATATCTTTACAGATGTAAAAATAAAACTTTAATTATATCTGCTGTATTTTCTAAAATAAAATGACTCAAATACCAGCTTCAAAATTATTTTCATATTCATGCACATCTTCTTGATGTTGTATCTCTCCTTAAAGGATCCCATGTACTAAAGTGCTTCATTCCAGGAAAAAATTTATCTGATTTCTTCCCTTCATAAAAAGCATGGGAAAAGAGACAAATGCTGCTTTGTATTTTAACATAGAGGCAAAGCAAGGTTTTCCTTGCTTCCTTTCCTTCCTTTCCACAGATGATATAAGGGAAGTTATTATTTTTAATCTACTTTTCCTTCAATTTCCTTACAATTTCCCTGTAACCATCCGCAGGCTTTGTGCATTGCTTCCCTGTTCCATGGATTTTCAGCTAACGCATGAAATAAAGCCTAATTTTAGAGTATTCATATGCAAACAGAAGGATTAAAATAAAATGTTCTTCTTTCCAGGTGAAGTATGCATGTTCATAACACTGAACAAGAGTGGCAATATTTCAGGCAGGACCCCTTCACTCCACAAAGTGCAGCTGGCTCAAAGCAAATCCAGGCAAGATCGACATGGAGGAGCTGTGCACAATAACTGTGTTTCCATCTTCTCCTAGCATTGAACTGCAATCGTGTAAATTATATCTTTTTCTTAAGAGGCCATGGTGTTATTTGAAAACCTATTATCTCAGGAATTGCGGGTTTAAAGAACAGCCTGCTAAACTTCAGCATTTCCCCAAATTACGCCTTGTTTTTCAGCTGCCTGCGCCCAGTTTCATCCCCAGGAACCCCATTTCCAGCGAGTCTGGCTCCTATGGATCAGGAGCCCTGTCCCTCCAGGTGCCCAGGCACCAACAAAGGCAGGAAATTTGGGAAACACATTCCCAGTCCCACATTCACCATTCAATGCTGGTGAACACTAAAATATACCACATTTATGATGAAAAATTCATGGTTTCTTGCCATTTTCTTTGCCATTTCTGTAATCACCGAGGATAAACTTTTTAAACTGAGAGAGAGATTTGCAGGTTGAACATCTTGCTGATCACTTCCTATTAATTTAAATAAATCTAATAAAAGGAAATATTTTTTTAAAGTTTTCCTCAAAAACTGAGTTCTGCAGAGTGCAAGTATGCATTAAAAATATATCTGGAAGAGCCCATCTTCTGCATGCATGAATCACAGCAAGCCTTTACAGTCAAAGGCCATTTCATATCAACACAACCCTATTTTCTGCTCATGAAACTTCCATTCTGGCTCACATTTTTTACATAAACCCAGACAGCAAGTGGGTAAAAGGCATCCAAGACATTTTAAGGACAGATTGGCCATCTCGCGAAGGAACTCACTGCAGTACATAATGTTTCCTAGTGGGAGATGCCAGGGACCTTTCCTGATCAATAGAGCCCTATATTAGCACACTTCTCATTTTTACAACACCTAAACTGGAAAACAGCATTTAATGGCTCGTGTAGGTTTCCTGACAAACGGCCACTCCGTCTATTGTATTTGCTTTATTCCCTTTAGAACTTCATCTTCAAAACCGTATTTTACACAGACAACCCGCAGCTGGAAATCCAGTAAACAAAATTTGAAAAGCACAATACAAATGGCAACCGTAGAAAAGAATGGGGCAAAAAATAGCTGCACAAGCACAGGATTTCTTCAGCAAACATCTTCAGTTAATTTCTGCAACACGTAATATTTCAAGATGAGTTTCCTCCTCTCCGCTTATTCCACCCTTCAAGAAACCCCAGTCCTCGCAAGCATGGGATGCTTGTGATAAATCAGTCAGGTTCCAATGGTGATTTCATTAGATTAACGCACACCCCCCCTAATAACCATTGTCTAATTAAATCACAGTGGCAACATTCCTACTGGCTCCAAATTTTGCTCGATTGCAAATAATCAGGCTTGATCAGCCCGTCAGCAGACGGAGATGCCACATGAGGTGCCCTGGGGTGGACATGGCCCTTGCCCGTCCCGTTGCCCCTCGGGCAGAGCTTGGAGAAGCTCATGGACATCCCAGCCCCACGGACACCCCTGCCCCACGGACACCCCAGCCCCACGGACACCCCAGCCCCACGGACACCCCAGCCCCACGGACACCCCAGCCCCTCGAGCACCCAGCCAGCCCACCCTACCCACCTCAGCAAGAATTGACTGAAATGCTCTTAAATTAATAATAGGCAAAACCAATCCATCCCAGTTTTTTCCTAAATCCCTCGTACTGTTCTTTTTACAGTTTATGCTTAAAGTATTTTTAAAAACTACAAATACTGCTTTTTAGGACTTTAAGGGCAGCTGGCCTAGGGCTGCGTGCTTACCTAGGGTTAGGCTGTGAATTTAACAAATATTTAACTTGAACACATTTCTCAATAACTTTGCCACTGGTTCCAGCCCTGCTACCAAGAAGTGACTATTTATTGATAACGGGATATTTTTACCCAAAGCACTGTGTAACCCTTGCAAGTCAGCAATGTTGAACAGCCAAAAATCTCCTTCCTTCTTTGTGTCCTTACCACATCCCCCTGCTCTTCCCCTTCTGGCATCTCCCCTTCTGAAAGATGCCCATTATATTGCCGTAGCCAAATGGGATATAATTTCCCACATCTTTACCTTACCAGATCACTGATGTTTTGAAACTTTACTAATGTCAACTTTGGATTTAAATGCTATCACACAACATATATGATGTCCTTCATGTAAAAGCCAAGCATGATTTTACCAGTGGGACTTGGCTCTGTCCTTTTAAACGCCTGAACTGAAACCTCAGCTCTGCTAGAGACATCCATAGGCAATTTCCCTCTTTATTTATTCTGTTTATTCCCCCTGTAATTTTTTTCAATGCTTCAGGTTACACATTAGCTCAGAGGAGCATTACAGTAGCTGTACAAAGTTTTTTTCTCTGCCTAAATCATTTCTTTCTGCACAAACTGAAGGAGGTTGGGATTTTCAAACACTTTTACAGCACAGCCTCTGTGCTTCCTGATGAAATACCTTACAGAAACACCCTGCCCCTTCACAGTGGTGTCAAAGTCGTGTGCCCAGTACAGCAATTGGAATTGGACATTAAGGAGGTAATTAACATTTCAATTCCTTTGAACTCAGTACACAGAACAAAATACAAACTGTAATATCATGTGGCCAGTGTTACAAAACCACACATGAATAAACTTAACCCTGGCCATGCCGAGAAGAATGTGGTGTTTCACTACATTATTAGTACATTATTATTCAAGAAAACATCCTTTTTAAGAGCAGGAGCATTTTCTTTTCCTACCCTGCCAAATTTTGCCAATAAAGCAATATGTTGCTGCAATAGACCTTCCTATTTACTCTTTTGGGAACTTTGTTGGCGCTGTGAAAACACAAATACATTTTTTTAAGTCAAGTGCTCATTAAGACCAAGCTGAATTGGGGCTTCCGAATCCAAGCCACCCTGGCCACGTGCCCACGCTCAAACTGAGGTGGAGAGTCCCCGAGTCCTTCATCCCCCCGGTTAGCTGAGCATCCCGCTCCCCGCGGCCGATGGCTGCTGGGAGGCACACGGAATCCCCGGACTCTGGCTTAGAGGGAAAATCATAGAATCAGAGAACGGTTTGGGTTGGAAGGGACCTTTCACGGTCATCCAGTCCGACCCCACCGCCGTGAGCAGGGACATCTTCCACTAGCTCAGGTTGCTCAGAGCCCCGTCCAACCCGACCTGGAATGTTTCCAGGGATGGGGCATCCACCACCAATCTGGGCAACCTGGGCCGGGGTTTCACCACCCTCGCTGTAAAAAGTACAAGATACGCAGGGGCAGAAGATGATGGGCAGGCACAAAGCAGTCTAAAATTTAAGGAACACATTTAAAAGTGATTATTAATTACAGAAGCTTTAATAGAAAGCCTGGAATTGATTACCCAAATAGCCATTCTCTATGGGGGTCTATCGATCCCCTTTCTGATGGTCCGCTCTGTTGAGAGAGAATACGGCCACAGAGGGTGGCCAGTAAAGATGCCACGTTTCATACCGCAATTTTATTATCCTTTACATTTTTTATTATTATTTGGATGCTTTTCCTAATATGCTGCTCTATGCCACTGCAACTGCACAAAACTTCACATTTTTATATTATCCTTGATTTGTTTCTGCTTACTTTTAATTATAAAACGTCAATAAAAAGATTAAACACACATAAAAAAAGATCACAGTATGTGCCAGATGCTGAAACATCCTCCAGAGACTGGAAGCGCAACACCAGGTGTTTGTGTCAGACTAATGAAGCAACATTTGCACACAAGGGACACGAAGGGTGGAGCTGCAGAGACTTACACTTTGCTTAAAATCTGCCATTATGAAGGCAAAATTGGAAAGATTTGAAATAACAATTTTGATAAGACAGTAAAAAAAATATCTATATATATTTATCTATACTAAATGTATTATGTGTACTAAATAATTTGGAGACTTAACAGACTGAGTTCAGGTCATTGCCATAACAATGAACTTCAATAAAATTTACTGAACATAAACTATGACCTAAGGCAATAACTAATGAACTTAAGGGCATCCTAATATATTTCCGTATCATTGAGTGAAGCACTTTAACTTATTACAGCTACATGGCCTGACCTCATGCAATCAAATCCTTTTGTAGCGGATTCAACCTGTGTTTTTAATATCAATTACATCAAGGTACAGTCTTTTAACTTTCACTAAAGGAAGCATTAAGTAAAATAGCCGCTTTGGCATGGATAAACTACTGGTTAGATTCTCCATGTGAGAGCTCTTGACCAACAGGTTAAAGATGAGTATAAAAAAATAGAGCTTATAGTTTGGGCCGCATGCAGAATTTATAATTAAGGGATCTTCTAAAAGTCGAGTCCTCCAGGCTTTCTTGTACATCCTAACTTTTCTTTTGTGACCTACCCCCCCATCTCTCAAAATCCACGCAGGTTTTACATCCGCAAAGCACCTGCTTTAGCCGAGGCACTGGGATGAATTCATCCTGCTCATTAAGCTCGGCAGCGTAGGAGGCAGAGAGGAGCGCTCCTCGCAGCTCCGTCTACCTACGGAGGATTTGGGGTAGGAAATTCTGACCTCAGTTTGTTGCCACTGAGAGTTCAGTAAGCCAGCACGAGCTTAAAGGACAGCACTAATTGCATCACGCTGGTGAGATACCAGGCAGCACACATACGCAGAAGGCAGAGTAGAAGCAAATCTTCTGATGCTTCAATATCTAATTAAAATGTCTCGCTTGGTAAAATAGCGTTTTATTCACACTATTTAGTAAAAAGGGAGTTATCTGAATTTCTTCTGCATTTCTAATAATGCTACTGCGAGAAGCTGCTCTGAGACTATGCAATGTATGGGGTTGACTCAGGACAAGGATCTATACTGGTTTAATGATAACACTTTAGCCAAACCAAATCTAGACTTTGAGGCACTGAAAATTTGGATTCAAATATTACAACTTGGGCCCACCACACTTATACAAACTACATTTCATGCATTTTTCATCAATTAGTTAAACCTTTACCATTTTATTTTCTCTTACCATTCCTTCACCGCAACCCCTTACTGATGCTGTCCCTTCACGGTTTTGAGTTAAATGGCAGAAGATAGTTGAGAAAATGTTGAGATTCTTCCCAAACTGATCAAAATGACTCCTTAAGTACCTGCGAGTTACCTTTCTTTTTAAAATACTTCAAACTAGACTTACATATCTATTTGATATGAAATAGAAAGACAGGAGAAAACACCCTTTAAAACCACCTGCTGTGCGCACATATACGCTAATTTAACTAAATCCATAAAATATATTGTTTTGAAAGTCCATTTAGGCTACAGTGATACATTATACCAGTTGTGCAAAGCACTATTTTCCTGCTCTGATTTCAATCCTATTAACCCGCACATTCCAAAACCTGCCCTACGAGGTTAGGCGCATTCCCTACCCGGAGCGCGGCGAGAACACTTCAGACACAAACCCCAAGCTCCTTGCTAACGCCAGGCTAAACCTCCAACAGAGGTGTCCCTAAAGCAGCACGTCCGTCTCGGTAAAATCTGTGAGTACCACACGCGAGATGTGTTTTATTTCTCTGTTTAAAGGACAATTGTCTCCCAGCACTAAATGCTTTAATGCCTCTCTTGTTTGCATTCCCTCGTTCCTCCTGCCCACGTGGGCTTCATTTCCAAGCCTATTCAAAATGATATTTTCCAAGCATGTGCCACATGACTTGTTCATATAAATGGAACAAATTAAACTGTCTCCACATATATCCTATCACATTTGTAGCCCTGATTTCTCTCCTTAACACGTGGCCAAGACACCGTATTATCTGCCTGCAGAGGTTGACCTCAGGATATTAGATTCTGCCACATAGCTCTCTTGTACTAAACCGAGGGGAAACACTTAATCACCCCTGCCTTTTCAGGAAAAAATCAACTTTAAATTTGCCATGATGAAAAATCAATAAACCAGTAATTGCTTGGCTTATCATTGCGTGGAGGAACAAATTGGGAAGCGAAGCTTAGCGTCCACACAGATTTCAGTGAAACACACAGAGTTTCAGGATCACTAAGCCAGAAAAGGAAAAGGTCTCAGAGTGATAATTAAATCTACTCATGCTGATTTTCTGCCAAATTTATTTCCCCAGAGTATATAAAAATGTTTCACTGCTTACTGGGTAGGCATAACTAATCAATTCAACACTGGGCCAACACACACGAGGAACAGAAAATGCAAATTCCAGGATAAAGGCATCAGGACAATACCCGCCCTAGCGCGAGCACCACCGTCGCATCGATTTACCTATTGATTGGTTTCAAAAGAACAAGCCGTATTTAGTTGCGTTCTGAAAAACTTCTTCTCCTCGTTACCCGCTGCAAACCCTTCCGTACGTGCGTCTCCATCGCGGACAGCACGCTGCTGCGAGTGCCGCCCGTGCAGCAGCATCCCCAGGTCCTCCTCCTCCTCCTCCCCGCGCAGCCGCGGGACGCGTGCGTCACGACAAGGTGTGTTTTAAATTGAAAACTTGAAAATATTATTATGCACGGTATACTAAGAGAAACGATCCCCAAATCTCGCAGCAATGCAGTCCAACACATCTGAATTTTCCTCTCGCAGCACATCATCGCGTGCTTTATTCCAACTCTTGCTATTACCCATTTCAGCTACTTGGAATTGGGCTTGCCGGGCCTGGAGCGAAAATCAAGTTTGACAGTAAAATCCCCTTAAGATTTTGATGCCATTTTTCAGGCAGTCCCGAATGGAAACAAGTAAACCAAAACAAAGTAGAAAACCCCCTCCATTGAAAATACTCTTGTAAAAGTAGTGCATTTTTTGTTAATAGACCTAATTTCATGCAGCAAATTAGCATAGCTCCAATGGAAGTGCAAATGTAATCAAACTGAAAAATTCAAATGAGACGGAGGGAGCCTTTCTCTTTCTTTCTTTGCTTTTTTGTCACAAAAAAATCATTTTGCTGTGTGTCCTTCAACTGGCTATAGGGACTATGGTAATTAAAACATTTAAAACAGCACAAGCCCCCAGTCTCTAATCTGGAGCTCAGGTCAGCTGTCTGTAGATTCTAATTTGTCCTCGATTTGTATTCATGACAGGAAAATGCTGCATATTTAACAGCAAACCAGCAGGAGGGGGCATCGGTGGGCTTGGAGGTCAAATAATTTGATTTCCGAGCAGATTACATGTAACATCCAACATCTAATCTCACACCTGATTTGGCAATAAAATTACAATAAAAGTAATGTTAAGACACCCTCGCTATAGGGTGGGGGGTGAATAACCAGTTTTCACGGGCTAAGGAACAATTGCTTTATTTGCACAGTTGGTTTTGCTTACTGCAGCAAGGAAGCTCAACTTTTCTTGAGCAAAGGTTACAACAGCATCGCATGCGCTTGCTGCCTACACAGGCTGAAAGCTCAGAAATTTCCTTTTGGAGAGTTATATTTAAAACCATAAAATGGTGAACAGTGGAGAATTCAATTTTTTTTTTTTAATTCAAAATTTAGAATATTTGATTTTTTTTAATTACTTTTGAAAATGGTTTACAACAATTTATTGATGAATCTACAGATACTTTAGGCAACCACTCTTGTTTGAAGATGAGCAGACAGAATAAGATTCATCAGGCAACAACTGCCGAAACCCAGGGCAACTTTTGTAACTGGACGTTCCTTACAGGACTTACACAATTTCATTATTAACATTTCAACCAGAAGGGCTTGGGGGAGCAGGCAGGGAATCACTAGGTACAATTATGCACATAATAAAATAGTTGCGTGAATTAAAAAAAAAAAAAAATCAAACAGAATTGATTTTTTACTTCCAACCCCCCCCCCCCCTTATGCAGTAGAAGCTAATCCAGTGAGACTTTAGTGATCAAAAATATACAAAATTGTTCTCTACATAACCAAACATAGAAAAGAAGACAAAACCTAAATCAGTCTAAAGTGTGTGAAATAATTGCAACAATTTTTGTACAATGCATGGGAGCGCTGGGAAGAGGAGAAAAGGGAAGTGCATCGCTGTCCACCGGAGTCACACCTCCACGCAGCTATAGGTAAGCTGTGAATTACAAGAGAGCAAAACAAAGAGGGTTCAAAATTGGCTACAGAAGCTGTAGGAGGAAGTGAGAAGCAAGACAAATTGCGAAAAGCTCTTTTTGCAAGCAAAAGATGTCAGCGGTACCCAGCAGACGGAACCCGCGTGGCTGAGACGGGAAAGGGAACACACTCTAGCACAGGCACCATGGTGAATGCAAGAAGGATAAATGTCTTGTTTGTAAGTACATAAGGGACCTAAAACTACACAGAACTGGCGTTTGCCATTGTGCAATTTCTCTGGATATCTTGCATGGACTTGGTACGCTTAAACACTCGATATGCAATTTAATAAGGCCATTTATTTTCCAGTGAAAATAAACTATTTTATTCTTAATTGGTAGCTAACTCCTCAGACAAATTGACGAATTTTATTTAAGAAGCATCTCTTCAGGAAACATTTTCTATTCATTTTAGAGCAGTGTAACATCCTTACAACTTTTTCAAAGACACCACAGGATAGTTTTTATGGTGCTTATTAATAAATTGAAAAGAAGTTTTCCTCCTGCTTTCGCTGTAAATTACCATTGTTTCCAATTCAGTAACCAACCCTTTTTTTCCCCCCTCGCCTTTCCATAGTCGCCCTTTATAATCACTGCAGGCAAAGCAATTGCTAGCATATGAGCCACTCACAATGGGACGTAATGAAAAAAACACAGACGTATTTTTCAAAACATACGCTGCAAATTTGTGCAAGCGGAGACACAATCACCTCACCCCGACGAGGCTCCGGGGCCCCGCAGCCCCCAGCTGTGAGCCTGTCTCTCCAATTCCTACAGCAAATCTCCCATCGCGGTTTTAAACGTGGCGGGTGGAAACGCTCCCCCGTGTGCCCAGCACAGCTGGCCGGCTCCAAAAACTGGGTACCGGGGTGTCGTGGGGGCACATCTGGCTGTTTTGCTCCCTTTTTCATCCAGAACCGCACGTACCCCTTTCCCTTCCCCTCTCCGACAACGCACGCCCAGGCTATCCCGCTTGTCCACTCGCCTCTTCTTCTTCGGTCTCGTACATACCTTCTCCGAGTAGGATTAACTTGGAGCGCAAATTAATTCCTCTTAGCATCCCATAGTCCCAAAGAAAAACAAATTAAATGAGTAGAACATTTTGATTTTGAAAGAAATTCACTACAGACATGGATTCGAAGAAGGGTCATTTTCCTGAGTTACCTTTTGTAGGTAAGTCCTAAATTATCATTGCGGGGATGTTAATGAAATACTTCCTACCACTCGGAAAACTGTTTTAAATTTTCCTTGCTGATAGATACTATTCCACTAACTCAAAATTTTCAAAATTGCCTTTGAAGCAGTGAGAGCTGAGGGCTTTAAAAAAGGCTTTTCTCAAAGATAGAATAGCCAACTTGAGGTATTTTAAGATAAACTTATGATATTTTACAAAGTAGTTTTTCCAGTTCCAAAGAGACTTCACCGCACAGACTGAGAGCTGAATCGGGATGGCTGGAACCTGGGAAGGATGCTTTATTTTTTCAGCTGTCTCCATCTCTAGGTGAATAACATCAATTCAGTCGTGATGCTGACTGCGTCTGGGTCAGCGGGTATAATGCAATTCTGCCGAGGGAAATTAGTCCTGTATGAAGTCGTGAAGGATGCACAAAGCTTTAACTCAGCAGAGCTCGCAACTTAATTTTGAGAGACTTGGTAGAGATCCCCAGACCAGAAGCACTAGGCATCTACTAAAATACCATCCTTATCACTATTACATAAAATATATTTCCACATATATCCCTGAAACGTTACATTCTGAATACAGCACCACGGTAATTCACACACCGTAAGAGAAACGCAGTTTAATATGTGGGTCATCTAATGCAACAGGCTTAGGTGACTGTCTTCTCCTAGTTACAAATTCTCATCTCACAATCAACCCCCGATCAGTCCCCGATGGACGGTTACACGATCGTATGTCACATCTCGCTGGCCTTTTTGAACGCATCCTCTGTGCGGTGAGCGAAGCATAAAGCGCAGCAGCACAGCCAGATGACGGAGAGGTGAAGATTTGCTGTGGGTTGACCCCGGACAGCAGATAAGCACCCACACAGTTCTCACTCACTTCCCCAGTGTGACGGGGGACAGAACAGGCAGAGAAAATGAAAAAAAAAAAAAAAAAAAAAAAAAAAAAAAAAAAATTGTGGGTTGAGATAAACACAGTTTAATAAGCGAAGGAAAGATATAAAAAAAACCCCAAGTGATGCTCCCCACCTTGGACCAGCAGCCTGATGGCCAGCCACTCTCGGAGCAACAACCACCTTGGTGGACAAGTAGAATGACTACTTAGGAAGAAGTTAGGAGGAGAAGCAAAAAAATCTGAAGGAACTTCTACCTCGGTCCTTTCCAAGCACTATGGCAGAAAAGAGAAGCTCCTCTCATTCGCAGTTCATTTAAATGATCAGAAGGGGAATTAAAAAGATTTCGAGTACCATCTTGCAGACAAGTCAGAAAAGAGACCACCTGAACTCTGAGCCATCTGGAGCCATCACAAGACAGAGACTTCTTCTCCCGCAAGAACACAACCACAAGGGAACAGAAAAACAGTTTATTAATCTAAGTTCCTAGATTTCTAACTCCTTTACTAAGATGATACTCATATAATCTTGCTCCACCTAATCCTCCTAGAAAGCTAGTGAAAGACTATGCACAGCAGATGGAAGCTGTATTACAGAAGAGGGCGAAACAACCGTATTCAGAGCCCTGATCTTATGAGCGGCCCTTCGCTATTAAGAAAAGAGGGAATTAACATTAGTGAGCCACTAAATGCTAGGAGAGTAGAGTAGTGGGAACATACAGGCATTGTTTTTTTCATTTTGCTAGGGTAGATAATTCATGGGGTTACAGATTTTTACATGGTTTTATTTTTATATATATATAAAATGTATGTTGTGATGCCTTTTTAGTACAAGGGAATCTTCTTAAAGGCACAGATGGCACTTTGGTGTCTGCTCCCTATGGAAAGTCATCATAAATGGGTTTCTAAATCATGTCCCAATCTTATTATATTTATATAAACCCTCTCTGCTTACCGTATCCACAAGACAAATTAGAGGAAGTATATTTTATTTTGCAAGTGTTCTGGACACTATATTAGATACGTTGCAAAGTATTTGAGGACTCATCGCGCTCAGCTGCATCAGGGCACCACAGCTCTGAAGCACTGTCATTCCAAAATTGGGACTTTTTTTTTTTTTTTTTTTTTTTTAAAGTTTCCTGGATCCCCATCCTACACACCAAAAGACCTCTTTCATACCCAATGGTCTATTTCAAGAGCTATGCTGAGAGCTTAACACACTCCTGAGGTAGCTTAAGTAAATCCGATAGGCTTGAAAGGCATTGAGCCACCTGCAGCGCACCGCTCCGCTTGCAGGACAAGCAGTACGAATAAACACTCTGAGGTTGTCGTTGTCCGTGAACCTGTGTTATCAACTTTTACTTGAGACACTCCTGAATGGCTCCCAAGGTAGGTTTAATCTATAACAACCCCCCCCAGGCAGCAGGACCGTGAGGCTCTGGGCGAATCTGCCGGTGCAGCGGTGGCAATACTCGTTTTGGGGGATACTCCTGGATCCATCCCATTTAGATAGGATGTAGGACCGTCAATGTGTCTGTCATAATAAGTTCTCGTAGCCTACCCCAGATAATATAATTAGAAAATTAACATAAAAGAAAGTGCTTCCTTCAGATGTAACGATTGCCCAACACTCTTTGAAGTGAAAAAAACCTTAGCATCCATTTCACTGTTTTTTAAACATCATTAACTAAACTAAAAGTTTATTAAATGTGAACACCTCCAACCTCTTACAGAGAATGAAATGCAATTGATTAGTTCAAATTTTTCAAAGATAATTACATGGTATTTTCCATTTTTGTCAAGCACAGCAGGGGCTTCGGGTACAAGATACTCAGTAAGACCCACACGTTATTCCTAAAACTGTGCAGGGCCAGCAGCAACAACTTCGTCAGTAACAAAGACAGACTATAATTACCAGGAACTCGGTATAAGTGAAAGTTGACTGCCAAATTAACCAGTCCTCTGAAGCTGAGCCTAATGGGTGGACAGTGGTTAGCACTGAATGAAGCATTATCTCATAAAGCCAGTAAAAGTGTGCTAGAACAGGATGAAACCGAAGGACCAGAGGTAGCAATTTCATCCACTGTTAGATGTGTGAATTCGGGGATTTCTGGATTGTTTTTTTTAAGCACTCAGTACATGCTAGTTGCTTTGGATTTACCTGATAATGCGAAACAAATTTTTTCGACTATTTCAGGAAAAAAAACCCCAACCAAAACCAAAACCAGATGAAGGGAATCAATCACATGAATTTTTAATAAAGATTACATTAGAGTTTTGAAATACATACTTAGCATACTTCACTGTAAGTCCCACAGTTTGGAGCTTATTAAAGACATCTAAATCTAGAAACAAACAGGGGGTGGGAAATCATGTAAAAACATATAAATCCTGTAGGACAGCAACCAGCTGAATCAGACCTGCAAAGTATACTTTAAATCCTCATGTGTGAATGAGAAAATTAAGAAGCTTGTTTGCATCTGAAGTGCAAATAAGATTTAAATTGCCTTCAGAAATTACTGAGGCTGGAGTTCCAGCTAAAGAAAAAATGGGTAAGGAAGAAGACTGGAGAAATTTGATTGTAACCAAAGAAACAGCACCTGAAGCCAGTACTGAAGCAGAGATGGCAACATGGAAACAGGTAGGATGTATTTTCCTAATCCAAAAATCTGGCTAATGAACTGTTCCAAAAATCAAATAAGTATGTAAAAGACTTCCATAAAATTCAGAGCCTTTGGAGCCCTAAAGGACTGCAGCAGCTCAGACCAAGTTATGGAATGGCAATTCAGGGAAAGAAATGCAAGCCGAGATTAGCTGTTTGAGACCGCCTGGTCGTTAGGAAGGATCCCTGGAAAATAAGGGTGTCACAGCAGGATAAAGAGGAATCTTGTCGTCAGGAAACTGGTGGGATTCTTAAACAGAAGGCAGTGTAGTGGGGTTAAACACGGCATGCGCGGAAGGAGAGTCAGGCTCTGGTACCTGGATGGTATAGGAGATGAGAAGAGACGAAGGCACGACAGATGCAAAATTCAAGTTCCTATCTTTATCTTGAAGTTCAGCTTGGTGTGCTCAGAGGGAGGAAAAGAGAGGGCAGACGCAAGGAGACTTTCCAATAAGACTAGAGAGATTGGAAAGAAAGATGATGTTTTGGAAAGACAGGAGGAGCTGGCATAGTAAAATTGTAAACATTGCTACCATCCCCTTTAGGTGTTTTTTCCATTTGCTATGTACTCGAGCAACCAACTACCTCTTCCCTTTTGCACGACTTTTCCTGTTTTGGTTTAGCCTAACAATTTTGTTATCATATCACGCTGGGAATTAAAAATATCTCAATCTCTTAACTTCTCCTTAAATTTCAAGCTGTCCTAAACAGCTTTATTTCATATCACTCTCCTCCATATATGACGTCCTGGCCCTAACCAAAATATGATTGATATTTGGGCACGACACTGATTTTCATAGTAAAGGAATCCATCAAAAGGCCAGCTCTGAAAAATACATGGTCTCCTCGAACATTACATCACCTTCAAATCTAGATCCTGTTTATTGGCTGGATAAAATATTGAGTGAACTTCCATGCAACCCTGGGTAGGTAGACGAGGGGCAGAGGGCAGGGAGAATCAGGAACACATTTACACGGAGATTGTTCAGTGTATTAAATAACAAACAGTTACAACCTGAAACCTATCATCATTTAAATCAAATAAGCTGAAGAGAAAGCTCACTGCAGTGACCAATGTGTGACAACATGTATTTCTAGAGTAAAACCACTGCAAGGAAGTGAAGACCTTCGCTGTATTTTTTTATGTTTAAGCCAATGAAAAAAATAATAGATGTCACAGAGTTAAATGATTCATTTTAATTTGAACAACTGAGATATTTTCTCTGAGACAGGGATGTCTATCACAGCCGAAGTGAGAAACTTTGAGGCTCCTTCGATTGTTTGCGTTGGCTCCGTCACACTGTTGAAAACGTCTCTTCCCATTACTCACCGACATACAACCAAAATACATTTGTTTTAATTATCCAGGCGTTACACATTAACTTTCCACCTACTGTATTGCAAAGGAAAACAGCTCAGATCCTGCCAGCTTTCAGTGCACCAAATGTCATCGAGAAACAGATTAGCTCACTTCGTGACATCATACAGACTAAATACACAGACAAAATTAACTGCTGCACTTACTGTTTTAATCAAGCAATATAGCCAGCACACAAACCAGTGGTAGTGGCTGGTCGTCAGGTCTTAACGTATAACTTTGTCTCAAATAATTAGGTTGCTTTAATGGCAGCTAAAATATTTTTTGTGATCTGGTTGAAATTTCTGGTGCATTTAGCAGTTCTTGTTAATCTTACAGGTCATAAGCAGACAGCGGTGGTGAACCAAAGGAGCGGCAGACTGACCATCTCAGTTTCGGGTGCCCTTGTAAGAAAATCACACAGCCCCACTGGGTCTTGGTCCCTTAAAAGTAATAGTTTCTGACTTACTGGATTTTAGTTTGTTACTGAATTAAAAACATGCATTACCTTCTTCCTTTCTTTTCTTCGCTTCTTCTTCACTTCTCTCTTTAGCCTTTAATGCTTCATCTGCTTTAGCTAAAAAGAAAAGAAATACAACAAGTGTTATAATTAGCTAACTTCTCTTGCCAAACAACATTTCCTGGGGTTTAAACCCAATTTCAGATTCCTTTTTGTAAGTCCCACAATGAAGTCGATGTGCATGAAGGAACAGAATTTGGTTCTTAATGTATTTTCTTTAAAGATATTACTACAGTTAAGACAACAGCATAAACGGTATTATGGAGGGTAATTTTTGCATGCAATATTAGTTCAATACAAATCTCTGCATTCATGTTAAGTAAAACTTTTAAGAGGTTTTTTTCTTAAACACAAATCTCCCCACCCTACTTGGCCCCAAACCGAACTATAAAAAAACAAATGCACTGCATTTAAAAAAAGAAGATTTGCTACCATAGTGAGTAATCCATAAGACCTCTTTCGAGGACAAAACAGAAACAAAACAATTATTTTCAGGGATGCAGAGTTGCAGATAGCGTTTAAAATAGGAGTCAAATACCTATTACTTAGTCTTAAATTAGGTAGTACACAATTTTCTCTTCACTGCAAATCATAGCAGCAGTACTTTATTCATGTTATGACAGTATTTTTTAAAAAGAATCTTTTCCCTCTAGAAACCTCTTCCCTTATTACTTAATTATCTACTAGTTGCTCAACTGCAGGGGTTTTCAAACACTTTACTACAGATGTTAAAGAAGATTAAAAATATACAGCACAGTAACAAGGGACTATCAATATACTCTGTAAATTAATTAAATTTCTGTTCTAGCACATCATTTATTCCAAAGCATTAATGTCTCAAAGGAGCCATTCTCTTTTATTGCCATCTCACTGCCTGATGAGTGAACTAAGTGAGAAAAAGTCTCTAATAGCATTATACTTGATGAAATATTAAGTTTTAAAAAGTATCACCATGTCAAAAGGAAAAGAACCAAAAAGAAACAGAATTTAGAATTTAAACCAGGCCTTCTTATGTAATAAAATCACTGTAAACTGTGGCACAAATAGCAAATGCATATTCAGTTTGCAAATACTTCATCCTACCACCCACTGAATCAACTGATAATTTATGAAAACAAAATTCAGTTCAGGAGTAGGGTGTGAAGGGGTCTTTCCGACTCTGGTGTCTTTTTGCAGCCAGTAGCTACACCTTCTTAAAATATACAACTTAAACAGTGGTGTTACAAAATGATAGAAGTAATTATATAGACATCTGTTTCCATTTACATGCTTTTATACATATTTAGACTACATTTAAAGTCATGAAATATTAAAACTTTTCTGCCAGTGAAGATTATTACAAGAATCTATTAAATTAGATAATAAAAACAAACTGCTAGTAACTCTAAAGACTTTTACTTCATTTACACTTTATTCTCCTTGGTAAAAGGACAAGGATAATAGAAATTCCATTTAAATTCAATTTTGGTTATATGTGTAATTGTAGATATACCCCTTGAGTCATGTAAAATGCTCAGCTTATGTTTCTTTCAAATTATCCCGCTCAGATTCACATTCTACTCCTTACAACTGTCTTCAATATGTATTAGCAGAGCTCATTAGGCTGAAATTTAATAATGCAAACATCAGGTGGATTTCAAGAACCTCCATTATCAACACAAGATGGATTGCTTATATAGCTCTTGGGCCAACTGGGCACAATTTAGATTCAATAAACTACCATGCCTAAATTTGATTTATCTATTCCACTATGCTACTTTGTTCTTCCTCACCGATTTGTTGCTGCACAGGAACAATTCATTGGTTATCTCAATGGTTATCCAAGGCAAAAAATATCAAAACACACCTGAAAGATGCTGCTGGTCTGTGACTAGATTTCTATTTTGTATTTGTTAACTTTAAATTGCTAATGTCCAACCCTTGTAACTATAGTTAAAACTTCCGCTAGCTGAAACAGAGCTGTCCTTTCAAGTCCTGGTTAATTATATGGACAATGTAGCAATTTAGGAAATATCGCAAGGACTATTCTCTACACAAAATTGCTCATTAACAACAATTTAACTTACCCCATAAATCTACAGAGCAGTAAGTCTCTGAGGTTATAGGGCACCGTCCATTACGACCAACAGACGTCACTGAAGCCATGTGCTGCTTTAAGAATTTAATGCTAACAATTCTCTTCAAATATTTTAAATTTTCTGTCATTATTCACTGGCAAAGCATCATTAAAAAATGAGATTTATTTTGATCAAATCAAGTTGCAATTAAACAACATTAAAAGATCCTTACAACTTACTCTAAAGCATAACACCCCCTCTCTGTTCTGTGGACCACTGTGCCCTTACCCCATATTTTAGGGTGTGCAAGACCACAGACAGCCCATGCTGGCCACGTACACTTAAAAGCATTTAAAAGACCTGATATTTGGAAGAGAACTCAGTTCTCCTGCAATGCACTTTCCTTAAGCCGGAGGAGGACAGACAGCTGCTTATCACCCCCAGCAGATCAAAGAAGTCACTTCAGCAAAAGTCTGGTTTTAATTGATCCAGGTAGTCAGAGAGCTGAGATTGCTACTGAAACTGGGCTTCCTGCATGGATAAAGAGCTAGCATGACAAAAGCCTGACTGCTTACAAAGCTTTCTAAAATATAAAATAAATAAATAAAGAGGTGCTCGAGCCTGCAGCATTTAAGAGCTCATCCAACCCCAGATAAAATTACAATTCTATTGATTGATTTTTTTTTTTTTCTCTGAAGGATGGGAAAATGACACACGGAAGATGTTTGAGATGTTTACCTATACTAAAATAATAAAGTCGTGAAATGCAGATATTTGCTAGTGGCTAGCGGACTACTAATACAAGTATAATAGGAGGAAAGAGCATTTTAGTAATTTCCAGGTGCACCCAATAGAAGTGCTTGTTCCACCCTGGCTGGGATCAGCAGCATATTGTGCTGGATGCAGCACAAAGGAAGAAGAAATAAATCCTATGTCTGCAGTGAGAATAAACTATGAGCAAAAAGTATGGACATGTTACTCAGACAAATAAACGCAATGCAGAAGTGGAACCATATTGCTAAGTTACAACAAAGACACTAACATTTAATTAAAACTAAGCTACATCAAGTACCTTCTCTGTTATTAAAAAAAACCCAAACTAAAACCAAAACACCTTTCATGTTTTCATATGCACTAATATCCTAAATCTGAATATGCTAATGTGTTCTGAAACTCAGTCTAGCTCTTTCATCAGCTTCATTTCACCTGCTTTCCAAACCTGATAACCACGTAACTAGAAGCGGCTCAAGCCCGAGGTGGCAAACCCAGCCGGTGTCGCAGCCCTTTCTGAAGGAGCAAACGGAATTGCCATGGATTTTGGGGAGCGGTGGAGGCTGCTGACAGTCCGAGCGGAGAGCTCCCTAATGGAAATGCAGGTTGCCTGCCAGACCTGCAACTTTGGTTCCTGTTGAGGAGCAATTATTACGTACGGACCAACAACTGCGGATCAATGAATGGTAGGTAACTCCCCGGGGCCACGATCGGAGGGATGAACCAGGTCCGCTCCTTTGCCTTGCTTTAGCCCGTTCAATGCAGACCTGCAATGCCAGCTGATCTTTGGCTTATGCTAAAAAGTGGGGAGAGAAGAGGCAAGAGAAGGATGGTTTTGTATACTTTCCAGTTTAGGAAAGGGAGAGGGTAGGTGTTTCTATGTCTCCTTGATATTATCTATAGGCTAACTGTAAAATTTTGGAGATGGAATACGACATCAGAAATTAAATATAAGAACAAAGAAGAGCAATTTGGGAGTTGTAGAGAAACAGTGGGCCACAATACCAGCTGGTGTAAATCAGCATAGCTTTACCAACTTTATCTGTAGATCCCATGAATTATCCCACACTTTCTGTTACTGATATTTTGCAGAAATCTTCAGGTTTACGCTCAGACACACTGCAATTCAAGCAGACTCTATTTGCTGATGTACCAAACATTCACTTACACAGAATTTGAAGTTCCTGTCCCCTTTCCCATCCAAACTTTATATATATACTTGCCTAGATTTTCCTCTTTAATTCTTTCTTAACTAATTCAATTAATTCAGAGCCCTCTTCCCTCTAAATTGTTACTCTGTTATAGAAAAGAAAGTCTCCCAAGAAATACCCTCTCACTTCAGAAGCTTGATAGAAGTATTTTAATAAACTATCAGCATTTAATAATCTATGTCCCTCCTAAATAGTGTGACGTGTTTTCTCTTCTATAACTTGATCATTTTTTAGCGACAAACAAAAACCAGGAAAGGAAAAAGAAACTGAAAGAAAGGATAGAAAAAAAAGAATGAAAAATCTCATAGGTTTTGAAAAATATTTCAAGCTCAAAACATTAAAGATGATCTGATTTCCTTACCAACATGGTATGACATGTATTTGACATTTAACAGTTACACTACTAGGTGCCTTCTCTCTTCCAAACCACCATCTCAAGGCATTATCTAATTGGTGTGCTTCATTCAAAGCCTACTGAAATCAACCACACTTCCCTCGTAACTATTTAACCTCATAGTTTGCATAAATAGTTAGGCAAATAGTCACATTGATGATAATTGATAATGAGAAAATGAAAATACCCTACGTGGTGCAGCACCTCGTTGTAGTGACAGAGCATAGGAGACTCCCGGGTGCCCAGCAAGCATCAGGGAAGCCCCAGAAAAACCTGAGGTTCAATTACAATTTTGTTGTCTAATACCAAGTTCCACCACACCCTACACAGCTTTGAAGACGCGACTTGTTCAGCCAACTAAGATTAGGGTCATCCCCACAGATGACAAGTGCACTGAAGCCTGACAAAAATTTCTCTAATCAAAAGCTCTTGGTACTATGATTAAAGAAAAAGGATGAGCCTGACAATTTTCAAGGTGGAGCGAAAAACAACCTTTATGAACAGGAGCAAAAGTACTTTGTATACGCCTTTTCAAAATTGAAATGATCATGCTTATACAACAAAAATGAGTTAAATGATTTTAAAATGTCCAGCTTAATGACACTGCACAAAGGAAAAACAAAATACCAACATTTGGTGAAATGCAAATTAACATATTAATAATTTGAACAAGTTCCCAAGTGCAACACATGCAACTTCAACCAAACTCTTAAATCCTAACAAAACCCTTGGATTTCTCTCCATTTGCTGCATGCAGTATTTCCTGAATAATTTCAGAACCACCAGTTTCAGAGTTTTACTCAACCAACTGCCAGCTGCTGTCATGCCCCAACACAGGAGCTTGCGGCATGGGCAGGATGCCTCAAATCATCACAGAATCAACTGCATCAACTTTACACTGTCCGTTTCACTAAGGTAGAAAGACAAATGCGTTATTAGATGAACCGGTAGTGTGGAAACGGTCAGTATTGTCCCAGAAATGTGACACGCGTATTTTAAATGGCGACACGGTATTTCAAGTGGCAGACTGTCCAGGATGGTAACCTTGACGGGGTTCTGTGGCTATTTTGACCTCCTGAAGCTCAGCCAAACCAACAAGGACCCAGCACAGGGTGGTACCGGAGCATCTCTCCCCCAGCGCGGGGTGCCCCAGGATGACCTTTCACCATGAGCAAACAGGTACGGCGACCAGCTCACGTGGTGGGCGAGCACAGCATGGGATGGACGTTGGGAATGGAGTAGATCTTCCCTCTACGAAGAACGGTAACATACGCTCGCACTTGCTTGTGCTGCATCCTTGAGCACAGCAAGAGAGCAACGTGAAGGTAGTTAAGGTCCCAAAATGCCCTGTATGCAAGCGGTAACTACGAGAAACAAACGAGTGTTATTGAGGAGATGCATCATGCACCCGTGGGAAGGAGCAGGCAGAAGCAGTCTGGTGCCTGAGCAGCCCCATGTTTTCAGAACCAAGTATTTCAACCCCTATTTTCACAAAGTTTCGCAGTAGAGTTCTGTCAGAATCCCTCAAATCACTGCTCTTAACAACTGTCTGTATCTAGGAGATAGTTTAAATGGTTAAAATTACAGTGTGTGCAAACATGCCTTCAAGTTTTTTCTTTGCCTAATACTACATGCTGATATAAAAAAAAACCCACCCTGAAATATCTTAAAACGCATTGCTCATTGGACAAAAAGTACTGTTTTAACTATACTGTTAAACTATAACTGGTTAATTGTACTAACGATACGTTTTCTTTGCTGGTCACTCGGCCCTGCTAATACTTTTAACTTTCTAATCAGTTCATGTGGCACTAGGAGCCAACGGCCACCTTTAGCTTACCACAAAGATGTACAAAAACACGCTGCAAAAATCAATAGATTCTGTATTAAAACATGCTGTCTTACTGCATGACATTATGCTAACAGGAAATGTTGGAACAATCTCTTTGGAGACTACATCTGACAGAACAAAAAAAAAAAAAAAGCTTTTCCAGGAAAAAAAAAAAAAAAAGAAAGAGAAAACAAGTGGTCTTCACAAATAAATCATCTTCTAAAAAGCATAAACGATGTGCATCAGCCTGTCTCCGCTTGAGAGCCGCTAAAACTAGTGGTTTTCAATGCTTTTGTAAAGGCTCAATGTATGGATATCATCATTACTGCTACAGTTAGTTCTATGAGAAACATGACTCCAAAGCCACAGAGGCAAGACAAAGTCCTGTAACATATGTATAATATTATTTTCTCTTAATTATTGAGTATGAGAAAAAATGGAAAATTAACAGCAGCAAAAATGAACTTCAATTTAAAATCGCAGCAGTTTCTCTTCATTCATTTTGCAATACAGCGAGACGTTATGATTTTCCCCAGGCTTTCACTATCAATTTCTCACCTGCAGGTAACTGCAGTGTTCATCTGCGTTAGTATTTTTGTACACGTGAACACAGACCTGTTCGCTCCTTGCGGGTACTGCTTAAGAAGTTACCGGGTGTTACAGCCCTGTGGGCTCTGCGTGTGGGTACCGAGTGCCCCGACCTCTCTGGAGGGAGCACAGGAACGACTCAGCCCCTCGCTAAAAAGGGAAAACCCCGATGGCAGCTGGGCTTGCCCAGGGACCGGCTCCCCCCCCCGGCACTGCTCTCGGTGAGCGGGACAAGCCGAGCCGCCTTCTGCTTCGTTAAGTGCTTCTTCCGCACGAGGTCAGCGAGCAACATGCACAGCTTCCCAGCCAAAGTCCGTCTGACGTATTTATATTCTAAAGTAATTTGAATTACTTTTATTTCCTCAAAAGAGCCGTGCTGGAGAGTATTGCCGAGCATGACAATCCCTCTTGCGCTCTGCATGGCTACACTTCAGTTTTGGTAAAAGCCGTGCCTACACTCTACGTAAATAAGGTTGTTCGGGACCAAGATGCGGCGCCGGAGTCGGATGCTCCACCGCGGTTCAGCGGCTCCGTCGGTGACCGCCGGCGCTCGCACCCTCCCGGGGCGCAGGACTAAACCCCTGGGGTGGTGGAAGCGGTCGGGGTTTGGGAAACCCAGAGCCATTCCCCAATGGATGGGCATGTCGGAGTGATGCTTTAATCCTGACCGGCCTTGTGCTGTGCCGAGGCAAGGGAGTTTCAAGCAAAGATGCTAATTAATAGGCATCAGAAGAATATGAATTATTTCAAGGTAGAAATAGGGCAGGTGCTGTTTTGGGGGTGCAAAGGGCATTTCAGAAAGCGTGGCCCGGGCTCGTGGAAGAGCCACAGCAGCACAGCCCTCTCCCACGGCCGCGGGAGAAGCGTGGAAGAGGCTCGGCCCCACGCCGGGATGCAGTTTGTTTTACTGGTAAAATTAAAAAAAAGAGGAGTGTTAGAACACCCATCGACTGCAAACCGCAAGTTGTTTGGAAAAAAAAAAAATTCAACATAATTGTGGACTTTCCAACTCTTAAACTTAAAAATACAGGCTATATGTTTCTAGATGTATTTGGGGAAAAGAAAGCAGACAAACTCAAAAAACACATACAGACATTACATCTAAAATGTAGCCAAGCCATCCACGATGCTAATCAGAAAGACTTAACCGTTTTTTTTTAAACACAAACATTTTTGCACTTATAAAATATTCAGTCAGCTCACATATAAAAATACAAGTATAATCCATTATTAATTTACAAGGCCCTATTTAATTTACATGCTATTTTTCTCTAGTATATTAAATTTATCAAGGCTTGTGGAAATCCTCTCTGCTGAATATTCATATACTAACATGTAAAGTTATCTATTATACATCCAAAAAATTCCAACACAAATTCAAAACAACTGCTTTCTCAGATATTTCCTTAGACAGGAACAGAAGGAGCAGAGTCAGGTAGCTGTTGGTTCAAATACAGAAGCGACACCACCATTCACATTTTTATCGTACCAGATTTATGCCATTTTTCTACATTTTGGTCTTTTTAGCCCGTGCTAAAATAACATTTCCCCACAATTTAAAGAGCACAAACATTCAGGTGGCCCCTTGTCTAGTTCCTCCATGGATAAGGGTCCCCTAACCCTGCCATGATGGCTTCATTTAGCACTGTCTGCTCTAATTACGTGGCAGCCGAGTACTACGTTAACGACACTCCAACACGAGGAGTTCCTGCCATTGCTGTCCGAAGTATTACGCATCATTTAATTATGCCACTGACTGTAATTACAGATATTGGAGACGCCCGAGCGTGACGGTGGGCGCCGGAGCTCGCCGCTCCCTTCCCCGCTCCGTGGGTCGCGGTTACAAATTGCCCGTAAGCACAAATCTGTTTATTTTAAGCTTCTCCGCTCTCCCTGGGGAGAACACCCAGCACTGCGTTTGGCAGGGAGAAGTTATCCCACCCATTCCCGCCGGCGTAGGGATGTGCTGCTGTTATTTTTCACCCCTTTAGCAGCATTCCTGCTCAGTCCCCTTCCCTTAGTGATTTTGGGAACTATTTTCTTACTTTGGTATAACGTCTCCTGCTTTGGCGCAGCTAGTGAGCGTCTGTCTGCTAGCAGCCATGCGGGTTTTCCAGGATATTAAACGTATTTTTGGTAGAAGATATAGCTGGTAGCCTGGGACTCGCCTCAAAAAACACAAGAAAAACCCAAATGTTTTCTTCCTCTTGTTCTAATGTTGGGTAAAACCAATATATTTGTGAAGATAAATCCTCTAATGCCAACCAGGCGATTTTTCACTAGTTTCTTTTTTTAATTGTTATCATTTTCAAAATGCAGTTGGTGGCTAGCCTGCTGGATATAAATGACAGAGGGCGATGAGAAAGTACAGCAGAAAAGAGAGAATATCCAAAATCATGTAAACCTGCATACCGCAAAATAGCAGAAGTTATTCTTAAGTCAAAACGGGTTAAATATTAAACAAACTTCTCCAGAGAGAGAGGAGCATGTACATCCTTGTCCAGAATATTAACATGCCGGTCAGAAATCTGTAAGGAAAAAATACCCTGAAAAGGGACAAGGGGTGTTGGGAAGCAAAAGGTAAGAACTGACAGATAAAATTCAGTACCAGCAAGCGGGGCCGACCTCCCCAAAGACTTTCCATATCCCGGTTACTGCCTACTGTATTAAGACTGCCTTTCTCATCACTTAATGCTTATTTTCATCACTTTGCTTAAAATATTGATAATCAATTAGGGCTACGTCTGTTTTGCCACAGAATCTGTGTCACAGTCTATCAGACTGTCAGGGCCAATTCAATCCTCATTCAAAGTTAATTTTTTCTTCATAAATCTGCCTTTGGAGGAGTCATTAGGCGCAGAACATAGCCCGAGGTGCAATCACCTATTCTCTTTCATTAGCGGCAGGCAGGGAAGGTGAGGGAGATTATTAGAACTTTGGAATGATCACAAAGCAGCGTGCTGCCTGTCAGATCCCCCCAACATTTAATTCATCTCGCCAACTCGCCGGCGCGCGCTGCCAACAGTTTTAAATGGACATTATTCATGAACATCTGTGACATGCTGAATATTCTGAAGCGGGAATGATGAAAAAGCGGTGCCCCCCTTTGACTTGAAAATTAATTCTATGGTCAAAACAATTAGGAATATAACAAACATGTTTTGTGATGTTATTTTTAGTCCTCCAAGATAGTCCGCTTAAAAAGCTATTATTTCAGAAATATAGGTATTTAAACATAAATGTGTACACTCTAGATGGGCTAGCACAGTATTTTATGGTGTTGAAGAATGATGTGCATTTCCTTTACTATGGAAATAACAAGTTGTTGGGTTGGGGTTTTTTAAGCAATTACAGAATTAGCTAGCTTCCCTATCTGGTTTGTTGATATGTTTCTAAAATGTAGCCAAATGAGATGACACATTGGATTTTAATACGATGCCATATTAAATTACAGCATGCTTTGCTCATGGTGGACAGTCAGCGCAGTGTGTGAAACACATTTCCAAAATCAAATATATTTATTGTCGCTTCTCTCGTTAAAATGAGCGCGCTATGGCCATTATAGCATTTTTAAGGTAAGAATGGCAGAAATGCTGGTACAAGAGACTGGCATTCACAGAAATTAAATAAAAACCCTACAGTCTCTATGCAGTATCCCTTAATACATGCAAGGGTTTTAACATTTAGATACTTTAAGGAAAAGTAATTTACATCTAATGAAATAACATCAAGTAGTTCCTTGAATTTCATTATGAAAGTCAAAAGAATAGTAATTTACATTTTTTTCTGTTATTACTATGAAAACGGTGTTATCATTAGCAAACTTCTCACAGCCCCCATCATTCTCCTCCCAAAATATTCTTGTTTTCCGACTGCGAAATTAAGGGCCAGATCCTTAGCGAATTCAAGCTGGCACAATTCCACTGACTTCAATAGAGCTAAGCAAATTTACTCCAGCTGAGGATCTGGCACTAAATATTTATAATAATAATAATAATAAAGAAGACTTAATAAGCAGATCTTGGCAGGTACATCCATTTATTATTTAGTGCATTTCTAATTTCTTTCTTTCTCACACACTGTTTCCCACACACACGTCTGATAAAAAATTCAACTGAAATATGTTTTAACACTAAGGATTAATTGGCTTAAATTGCTTCCGTGGCTCCTGACTCATTGCAGTGGGTGCTATTAAATATTGCAAAGATTTGCTTCCATCTCAGAAAAGGCTGTACATTACCAGCTTCGACATCTTGTTGTCAACTAACGTTTCACCAAAGACCCACACCTCCCAAACTGCAGCTGAGCTCTGGAAAATGGCATAATTGGATGCAATTCTTGTCTTATCTGATATTTAGTCTTGGAGAGAAAATTATTTCTTAGAATAATTCAATAATTTCAATGGAAATGTTTAAATGGCACCTTCTACCTGAGTTACTTTCTTTTGGGGGAAAGAGGTAGGAAGAGGAAGGAAAAGCTTAGGAAAGGAAAAGGACGGCCCAGAGTTAAACATTCCCCTAGTCCACTGAGCAAAAAAAGGCAGTAACATTTGGGAGAGAAAAAATAAATTCCAGATACAAAAATTCACAGAGTAAAGGATGATTCTTCGCTATGTCCATCAGGACAACTGAAAAACAGAAGTGATCAATATGAAAAACTCCAACTTTGTTTCAACTTACTTAAATTGTTCTTAAACCAGTATTTGTTATAGAGTTGTTTCTTTCCCCCTCGCCCACCACGGATGGAGAAACAAGAGAAGAACGGAGGGTCTCCTACGGAAACGGCTGTAACGGAGCTGTTGAGCAGGTGAAAGGAAGGATGCTTTTGTACAAGTTCTTCCTCAGCCTGCTTCAAAACTGTTTGAATTTCTGCTCTTTGGCCATTATTGCCGCAAAGAAGAATTCTCCCACCTGTGTCCCAACTCATCGGCAGCGGGCTGCCCCCCTCCTGCTCCCAGCCACGGGAGACAATGCCACCCCTGCTCCACGGGGAGGAGGAGGAGGAAGAGGAGGAGGAGAGGAACAACCCCGGGGTGCTGCAAGGGAGGGAGGCAGGACTGCCCCTTCACTGGGGTACCCGTGAGCCTTCCTCACGAGAAACACGAGCCCAAGCCCAGAGGGGGAGAAACGTGGAGCTGCAAACACCACGGAGGAAACCAGGCGACTCCAGAGCGAGGGTTCAGAAAGCATCCTGGCCTTCCTCCACCCTAATTACATTTTATGCAGTCAAATTACATTTATAGTAAAATGGCAGCTTTTATCCAATCCGAAAATTTACGTTTTCCCTTTTTCTTTCTTTCCAGACAGGTTGGAGGGCGCAGTTTTAGCAACTTCACATCTCCCAGGCCAGCACAGCACTACTACTCTAGTAAATTAGAGTTCTTTCATTAGACGATTTATGCAATCTGCACGTCTAATTGATGGTAATTTCTATCTCAGAAATAGGAAAAATACTTTTATGAATGCGTTTTCTAACCAGCATCATGTGAAATACAACCTGATGATGTATAGCAGTACTGGGGCTAAGGTTTGCTATGGTTCTTACTGCTATTTGGATTCGTCAGGCAGACTGGATCCTTTGGGTCTTCTTTTGAACATCCAGGAATCTCATGAAAAATGTAATTCCTATGTTGACCACAGATATGAGGAAGGTGTAAATTACTTAAGTGGCACCTGATTAACCTTAGTCTGAAATAAGAACAGTAGAAATTACAAGCCACAAAGAAGAAAAAGCCATAAAAATACAAAAAAAAAATATTTCAAAGTGGAAGAGCTCATATGCACTCCATCTGGTTGAAAGCCACCCTTGAAAATGCCCAACATTTGTTCAAATATGTCAGTCTCAGAAAGGGGGTGATCATTTCCAGAATGGATGCAGTCTAGTCCCAAGGAAGTTCACATTTTCGGGAACAGTATGGGAAGAATCTCAGAGCCTCTGAGAAGTTTCCAACATAGCAGTGAAAGCTGCTTCAGAACAAGTAAACCTTAGTGGCAACGATGTAGTCCTAAAATTCTGTATTAGAGCACAATCAAATATTAAGACAAGAAAAACAAAAGTGAAGCTAAGAAAAAAGTACATATAGGTAAAGCAGAATTACTCTATACCTGAGCACAGTATAATGGAATATAGGTGACTTACTATTACAATTTCTGAAAGAAGAAATACAGGTGAGTAGTGTAACCGCTGAATCCTCACATACCACCACCAATTTGCCCTGGCAGGTAAAACGAATATGAGGAGAAGGTTCGAAGGCGTTGCGGCTGGTAGGGCTCTGCCGCGTGCCATGGGATAGCACACCCCATGGATGCTGCTGACGGCGGGACGGAGTTAGCTCCCACGGGTGGTGAGCACCAAGAGATGGGGATGGCCACGAGGAGAGGACCTCAGGGCTGACTTTCATCTCCCCTTCTCCCTTCCTCCTCCTTTTTAAAAAATCTTTCTTTCTTTTGGAAAACATGGTGGGAAACTGGCTAAACGCGCGGGGAGTTTTAGTACCATACTGATGATTTGTTTTGATGCTTGTCATGCAAAATTGAATGAGGAAGCCACAATATCAAGACAGGTTTGCATTTTAAGTTACAGTCTCTTAAATTCAATTGCAGCTATAAAATGAAATATAAAGGAGCTATCTTGAAAAGAAACCAACATGTGCTCTTGTGAAAATAACATTTTTGTATTATACGTATTACCAAATAAATTAATACCTGTTATTTGGACAAGAACTTTGAAAACATACATAAAAATACTGAAGAACACTCTTATTCTTGTTGGTAAAAAGGTGGTTCTTTATGGAAATTTATGGAAATCTGTGAGCTTGCGACCTCAAAGAAGAAACGAATAATGAAAGAAAGATAAATAAATCACTTAATTTAAAAAAAAACCTATGGGGAAGATGAAAATCCTAATTATAAAAGTGCAAGAACTTTTTTTCTGTAATAAAACTCAAGCCAAATGAGTCAGAAACATGAAAGCTGTAATATTAATTAAAAATGGCTGTGGAACATACATATACAAAGCTGTTATCTTTTAACCCCTGTCACCGACAGACTGGTTCTTTTAACACTTTGGTAGATCCTAGGTCACTTTTGAACAGTCTGCTTTAAAAATAAACTTTGAGACTCCTCTAAAACTAATTAGAACTAACAATAACAAAAGGTAGGCAGGACTGCAAAACGTATGTCTGAAACCCCATTGCTAAGATATAGGACATGCCTACAGTTTTGATACAACAAATGCTTTTAAAATCGTCACATGAATTATGGAAGATTAATTTAGGTTGGGTTTTTTCCCCTCGCTGATTTCAGTGCTACCAGGAACCAGCCCTTTCCTTTGAGGATATAAAGTTTAATTCATTCAAAATTGTAATAAACGTGCATCTCCTCCTGAGCTGGGAGGGTGATGGGAAAATCAACTAAAACCGAAAGCCAACGTGTATTATTCTCTAAGTTCCACAGGATAAACCTAAGAGTTACTTGTTGCTTTCAAAATACACGACCTTAGCCTTGCACCTTTCAGAAGGTAGATGGTTATGAGGACAATTTCACAGGAGCAAGGCGAGACCTTGGTAACACCAGCGGGCTCAGCATCCTGCATGAAGCCTGTTGCACAGCAGATCTCAGCCAGGCTCTCCAGCTCCACGGACTGTGCCCCATCCTACATCCCACCTCCCAAGGAGCACTCTTTCCTGATGGAATCTGCCAGTCACTCAGGTCCAATTACCTACTCAGTCTGTATGAGAAATTAGCTTCATGATGTACTAACCACATACCTTTACAAGAAAAGCATAACACCTACTCCATACAATTTCACAAATAAATTGTTCCTTTGAAAAAAAAAAAAAAATACTTGTTTGCTTAAAATATAATCACTAATAAAAATATTTAAATAATTTCTGAAAAAAGGCAATGTGTTTCAAATACAATTGTAATTTCAGTCTGTATATTGAGAATGACAGTTGGCTTTTCTTTCCGGGGTTAATAGCAGAATTCAGCCTGACAGCTTGTCAGCAAACTTGAAAAATTCAGTCACAAAACTTAGATTCAAAATGAGCCCTTCTTTCATCTGCCAATTTTAAAATGTCAGGAATCACCACGTTGAGTGAAAATCAAGTAGATGACAACTAATCTGGCTATCACACGGAAGCAATAAACCATGGAGTACTTACAAATGATTACGGGGAACAACACTGAGAAAAGCCAAACCAGCCCAGAGCACCTTGTAAGGGCTCCGAGAATTTTCATCTCATGCTTTCGAACCAAGTAAAAACATAATGAATAAAACTGTGTAAGTGGCTCCCGTTAGCAATGCTGTCAGCAGAGACCCATCTATACAATGGTGGTAAAAAGTCTTTCTAGCTTGGCAGTTTCACATCAGGTCTCACGGTAGCTTTTGAAAACAAACCTTCATAATCTATGAGTTTAATTCCAATAATTTACTTCTGGGCACTGGCCCACGGCTACCGCTTAACACCAATAGTCTTTTCCATTAAAAATGATCTTTGGCCACTCATCTGCACTGGAAACCACCAATAAACATAGCAAGATTTGCTGTACCACATAGTCCAAATAACAACAAATTGCAAAGATAATAATCCAGACTCATTTCCCTGGTCTTACTGGTGCAAGATCCAGGTACCAGCTGCAGCCAAATGGGACATGTTGGGAAAAAACATTCCCAATCGACCCCAGCTAGGGCAGCCAGGAGAGCACTCTCCACATATGACCCCAAATGGGCGATGGAGAGAACACGTACTTATTAGAAAATGCTTTTGGGTACTTCCTAGATGAAAAGTGGACAAGCTTTATACCTTCTCTGTGTCTTTCTCAACACAACCACTTACTGAAAGAATAAAATTAATTTGGGCCTTCCTACTGAAGAACAAAAGTACTAGTATCTAAAAGACAACACTTGTATCTATCTCAAGGACAAAGGCTGGTAACGTACAAATTGCAACTTTTTCCCCTGCACAAAGATCTAAACCTCAGGATACCTTGTAAGTTTATTTACCATCATTATTTATCCTTTATACAGCATCTTTGCTCAAGGCACAGGCAAAAGAACATTGCTAAAGCTGGCCTAATTTTAATTGCAGTTAACAATGTTGGAGTCCCAAAGCCTACTCAAATTTCCACCTTCAGAAATAAAATCCTATAACGAAAAATATAGCTAGAAAGGCTAATGAAGACACAGTAAGGAAATGCTGCTTAACTGTGTTTGTTGAAAAACAGTATCAATTTCTCTCCTCACTCTTTGATTTGCAATGAAGTTCCATTTAAGGAAGAAGTAATAGTTATTAACTGTAGCTTAATCCTAGTTATTAAACAGACAGCGCGGTAGAAGACTACACATTTTGTAGCACCAGGCATTTCCCCACGTTGCACCTCCTCGTGCTGCCCACCGCCGCGGCAGCCCCGCTTCCCATCGCTTCCCCGCGGCTCCTGGCCCGACACGCCGAGACCGGCGAGCGGGGATCCCGGCTCTTCCCGGGCTAAACCGTCCCCCGGGAAGGGTTGACATCTGCCCCGGGGTCGCTCGGAGTGCAGAGCTTTTAAGAGAGATTTGGACAACGCTCCAAGAAGCCGCCTTGTAGATCTCAATCTGTCACGTACCCCACGACGACAACGCTGTTCCCAGGACACCGTGGGCTACCGGGAAGCGATGGAACGTTGCCCACTTGATGTACGAGCTGCCTTGTTGGGATGCTGAGGGGCTCCGCTGCGTGAACAGGAGTCCCCCGCAAAATAGCCCCCCATACCCTCAGTCTTAGGCTCTCAAACGTAGGACACATGATTTAAAACTACCTGAAGGTGGTACTCATCTCATCCCTGATATTTCCACAATTACCATCGCTGTCACAGACTGGAATGAAAATCTCCTTTTCAGTGCAGGGTTGGTGACAGTACAGAACATGCACCCCCCACCCCGTCCCAGTCACATTTGTCTTGGATTTGGAGTGACTGAAAGGTGAAGACATTATCATCTGTGTTTACGGGAGCTGAACACGATGACTGAAATTGCACCGGCTCGAGCGGTGGGTCTGGATTTTCAAAGCACGGTGGTTTAGCGGAGCAAAACTCTCCTGGTCATAAACCAACCACAGGGCACTCTTCCCCTTGAAAACTGCCACCACCATGTCTCTGCACGTCTCCTTCCCTCACCAAGCCTGGCCACCTGGTCTAACTTGGCATCACCGTCTTCGATGGTGAGGATGCGTTTGCTTGGGCGACACAAGTCTTACTTACAATCAGAAGTACAGTAAAACTATACTTGCAAGTGATGGAAAATTGCGTAAAAATTCTGAGTTCCTGAAACACTATAGACCTGTCGGAAGCCCATTTAAGCAAGGAAACTCAAAACTAAGCCTTCACAGAAATTTTATATATTTTCAAAAGGTTTAAAATTACTTTTTAGATTTGTTATTTCAACTAGCTAGATAGAAACAATGCCCCAAATGATGAAGATAATGCTTTGTTTAATGCATTCTGGAGCTACAAGATTCTTCCAAAAATCAAAGGCTGGAATAAACAAAGATTATTCCTTCTACATGGGGAACATGCCGTCTGGCTTCTTTGACTCTGTCTGAATCCTTGCTCCATCAGAGTGCTGACCTAACTTTAAGAATATTAGGAACCCATTCGATGTCACAGAGACTATTCAGCCATGCTTAAAACTTGAGCATATTCTTAAATGCCTTGAATAAAGGGAAAGGTGTTAAAGAACATCATCTGTAGCAAAAAAGAGGGAGCGCAAGTTTCTTGTGATGAAAGTTCTACACGAAAAAAGGATACAAGTGCATCTAGACGGCACTGTGTAACAAATGATTTGTACCAAACGACCAAACGCGGCCATATCAAATTGAATTAACTTCTAAGCACAAAATTACAATTGTAATTACAGTTACAAAACTACAATACAATGCAAACTTAATCAAGAATGGAGTACAATTAATATACAAATAATGGTGCAAGAACCAGGAAGCATTTTAGAGGATTTTTGAAGAAAGAAGGAACTTTGTTCACCCCACTCATGATAATTTTCCACTTTTACCATGATGTTAATGAAAAAATCTTTGTGAAGCAATAGAAAACAAAAAAGGATAAAAAAAAAATTTTTTAAAATCTAGTGTAAGTCCATAAACACCAAGACATCGTTAAAGAAAAAATTGTTCTTGAGTATTATCATAAACAGTGCTAATATGACAGATTCACAAAGATACTGAATGGGGCATTGGAAAATCAGGAAACGATGAGGTGGAAAACTTCTGGGTCCAGGCACAGAAAACTCGCAGGATTTACTGTGCATTAACTGCAGAATCATAAGACAGGCATCCAAAAGAACTTGACATCTGGCACCAAAAGGGGGAGTGTGTGTCAAGGAAAGATTTGTGGGAAAGACTTATTGCCGATGCCAACACACACTCAATTACACTTCTGATAGCCTTGAAAGCAGGGCGCACAAAGCCCAGCGAAACGCGTAGTTCTGCATTAGAGCACCAAACTCATTCTGATGGAAAAAAATTATGGGAAACTATACATTCTCAGCTTGTATCATTAACTACTATAATCATTTACTGTACACAGCATTATTAAATATTCCCCCAGGATAAAAGGGGTAAATATATTGCTTAAATATTCAGTGGCTGACTGTAAAATTTCATTCCAGATTAACTGATGAAGATGAAGAAATGCTGCTGAAAACAAACAATTTATCTTCACTACACACAGCAGATCGCTCTTGGAATTACGCCAGAGGCTACGTGGGTTTGAATTCAATAGCTGCATTAAAAGAAAACTACACCCCTACTACAAACCAGGCTCAACATCACTGAATAAACAGTTTGCTGCAGCACTGCTTAAATAATCCAAAAAGAAATTTTGGGTATCAAACATTTTTCTGAAGTATTGTACCTCTTAACATATTTCAAATAAATCCTTATTTTTAAAACTTCTATTAAAATCCATTAGAGTAAACAGGAAAATAGAAAAGTCAAAGACGCAAAACCAACAAAGGACTGATTTCTAGGAGAGGATTTAAGAAAGAGTTGTCATCAGTGAGAAAGTCACCTCCAAGGGCACGTATCTCGTAATATACACATGCATTTACACTTACTCATCTGCAACCTTGAGAGATTCCAACTGGCTCTCATAAGTCTGGACAGCATAATTCTAGTTCAGACATATGTGCATCTATATATTTGTATAGAGCTATAACAAAGTAATAAATAAGCAGCCTTATTCAGCACCAGAAATTCCATAAACTTTCTCCAATTAATTTCATTCCCAGCTAGCTTTAACTTATGATTGGAGTGCTCCGCAAAGCCTGCTTTTGCAGTTTGTTTCAAGAGTGTATTTCTCCCATTCTTAGAAAGTGTAAATAATTTGAAATATCAAAACCTCACTAAATGTTTAATGGCATATAACTGAAATGATGAGGAGAGGGAATGCACGTTAAAGACTTTGCTGAATTGGAGGCAGCACACCTCTGCTGAGGCCCGTCATCCATCATCTGTCAGGAAGAACACTGTTCTGAACTTATACATGCACCTACATAATGTCTGTATATCCTTTGTATAAAATCTGTTCTTTCAAATGAAGATCTAACGATTGCATTAATTCACACTCCTTAACTGTATTGCTCAGTAGCCTTATCATAGCTTCTAGCAGAACAGAGAAATCACTTCTGGTAAAACTTGAGGTGACCCTCTATGAGAACCGATGAGACTCAGGCTACGTCTACAGTGCCAAATAGTGCAGCCCCAAACGAGTGAATCCATAAGCGAAGAGGCTGGTGCACAAGAGCCAGTGCCCACGCTGGGCAGACGTCAAGGGCTGTTCCTCCAGACAGTTAGAGCAGAACTATTCCAAGTGAACCACACACCCAGGAACGGCCGGAGTGCAAGACGTGGATGCCTGGAGCATCCCTTCTGAATTAACATCCTTCGAAAGGAACTCAATCCACGGGCTTCAAGACTGTAGCGTGACACATACTGAACTCAGCTAAGTGGGGATGATGGAAAGAATCATTTTAAAAGCATCCTTCTGGTTCACATGACAATGCTAATGTACACAGCACACCTTCAGAGAGAAGACGCTCTTCTGCTCCGTGTTGTATATCAGACAGCTCAGGATGTAACCTACAGAGTAAAGCTAAAACTCAGAGAAGGTGGCAAAAATCACAGGAAAGAGTGTTTACTCATGACATGGTGCTACAGAATACCATAGTGAAGTAATGACTCTAAGGACTGAAAAGTGCATGTTCAGAGCTGATGCTTAGATATCTCCAGCAACCAGCCACTGATGTCTGAAGAATGCCAATTCCCAGAACCTTTCTTAAAAACACTTCAGTGGCATGGTTATTTAGAAATAATAGCTCAGCTACTTTGCCTAAAGACCAAGCTCATCAGTTCTTACTCTAAGTTAGATGTGATGTAAAATATAAAATAAAAAACATTTAAAAGAATGATGAAAAAAAATATTAGAACTCCATGAAGTTACACTAGCAGATGATCTTAAATCTGGGGAAATCAAAAGTCTTCCAGTAAGCACCAGGCAGCAAGAACACCAGCTGCTGGATATTTAACACCAACGTACAACCTAATTTCTTCCCCAGGGTGGAAGAAAAAAAGAGAGATTTTTTAGAGGTACATTAATATACACTAACAGTCTTGCTTTAGTATTGTCTGGGAAAGTTTACCTATAAAGGCATATAAACAAGGTGTTTAAGGAAGGAATGTGTCTCATAAGCATCTCACAGCCAGAAACAAATTGAGGTACCTAACACAACCTCATCCAAACTCGCTTCTTTTCTTGTGTGAAGCATTCTTCAGACCTGTATTTTCCTTAACTTTGCAGGGGTGATTTGCACTAAAAAATACTACTTGCTGTAGACATTTAGAAAGATTAAAGTTCAGACATAATTAAATCAGCATAATTAAAAGAGAAGAATTTTCTCTTCTGACAGCAATCACTGGTATTCCAGACTCTCTCTGTAAGCACAGAGTTGCCCTGAAGCCAAGGCAGCACGATGCCAAACCTTTATTTTGCCCGGTTTGAGCGTCCTGAGCAGAGATGCCCGGGTGCAGCAGCCCTCCAGGGCAGGATTGGTGCCGGTTCCTGCAAGAACTGCCAGGGCACTCATCGCCACGGTGTTTGCTCTTTTGTACCTTCTGCAAGGAGGTGACCGAGTCACCGACGGTAGCGTCAAACCAACTAGAGCACTACTTAAATAGTGTGTACGACAGGTCAGTCTCATCTCACGTAACACTTTTAGGGACAGCCTCCTGTTGTGAGGACGGGAAAAATGTTTGGTTTTTTGGTCTTGAACCCTGAAACCTCATGACAGATCTCCTCATGGCAGAGATCTAAACTTTATGACAACACCTGAGGATTTGTATCGGGTCTGTATGACCTGGCAGAGTGCATGATCTCTAAGCGGATGTTTTCTGAACAATTCAGGACTGCTAAATACTTCCACAGATATGAAGAATACATCCTACTCTTTTCTCATTTTTAACACCTCTTTTCTCGGTATGAGGATGGCAAATAATATTCATATGAGATAAACAAGACTGGAACCCCTACAGAAGTATTCCCGAGTCTGATACAGCATTGTTCAGTGCACAGAAAGGAAGCTTCTCGTGCCTCTCATGTATACACAGCTTCACGTCGTACTCATTGTTCACGACTATGCTCCAATGATAAGTAATATTTCTCTTTTAGATTATGTCTACTTATACACATTTTAAAAAATCATAGCTTTCCTCAGGAGAACTTTTATTATAACTTCTTTTGAGACAATATCGTTCTAGGATTATTTTAAAAATTCGTATGTTGCGACCCGAGTAATAACTATCTCTAAAAAATACATTTAACTGCTTTAATCACTGTTTTCTTACAGTACTTGATTTCAACTCCTTTGAACGACCCAAGATCAATAATAACCAGGCTAGACTAGTTTCGAGTCTACATGATAAAAATAGGTAATAAACCGCTACTGGTTGAAGAGGATGTGCTGTGCGTAGGTCAAGCTCGAGGTCCCAGGTAAACATCCCGCCCGTGTCCTGGAGCCGTGTTTCACGCACGCCTCCTTCTCTCGCAGGGTTCTCCTGCTCAGCTCTAAACATCGGGCCATTGCACCCTATCGATCTTCTTTAAATCTCCAGAATAATAAATTTCAAGGCAACACGGCGCAAGCTGACTAAAGCTCTTTAATTACATCACTGCTGAAAGGAAATCATTGATCAACGGCATTATGGGAGAATCAACTGCCCCCCAAACCAGATCAAAGTCAATGAAATGGCTGAGTAGCTGCCCCATTTGGGACTCTTCCCAGATTAGTGCCCATGGACAAGCAAAAGAAACTCTGCTAACACATGCTGCTTACTACGGTTTTGAAGCTCTCCCTGGCAGGTGTCATGCTCTAAGCATGGTTTTTGATTACTCTAATTAAATATAATATTATCAACAGATCTTGCTATTGATCCCTAAACCCCCCTTCTAAATAGAAAATTAAAAGCTCTGAGGGAGGGACTTAGAGGCTAACAGGTAGGTTTAATGGTTTTAATCTTACATCAGCTTTCTCTACATTATATTTCTTAGAAGTACTATTGATTTCTTACTACAGCAAACAGAATTTTAATATTTTCCTTCATTAGAGTAAGATTAGCTACCTTGTTACCAGCTAAATAAATTGAAAAAAAAAAAAAAAAACAAACCCAAACGCCATGAACAGCAGCACACATCCACTTTTTTAACCGAGACTAACAAAAATATTAAACAAGGTTAAATGGATGGTGAAGCTGGGTTTTGATTTTAGACCTGCTTTAATAAAAACAAACTTATCGTGTAGGCATAAGGACATATTTATCTTGATATCAAGTAAAAACCTTTTCATCAGCTAGCTAAAAATGTTTAAATATGAATATCTGCGTATAGCATATACTCTCATATGCACATTTCATGTACGTGATAAAGAAAAATGAGAAAATACTCATGAAATTATAATAAAAAGGATAAGTATTTTGGATGTTTTTAAAATTTTTTTTTACGTTTACAGTGCAATGGGGATGTTTCTTATTACCAGGATCAATTACACATGAATCATATCATAAATGACTACATAATCCCCCAACTTTGTCCTTTAAAAACTCATTTAGCGTTATTACTTCTCTCTGGCAGGAGTCGGCAGCGCGCTAATAGGCACGCGCTGCCTCCATGCCACATCTCTCCTCATTCATTTCCTATTCCCTCAGGTAGTTCTCCTTGCTAATGCCCAAATGGCATCAACCTGTTGTTTAGCACATCCATGAAAAGGCGAGCCTGCTGGCTAATTTACCAAGGGATTAAAGCCCTGAAACCACTTCAATCTGTTACTCTGTCTCAGTGTAAAAGCCCTGCCCCTGACAGTCAGGCTCCCAAGCCAAAGGGAAAAAAAAAAATCTCATTTTAAGAAAGAAAAATTCAAAGTGGGAGACATTTAAAGTAATGCCTGCACATGCCAAATACATGAGGTGCAGTTGCACGCGTTTGCAGCCTAAAAGCCGAAAAATCGGGAAATATCAAGTGTTGTGATGGTGCTAAGGGGATTTCTGTGTTTAAATATGCTGATATTGTAGTTGTTAACAAAATCTGACACTTTGATAATGTAAACCATATTACATCGACTGCAGTGGATATTAAAAGTTCCGCACAACTCTAGTTATTTCACCTAATTTTTTAAAAAATTTGTACACATCTGTGAACACTTTGGGTTTATTTCCATGCCCGTGTCCTGCGGGGACAAAGGGAGAGGGCTGCACCGCTATTCCTTTGGCAACAGTCGCTAAAGCCCCATGCCCTGAGGACGTTACAACTGTGAACTGCTATACTGGACACCCACAGGATTGTTAAGCTAATAAAATGAATAGCATTTGTCAATTTTTGTAGGAGCAGGGCTGTCAGCAAGGGAAGGTGATGCCTGTATGTCTGTAAAACCAGCTCCAAGGTTTCACCTCGGCTTTCTGACGTTGCACCTAAGTAAACATCTGAGGTCAGGATCCAGTCCACGCAGACTCAAAGTCTTTTCCACTTTCTACCTCACAAGTTTAATAAACAACAAAGCCATCATTTTTTAACACTTTAAAAAGCAAGTGCAGTGATTCATAACTATTTCATAATTAAAATTTTATGGCAAATAGATACAGCCATCAGTCATCTAGCCTGGTACGTCCAAAAAAAGTGAGATTTCAATTTATAAGCCCATGCAGTATTGTATGAGCTACACTGTATAAAAACACATTTCAAGGGAATTATTGAACTGGGGAAAGCAAAAGTGGTTGGGTTTTTTTAAAATCAAATACAGTGTAGAATATGAATTTGTTTGCACATCGCAGCAGCTCCATACAGTGACTGATGTTTAAAAAGGAAAAGAAATATTATCCTCTTTCTTCTTCCAGTGCGATACTAATAATGTTAGGTAGTATCCCTGGTACTTCCCAATGCCAAGAATACAGATTTTCTGGAATTATAAAATGCCAGACAAAAAAAAAAAAAAAAAAAAAAAAAAAAAAAGGCATGTCAGCGCCACGGGTTTAACAGACAATGAAAGCCTGTAAATTGGTGTTTGTTAAGATATGCATGTTCAGAAATATTTAACATAAGAGCATGATACTCTGGAACCCATTTCACTAAATTTTATTACAGCGACAACATGGAATTCTCTGACTGGCAATGAAAATAGTGGAATTGGTGGTCTAGTATATAAAGACACATTTATGGATTTCCAAAATTTGTACTGAGCATCTTGGTTCTCATGAGCTGTAGAATCCATCATTGATACAGACCTAAAAAGAAATACTGTTCAAAACATGAATCAGGATGATCTTACCTATTTAATACACACAGCCAGCTCATTTTAGTTAGAATGTAGGTGTTTGCAAATCAGTTTTACAGGTACACATTTTCCTCACTTTGTGGGATCTGTAAAACCTGCTCTTTTAGTATAATCTTTCTGTGGTTTCTTTTTCTGACTTTATTTAATAGGACATTATTTGTTTAGAAATACAATAACCCCAAATATTTGAAATAAATGCATGTTTCTAATACATGTTCTTAAAAGGACTTTTTTCTTAATCTCATAAATATTCCACATCACCTGGGAAATAGCCTTCTGTTGGAACATACCCAGCTATTAAACTAGCTTTGTTCTGCAAAATGTTCTGGTTTAAGATGCAGTGCATGCTACATGGCTTTCCAAGAAATATCTATTTTTAAGATATAAGCTGACATCACATTCCACATGTTTCTGCACATACCCTAGTGCCAGATGATAGTAATTCTCTGTAAGAATATTTAGAGATTCCCAACACTCTTTGCAACTATAATACTGGCTGTCAACATTTGAGATTATTATCCACTTTTAAGATGAGAAAATATCTTGTGACTTTCATGGAAAGGTTGGCATAAGTCTTCCAGTGAAAATTTCTACTTGGAAAAAGAAGTGGCTTGTTTTTTCACAAAAAAAAAAAAAAAAAAAAAAAAAAGAAAAAAGAAAAAAAGCTAAACATTAGACTTGCTGCTTCAACAAACTATTATTACATGCTTCACCAGTCCATTAAAGAAAGTAATTTAATCAGTTTGTATTTTCTCAGTAAAATCTCATTCAGAGAAATTTTATTGCCAGCTATCTAAATAGTAAATACTTATTATCCTCTCAAAATGAGTTTTTGCTTGCCAAGGGCAAACCCATTGCTGTTATTGTAGTGCTCTGTCAGAGAAACAAGAAGTTAAAAAGGTTATAAAGATACCATTAACGTCATGGGACTGTCTTGTCAGGACTCAAAAGTGCTTAGTAATTGAGGGTTTTATTCAAAGTGTATTAGCACCCATATAAACGGCACAGCTAATATGATGCTTTAGGCTTTATTTTGTTGCAGCCCTGCATAATCACCTACAAACAGCTGAATACTGTAAATTTATCTGCTGAAGAGCACAGCTCATTTTATCATCTGTTTCTAGGCTGAGTCTTTGAATAAAATGTCAATAACGTACAGCTTAAAGGCACAGACGAGGTGCAGCCAGCCAGGGCCACCAAGCAAGCTCTAATGACAACTAATTGGTGCCAGCGACGTGTCCTCTGCGCGGAAGCACCGCGCCGGGAAAGGGCACGCGTGGCGGCTTCATTCAGAAAAGTACATTTCTTGCCAGTAAAAATGCTAGGAGTAACCCTGTTCAATAAGCTTTTCAAAAGTCCATCTGTACAGACACACTGCAGCAGAAACCTGGAAACGGTACAGCCCAAAAGATAATATTCCTTAATTATCTTGAACATTACGGTAGCACAGCAGAGCCACGGCAGTAGCGTAGGTGGGCAGCAGGAAAGCTCCCCGGCCGCCTGCAGCCCCTCTCTGTGTGGCTTCAGATCACTCTGCCGCTCGGTCTGATGTGTTTGCTGTCACCTGAATTTGAATTTTGGTGGCAAACTTGATTATAATTTACCTCGAACAAATGCTTGACAGAGAACAATAATAGAGGTAAATAAAAATCTCTCTCCTCTGCACTTCCCTTGGTCCACAAATAACTCTAGAAGCTGTAGTAATTCTGTCGCCTGGCCCCCACCTCACCTCGGGTAAATCTGCTGCTCTCGACATACATCTACGTGAACGCGTGGAGAGTCACATTTCTGGACTAGGTTGCAACAAGGTCTACAATAGGGTTTTCAGAATGTGTGTTAATGACTACAGGCATTTTATAAAATACATATATTTAATGCATACATTAAAAATGCATATGTTTAATTTTTGATTTTCATACTTTAAGCATAATTTGTTTGAATAAAGTAACATAATGGAAATTCTGTACTTCAACAATAGCTATGAAAAAAAGATGCTTATTATAACGAAAACCTAAACTGCATGCAAATTGAAAAATGAATGAGAAAGTGGGGGAGAAAAACCCACAAAAACTTTCCAGTTCCAATGTTATCTTTCCTCAAATGCTCACAATAGTGCTACTGTTGTATCCACAATGTCCTTAACCTTCCCATCTTCAACCAGAAAGCATGGTGCAGAAGAAAAATAAGTTGAGGAGCACATTTGTTTCTAATGTGCCTACTACAGACAAAAAGAAGTGTGTGTGGGATTATTCGACGGTCATATCAACTTAAAGCAGATGTATTGCACGAGCTGAATTTCTAGGCGCTAGAAAAAGCAAGAAAACCAGCACCTCTCCTCTTCTGCCATGCCCTAACAACCAAAACGCCGCTCAGCACTGCGGGAGACACTCTAAAAGTACATCCTTTCATGGACTGGGCTCCACCACCTGCCGATCAGAACTGCAAAATGCCCTTTGACTTTTACTTGCGTAAAAGCCCCATCAACAGAAGTATGTATATGGCTACAGCAGGGACAAAAATGTCGCCAGGTGTGAACTACTGCCTGTTGAGAAATGCCAGACTGGAATGTGCAACCCAAAATTTCAACTCAACATCAAACATCTGGACAAGGTATTTTAAATTGAGACTGGAGACATCATTAAGTACTAAAGGTACTGCTGAAGCAAAGGAGCATGGGCTATTCTCAAGTTCATATTTACAGCTAAAGGAAAAAAGTACATTCCCGTACCGAAACACTTACCAACAGTATTGCCGAAGTCTAAGTTGGTCAGTCAGAGGTTTACTAGATGTCACCAGTTCCAAGGATCATTCATAACAATCTCAATTCTTTCCCTGAAGTCTAGAGATTTCCTTTGCCAGGTGTATAACATTTAAAGACAACTGATTTTCAGGTTTTCTTCAGGAGCAGAGGACGCTACACCATCAGCTTCAGCAGATCTAGTACAACCAGTTTTGAAACATTCATGATAGATTTTGACAAAAGCAGGAGTTTCAGAGAAGTAGGCAAGAAAAAAAGGAAGCCACATGAAATGGAAGTACTGCAGGTTTCCCTACACAGTAAGTAAATAAAGATTCTGGTTAAATTTATGTTTCATGGAAAATAATTTGACTACTACCCACAGGGAATAACTGCAGTTCTATAATATAGCTCAGGACAAACAACTTTATATAATGTAGGATGATGACAGCATGACGTCTTAATAGGATAATTCAACTATTAGAACCTGTTTATTGCAACTTCACTGAACTGACTGTTTGGGAGAAGATTTTACATGCATAGGTGTGCTTCAGTTGATTTTTCTGGGTTTTGTTTATTCTGTTTTGCTTTGAGGAGGGAGGTAAATTATCTACGCGTAACCGTTTCTGAAGATAGGGACAAGGACAGCGCAAAACACGCTGGGGATCTTCTCCTTAAGAAGCTCTACAGCCCCCCACATTTGCAAAAGCACCTGAGATGTAACATGTTCCCATGAAATTATGCCTAATTTTGCTCAAGCTGTTACCCTATGAAGAAGAGATCAAACCACTGTAGCTAAATTCCCTCAGATTTCTTCTCTGAGGAGGCTTAAGCCCAGAATTGAAAAATGAAGCCGAACTTTCTGTAGGGTTTAATCAAACTGGGCCAGGCTGGGCACAAAAGCTGCAAGGAAGGGGGATTTCTCTCAAAGGCTTCCCAGCCTGTTCTCTGCTCGAGTGAAATTCTTAAAGTGTGAGATCTAGACCGTGTAAAATTAGGTGTACATTAAGACAAACCATTGGTCAGAATACAATATAAAACTGTTAGTGTGGACACTAATTCTTGTTGTTCTGCATACTCCAGTTTTGCACCCATTTGTCCTCATCAAATACTCATGTGAGCAGCACCAGCCGTTTTCTAAATGTTTGCTCTTCCTCTCTGCCCTTCTCTTACTCTGCTGCTTGTGGTTGCCCTAACCTTTCCCTCCCTCCACGTCTTCCCCTTAATGTAACTTTTAGCTGCTTTGTACTCTTTCACTCTTCCACAGGGTAGTTCCTTTCCCCCCTTAGTTTTACCCACACTTCAGACCAGAAAATCTGAATACAAAGTGTTACTGCAATTTAGGAATATACAGGAGCCAAAACCAGAGCTCCAGGTGGGTACATCAATGTGAACGAGAAGAACAGAAACAATTTCCAGGATGAAATTCTGCTGCATATTTCCAAAAAGCAACTGCTCGTATTTCATATTTTCACACTAATTAATAGGAACACTGCTAAGAATACCATTTATAGCACAGCATTTTCATTGAAATAAGCTGCTAGGCAGAGGTTCAACTATTATCAGTTTTCAGTGCAAGTTCTTTCTATTAAAAACCTTGATAACATAAGCAAATATAGACATTGCTGCCTTCCCCCTCTGCTTCAGTGTTGTATAAATACATAACAACATAACTGACACTCTCTTTAATCTCTACTGACTATAGTTAACGACCCTCAGCCTGACCACAGCTCCATTCCTATAGAGCTCTGCACTCGCCTGCTCAGCTCATGGAGGACCAGCTCAGGGTTTCAAGTACTTGTTCTTTTACAATGTAAATGTGAATAACCCTTGCTTCCTAAAGAACTGAAAAATCCATGACGGAGTCTTCCCTTCACGTTTTCTTGCCTTGAGTTGATAGCAATGGAATCACGATTTCATCTTGCTCAAAGAGGCTCACCATTATAAAATCATTAACATTTTTCAGAGAAGACTCTCCAAGGGCTCAAGATCAACAGCATAAAATGCTCAAAACCTTTAAGACAATACTCTGATTAAATTGTTTCATTGGGTATTTTAACAACATAAAGGGATACATGATGGCTTAAACAAAGAACCCTGCCCAGAAATCTTAAATAATAAATTACACTGTAGCCATAGAGAAGAGCAATAGAAAGGGAATTAAAGGGAGGATCTGACATAAAAGCATACAATTTGATTGTTCACATTAGCTGTGTTTTGAAATACTACTTTTTTTTTTTTTTCTTGCTAGGGTAATCAATACAAGTGATATGGCAAAGGACACAAGTTTTCATTACTCTTACCTTTTATTAAAGACACCATTTTGCCCTTTCCCATGTATCACAGTGGAATTCTTTAACAAGCTTGTGGCAACATAGCTGAAATCATTGTCTGCAGATTTAATTCGGCATGAACTTTCCTTGCTTTTGCATATTGATTCGCATTTGGAAGAGTGCTAAATGAAAGTCTAGCTTTTCATTTTAAAAAAGGCTAGAGAAATACGTACGTATCCCTGCGTATACATATATATATATGGTTTATATCTGCCAATAGACTGTTCAAGTGAAAAATAAACACTGTCTCTACCATTTTATCATTTAACTGTTCTTAAAAAGCATGCAGGGTGATGTTTTAACTCACAGCTCAGTCCCTCTCTCCCTTTCACACTCTTTGGTTTAGGATCAAAAGAAGATTGCTGGTGCTTGTTCAGGTCTCCCTACACAGCTAAACACCAGCCAAGGAATTAGGAGTTTTAAATGCTACAGGCAAATATAGCTCTAGGCAGTTAGTGTAAGTTTATTCATCACATATTTGGGAGATTATTTTTTTTCAATAAACTCTCTGAATGCCCTCTTCAATTGTTATTATGCAAAGCTCTCAGAGTAGACCATGTGAGGTTTCTAGCTAGCAGGTACTTTTTTCAAAGGGAAATTACTCTGTCTTTAGATAAAATTATTAATACATATAATATACTACTTGAAGTAGCTGAGAGACTGGAGCTGTATTCAGTCTTTGAAACAATTCTTTTGAATGAGTTAAGTAGGATGCTGTTAGAGGGTAAAAGCGCATTTCATTGCCAGGACGGGCAATATGCTGACACAGACAAAAAAGACATAGCAACCCTCCCACCCTGTTCTAAGTTTATTCTGGTTCTAACGCCTATTATCAGTTTGGTATGATTAGGCATATTACTGCCTGATTTGGCACATATGGAAGCAACTTCACTTGTCTAAAGAGCGAGCCATATTATTTCTTCTGTGAAAACAATCTTTATGCCTTTTTTTTTCTTTTCTCCACACCTCTGACACATTTTTATATTTTTCTCCAAGTACATTTGCATGCTTTTCCATTTAAAATTAAAAACATAAATAAGTTCTGGTATCTACAGGTAGCAGCATCAAATGAATGCAAGTAGTATTAGCTGTGAATTGTGAAGAACACAGAGCACGACTTCCCTCCCCCAACCCCCAATGAAGTAATATAGAACAGTGGCCTAGAAACAAAGAAGTAGAACATCAGATAAAGTTTCTGCTTGTACTGCAAATAGCCAAATGATCCAGAAAGACCATTATCATTTTAAATAGACATACAACATGTATGTTTTTTCACCTCAGGAAAAAAAAAAAAAAAATTGTCTTGGTGAGAAGAGAAAACAATTTTGTTTCCAAAGACTGCATTTTCATAATGTCACATTTTCAAAAACAACAGTTTCTCAAAATACTGAGAAAGCATGAACTGTTGAATAGATCTGTTTTCCAAGAAATGAAGGGAATACTTGATCTACCCTTTTGTACAGAGCCTGTATTAAATTTCCTCTTTAAAATGTAATTAACAACAACAAAAATTGTTTTAGCTACCTAAAACTGAAAAAACCCTCTCAAAATAATAGTATTTATAGCATTTTAAAAGATAAAGCCATCTTATTATTACAGAAGTTTATCTTCAAGTCTGCTTTTCAAGAGCATTCTTGTAGACAGAAAATATTGCCATATAAAATCCTGGCAAAATAACCATAGTAAACAAACACTCCCCTCTTTTTTTTTAAATACAGATACTAAAATTTCATAAAACAAAGAAGTATGAAAAATACAAAGGAAAAACAATAATGCCTATTTTTATAGAAATTCTTACTGGTAATCTCATAAGTATGAGAATTTCTCTGAAGTCGTGCATAAGTTCCTATGAAATGATAGGCAGTCATCCTTACAAGAAGCCTAACACAACTGCACCACTGGGGGGGCGAAATCTTTGCTAAACATCCACCACTATATTTTAAGATTTATTCAGTCGACACCTCATTATCATCTCTAAATCTAATGGGACACGAATGCATTTCATCACAGATGAAAATCTTCAGCGACTGCTAAAATGAAAATCAAAAAATTATTACAATCTAGTAGTTTGGCTTGCAGCATGCATTAATCAGAAATCATAATAAATCCACATGCTTCTTCAGACAGCACATTAGTCAAGCAGTTTTGTATGATAACGACATTGACTAATGGGCTCAGAGTTAGAAGGGTCAATCATAAACTCATCAAATGCTTCATTTAATTTCTTAATTTGGACAAACACAATTTGTTTATGGGAAAGATATCAGGTGTTCTTGAATGAATAATGGCTATGAAACCAAACTCCATTAATCAGCTCTTGATTACAAATGACTCAGAGATTGTTTGTTCTAATTTCATTCATTTGGGTCAACAAAGAAAACATGAGCAAACGAAACCACTTGGAGAAAATGGCACACTTAGTTCTCCATATTTAATAAAGTTGTGATAAATATTCTTTCAATAACTGTAAAACAAGAATTTTATTACCCACATGAAATACTACTCTTGGTTCAAGTGAAAAAATTAATATATGTGATTTACAAGAAGATCGTGTAGGCGCAAAACAAGATCTTCAGGTGCTGGACAACTGTACTCTGAAGTCAGAGCAACGTGCTTGTATTTCAGGTTTTCCTGAAAGGATAAATGTGAAAAGCACAAAAATGGCAGGTTTTGATTTCCACTTGCTGTGAAATATTTCAAGAAAATGATGCAATTTAATATCTTCAACAAGTAGGCAAGTGAGCTTAGCAGAATTGACAAGGAACTACGAGGAAAAAGGGCCCATGGACCTGTGTATATCAGGATTCACAAATTCGTGCTGTATTTTTCCAGGCTTTAAGATTTTTAAACCCAGCCTGTACTGCTGCATGCCAGTAGCACTCAGTAATAATTCTGCGCTTTGTTACCGTGCAGAAGAACAACGAAGTTTTTCAAAGTTTGCTCGCGAGACTTGGGGCTGTTTTCAGGAGGAGCCGTCACCGACACCGTCACGGACGCCACGTCCAGTTTGAACTGCCCGCTGCCCGCCACCTTCAGCCTCGCACGTAGGGGTGAGTCCAGGCCAGCCCCCGGACCCTCAGGGCTGCACTTGTGTCCCGTTTGAACCGCCGCGTGCAGACCCTTGCAAGCACGCCAACTTTCCAGCACCGCTCCTCACTGCGCCTCGCAGCCACCGAGGAGTGGTACGAGAGGAGGATTTCCTCTGACGACCAGCACGGGGAGACGCGAATCCCAAAACCCGAAAGACCATCTCTCGGTGGAGATGCCTTCGTGTTCCTCTGCTCCGCGACAGAATGGGCTGCACTGTACAGCATCAATATTAACTCCAGCAATAGCTGGCTCTGAAACTTAGGGCATTTTGTGCAGTAGCAATGACAGAAACGGAAATACCTATCCTTGCTTAAAAGTCTGCCGCCTTCTGTGAGCACATACTTGAACACGATAATGATAGTTAATTCTATATCTGCAGTTCAGGTACCTTTGCTTCACACGCAGCAATGCGTATTGCCGGACAACCCTGAAGTTCTCTCCCAGTTGAAAAACAACAGCAGATAGGGCACTGATTACTAATTACAACTTCTAATCTCAGTCTGGAGCTAAGGAGGAAATGAGGATGACACGGTCACACACGAGACCAAGTTCTGGCACACGGGCTTCATTCCTGCTCCGTCACAGACTGCCCGTGACTGTTGGCAAGTCATTGAAACTCCCTGAAACCGTTGCTCTACCTCCAAAGGGGACTGTGATCTAAAATCCACTGACAGACAGGGAGTATTTATCTATTAAATTACAGGTGCCTCGGCAATGCCTACCAGCTGGAGCATGAGCAAGGCCTCCTATAATGACCTCCATACTCGAAAACTTGCAGCGTGCGCCATCGCGACAGTGAGAAGGAGCAAGGACATTTTCTTTCTTTTCCACTTATTTCTCCCTTCAGCAAGCTGAGTGAGACATTCGGGCACGCTTCACATCTGGCAATTAGACGGAGAGGCCCTAAACATTTAAACACACAATTCATGTCCACCAGCCAGAGCCAGCGCTGCTGAGGGTATCAAGCACTTTAAAGCCCTTTTCTGGGTACCCATGCTATAAAATCCAGCCAAATGCTCTCCAGTTTCACTTGTAGAAAACCTAAACTGAAGGGTGGTAAACATCCAAAGATTTACAAGGTATACTGTCACGGCGTATCTTAGGGGCACACATTCTGGCTAATGCTTTAATGACCACAGACCAAAGCAGGCACCTATACAGAGAAGATGGCATGACAGATAGGGTAAAATATGAGAAATAAATATTTTGCTATTGGTATTAAGACATAACATTTCCCAAAAGGCATGCTTAAACAGAAACTAGCCACACAACCACATATGGTTTCTGCAGCCAAAACAGGATATAATTAAATTACTGGGCAAAGTTGCTAAATATGAATTGATATAAAACTTAAGCTAACTGAAAAATTGTCTTTGACTTAAGATCAATAGCAGGACTGAAAGATTCATCTGCACATAATTAGCACACATATTTGCATCAAAATCATGTATACCATATGCTACAATATTACTGAAAACCCATTAGTTATAATGTAAGCCTGAGATACTTTTGTTTCTCCATAGCACAAAAAACAGGTCTCAGATAAAAAAATCTAACAAAAAAAAAATTCTAAAAGCTTCAGAATAATTTCTAAAGGCAATAAATGTTCATTAACTAATAAAGTTACTGTAAAGTCTACTTATAGGCTCTGTTTTACATTATGGCATCCCTACATTACCAACTACTGATTGGCTTTTTAAAATAGAAAAAAAATATACATTCTACAAAAACGGTTCAAAGCATTATTTTTTTTTTAATCTCTTGTAAGAGCCTAAAAGAGGTTCATGAAGTGAATGGCTTTTAGACACCAATACAATGGTATTACAAATTGCAAAAGTGAATTATTCTGTTTCAAACATATTTTATTCTCCACCCAAATTCGTTTAATTAAAATTCTGTATTTTTTCAGCAATCATGAAAATGAAGTTGAATTAATTATTGAAGTAATTATTGATTAATCAAGTGTTTACTTTGCTCACCAATGACACAAAACAGCTGCACTTCAAAATCACATACTCTGTAAGGACAAGACCATTAATATGTTAAAAAAGTAATTACTTGGAGTAATGACTCTTTTTTATATAGTTGTCGCTTTGCATGCAGAAAGTATTGTTTTTTTAGTACTCTAATGAGATTATGTAGCTTTGCCAACAAATTAGGAGCAAGTAATGTATGAAGAAATGTATTTAACTTCCAGCTGTATAAGCACTTGTGCATGGCTATGGAGCTCATTGGTGTAGACGATCCGGGTGAGTTCAACTACTTTCTGCATCTTTCTGAAATTCAGTCTTAAAATACCTGCAATTCTCCTAAAACACACAATATAAAAATTAGCTACCATAAATTTATTCCAATATACATTTTCTTAAATTTTTTTTTAATAATTTAATTCTTATATCGCTCAGAGTCTGTTCAAAAGTGTTCTTTCTGCCGAGGTCGTCAACTAAATGGTTTTTGACACAGAAATCTGCTGAGTAGGAATCAGCAGTTGACCTAGAAACTGGGTTCACTAACTCCATAATTAGATGAGTTTCCTAAATTAGCTAGTTTTCAAGAATAGGATGAAATCTTCCATCTTCAAATATGTACCTACAGCAGAAGGATACACTATGAAAATCTTGGGAAGTCACTCTAAGCTGAGGATGTGCATCTGCCACAGTGATACTGTCTGAGCAGAACTGAGCAGATGAAAACGAAAAAATTAAGCATTTCACCAACCAAGAGTTGTGAACTAATCTGTAGAGTACGGGGACAGGATTATAGATGGAAGAATAAACGTTCAGATCCTTAAGGAAAGGATGAGCTCAGTGAGAGCCCTGAAGTCCAGAGAAGATTACCCTTTTCTGGAGCTATGGAAAGCCACACAACCTTTTACTCCACAACTCAAGACAGACAGAGCATTCAGTACGTCAGATGGCAGCAGAGAGAAATCGGACTGCACAGCCTACTTGGATGATTTGGGAGACATTTCAGAAGTGTAATTCCAGTTCATTTACGTCTGAAAGAATCGAGACAGGGAACAATAACAAACTTCACAGACTGGTGCAAACTCACCACAAATCAAAATTCCCACCAGGGTTTGCAGTTTTGTAGACACTGAAAGAACCACCACCCTTCCTCTTCTTACAGTGAGATATCGTCTATGAATCCTTCAGACATCAAATGCTTTGTTACGAAATAACCATAAAGCTTAATTATCAAAATAGAGACCAGGACCATTCATCAATTTTTTCAAACTGTAGTCTTTCATTAGTCTATATATTATGCAAATCATATTCTTGAAAATTAAATCTTCTATTCATGTCTAGACTCCTGGAATATAAGGAGAAAAAATCAAGACCATTTTCTCTACTAAAGAACACCTGTATTTGTTGTGATCTCGCTAGTACAAAGCTTAAAAAACCTAGACTGAGGCTGGGTAAAAAAGTCTGCGAATGGGAAATTCAGGTATGTAAACATACTAACGAGTACACAAAATTCTTGGGAAAAGATGCAGAGTCTTTGGACTCATTTTAGTGGATGAAACTGCAGCTTTATTTATAGTGATCCTGTAGAAGGAAGAGCCTAAAAAGACACTCAGAAGACTTTTGGATTGCCTTAAGCACCTGATGTCCTCTCCAAAATCTGGATGCAACAGAAATCAAGGTTCTTGCCTGCCTACAAGAGGCCGGATTTAAGATGGTGTTAAACACTTCCAAGCAATAATTTGTGACTATAACAACAAGATGATAACTTTTTGTTGTTGTTGAACAATGTCCAAAGGAATTCCATGGCATCAGCTATTTTTAGGAAGTCCAGGAAAGAAGAAAAAAAAAAAAAAAAAAAAAGAAATAATTCACTGTAGAACAAATTGTTGAAAACACATATTCACTGAAGAAGAATAAAATGCCCTATGAACTTCCTGTGTTAAGTTCTTCCTTAAGTTTCTGCATGATCTTCTGGCAGAAAAGTACTTCTGAGGGACTTCAGTTTTACTTGGGGGGTTAATGGAGCGACACAAAGGAAAGTAGAACAGTTAATGAAATCCACAGATGTGGTTTCTTCCGTTTATCTCCAATAATGAACCGAGAGAAGTGGGGGAATATTCAGACCTCCTACCAAAGCCTCTACTAGTTGGCTCTAAGTGTTTGGGCAGACAGACAAAATAAGACATTAGGCTGATGAACATAATTCAGATTTGGTACTTTGGGTACCAATAAACAGCATGTTCAGTCTCTCTTTCAGACCAGTGGGAGAAAACATCACCCAGGTCAGATACAGCTGGATAAAAGCAATACTCTGTTGCTACTCAGTCATTCAAGAGTAGTCATAAAAGTAGGAGTCCAAGAAACTTGATCGTTATCTCTTTGCATCCTAATTGGTATGCATGAAAGGATCACCATGTATGCCTGCATATCAGTTAGAAAGGCTGCAGATGGAAGGAATCTAGCTCATTGCATTAGTTTTTTGCAATTCACAAATGCAAGACACTACTGTTTCCTATATTAACCAATGACAAATAACCTCTCTGTTTAGTACAAACCACATTTAACCAAAGCATTAGTCACTACTGCCAGCCCAAATCTTGATCAGTGCCTATCGTGGTTTAACCCCAGCCAGCAACTAAGCACCACGCAGCCACTCACTCACTTCCCTCCCCACACCCAGTGGGATGGGGTCAAGAATCGGAAGGAAAAAGGTAAAACTCATGGGTTGAGATAAGAACAGTTTAATAGGACAGAAAGGAAGAAACTAATAATGATAATAATAACTATAACAGAATGACAATAATAATAATAAAAGGATTGGAATATACAAACCAAGTGATGCACAGTGCAATTGCTCACCACTCGCAGACCGATGCCCAGTTAGTTCCCGAGTGGTGATCCCTCCCAGCCCCACTCCCCCCAGTTTATGTACTGGGCATGACATCACATGGTATGGAATACCCCTTTGGCCAGTTGGGGTCAGCTGTCCCGGCTGTGTCCCCTCCCAACTTCTTGTCCCCCTCCAGCCTTCTTGCTGGCTGGGCATCAGAAGCTGAAAACTCCTTGACTTGGTATAAACACTGCTTAGCAACACCTGAAAACATCAGTGTGTTATCAATGTTATTCTCATCTAAAGCCAAAACACAACACTATACCAGCTACTAGGGAGAAAATTAACTCTATCCCAGCCGAAACCAGGACAGTGCCAAACACTACACCTGTGTCTGTGGTTGCCCATCCCTGTACCAGTCAATTCTTAATGCTAACATGTGCAAATAAATAGATAATTAGCTTAGAATTTGAAAAAAAACTATCATTGAGGGTGTATTGTGATAGCTACGCATCACATCTACATTTTCAGAACAACTGTTTTATCTTTTCTCCACCCACCTTCCCCTTCATTTCTCTCTCAAGTTCTCAGTCTCATTCTCAAGTTTTCTGTATCACTTGCTCACATGAGGAATAGAGAGGCAAAACAGCAAAACCTTCTACTCCTGACCAAACCTCAGGCATAAAATGAAGATATAACACAGGAAGAGTATTGAAACAACAAAGGCATTAAGCAAGAAAAACCATAAATGGCAATTTCTTGGGGCTACAAGCAATTAATGCTTGTAGTTGAAACCACAGCAGCAATGGGAATGACAGTTTCTCCTCAATTTATTTCTGAAAACATGAAAAAGTTTCTGGCCTCTTCAGGACAACCTTGCAAAGTGAGTTTCATGAAGTCCAACCTAAAACTTCTTTTAATCCACTTGTCTTTTTTTGTTTTGTTTGTAACGTTTTAACAGCTGGTCGTCACCATAAGAGCATGATACAAATTTAATCTTCAATAATTACTACATGCTGTTTTGTAGCCTGCAGTATAACAAACCCCAAGGTCCTGATCCTGTGCCTGAAAGCCTTCTCGGAGTAAGGGAGCAGGAGGCTGTCAACTACAAGCGCTTGCTGGCAGCGGCACCAGTGACCAAGTTACCTGCCATGGGATGGGGCCAAGCTATTTAAAAGACGCAGCCATTTGATGCAGCTCTTCGTGTCCTCTGCCCGGGTCCCTGGGCCTCCTCTGTGCTGGAGTCCGGGGAGGACGTCCCACCCGAACCCCGGGGTGCTCGGGCATCGCGCTTGCCTGTGCCCACATACACGTACCCAGGTCTTGCTTGTTTGGTGGTGGTTGCCTCACGAACGGATTCTTACCCATTCAAATTCTCCTTAGCTTGGGGTTCAAGAAATGCTGCACAAAACACTTCTAAAAACATTTTTGGCGCCCACATCCATGTTGTCATATAGAGAAAAGGTAATTCAATAAGACATCTTTGCTCATAGAATTGAGATTTTTATATAAATGAAGTAAAATTCAATTATCCAAAGTGTCAATAGACACTACTCAAAACAACTGTTTGAAATTGATAGAAGTAAGGATTTTATATTAAATCAAACTGAGGATACCCACATAGTAAGTATATTAATCTCTTTTTCAATATTCAGCAACTTTTAAGCTTGTTATAAGTTCAATTTCTTACAATTTCTGGGGAAAGCATTATTTTAAAAGCTATTTTTAAATTCCCATGAAACAGGTGAAATATTTTACAGATTATTTCATCCTTTCTGCGTGTAAACCAACACGTTATCCATCCTTCTAAAATTGTTTGCATAATTAGAAATTCAAACTAAGGCCTTCAAGTTTTCAGTGGAAAGAACACAAATAGCAAAATCAAAAGTAAGAAAACCATCATCAAAATGAGAAATCCATAAACATTTTATAAATTGGGCATTCAAAAATAGGCACCAATAAAAGGAAATTTCTCATACTTGTTGCCACCTGCCTGCCTTACTACTTTGCATAGCTAGAAAAGAGCAAAATAGAGGCCATCCTATTTAACTAAACAGTTTTTATTAAAGTAAAAGAAAAGCAAGAATCTATGAAGTAGCAAGTGATCCTATTAGTTCCACCAGACTAAAATCATACAGTCTACGTATGTGGTCCTTTCAGCCACATCTGTTATGAGCCATTTTGATACCAGAAAGTAGAGAATATTTGACTACCTATTTATCAGGCACCGAGTGCAAATTAGGGTTTTTCTCCCCATGGGTAGATTTGAAAAAATGCAATAGGTATTATAAGACACTTGCATTTTTACAACAGCTAAGGCCAAAAATACTTGTTAGATTCAATAAGTTTCTTTTTAAGGAATACATAAAATGTAATAAAGATGCACGGTACAAAATTAAAGGGAGGAATTTGATAGTATAATCCAAAGATAATGAGTTAAATATCCAATACCCAGAACTGCTGCCAAACAGATCTGATAAATTTTAAATGCTTACGATTTGTATTCATCAATTTTTACCGCATATTGCTAATGTCATATTAGCGTGTCAGTTCTGAAGTTTCCTTTAAATAAACTCTGTCAAGAATTCTTTGCACAAAAATGCTCTATTCTTGAATGCTCTTTCAGCCATAGATTGAAATGCAGATTCCAAAAATAGATCAGTCACTTATTTCAACTCTAGACCTTTGAAAATCCAGATCAATTGCCTTTTGTCATCGTCTTTATAAGGAGACTAAGAAATTTCTGCTTATCATCAGAGAAAAACATTCGGACTACTTTGGTAAAGGCAGCAATATTGATAGTTTGAAACATCCACGTGCTATTTCATATCACTACATTTACAGTTTGGAATATTCATCCTTTTTTTAATCTTTATGAGAAAACACAGGCGCCGTACAACAATTTCCGGCACAAATTAACCAGCTTTAGAGTTCTGAGGTATTCTGTCAAGCTTATGGCTTCTAGCAAGGCAGGATTCGAAGCAGGGCAAACTTCTTCCTTAAAATTAGCGATAGGAGCGCGCAAACGTTTAACACAAAACCCCGGCTCAAATCTTCCGTGCTTCTCCGTCTCTCGGTAATGAAGTCTGGGAAAGAAATCACAGACACCCAAGTGGTTTGGCAACTGTAAGTGACAGAAGCTCAGCTAAATCCTCTGTTTACACTGGGGATTAGCCGGGTAGATTGTGCGCCGCAAACTGAGCTGTCGATGGTCAAGGGAACCTGCTCCCTGTCAGCCCGTGGGGCAGCGGCACAAAGCCCGGTCCTGGTAGGAAGTGACCCATAAACGTATCCCTACGAAGGATTTACACAAAGCCAGTCTGCCTCATAGAAACTCCATATGACCATTAACTGGCCTGCAAGGCCTGCCAGGAGGCCTAATTACAGGTCTACAGAGCCCAATAACAAAAGCTGAAGAGCTTTAGCCCAGGGATGATCTGCTTTATACTGACTTGAGAGAGTCCATATAGAGTGACAAAAAGAAAGAGGTTTAGCTTTAAAATTCTCCCAAGAGACAAAGCATTGTAGCTAAGTCTGGAAGGCCCACATGCAACATACTTCAGATAGGCTTAAACATACCACCCTCTCAAAATTAACATTCAACTATTGCCTGCTTAACATCTGCTCAAACATGGCACGTTGCTGTGATATTGTCAGAGGATGCTAAAAGGGCTTTCTTGTATCTCAATATTAAGAAGGAAATAAAGTCGTGCAAATATAAATTTATAGCTGAGACCAACAACTTCTACTGAATGACAGTTTTTATAAATCAAACATCAGTTGCCTTAAAAATTGAAGTGGAATGCTTCAGTATCTTCAAGTATTGCCCTGCTTAATGAGAACAAAGATGCTGACATTAATCTACACCAACAAAGAAAAAAATTATTTAACAAAGTGCATAGCAAAGTTGGCATGAATGAAGGACTTGGAGACAAAACTTCTTGACAGCACTATACCACCTGAATATAAAAATGGCCATCTTCCCCTCCTCCCCTCACAAATACAGGCGAATATTTTTTATTTTACCAGCTCTCCCACAATGAGAGGCCAGAAGTCACAATTCCCATCCCCAAAATGCACCAGAAGAAAAAAAAAAAAAATCCAATTAAAGAGAGTCTGGTTTACTATTTGCTATCTTTTGTCTTTCAGAGAAATTGGTTGTTATTCCCTAAATTAATATCTAAGTAAAAGCAGATTTTCCCAAGGTACTAAATATCTACAATTCCTGCTGAGGCTGATCAGTTGGCCATTGGACCTACCTTCCCTAAAATCAAGCATGTCTGGTGATGAAGCAAGCAGCAAAGAGCGAGGGGAACACAATAATGTGTAATTAACTTTTTAAAACTACGGCCATTGTACTAGAACAGGACTTGGAAAAGTTGACATACCGAAAGCACTTTCAAACCTATATTCTGTAAATCCATAACATAACTAGTGCATTTCAATATACCACTTTCTCTTGCTTAAAAAGCCACAGGGATAAAGCCACATAATTTCCATGTCAATAGGTTGACGTGAAGGGAAAAAAAAAAAAAAAAAAAAAAAAAAAAAAGACACACACACCCCAACCCAACACCTTCAGATTGAGAAGACAACTCTAACATGTAAATATTTCACTGAAACATCAGAAGAAGAGTAAAGCAAAACAAGGACTGTCTAAACCTTTTTGTACCTAAATTCTTTTGGAAATCACACCCCTTACAAAGTGCCTCTTGTCTGTAGCGAATGTGGTACTTGGCATGAAAGCAGGGTTAGCTGTTTTACTAGCCTAAAGCACATGAACAGAGTGCAGCCAGCTTTTGGACTGACATTTCCTATGCTTGGAGAAAGGTTAGGAATTCCTGCTTTTAAATTTGAACAAAATATCCTCAGACATTCTGCGCTCTGATAAAGCAACAGCCCAAATGCCTTCTCTTAAAAAATATGTGTGTATATTGCATACAAATATGCATTTGTTCCTGTGCCCAGTTTGAAGAAAGTACCTGAACTTAAGCCCTGACATCAAATAGTTTTCCCTCAATTCTATATATGTTCCAGGTACTGAGAGAAGTTTCAAATGAAACCGTTATCAACGATAAAGAATTTCTCCCGAACATGACTCTTCATATTCACACACAGGCTGGAGGAGAGCGCAGGCAGCGTAGACGGGGCACTACTCCCAGCAGAGTGCCAGTTAACCTGCCACCATTCCTGCGCTATGTTTAATTAGTCAATATAAGTCATTAAAGCTACATTCTATTACCATTTCCAGCACAGACAAATGTGATAAAAATTAACTTCTCCACTTCAGCCGGGACTTGTTGCAAAGTTGTATCATTACTTACAGGCAGTTTCTTTTCTCAAAATGAATGTCCAATAGCACACACATTCAATTTTTCCACATGTACACAACAAACTTACATCCCAGTCTCTCTTCCCTTTTTCAACAGAATGCTTTAATCTACAGTAGCAGCTCTGACAAAAGATATACATCGGAATTTAGACCATTTGATAGGGCGAAACAAAAGGGAAATATAGAGAGTAAAATAAAGAAAATAAACTTAAAATATCATGAGGATATGGCGAATAGCAGATTATAAACTCAAGTAGCAGATAAATGTACTGCTGGGAAAGGCCGTAAGCAAACTTCAAAACCCACCGTCAGCTTCAACTTAAAGTCAGACGGCTCTTACTAAAAGCACTGGTATTTTATAGACAAACTAGCTTTGGTTTATGCACATTAATGTTTGTCCCCTTACACAGTTAGGTACCATTTGCTATATTTGCATTACGTTTATCCAAAGGCATTTCCAGTATATTAAGAACCAAAAAATTTCCTAAGTAAGAAAAGTAAATTTTCTCTAGGTTAATTCTTTCAAGGTATAGTAAGATATGGTAATCTTCAGAATGAAATGAGCAAATATATTTGAATACAAACAATATAAGAAAATGTTAGATTATCGTGGGAGATGGGATATTAATGGCATGGAAATGTCAGGGAAAGGGGAATGGAAATGCCAGCACAAGAGCGTGTCAATAGAGATGAACAACAAAGGGACCTTCCCACATGCCTCACCAACACTTGTTGGTAATTTTGAGCCATTGCAGAAGGTAAGACTGTTTTGTTTGTCCAAACCATAGAGGAGTACAGTGTCATTAACAACCATTAAAATGTAGATAATACGTTTTGAATAAAGCACAGCTTTTTTTCCCCCCACTTAGTGGGACTGGAGCAATTCCTATAATGTGTACAGCCAGATACTCTACAAGTTAATTCAAGAGTTTGAGATGGACGCTGTATCGAGCGCTACATAGGCAAACAGCTTTGTTCATCATTACGAAAGTACAGATTTAAATTTACATTATATTCCATTATATCATACAGCATCGTGCTACAACAGCAACAACAATTAACCTGCTGATTGTGAACTCCTTGAAAAGCTGCTCAGTAACAGTCTAACATAGATGTCTTTTCATTTTTTTAAACTTAAAGGTGAAAAAAGTGCTGATTTTGTGATAAGTAAACACACAAGAAGATATCGAAGTGACATTATTAACATTTCCAACACTCCTCTCACACCAATTTAATAAAAATTCAATTTAATTGACTGAATACAGGACTGGGGGAAGAAGGTGGGGGGATGATCTCATAAATGCCTGAGATTACTAAGACTTAAAGCCAGGAAAGAACTTCTTTCTGTATTTTGGATGTAAGAGAAACAAACAGATTAACTCTCTGGAGTTATTTATGAACAGCTTGCAGCTTCAATCTAAGTTTCAGACTTCAATTGTGAATATTTGAATTTAACGATGTCATAGACCTCTTATATGTTTTTGGAAATTTTTGGGACCCAGGTCATGATGATATACAACCCATAGATATCTTTTATACATTTCCCAGGTGTTAAATTAAAAAATGAGGTGTGATAGATGTGAGTAGTATACACAAATTGTGCTTTTTTAGGTCAGTGCTGTCACATCTATTTTATAATTATATGCTTCAAAGATTTATTAAAAGTTATGGAGAACAATGAATGCATTTGAAGCTACACAATACAAAAGGCTAGGTGCATTTTTGAAAAAAAAAAATATCAGCAATGTGAAAAGATGGGTATTCCTTAAAACAGAACGTTTCCGTAAGGGGGAAAAGTAAAAAAAATGGTGTTTCATGGAAATTGCTGTTTATAAGTTAAAAATACATATATGAGAGATGAAAGCTGAACTAAAGACAAATATGTATTTATCACATGTATGAGACACTGAAAGCTTTCCTTTTTGCGTGACAAACTGACAGAGTTTTAACGGGAAAATTAAAATAAGATACAGAAATTAATTAGGATTACAAACCTCAACACAGACTACCACTTCAGAGCATTAAATCATTATTTTAATAATCTGAAGACAAATGCAAGTACCTAAGGAACATCCACTAATGTTCTATAAAAGGATCATTATTAATTTATAAATTTATTATTATTACCACAATCCTACTGCAGTGGAAGGTTCTTGAGTAATGTTTTCACAATCTTAGTGCAAGTGCATCAAAACACACGCAGCTCTTGTAAATAACCGTCCGGCGAGCGGGTGAAGAGAGGACGCGAACCTCTCCATCGAACGCGGCGAAGAGCCACGCCGCCACGAGGGCGTGCGACCCCCACGGTGGCAAGGAGCAAAACGGACCTCGGTCTGAGTTACACCACGGGTCGAATCCACAGCAACTTCCACAGGGGAAAACCTGGGAAGCGCGTGCCAAAGCTGCGTACTGAACACTATTAGATTAGCAAAAATAAACCAGAGAAGTGGAACTCCTGCCCGTTTGGGAACAGCCATGTCTCTGAGCTTTAACGTGGGCTTCAATACAACACTGGCAAAAAAGGCAGGATAAAAGGAATGATCTCGGCTGTGGTATAATAGGACAACAATTTCTTTAAAGTTTTAGACCTTCCATCAAACTACAGGATTTCTCCAATTTTTATTTAAATTATAGCTAATTAATCCAAAATTAAAAATAGTTACCCAGATATGCATCTTGCCTTCCTTCTTACTAGTGCCAGACTAAATTGGCATGTTTCTCTCTGTAGAGAACTAATATGTAGCTCAGCCTCTTGATTTGAGCCTTTTGGAAAGCTTGCTACATATTTCAGCTACAACTTCAAATAAATAAATATAGATATATATATGCACTAATTCAGTTCAGTGCTAAAAAATAATGAAACAAAAGCAAATTTTTGAGAGTAAAGTCTCAGCAGCAGCAGCAGCATGAAGTCTGAATGCTGGTTCTCAACAGCAAAAAAAATTACTTTTTTTTATCTCCTTACAGGGATTTACTAAGTGCCAGTGATGCTGCACACCAGTTTCATCTTAACCAGAAATTGAAGTGAGCTATGGAGAAAGAAACTTAGCATTTGCCAAACAGAAAAGGATAAAATTACTATCTGATATTACAGAAGTTAAATATAAGAAGAATATAATTTTACTTATAATAGCAACACTTACCAGCTGCCTCAAGAACCAGCTGTAATCTTGCTTTGGCCTGTTCAGCAGGAGTCTGAAAAGAGAGGATTTATAAATCTTCATAACTGTTTGCACATTCGACACGCAAGATCACCCATTACCGACCACGGCGCTGCCATCACCAACGGGGAGCTCTCTCCTCCGCCAGAGACTCAGTCCTCCACGCCATCCAAAGAAACTTCCAGACTGAAACTACTACTCTCATATTTCAGTTAGAAACTATCAGGTAAATTTTCAGAACGGACAGAAAATACCATCTCGATTAGGTAGCGCTGTGGCACCCTGACCAACCTGAGCACCCACAGCCACGGCCAGGCTGAAGCCCACCTCCAGCTCCTTCCCGAGTCCTCCAACAGCAAATCCTCCCCAGCTCCTTGGTGACCCCGTTACACAAAAATACATGGCTACATAAGCATGCTCCAAATCTGGTTTTAATATGATTAATATGGTGAGCTTTTCACACTTCTTCTGTTATCTGTTTTGATTTTTTCCTCTCCTTAAGGTATTTCTTCACATCTGTTGGGTTGAGGAACATATTGTTGGCTGTGTACCCACTATGCTAATTATTCCAAGTGATGTTTTACTGTGTCCAATGTGCTTGCCATCCCTCTAATTTTGAAGCCACTCAAATGTTTTCACAGTTAAATTTATACACAAACCACATTTGTCACGGAGTTCAGAAGTTGATTATTTCTGTAAGCATCTGAAAAGTTTGGGAGGTTTCTGCTCTGCACTAAAAACAAAACACGATGGAAATTTTTGGTGTCATTGTTCAGCTTTGAAAACTCTTCTAGGCAGATATTGCTACTAAAACATTTCTTCTGATAACCAGTCTAAATGTACACCCTTCCAGTTTCACCCCATTAGCCATACAAATGTTAATCAAGGTAATTGGGCAAAGCTCTTCGCTATGAATGTCCCAACCGATGATGCTCTGTGGGGCAAGAAAATTTGCTTTTCTCAAAATCTCTCTCAACCAGAGACATCTCAGATTGCATTGTGCTCGAACACAGACTTTTACAGCAGGATTGATATCGTGTTACTGTAAAATATAATCTGTATAAAATGGCCTCCTACGAATTCATAAAAACCCCACTTTCTGATTTTTATGGGTTTATTTCTTTTTATTTATTTATTAATCCTTTGTTTTACATTATGTCTGTACCTATTAAGAGAGGCTAACTGACGACAAACAATTCAATTCCTACTACAAGAATTTACAGACTGCTCCTTTCATTAGCATGCAATATGAAAGATGTTACATTAATCCACAGATTGAAAAAGGAAATTTAAATGAAGATCCAGATTTTAGTTGTACAAAGGTCTAATATTTTTAGTTTAGAATTTTGCTAGCTGTTTGCACAAACCCAAAATTATTGGGCAAAATTTATTGTTATAACTACTATACCAATGCTACCATTAGAGTTGACCACTAATCTTGGTGGCAGCAAGAAAAATCTTGAAATTTATTGTAAAAATATCTTCAAATTTCTTCCTCTTGCAAAGAACTAATTATTACAATATGTTTTGGCATATTAAATACATCACTAGAGGAAAGAAAGGAGAGGAAGAAAAAGATCTACTTTCCATCCAGAACAAACTTGCCCAACTTACTAAGTTTCAGAAAAGCCATACTTGGGTTTGCGGTTTTTCCATTCCTATGACAACTTCAGATTAAAAAAAAAAAAAATCACCAGGGTTACTTCAGTATGGCAAAATACTGCAGTGCAATTTAGCAGAGAAGGAAAAGTGTTTGGTCTAAAATACTACCTGCGCTCACGTCTTCACATGAACAGTGCAAGTCTTTGTGCAACCCCACCCATCGGTTGGGTTCTGGCATCCAGTAACGCTTACATTACATTAAATCAGTTTCCTATATTCGTCTTGTCCATTCTGTAACAAAGTGTTTGATTGACTTTAATGATCCACCACCCTCAGCATGAAGGGCACAGCACTGCCTGGGCCAAAGTGCATCCCCACAGCCACAGCGGTTTGCACCAGCATCCCCCCAGGCTGCGACTCACTCCTGTGGGCTGCCCAACACGGGCAGCAGCACGAGCCGGCGCATTTCTAAAGCGGCTTTTTTCTGTAAGACTGGAGCATGCCTCAAATGCTATGGGACTGGTTGTGTTAAGAGATACAGTTTTCTATTCTTAAAGCAGTTATCCAGTTAGATATTTAACAAAAAATACACAGATCTCTCAAATAAAAGGATCTCTTCTTTGTGACAGCGGAACAGTCTGTTTAGTGCTATAGACCGGAGAAAGAGATGTTTCACTGACAGTTATTATCGTATTCAGAGCCCACAGTGGCAACATCTAACACCACCACACCAACAATAATTCCCTGAAAGAGCAAATATTAAACCAGGCTCCAGACGGAGGAGAAGGGAAAGCAGCGAGCAGCGGTACAAGTGATGCCTTCCAGCTCTAAACACGAAGCTCCACCAATGCTGACACAACCACTCCCCCCTGCTCTGAAATGCTCCACACAGCTCAAAATGCTCTTTTCCCGCTCCTCTCATGCAGGTATGAACGCGTCTTGTCGGTATAAGGTAGGCTACACTAAAATTCTTCTTTTACTCAGCAATATCCCATTGGAAACTGCACACGCCATTGCTTTGCAGGCATCTTCCCCTTTGCCCTGACTGCAGCCCTAGCACTAACTGATACTCAATTGCTTCGTGGACGTTGGTATACCCACAGGAGAATTTCGTATAGATGCCTTTCTATTATCAATCGATATGCTCTAAACAACGAATGGATAAAGGGTTCTTAAGTAAAGGTTACTAGCTGGGCTCCAGAAAGCATTTGTCCAGCTGGTGGATGAGGCCAATGCTCTGAGAAAATGGACAAAGACGAATTCTTCTGAAAATCACAATTAGACCCCCAAACAAGCTGTTAGCAATGTGTGAGAAAGACTGACTACTGGAGGTTAGTATTGATTTAGAAAACCATTAAGTGACAAACTTCAGAAAGACCCTCAGGAAACTGAAAAATGGTGAAACGATTGGAGTAGGAAACATTATCAGAGTGATGTCGAGCACAAGTTGCAAAATAAACCCTCATACTTTCCTCACGGTCTTAAGCACAACACAGAAGGAAAAGAATTCAAAACAGTGCTAAAAAAAAAAAAAAAAGTACCAAGTATTTATAGAAACAGCTGATGACAGTGACCACTACCTGTAAAAGCAGGAAAGGAATGCCCTAACAGGCACATCGTAAAACGACATGAGGTGCGTCAAGCACCCCTAACAGCAAATTTTACATACGGCAAAAAGCGTCTCGTAACACACTGGAATTATGCTTTAGAAAACTATGGTATTCTATAGGATACCATAAAACAGAAATATCCATGTGATTAGTAGTTGTTATTAATATGTCAAGCAAAAATTTGATTATATGTATTCAATTTTTAATGCAAGCTTTTTAAGGAAGATGTGGCACATCCTTCTTAACTTGTATTTCTTCGCAGTATGTCTACTGTATTACATTGCTACTGCTTTCATAAACAGTATATTTTTTAATAAAACTGCACTAAAAACAGTGTCTCATAACTTTAAATTTGGTGCTTATTGTGTAAAAAAAACCACACACAAGTTGCTTGCCACTAGCAGCTACAGGAAGCAAGTCGTGTGCTTGATGGGCAGCTTCAGACATGCCATCAGTGTCATATTTTGCTTTCAAAATAGTCAATTGCAAGGGGGATTCAGCTTTTAAATTTTACCAAACTAATTAACAGGTTTGAAACAAACACTTCAATTCAGCTACTAGATTTTATTTTTAAAAATCCTCCTGCTACTTGTGAGGCATGATAAACATTTTTGACTGAAAAATAATATTAAAGTGAAAATACACTTGAGAACATTGAGGAAAAAATTTGAGAAACATTGAGTTTAAAAAGAGTCCAAACTTCCGTTTGACCTAATGACTGTGAATATTGTTAAGTAGTGCATGTGGCTCTTGTCAGCATTGGAAAACATTACATTATCACAAGATTCAAGCAGTTAATGATGCTGCAGTATTGAGCTGCAATGCTCTCTTACCTAATTTTTATGAATATGGAATTTTCATCTTGAATATGTCACTGGTGTTTATTGTCCGTGCTAAAACTGGACACATTCAATTCCTCCTATTCACCACTAATGACATCGGTTGGGTATAATTTAACTACAGGACTTTTCTCTCTTATAACATCTCTATAAAAGCCTAACAAACCTTAGTGTGATAGTGATCAGTTTTTGTGGGTTTTTTACACGAATGTTTTATCTTCCCATTTGATAAAGACAAAAATAGCAGTCCTTAAGCCCTCTACATCTCTACCAACAGAGATGAGTGACAGCCCCTAAGTGCCATGCTTCCCACACCAAACATGATCGACATTCCTTAGCTGTCTTAGATACACGTGCTGCCTGAAATTATAATTTAATGTTCTACTTGCAAAGAGGATGTAGGATATCAAATTTGTTTAACAAAAATAGTCAAGTTCGAAATTTAAAAGTTTTTCCACTTACTAATAAAACCAGAATTTCCTACAGGCAATATATTACATTAGAAAACTATGAAGCTATAGATCTCCCAACTTTGCAAGCTAGTTTGCTTATAGCAGTTGAAATGTCTTAATGTTATGTCTCTCCCTGCCCCTGAAGAAAAGGTTTGTGTCCAGGTTTCTTCCTGAAGACAACTCACGGCCTCATGGCCAAACGCCACTGTAACAGTGGCAATAGAGTATGCTCCTGCTCATATTTTAAGGATGATATTAGCACAACCACACACTGCAATTGAAAGTAGAATATGAATTGTAGTTGTGCCAAATACAGATTTCCTCAGCAAGATGTTATTTCCCCAGGTTCAAATTGCTCTTGATGCAAATGTATACAGTAAAATTCCAGTTTAAAAAACAAAATCAAAACAATACCCAAAGGACTCGGCAAATAAACACTAATTAAGTAACCTTATATATGATTTTGAAAGCTCAAATCCATCTTGCCGTTTTAACTCCAGCCTATCATCAGTTTCCTGGGGACATTTATCTAACCCTTCCCAATGCCTGATGAGCTCAAAAGAAGGTTAAGAAAAAGAGTAACAAGAAAAAGAAAGAACAAAACATGAGTTTTCTAGTTGTCTGAAGAGACGGCTATCCAAAACTACTGGGAATACTTCCAAAGCGGGTCAGAAACCTAAAGCAAATCTCATTTGCAGTGAATTCCAGAAAAAGAAAGTTGGCGAGGCTGAGAGGATAAGAGAAATTCCCCAGCGTTACTGCAACCATGACTCTTCTAGAGGCTTTATCAAGTGATTCTGCTTGTACATTCTTCTCAGGCTTGCTTTTCACTCAAAACCAGAGGAATTGTACAGGGGGAAAAAAAAGAAATTAATAATATTGAAGCTAATCAACTCTTCCCACGATTCAGGAAATGCCTGGAAGCGCAGTCTTCTTGCATTTAAACCTGCAAACCCTTACTTGTTTGAGACTCTGGATTGCAGCTGGTAGGCAGCCGCGCGCACGCGTGGTGGGAAGGGCAGGAGGCGGCAGCCACCTCGGGCTGGGAGAGCAACGGGAACTGCCCGAGGGAGGACGTGGGGCTGGAACGTCGGGGGCTCCGTGGCCTGAAGCGACAGAAGGAAACTGGGCTCCAGGCGGGGTTGTGGTTAGTTGGGATGAAGAGGAGAACGGTGTCGCAGGGATAAAGACAGCGGCCCTCCTGTTAAGCGGATGGAGGGCACACGGATAAAGGAGAGGCTCCGCAGAGCAAAAGGAAAAGCGATCGCATTAATATACTGTCTAAACGGTGTCTTCACTGAAAAAGCCACCACATCTCATGAGTCTATTCAACCCCCTCAAACACACTGACGCAGTAGCTTGGAAAGACAAGCTGGTCTTGTCGTTGATGTGCCAGAAGCTTTGAATTAAAAAGTCCCGCATAAGAAAAGAAAAGAAGTAATCGAGGCACAAAACAACCACAGACCACTTCTCACAGGTGTTAGGAACCGCCACCTGTTCCATATTAAAATGGAGACTGGTTTTACAGCTGCACTAGGGATCTGGGAAAGACGTTGAATGATGGCATTCCATCAAATTTACAGGTAAATACAGGTTTTAGGGGTACAGCAGACTGACAGACTTAACCAGATCAAGTGATAATAGGAGCACAGAACGGGAGAAATTGTAATGCTGATAAATACAGAGTAATGCACATTGGGGAGAACTTCTCATCTACCTTACTGCCTTCTCAAAGAACAGCATCAATTCAGGAAAAAACAGTTTAGCATCGCTGTGGACAGCTAAAAGGAGACCTCAATGTATATCAGTAATGAGAAGAGACAAGGAAGAAATGACAAAAATTAAACAAAGGGGATAGATATGTAATTTCATTTTAATATATTCTGTAAGTCAGTGGCCTGCCTTCACCTGAAATATTATACATCCCAATTCTAGTAAATCTATCTCAACAGAAAAAGAGCAACAAAGAACCCTAACCCCAGCTATCTTTTAAATGGAGTTTGATCAAATTATGGAAAAGATTATGTGACAGGTTTGTTTAGCACAGGGATGGTTGGATTCCTTTTCAGTCATTTATTCCTCATTAGGAGATTAAAAAACATGAAAATTACCAAAGAAACTGAAAATAAAGAACTTATTTGTATTAGAGAATACCTCACAGGACCATACAATATTAAAAAAAAAAAAAAAAAAAAAAAAAAAAAGAGGAGATTGAGAACTTCTAATCATCACCTTTTTCTTACATGAGCCAGAGCAAACAATGAATTTGAGAGTGGCAATTCAAAATTGAAGAGGAACATTTTTTCACATTAAACACAAAAAAATTCCCAGAGAAGAATTCATAATATGACTTAATAACAGAGAAACATAATAAGCATATCTGGCACTATTTGAATTAAACTTCTACATTTTCAGACATAAATCAGCTTAAATGATTGGATGTTAAAACGATATTTACGTCTAAGTCAGTGTTTCTTTGCTGATATGATCAATCAGTAATAATACACTCAGATATAGGCTATGGTAGGACCAGTGTCCTGACCTAATATAGATCTACCTGTTCTAAAAAGAATGAACGTTTGAGAAACTGTTGTAATGTATAAATTGGGAAAAAGTACCCAGTAAGAGATGGCACTGATTCTGTTCACTTTACAAACAAGTAAGATTCTTCCCAGATTGCTTCCTGCCCAGAACTATCTTTCTATTATATACCATGAAGAAATGAGAATTTGTCTTTACTACTATCCAGCTGACATATTAGCTGTATGAAAGTGTTCAGCAGCTAAAAATGAAACACAGAAAAATTACATTATATTGACATAGCAGTTTTACACTACTACTACTATGGAGGATGAAATTGGGGAAAGAAAAGGGAAAAAAATATATATATCTGAGGAATTGTCAGGCTGTTTACAGTCTCCAAGAAGCACAGCAGACAACTATAGATACTAACAAGCAGGAATATTTTTTTATTGCAAAATCCCTGGTATTTTCTTACATTCAATAAATAGCCTGAACAGGAACAGAAAACATTTTAACCCCAAGAAACAGTTCATACTCCATTTCCTAAGAACTTTAGGCTTTTTATGGACCTCCCATCAACACATACTAGCTATGGTTTAAGGCAAATTACTACAATGTTCCATTACAGCGTTGAAATAGAACGGAGCGTAACAAAATTGTTGATCTTAAATGTTGTCAGACCTACACAATTATCAAAGCACGATATACATGAATTATAGTGGAGAAAAATCATGTAAAGCATGGAATAATAGTGATATCTGTCCATCAAATACACAGATGCTTTTGGCATTTCCATACAAAAAACAAAGCAGCCACCATCAGCAACATACTAACTAGGAAAGGGCAATCATTATCCCCCCCAAAACAGAAGAGGAGCCAGAAAAGCCACTTTTCCCTTTAATGTATGTAAAGGCCACAGAAAAAATGTGACTAATGATGAAGTGAGAAGTACAGCTTAACTAGCGACACATACACCACACTAAAGAGATAATCAAGCGGTATCTGTTTATGGAAGAAGGCTCTCCCAGCCATTGCCAGGAAAATAGCTGTACCTTGACAGAAAGGTCCAGAAAACTTTTCCAAGCTGTACAGACAGCCCTGTTCAGTCCTACTCCTCCTAGACTGCTGATTTATCAGAATTGGGAAGGAAAGATAACAAAAGGCAATGATATGGCCCAATCATTAAAATTCAGAGCCCAGAGAGGAAAGACAAAATTGTTGGCATAACTATAAAGTCACAGCTATAAAGCTGCTAAACAACTTAATGGAACGTTAGAATTTTCTGTTAAAATACAAAAGAGTATTTTGACTACATGCTTTTCGTCCAACTGAATTTTCATACAAAATTGAGATCAAAGGGGAAAACACATTATATTGTCCCTAAACATAACAGACACTTTGACATGTGCCGTATCTCGAAAGCATAGGATTCAGAAAATCCTTTTCCTTCTATCATCCAGGACATAAATGGTCATTAAAGCATTTGGATTTGTTAACTTTAATCACAGATTCTTACATACACTCCACTTAACTAGGCTTTTCTTCCGAGAGACACGGGTTTCCACAGCATCTTCAGAGAACCATTATACACAAGGTGGTCAGGAAAAAGTGCATCTTACTTTAGATTATTACCCAATCAAAATTTGAGATAAAGTAACAATGGCTTACTGGAACAAAATCAAAGGCAGAAGGCAAGGTTTGTGGCAAATAGCCATGT